>NC_141687.1:2066142860-2066742860 GCF_964263255.1 Lissotriton vulgaris
AGTACTCGCCCCGCGATTGCATGCGGTGTATGAAGAAGCATTAGAGGCAGAGATCCTTCCGGCATCCATGCGGGAGGCACTCATTATGACGCTGTTAAAACTGGAAAAGGATGAAGCGGAGCTGGATTCTTACCGCCCGCTGTCCCTCAAAAATGTGGAAGTAAAAATTTATGCAAAACTACTGGCAGACCGCCTCCACCCTCTCCTTCCGATGGTGGCCCTCCCGGACCAGTCAGGGTTTATACCCGGATGCTCCACGGCGCACAATCTCAGGACGATTTTCTCAGTCCTGCACTACCTACATCCCACAGTCCAGGCTGCCGCCATATTTTTGGATGCCACAAAGGCATTTAATTCACTCGAATGGCCATATCTATTTCGCATTCTTGTACGCATGGGATTCAGCACACTATTCATAAGGTGGATCAAGCTGCTGTATACTGAGCCACTGGCCAGAGTTAGGGTTAATGGCTTGATATCGGAAGCATTTCCGGTCACCCGAGGCACCAGACAGGGGTGTCCATTATCACCGCTGTTATTCGCCATCGCCATGGAGCTTCTTGTGGCTCAAATACGCCAGCACCATACGGCCAGGGGGAAAGGCTTCAGCTCTCGCAATTTGTTGATCTCCATGTATGCTGACGACATCACCCTATATATATTAAACACTTCTGACAACCTAGACCCAGAGCAACGAGAATTTATAAAATTCGGGGGGCTGTCGGGGATATCTATCAACTGGAAGAAGTCAGTCGTGTTTCCGTTAACAGATGGGACCCCTGAGGTCATATCTGAATTTCCATTGCGCTGGGAAGCGGAGGAAGTCGAATATTTGGGCATCTGGCTGTGTCGAAATTTACAAGACATCTGGACCATGAACTTTGGAAGGGCCATTGCATGGCTTGAGGGTAAAATGGCAATATGGGCCAAACTTCCTCTGTCATTCGCCGGAAAGGTGGCACTGTCAAAGATAGGGATACTACCGAAATTCTTGTATCTCTTCGCAAATGTACCGATCCCGCTCACACAGCATTTTTTTTAAATGTCTCCATTCTCACTTGCATTCTCTCATATGGGCGGGTGGCCAGGCAAAGGTTTCCTGGGACCTCCTGACTTTTCCGCTGCGACAGGGTGGGTTGGGTGCTCCAGATATGCAACTTTATGCACTATGTGCAGAAGCCCAATTCCTACATTTGCAGTTGAGATGGACATGGTGCGCCGACACCTTTGACGGTAGGGCTCTACAAAAAAACGTCGAGCCCTGGCGCGGATGTGGACACGGCGGACACATTGAGGTGGGCTTGGCGGGCCCTCCAGAGGCCCGCCCGTCTCCAAGCACTATTTGCTCCGGCAATCCCCCTCCGTAACAATCCATTGCTGGCCTGCTTGGAGTAAAGTGGAGGTGTGGTTGAGCTAGATGGCACCCAGATGCATACCTTTGCGGACTTGTACCCGGACGGGACATTTCGCCCCGCCCCTGCTGGTGTAGACGGCGGAGAGGTGCCATTTAGGGAGAAGTTTGCGTACCACAAACTTCGGACGGCGTGTCAAACGCTGTGCGATGACTTTACAGAAGCTCCCGCTACATTTAAGGCTCTGCAAAGCATCCTTGCGAGAGCATCGCCGCGCAACTGGCGACTAGACTGTACACGGCCATGCAAGACCAAGCTCCGATTATCCAACCACAGTCTTTGAGGCTCTGGAATGAAGAATTAGATCTCCCGCTAGATGAGGAACAATGGACCTTTTGCTGTAGGCAGCAGCTCGAATTATCCCCAAATTACAAGCTGCGCCTCATTCACTTGTTTGCACAGGTACTATAGAACTCCTATTAGCTTACACCGCATGTGATTGAGGGACGATGAAAGATGCTGGAGATGTGGGTTTGAGCCTGCCTCATTCCTTCATATGGCCTGGGACTGTCCGAAACTCAGGGACTTCTGGCATGACATTTCTGAGGCGGTCAATCAAATAGTTGATAGGACTGACACCCTTACTCCACATCTGGGCCTGCTAGGCCTTGTAAAGGATACTGAGCCCCGGAAACGAAAACTGTATGCCCTCCTGTTGTTATATGCCTTATGGCAAATCGCTATAAGATGGGGTAGATGAAAGGCACCCACGTTTAAGGCATGGTTGACGGATGGATGTATGACGTTACAACGGATGCTTTTACCACGCATGCCTTTACAACGCGGTTTTTACATCGCAAACCTTTACAACGCATAGCGCTTTGGGGTGCTGGATAGTGAATAGTTTAATTTACTATTCCAACTCCAGTCCCCGTGGACACTAGGGAAGGTGTTGGATAAAAAATTAAACTTACTCCTTATCCTAGAGCGCCCCCAGCGCAATGCGTTGTAATGGTTTGCATTGTAAAAGTTGCGTCGTAAAGGCACTGCGTTGTAAAAGATGCGTTGTAAAGGATGTTTCCCTTGATGGATGTAAGTTACGGCCACACACAACTGGGGCTATTTTGGGAACTGATGCCTGCAGCTTCTAGACCTTAAGACATTTGGGAGCCCTTTTTGCAATGGACCAGGACTCAGGATCAATCCCCCCAGCCGGGAGACTCGGAAGAAGGACCTTGAGTATGTTTCTGCTGATTTACTGGGTGTGAGAGCTGTTGTCATTCTCTGTTTCACAGATCCGCAGTTTTTGACGGACTGTCATTGCCATTATTATGCGCACTGTACATGCATGATGCTCCCATGTTCCCAGGTATCCACCTAGATAATTGTCTCGAGAAGTCGTGATGTGCTTATGGTATAACCTTTTACTCCACCCAAAGTTATTACTCAATCTAGAATGTGTAGATGTAGCCTTGCCCTGCACTTGGTGCAGACGAATCTGCCAGTGTTATAATATGCCGACCTGACTAGTTTTTGATGTTAGGATTTGTTTTATTTGTATGTTTGACTTGTACACCCCGCAAGCACTGATTCGAAATATGTGATTGTATATGTCTTCTTTGTTTTGCAAATGCCAATAAAAACAATTTGAAAAAAAAAATCCCATTTTGCAAAGGAAGGTTTTTCTAAATTTCAGGATCCAGTTTGGGTTACTGAGGTAAGAGATAATGCAGTATGTGTGTTAAATGGACAATGGTTGCATTTGTCTAGGATTTCCAAGGTAAAAAGAATGTACTAATGAAACCAAGAACTGTGAAGGAAAGGATACAGAAGTACTAAGAGATGGTGTGAAAAATTCATCAGATAAGAAGTATGGAAATGTGGTTAGAAATTCTGATTTTTATGTTAAGAACGGCTTGTTGAACTATCAGACTTTCCAAAAGATACACATAATAATTCCTTGTGTTAAATCTATATTTTACCCACAGAATAGTTCTTTGTTACATCTATAGTTTATTTTTATTTTTAACTCTATACTTGGTTTCTTATTTATAGTCTTGTATACCAGTTGTTTTTAGTATTTATTAAGATTGTCCTTTTTTAAATAGGAAAAGGGATGTGTGGCATTCTGATTAAGTATTTTATTCATATTTAATATTGTTGTTGTTATACTGTAAGAAATGTCATTGGCTTTCATAGTGTTCTATTCTGGAATGCGCGTATCTTCTGTTCAAGAGCTCTGTTTAACGTCAGATGCCCTGGGCTCTTTCTACTGGCATCTTATCTTCATGCTATATCTACAATAAATACTTAAACAAAAACAAAAAATGTCCCATCGGAAATAGTTCAAAAATGGGACAAAGTAGGGTGTAGGAAAATATCAGACTTTCTCCTGAAGGGAAGATGGCTCCACATTTCTGAAATTTCTGAGTTGATTCAAAATTATTTTCTTCTCCTTGGCTCTTGTAGAATGTTATATAATGCTTTAAGCAATTTGGATCTGGGTCAGATAAATGGGAGTATAAATATTGTATTTGTGCTATTTGAAGCAGATTCAGATAAAAGTCCAGGGGGACAGAAAAAACTCTTGGCTTCTGTCAAATCTCCGGACCTTATCCAGAAAGCTATTGCAAAATGGGGGAAATATGATGGGGTGGAATTAACAGCTAAAATATGGAGTGAAGTTAATAAACTTAATTTCTGTGTGTTACGTGGAGCTAACTGGCATCGGAAGTTATTTTTTAGCAAATGGCTGCTGTATAGAACCCCACAATTTCTCGCACTGGTTAATCCTGATCAGTCAAGTCACTGCTTTTGGTGCTTAAAAGGGCCAGCAGCAATTGGATGCACATAAGTAGTCAGTGCCCTTTGGTCTAGGGCAGGGGTACTCATAGTACGACCCGCGGGCCGCCAGCGGCCCGGCAAGCCTTCCGTGGCGGCCCGTGGACCTTGTAGATATTGTACCAGTTTAAAAGAAAAAAATTCAAGAGTGTCAGCAAACACTGCCAGACTCGGGGGGGGGGGGGGGCTCTGCTCTATAGGGGCCGGGAGATTCCAGCCATTAAGAGTGGAGCTGCAGGGGCCGCAGAAGGGGTGAAACACAACAAAGCCTCATTAACAAGGTAATGGTCTTTTAAAGACCTGTGAAGCGCTCCGGTGCGGCTGTGTGCGCGCAAGGCAAATAAATTAATGAAATCAAAAACGAAGAATAAGGAAAGTCCTTGTCAATGACTGTTTGACTAACTCCCTCTTGACTTCACGAACTCTCTCTTGCCTTCACTCATATTCTTTTTTATTGGCTTTCCCGTTCAAGTAAATGTGCGGTTTCCTTTTCAGTTTACAGAAATATGCGGTCTTCTGATTTCTGAGAGTACTCTGTGTATTTTCTTCCCACATATGCTTTGTAATCTTGCTTTTAAAGGAAGCTTGGCCTTTTTCATCACGTTGCACCCTTTTTTGCAGTTGTAAAGCTTAGCTTCCTTAAATTTCCTAGCACAATTAAAAACAAGTGTGAAGCTGTGTGTGATTTAAACCGACATATATGTTCTATTCTTCATATTTGTATAGAGACTGCAAGTCCCTTTCTGTGGCCTATTTGTTTGACAACGTTAGAGAAGAACGACTGGAATTAATTATTCAGTTCTCAAAAACAAACATAATTTATTGTAGTGATTAATTTTTAAAAATGGCTTTATATTGTTTCCAGAACATAAGGGCTCAATCTTTGAGCAGTGCTTTGTTCTTATTTATGCTTGCAATGTTTAAACCATTTACCCAATTATACTTCTATACCCCGCGTTTCTGGATTTTGTCATGTTTTACATTTTTGCATAGGTGAATGTGTTCTTGAGCTTGGGGAGGGCGAGGGAGGGAGAGAGAGGGAGAGAGTCGGGGGAGGGCGAGGGAGGGAGAGAGTCAAGGGAGGGAGAGAGTCAGGGGAGGGCGAGGGAGGGAGAGAGAGGGAGAGAGTCAGGGGAGGGCGTCGGAGGGCGAGGGAGGGAGAGAGTCAAGGGAGGGAGAGAGTCAGGGGAGGGCGAGGGAGAGAGTCAGGGGAGGGCGAGGGAGGGAGAGAGTCAAGGGAGGGAGAGAGTCAGGGGAGGGCAAAGGAGGGAGAGAGAGGGAGAGCCAGGGCAGGGCGAGGGAGGGAGAGAGTCAGGGTAGGGCGAGGGAGGGAGAGAGTCAAGGGAGGGAGAGAGTCAGGGGAGGGCGA
Organism: Lissotriton vulgaris; assembly: GCF_964263255.1. NCBI lineage: Eukaryota > Metazoa > Chordata > Amphibia > Caudata > Salamandridae > Lissotriton > Lissotriton vulgaris. The sequence goes on from NC_141687.1 coordinate 2,066,148,423, forward strand.
AGGAGGTAGGGAGAGCCAGGGCGGGGCGAGGGAGGGAGAGAGTCAGGGGAGGGTGAGGGGGGGAGAGAATCAAGGGAGGGAGAGAGTCAGGGGAGGGCGAGGGAGAGAGAGGGAGAGGCATGGCAGGGCGAGGGAGGGAGAGAGAGGGAGAGTCAGGGCAGGGGGAGGGAGGGAGGGAGAGAGTCAGGGGAGGGCGAGGGAGGGAGAGAGTCAAGGGAGGGAGAGAGTCAGGGGAGGGCGAGGGAGGGAGAGCCAGGGCAGGGCGAGGGAGGGAGAGAGTCAGGGGAGGGCGAGGGAGGGAGAGAGTCAAGGGAGGGAGAGAGTCAGGGGAGGGCGAGGGAGGGAGAGAGAGGGAGAGTCAGGGCAGGGTGAGGGAGGGAGAGAGTCAGGGGAGGGAGAGAGTCAGGGGAGGGCGATGGAGGGAGAGGGAGGGAGATAGTCAAGGGAGCGAGAGAGTCAGGGGAGGGCGAGGGAGGGAGAGAGAGGGGGAGTCAGGGGAGGGCAAGAGAGGGAGAGCCAGGGCAGGGCGAGGGAGAGCCAGGGCAGGGCGAGGGAGGGAGAGAGTCGGGGGAGGGAGAGGGAGGGAGAGAGTCAAGGGAGGGAGTCGGGGGAGGGCGAGGGAGGGAGAGAGTCAGGGAGGGAGAGAGTCAGGGGAGGGCGAGGGAGGGAGGGAGGGAGAGAGAGGGAGAGTCAGGGGAGGGCGAGGGAGAGAGAGGGAGAGTCAGGGGAGGGCGAAGGAGGGAGAGAGAGGCAGAGTCAGTGGAGGGCGAGGGAGGGAGAGGGAGGGAGGGAGAGTCAGGTAAGGGAGAGAGAGGGAGAGTCAGGCGAGGGCAAGGGAGGGCGAGAGAGGGAGAGTCTGTGGAGCGAGGGAGAGAGAGGGAGAGTCAGGGGAGGGCAAGGGAGGGAGTTAGAGGGAGAGTCAGGGGAGGGTGAGGGAGTGAGAAGGAGGGAGGTAGGCAGAGGGAGGGAGACAGAGGGAGGGAGGGAGACAGAGGGAGGGATAGTGACAGAGGGAGGGAGACAGAGGGTGAGAAGGAGGGAGACAGAGAGAGTGAGGGAGGGAGACAGAGAGAGAGAGGGAGGGAGTCAGAGAGAGAGGGAGGGAGACAGAGAGAGAGAGGGAGGGAGACAGAGAGAAAGAGGGAGGGAGACAGAGAGAGAGGGAGGGAGACAGCAAGAGGGAGTGAGACAGAGAAAGACAGGGATGGAGGGAGACAGAGGGAGAGAGAGGGAGGGAGACAGAGGGAGAGAGAGAAAGAGAGAGAGAGGGAGGGAGAGAGAGGGAGGGGGACAGAGAGAGGGAGAGAGAGAGAGAAAGAGAGAGGGAGGGAGGGAGAGAGAGAAAGAGAGGGAGGGAGGGAGACAGAGGAAGGAAGAGATAGAGAGAGGGAGGGAGACAGAGAGAGAGAGAGAGATTTGTGTATGCTAGGTCTGGTGGCTCAGTGGACGAAGAGGTCTGCTGCAGGGGCCTGTGTTCAACCTCATGGTCACAGTTTTTTTTTGCTCTAGCCCCGCACCCCTCTCTGACTGACCCCGCCCCCACCGGTGCCGCCCTCGGACACAAACCACACTGTAAATTTGGCCCCTGAGAGAAAGTTTGTGAGTACCCATGGTCTAGGGGTTCTGGAATTAATTATTTCTGTTTCTGGAAACCGAATGGCAAATCAAACTTGCATCCAAGATTTGCTTCAAAGTCTTGGCATATGATCCATCTCTTGGCCTAATTGAGAAAAGGGTAAAATTAGTATATATTGCAATGGCGGTGGCCAGATGCCTTCTGCGTCAAAAATGATGCTCACAACAGGCTCCAACATGAATTATTGGGTCCGGAAAATGAAGAAAGTCAGTAATAGTGAACGGCTTTATCGCCATGCGAAATGGGGCAATTATGACGTTTGAAAAGTTGTGGGAACTATATTTTGAGTAGAAATAAATGTAAATGTGTTTGTATTTATATAGCGCCTTCTACCCAGAGGTCTCGTAGCGCTGTATTCATACTGCTGTGGAATCCTTCCTGGCTTTCCTGTGAAATGTCCACTCCTGGGCACCCCCAAGGTGAAGCCAGGAATCCAAGCGCTGCTGGGGCCGCTGTGGAGATTAAGCAAGCTATTGCCCAAAGTCACAGAGTGGGAGCCATGATTAGACTAGGTATCAAGGCGAGAATTATCAGGTCTGGGGAGATTGAGTTCAAGAGCCGCCGAGGCATGAATTGAACCCTGGTCCCGGGCCCAGCCTCTGCATCAGGGTCTGCCGCTCTAACCATTGAGCCACGCTTCTCCATAGATGACTTAACTGTTATTCTGCCATTTTGCACATCATATCCCCGCTTTAGGATTTTAAGTGATTCAAACAGCTTAGTTTAAGGGGGCACTAGAATGATAGTATATATTTTGCACATCTTATTCTCACATGCACTTTTAGCATTTCGCATTGTCTATTTTTGAAGGTTGCTAGAATTATATATATATATATATATATATATATATATATATATATATATATATATATATATATATATATATATATATATATATATATATATATATATATATATACCTGGTTTATGGTTTGATTTTCCTGGTGCTTCTTCAAGTAGCATCTCTTAAGCCTGCTGTTTTTTGTATCTCTGAATATGAATATGTATATTGTATTTATTGATTATTGGTGCATAACCAACATTTTGGTACTGTCTTAAATAGAATGTGCAATAAAATATTTTTAAAGGACCCTACTGATATTTTATTAGGTAATGTCATACCCAGTTGCCTACCGCTCATTTTCTCCTAAATTATCACCTGAATGCCAATATTCCAAACAAAAGGACAAGCCTTTAAATGTTATGGATGTTTCTTATAGTGCAAACAGATGAATAGTAACTTTGTTTAAATGATTCTTGCAGGTCCCTTATCGCTACTTTCAGCCATTTGGCTTTGGCCCTCGTGCCTGTTCAGGGAAATATATTGCCATGGTAATGATGAAAGCTATCTTGGTGACCCTACTGAAGAGATACAGCATGCAAACCATCATGGGGAGATGTTTAGAGAATATACAGAACAACAATGATCTCTCCGTACACCCAGATGAAACACAGTCCTCGCTGGAGATGGTTTTTCTTCCCAGAAATGGAACCATTTGAAAATTAAAGAACAGTCGTTATTAATGTCTACATCAATCATTTTTATCTGCAGTAATACTGATGTGTTGTCACCTTTCAATTACCTTACTGTAACTGAACTATAACTGCAAAGAAATGTATATTTGTATAACCTGTCATCAGCATACTTTTACCGATATGGAACATTTGTCTTGAAAATGCCATACATTGAAATAGTATTTTAAGACGTATAATATGGAATCGTGCCTGTGTATACATACTGGTCCCTTTTATAAGTTAAGCGGATACATGAACAGAGATTCCTGGTGACCGGAAATTCCATCTCACACACACCCACACACACATCCACACACGCAGACACACACACAGACACACGCATACACACACACACACACTCAAACACTAACTATATGTTAAAACTCCATGGAATGAGGAACAATTGCACCGTGGGGACCCTGATGTACAAGGTAGAATTAATTTCACATTGAATTCACGATTCAATTTGTTTTAAGACAAACATTTACCACCTTCTTTGAATCAGTGTAAAGTAAATGGGAAGAAGAGGGTAGGTGTGGAAAGAAGAGAATGTTGCCTGGCCTTGATGAAAGGTTGGGCAGGGGGCAGTGGCCAGACTACATTGCTGGCCATTTCCCAAATTTAAATGGCTGGGGTTTCTGGCCAGTACCATGGGGTCCAGTGTACCCACCCCCGGGAAAGGCGGATACATGAACACTGGCTCACTCCTCAGTAAACTGAGCAGAATTCCAGATGGGATTTGTGCTCCTCTCAACTTGTAAGCATGGCTGTAATATGTAGCATAATATGAAGCTCATTAACTAGGGAAACGTATACATCTCATTTTCTGTACAATATTTTGCATTTCAAACAATATATTTTCTACAATTATCTGTAAAGATTACTATTTATGAGTTTGCTTCTTTTGATGTTTTCAGTTTTGAACCTTAAAGTGACAGGTTAAAATAGCCAAACCAAATTGTTTTCCTACATTTGGGAATGCTGTGAAATCGGAAACAAAATATTAAATTACATGAATACTAAATTTAGATTGAATGACAGATAAAACAAATGTAATTTGTATATGTTAGCATATTTTAACTGCACTGTGGTATTTCTAGCAACAGATCATCGCCACACATGAATTAAACTATAATGTTTTACACCAAAATATTGTAATTCTCATGCTAAAAATTGTGTTTGGTGTCTTGTAAATTCCTGTAAATTAAAAACCATAAAGCGATACAAATCACAAAGCATGACGTGTCTTCTGTTGAAATGGCGTGTATAGTAGCCATTGATATCATATTTACAGTGTTAGCAATGTGGTCAAGGGCTCAATAAGTGTTGAATACGCGCTGCGCCTTAACACTTTATATATCAAATGAGAACGTGCCCTGTTTGCCAGTGGGTGGTGGGCACCTTTTTTCTATTAGTTGAAAATCGAACTGTTTGCATTGGGCCCGCCAAATAGTGACAAACAAAGTTATGGGAGTAGGGAATAGGATACAATATCGTTTCATGTTTAATAGCGAAATGTATAGGCCGCTGTATAAAATCCTAGAGATTTTACAAAGCGCCACCTTTTGCTTTATACCGACCATAGGGCCTTGGCAATTTCGGTTGAAAGTCTTAGGACCATCTCGCCTTCAGGAGACAACTCAAGACCTGGCTGTTCGAACAATAGCGTACCCCTTCCCCCAAGCGCCTTGAGACCCTTCCGGGTGAGTAGTGCGCTATACAAATGTTATGATTGATTGAAGATTACCAGCAAAGGAAAGCGTAGTTATGGACGCAATCAAATATAAGGTATGTAAAGTTATAGAGTATTAGTTATTCTTTGACTTAGAGTCATATGTGTTAAATCCTGCACCAACCCAAACAATCCAGAAATGGGCTGGGATCTCTCCAGTTTGAGTTCAAAGCCTTCCAGTGTGTTTATCTATGATCACCCAATGACGTTGTCGGCATCTGAAGGTTCTTAGATGAATTATGTGCAAGGTGGCAGTCAAACCCTTTCAGCCTGGCATGTGCTCAGGAGCCAACTTGTACAGGTAGCCTGAGCCTGTGATTCAGTAAGTCTTGTAAATTTAGATTTGATCATGGACTTTCCTGGGAGCCAATGGAGTGCTTTCATGGCTGGATTGAAATGGGTCTTTTTTTTTAAGGCTTAGAAAAGACTTAGGCTGCCTGGTCTTAGAGTGCTTGCAATCTTCCAGTGAGCTTTCTTGGAAGGCCTCTGTAGCTTTTATTACAGTAGTCTCATCGACCCATCACTGAAGGCGTGTCAAATTAATATTGTCTCTGACTTTTACAAGGGAATGGTTTTTTGAGTAAAGAAAATGAGAGGTATGATCTAGGAATTCATGCAGGATCTCGCGGCTGTAGCCTGGTGATTGAAATCACTTATTATACAACGCACCACCACACACTTGCATGGAGAATTTTCTACAGGTCTGGTATTTCCTTGCAAGCAGTCTCCTTGGAGTACAGTACCGCAAATACTCATCCTTTCGGCAACTAGCATATACTCCTCTAGGTCCTAGTTATGTGTGTCCTGGATTTGGTGATGTTGTTCCAAGTTATTTTGACCAAGGAATGAAGTGCACCGCAGAGTACTCATAGAACTGCTGTGAACCTAGAGCTGATCTCTACGCCCAAGGTAACCTGTTGCTGCAGCTGAAGACTCTGCTGCATCTACCTTCATGCTACCATCACATTTAACTTTTGGCGGTACAAACACTGGGATGTTTGACGGAACCACGCAAGCCATTACCACAAATGGCTTTACAAGGCCGTCATTGCAACAACCGTGACACTACCACACAAGTCTTTACCGCACAAATGCCTTTACAACACAATTTGCATTGTTAAGGCATCTATAGTGAAGCCATATGTGTGGTAAAAACTTACCAGGTAAGTATAATGCCAACTTATATAAATATATACATTTCAAATATTTACTTTTTTTGTTTTTTAAAGAAATATATATACATAAATACATACTTATATATTTTTTAAATAAAAAATATATTTTTAAATAGTTACATATTTATTTATTTATTTTATTTTACAGACTTGTAAAGCGCATGGCTGCCCATGAGCGTCCCAGCGCTAATGATAGATCAGAAAAGATTGAGAAGAAAAATGGGTTTAAGGGAACAACCAAGTCTTAAGTGCCTTGCGGAAAGGAAAAAGGTTAGGCTGGGCTCGGATGTCTGGGGGGAGAGCATCCCACAGCTTGGAGGCAATGTACGAAAACAGTCGGCCTCCAGAGCGGGCTTTCCTAACTAATATATATCTATACATATCATTTTTTTAATACATATTTATAACTAAATATAAATACATATATACACACATGCATGGACGCTTCACACCCTAATCACCACAAGCCCATAACACCCAAATACACATACCCACCCTTAACCCTAAATACCCCTTAGCACACAAAAACCCATACCCACCCATACCCACCCTAATTACATATCCATGAAGTTATCGATAGCGGGGTACAAGTATTCTAGAGGGGTGGAACTAGAAGAGGTTACAGGTGAAACTATGAGGCTTCCCAGAGAAATGAGAAATTACTATTCTTTCTGAAGATTACATCTGTTCACCAGCTGGAGTCCTCAAGTGAAATTTATGAGTATCGTTATCAGACTATCAATTTCTATTCCAGCACATGGCCATAAAAGAATAAAAAAGAGCATGCTACAATGCATACCAACTTATAAATGAATCCAGCCAATTTTTACAAAAGCCATATCTTTACATGTCATACTGCCCATAATCAAATATACATGAAATACAAGTACAGATTAACAATAGTAAAATCTTAAAAACCTTAAAATACAGTGCTCATGAAAATTAAAAACAAAGACACCCACTAGCTAGATAGATGTTTGTGTCTGAACGTCCACATGTGCCTCAGAAATTGGGAGACAGGAAACACAATGCATTGTGGGGGGTACTTCTTAAAATCCTAAATGCAATCCTGAAATTCCTCATCCCCAGGCTACAACAACCAGTGTCAAAATTAAACAGCAACTCACAAAATTTGGATGGGAACATCCCAGCATGATGTACAGTTGTGTACCCCTGCTCTGCTTGCTTACTTGCAAGTTCCAAGTTATCTTTGACCAAGGAATGAAGTGCACCACAGAGTACTCATAGAACTGCTGTGCACCTAGAGCTGATCTCTACGCCCAAGGTAACCTGTTGCTGCAGCTGAAGACTCTGCTGCATCTACCTTCATGCTACCATCACATTTAACTTTTGGCGGTACAAACACTGGGATGTTTGACGGAACCACGCAAGCCATTACCACACATGGCTTTACAAGGCCTTCATTACAACAACTGTGACACTACCACACAAGTCTTTACCACACAAATGCCTTTACCACGCATGCCTTTACAACACAATTTGCATTGTTAAGGCATGTATAGTGAAGGCATATGTGTGGTAAAAACTTACCAGGTAAGTATAACGCCAACTTATATAAATATATACATTTCAATTATTTACTTTTTTTGTTTTTTAAAGAGATATATATACATAAATATATACTTATATAGTTTTTTGAAATAAAATATATATTTTTAAATAGTTACATATATATCTATACATATAATTTTTTTAATATATATTTATAACTAAATATAAATACATATATGCACACATGCATAGACGCTTCCCACCCTAATCACCACAAGCCCATAACACCCAAAGACACATATCCACCCTTAACCCTAAATACCCCTTAGCACACAAAAACCCATACCCACCCTAATTACATATCCATGAAGTTATCGATAGCAGGGTACAAGTATTCTAGAGGGGTGGAATTAGAAGAGGTTACAGGTGAAACTATGAGGCTTCCCAGAGAAATGAGAAATTACTATTCTTTCTAAAGATTACATCTGTTTACCAGCTGGAGTCCTCAAGTGAAATTTATGAGTATCGTTATCAGACTATCAATTTCTATTCCAGCACATGGCCATAAAAGAATAAAAAAGAGCATGCTACAATGCATACCAACTTATAAATGAATCCAGCCAATTTTTACAAAAGCCATATCTTTACACGTCATACTGCCCATAATCAAATATACATGAACTACAAGTACAGATTAACATTAGTAAAATCTTAAAAACCTTAAAATACAGTGCTCATGAAAATTAAAAACAAAGACACCCACTAGCTAGATAGATGTTTGTGTCTCAACGTACACATGTGCCTCAGAAATTGGGAGACAGGAAACACAATGCATTGTGGGGGATACTTCTTAAAATCCTAAATGCAATCCTGAAATTCCTCATCCCCAGGCTACAACAAACCAGTGTCAAAATTAAACAGCAACTCACAAAATTTGGATGGGAACATCCCAGCATGATGTACAGTTGTGTACCCCTGCTCTGATTGCCTACCTGCAAGTTCCAAGTTATTTTGACCAAGGAATGAAGTGCACCACAGAGTACTCATAGAACTCCTGTGCACCTAGAGCTGATCTCTACTCCCAAGGTAACCTGTTGCTGCAGCTGAAGACTCTGCTGCATCTACCTTCATGCTACCATCACATTTAACTTTTGGCGGTACAAACACTGGGATGTTTGACGGAACCACGCAAGCCATTACCACACATGGCTTTACAAGGCCGTCATTACAACAACCGTGACACTACCACACAAGTCTTTACCAGACAAATGCCTTTACCACGCATGCTTTTACAACACAATTTGCATTGTTAAGGCATGTATAGTGAAGGCATATGTGTGGTAAAAACTTACTGGGTAAGTATAACGCCAACTTATATAAATATATACATTTCAATTATTTACTTTTTTGGTTTTTTAAAGAAATATATATACATAAATATATACTTATATATTTTTAAAATAAAATATATATTTTTAAATAGTTACATATATATCTATCCATATATATTTTTTAATATATATTTATAACTAAATATAAATACATATATACACACATGCATGGAAGCTTCCCACCCTAATCACCACAACCCCATAACACCCAAAGACACCCTTAGCAAACAAAAACCCATACCTACCCTAAACCCTAAATACTAAAATCTTGCTTACCATCCAGAAACCTATACCCAACCTAAACCCTAAAAATATCCTTACCACCAAAAATCCATACCAGTGCTAACCCCTAAAAATAACCTTGCCACCCTAAAACCCATACTCACACTAAACCCGAAAAAATCCCTTAGCACCCAAAAACCCATACCCTTCCTAAACCCTGAAAAATGTACTTACCACCCAAAAACCCACACCCACCCAAACCCTAAAAATAACCTTCAAACCCAAAACCTCATACCCAACCTAAACTCTAAAACCCCCTTAGCACCTAAAAACCCAAACCTGCGCTAAAGCCTAAAAATTCCCCTACCATCCAAAAGCCCATACCCACCTCAGCTCAAAAATTACCCTTGCCACCCAAAAACCCTCAGCCACCTTAAAAACCCCTCAGCACCCAAAAGCCCATACCCACCCTAAACCTTTAAAATACCCTTACATCCAAAAACCCATACCCACCCTAAACACTAAAAACCCCTTATCACCCAAAAGCCAACACCAGCCCTAAAAATACCCTTGCCAACCAAAACCCATATCTGCCCTAAACCCTAAAATTACCTCAGCCACCCAAAACCCCAAACCCACACAAACCATAAAAATTCCTACAATGCAAAAAAACCATAAACTCTTAACCACCCTGAACCCTAAGAAAACCTTTCCATTATATATAAATTGCTCTTGCTTGCTGAAAGCGGAGCAGAATTGCTTTTGGACAGAGGGAGCTGCATGCTCAGCAGCTCTCTCTGTCTAAAAGCAATGCCGGCTCCCGCAGGACGTGGGGAGCCGGCACAGACTGCGGGAGCCTTGAAGTTCCCCCTGCGGTCCTCATCAGTAACAAGTGGGTGCCCTGGGTGGGACCAGGGCAACCACATAGAGGCCGGGTCTTGGGTATGGGCTCCCCTCCCATTATTATTATTTTTGCTATATAAAAAAAGAATGGTCCCTTGGGGGGTGGGGGCCCCGGGGCTGAAATCGGCCAAGGGAAAGGGGGTCACAAGCCCCCTTCCATGAATAAATTTTAAAAAAGAAGACCGGCAGGTCGCCAAAAGCCCTGTACCCTTCTCCACCACTCTGCAAACGTGCCTCCTGGTGAACTGCTGATTGGGGGATGAAGCCCCCTTGGCTCCAGAGGGTCCTTGGGGGACAGCTTGTCCTCTTGTAACTTGCAGTAAGTCCCATAAAGCATAATTGCACTTCTGTTTGGGTGAGGAAGTACCATTGGCTCCAGAGGGTCCTTGGGGGTCAGGAAGCCTTCCTGTTACCAGCAGTAAGTCCCACACAGTGGAATTTCTGACAGGTGTTCGTAGGCTAGAGGGGTGGAATTAGAAGAGGTTACAGGTGAAACTATGAGGCTTCCCAGAGAAATGAGAAATTACTATTCTTTCTAAAGATTACATCTGTTTACCAGCTGGAGTCCTCAAGTGAAATTTATGAGTATCGTTATCAGACTATCAATTTCTATTCCAGCACATTCCAGCACATGGCCATAAAAGAATAAAAAAGAGCATGCTACAATGCATACCAACTTATAAATGAATCCAGCCAATTTTTACAAAAGCCATATCTTTACACGTCATACTGCCCATAATCAAATATACATGAACTACAAGTACAGATTAACATTAGTAAAATCTTAAAAACCTTAAAATACAGTGCTCATGAAAATTAAAAACAAAGACACCCACTAGCTAGATAGATGTTTGTGTCTCAACGTACACATGTGCCTCAGAAATTGGGAGACAGGAAACACAATGCATTGTGGGGGATACTTCTTAAAATCCTAAATGCAATCCTGAAATTCCTCATCCCCAGGCTACAACAAACCAGTGTCAAAATTAAACAGCAACTCACAAAATTTGGATGGGAACATCCCAGCATGATGTACAGTTGTGTACCCCTGCTCTGATTGCCTACCTGCAAGTTCCAAGTTATTTTGACCAAGGAATGAAGTGCACCACAGAGTACTCATAGAACTCCTGTGCACCTAGAGCTGATCTCTACTCCCAAGGTAACCTGTTGCTGCAGCTGAAGACTCTGCTGCATCTACCTTCATGCTACCATCACATTTAACTTTTGGCGGTACAAACACTGGGATGTTTGACGGAACCACGCAAGCCATTACCACACATGGCTTTACAAGGCCGTCATTACAACAACCGTGACACTACCACACAAGTCTTTACCAGACAAATGCCTTTACCACGCATGCTTTTACAACACAATTTGCATTGTTAAGGCATGTATAGTGAAGGCATATGTGTGGTAAAAACTTACTGGGTAAGTATAACGCCAACTTATATAAATATATACATTTCAATTATTTACTTTTTTGGTTTTTTAAAGAAATATATATACATAAATATATACTTATATATTTTTAAAATAAAATATATATTTTTAAATAGTTACATATATATCTATACATATATATTTTTTAATATATATTTATAACTAAATATAAATACATATATACACACATGCATGGAAGCTTCCCACCCTAATCACCACAACCCCATAACACCCAAAGACACCCTTAGCAAACAAAAACCCATACCTACCCTAAACCCTAAATACTAAAATCTTGCTTACCATCCAGAAACCTATACCCAACCTAAACCCTAAAAATATCCTTACCACCAAAAATCCATACCAGTGCTAACCCCTAAAAATAACCTTGCCACCCTAAAACCCATACTCACACTAAACCCGAAAAAATCCCTTAGCACCCAAAAACCCATACCCTTCCTAAACCCTGAAAAATGTACTTACCACCCAAAAACCCACACCCACCCAAACCCTAAAAATAACCTTCAAACCCAAAACCTCATACCCAAGCTAAACTCTAAAACCCCCTTAGCACCTAAAAACCCAAACCTGCGCTAAAGCCTAAAAATTCCCCTACCATCCAAAAGCCCATACCCACCCTCAGCTCAAAAATTACCCTTGCCACCCAAAAACCCTCAGCCACCTTAAAAACCCCTCAGCACCCAAAAGCCCATACCCACCCTAAACCTTTAAAATACCCTTACATCCAAAAACCCATACCCACCCTAAACACTAAAAACCCCTTATCACCCAAAAGCCAACACCAGCCCTAAAAATACCCTTGCCAACCAAAACCCATATCTGCCCTAAACCCTAAAATTACCTCAGCCACCCAAAACCCCAAACCCACACAAACCATAAAAATTCCTACAATGCAAAAAAACCATAAACTCTTAACCACCCTGAACCCTAAGAAAACCTTTCCATTATATATAAATTGCTCTTGCTTGCTGAAAGCGGAGCAGAATTGCTTTTGGACAGAGGGAGCTGCATGCTCAGCAGCTCTCTCTGTCTAAAAGCAATGCCGGCTCCCGCAGGACGTGGGGAGCCGGCACAGACTGCGGGAGCCTTGAAGTTCCCCCTGCGGTCCTCATCAGTAACAAGTGGGTGCCCTGGGTGGGACCAGGGCAACCACATAGAGGCCGGGTCTTGGGTATGGGCTCCCCTCCCATTATTATTATTTTTGCTATATAAAAAAAGAATGGTCCCTTGGGGGGTGGGGGCCCCGGGGCTGAAATCGGCCAAGGGAAAGGGGGTCACAAGCCCCCTTCCATGAATAAATTTTAAAAAAGAAGACCGGCAGGTCGCCAAAAGCCCTGTACCCTTCTCCACCACTCTGCAAACGTGCCTCCTGGTGAACTGCTGATTGGGGGATGAAGCCCCCTTGGCTCCAGAGGGTCCTTGGGGGACAGCTTGTCCTCTTGTAACTTGCAGTAAGTCCCATAAAGCATAATTGCACTTCTGTTTGGGTGAGGAAGTACCATTGGCTCCAGAGGGTCCTTGGGGGTCAGGAAGCCTTCCTGTTACCAGCAGTAAGTCCCACACAGTGGAATTTCTGACAGGTGTTCGTAGGCCATGCCCCCTTTCTCCACCACTCTGTAAACGTACCTCCTGGTGCACTGCTGGTTGGGGCATGCAGTTCTTTTGGATGTTGAAGGCGCTTGGGTGCCCAGAAGCCCTCCTGTTACCTCCAGTAAGTCTGACACAGAAGGATACCGGGAAGTTGGTGGGAGGCCCGCCCCCTTTCTCTGCCACTCTGCAAACGTGACTACTGGTTAAAAAAACATTGAAATTCACTTAAAAAACTAAAGGTTACAGGACGTTATAGGTAGGAAATAAAATTGAAAACCTTACAAATTCACTTAAAAAATAAAGGTTACATGGGTGTTATACTTAGAAAATAGAACAGTCACTCATACAACTGGTAACTCACTCATGCAGCCACGCACATAGCCACACACTCACCCATACAGTTACTCACACACCCACTTATTTACCTACACAGTCACTCCCACACCCACTCACTCACCCATACAACTTTTCAAAACTGCCACTCGCTTAACCATACACTCACTCACATACCCACACAACCACTTACAAACCCATTCACACAGCTATACAAGTACTCCATATCTGCTCAGTCACTGATTAAGCCATTCACACAAACACTCTCCAATACAACCACTCACACACCAACTCACTTAACCAAACACACACTCAACAACCACTCATCCATATTGCCACTTACACACTGAGTCACTCCCTTATACAATCATTCAGACACCCGCTCACTCACCCATACAAGCACTACACACCTACTTACCCACCCATAGAGCCACTCACACAGCCACTCACTCGCCAATACAGCCACTCAGACAGCATCTCACTCAAGCATACAGCCACTTACACACTCATTCACGCAAGGATACAATCACACACACTATATTTTTTAATTTGGGACTCGCCTCAAACCGAGTGCCGAGGTGGCTGGTTTGATGTGCTGGCAGACAATCAGATCTCAGCACGAGATTGGGAGGGCTCGCAGATCTTCTGCGTCTCTATATATACAATTGGAAATATCTTTAAATACCTCTGCAACTACTGAACGGATTTACATCAAATCACAAAAACGCACTTCCCTCTTAAAACCTTTAATACTTACATATACTTAACTTTTAAACTTTTACAATGAATATACCTCTAGTCTACCAATTATGCCTTTACAATAAAATTCATTATAATGGCATGCATAGTAGAGGCATATTCATTGTAAAATCATGTGTGGTAAAGACTTGCATGGTAATGTCGCCTGCGTGGTTAAGCCTGCATGGTAAAGTCATGTGGGGCTCTGACTGTGTGGCAAAGGCTGTTTCCTCAAGCACTGCACATCACCCAAGACCCAGAAGTGGGTCCAACGTACTGTCTGTGAGATGTGCAGACTGCGGCTTCCACTGTTGTCTGCTGGGGTAAGGCAAAGGAGTGTGTTGGACAATCACTTAATGCACTGCTGGATGAGGGCTCAGCCTTAAGGTTCCCTGCACTAACTCCCTCAAAGGTCTGTGAGTGCTCACCATCACTACCACTGAGAGTCAAGTGCTTAAAAGGTTGTACTTGTCCCAGTTTTGTAGCTCCATGGTAGGCTGGACTCTGAAACATAAGAGGTACACAACCAAGCCCCCACGGCTGAGGCCTAGTAGCCCCCACGTGGCTCTTGGCCCCCTAAGCCATCCATCTGCAAGGATATTGGATGCCGGCCACCGCTGTTGTCTTCTGCGGTAAAATAAACCAGTGGTTTGAGTTCGGACCTCCACAGTAAATTACTCAGAAGCCTGTGACTGCTCACCCTCACCACCACTGAGAGTCAAGTGCTGAAGGGATAGTACTTAGCCCAGTTTTGTAGAGCCATAGTAGAATGGAATCTGAAACATCAGAGGCATTCAATCTGAGCCCCACAGCTGAGGGCCAGTAATTTCTGCTTACCTCTTGCTCCCCCACCCCAACTTAGTTTGACATATGAGGCCCTAAAATGCATACGTGCATGTCGAACTTTTGAGGAAACATAGTAAAACTACATGTGTAACAAGGCATTAAGTAGCGTGCACGTTTAAGTAGAAGCTTTTCAGTTTGGGAATACAATGGATTTTGGGAACTGTAGTTTTTTAGTTTTTGTTACACTGCGGTTGGGGGAGACGAGGGATAGGCAAGTGGTTAATTTACACATATAGGAGAGGGAGGAGTTAGAATGCTAGTGGCGGTTTAAAACAAGTGGGTGCACGGGAGAAATAAAACTGTTGGCGACAATGGAGTTTGGAGTCAGAGCGTAGTTTTCACAGGTATGTGACGAACGTTGGTTAAGGTGAAATGTTGTGTGTCAGTGGTTTAAATGTGTGAGAAATGGGTAATGCTGTTGCAGAGTAGGGGTGGAACGTGTGAATGTAATCAGTAATTGTTTAAGGTATGGAGCGATGTAGGGATATGTAAGTTGTTGCGGGAAAGGTGTTTAACAGTTTACGAGTGGTTTTAGTGTGACAGTTGTTATTAGTAGTTTGAGTCTTGTAGCAGGAATTCCATTCTCCTACAGAACTGTGCATAGAGACCTGGAACCTCGGTGAATTAGGATGGCCCAAAACTCACCTCAGTATCCAAAATCCCCTTACCGAGCGAGCTACAGTGTCTCATTGGTCATAACAAACTCTCAATGCTTAGACAGACCAGAACATGAACTTAGAATACCTCAAGTATCGTGGAACACATGAACACTTTTTCGTTATATAATCATCACAAACCAGAACGTGGAGTAAAAGAGGACACGTGCATGTTTGAAATATTTATTTACTAATGCAAGGTTCTCAAACGCAGTATCTTGTATAATACTAGCAAACATATTATGAGCAACAAAGTTATCAGCATAGTTATCAGTCCATAAAAGGCGAATGGTGACAGAATACTAAGATGCTGAAATGAATAGAAATTAACAATGTCTAATTCACACCCTCCCTATTTAGCATAGTATTTTATATCTATGAAGGTCTCATTTGGGTTTAAGCAGGGCGGGCCCATACCTCAAAATCTCAGTGGCAGGAGGATCACATCATCTTCCACCAGCTCTCTGCATGCGAAGCACATCAAGTGGGTTTTTGTGCGTTCAGTACAACAATATAAAACTCGCCTAGAGCCAGATTTTGGCAGCAGCATGTGTGTTATGTCTATAGGGGTGCGAAGATCAGACTTTACAACAACACTGGGTTAAGTTATCCGTGTAGCCTTCAGCACTCACTGTGCAGATAGAATGCAGAACAAAACTGATATCAGAGCAATAACATATTATTTCTCTAGTAAATCACGAAGCTCTTCTGGGATGAAAGCTAAAACAACAATTATGTGTTGTGTGCAAAAGTGAAGCAAGAATGAAAACGGCATGCAAACATTTAATAAACTCATGCTAACTTAACACAGTATGTAGAAAAGAAGTAGCTATATGACACCCCTCCAATGATCAGAGCACTGTCAGAAATCATGTAAAGTCAGAACCAGGAAGGGGTTTAACCTGAAAACAGAGTTCAATAATAATGAGCTAATCTATTCTTCAAACGTATATATGAAGGCCTATAGGGGCCAAGCGTAATTGTTCCAACCTTTGAAAATATAAGTCAATAGGTCTGGGACGTATAAAAAATTCTCACACATGAAAAACAAAAGGCACTGTCCAAAAATATAAAAATGCACGTGCCAAAATAAGTAAAAAACTCCATGGAATCTCACCATAGAACTGAATATGCAAAATATGCAGCCACAGCCTCCAACATGAAATCACTGTCATCATCCGAAAACAGTTCAGCCATCCAATTAAGTAGTGGGAAGGAACATACGTGCTGCTCCGTCACTGGATCCTCTATTAACATCAGAGGACAACTCAGTGGGTTCTCAAGAAAGCTCCTTGCCAAGAACTCATGCGCTGCTGCGATTACATCCCAATGACCCATTAGTCCATGCATCGCTGCCAAGGCCATAATCTTTTCGCCAGAACAAACCAACTCGTGAGCAACTACGGGGCTCATCAGATGATTAAAATCAACGTCAGGAGACACCGTCAAGCAGAGACACAAATCAAGGGCCCAGTGGAAATCGCAGCTCAGACAATGAAACACAGGCTAGACACATGTGAAATAGGAAAATCGAAACGATAATCTAAACGCCGTGCTTAAAGTCGCAAGCGGCAGGGTGCCATAGTAATCAAGCATCCAGTTGCGCAACAGTGACAGGAGGGGCTCTTCTGCTCCTAATGCAGGATGGGCATCCATTTGTAATAAAACAAAAAATCACCAATACGCCCGCAGCTAAAGCCAGCAAGACAGGGAAGCCTCCAAACAAACTTGAAAAAATAGAATGAAAGAAAGCAGGGATGACCCCAAATATTTTTTCAAAAGAAGTCACGAGACCGCTGCTAACTAATTTAAAAAAGTGAGCAAGGCCGGAGGTGGAGGAGGCATTAAAGATTTGATGAACTAGCTCGCTGAAATGTAACGGTAAATCAGTATTTAAAAGCGCCTGCACTTCTGTGCGTGTGTTAGCTAAGTGAAGGACGAATGTTTCTCGGGCCGAACTCAGGGCCACCTCTTTCTGAGACAAAAGGGCTCTTATTCTAGTCATACCATTGAACTCTGCCTTCAAGGTTGGGATGCGCGGACAGATGGAAACATCTGAATTCCCATGCGTAGGGGGATACAGAACGTTTTTGCAGCACACAACACGTTCCGATACAGTTACCACATAAGCGATACCAACAATTAAACCACAACACTCCTCGTTATTCAACAGCAAATAACTACCATTTGCCAGAAGTGTAAACGTGGGAACAATTGCAGGAACAGGAGTCCCTTTTAACACACAGGCTAGATTAGGTTGTTCCTGGTTACAGGAACCATGTAACTGGATGTGTCTGCATATCAATCAATCGTCAGGGGACTCAGTGCATTCCTCCCCATTAAGATAAACTTCTTTACCGTCTTTCAGGCACCTATATGTGAAAGGAAGAGACCATGCCTCATGGAGGAAGGCACCACCTAACGGTTCATAACGTCCTATTGCAACATATCGCATACAACTAGAGAATTTGTACAAGGCGAATGGTAATGTAATTAATCCGTGGATAAGCCACGTTGCATCAGTGGCCTCAGCAACAGAGAACGGTAAAGATTCCAACCTCTCAATGTGTAACATGGAAAATGATGCATCTCGCATTGAAAGCATGCGCTGTTTGTCAGTCAAATTAAACGGGGCAAAGAGGTGTGGTATCGGGTTCTCCAGGCCTACATACTCCGCAGAATACCCTCTACACCATAAGAACTGTTGGCACGGAAACTAGAAAATGCAAGAAACAAGTTTATTAAGACCCCATGGGGTGGTGGTACATTCCTACAGCACCCTTCGGTAATGCAAGAAGTATCACACCGAATATCGGTGTAAATCCTTCTTTTATACAGTTTTACAGTCATTAAAAGATAGGCAGTACACAGTTACAGAGTTTTAGGTACATATATTGTCATTTTTGGAACACTGCCAACTCATGGGAGGAGTTACAACACCACTGGTCAGTTTGGCGGGACATTCCTAATCGATGACTGGTCAGTTGAAACTGCGCATGTGCAGGCTTGACCGTTACTAAAAATAGCCTGTTGCTGGGCAAACTCAAGTGGTCAGTGGTACAGAGAAAGGACCAAAGGGCATGCTGACCACGAGGCGAAGCATTCTCTAAAATGGCCGCCGTAACATACAAAATGGCGTTTACCGACTATGGTCAAGCTAAGGGAATAACGTGTAGTAAAGCTTAACGCTAACCCAGTCATTTGCCAAATTACGACAGACGACCCTTTTAGCGTTTAGCTGAAGCTACCTCATAATGGACATAATCAGGATACTCATCTTCTATGTCAATAGACATAATTTGGGCCACTTCTTTACAGATTATTTGTTCATTTTGGGCAAAGGCTCGTCTGGATGGAATACAGGCTGATAAACACATAGAACATAATGCAGGGCCACATTGAATACATAAGCATAAGAAAAATAATATCCTAAATATTATACATAGAATCGTCAGTAACTTCCAACCCCATGTACTAAGCATTGACCAGAACCACCCTGAAAAGGTCCATGTACCATTGTCAGGATGTATCTCAGCAGCAATTTTATGTAATTTGGATATGGCATCATACACAGATGGTGAATTGTCTGGCACGTAAACACAGCAACTACTTCCGATAATGCGGCATGCCCCCCCTCGATCAGCTAGAACTACATCTAGAACCATCCGGTTCTGAAGCATTACAATTCTTGATATCTGAAGCTCCTCAGTTAAATTCCCTAATGCAAAAGCAGTATCATTGGCAACAGCTTCAACAACACGAGTTAATCGTCGTATTTTCCGACTATTCAGAGCAGCTCCCACAAAAGAAAACAAACCCAGATTGAAATCTACATACTGTTGTAGTGCGGTATCTGTCTGATCAATATTGTCGAGGACTACTGCTCTTTTAACTCTATTCAATATAAAATCGTGGTATAACACGTAATCATTATGATACATGGGTGGAGCAATGAACACAGGGGGCAATACAAAAGAGATGTAGCATGTTCCTAACCAGCCTAAAGGGAGACGATGATAACCTTTATTACCACATATGAAGTACGTATTTCGGGAGGCCACAAATGAAATGCCATTCGGGGGATCAAAGGTGAGAGTGGTGTTACATTCACTTCTGCCAACTGGGATTGTACCTTTATTACGTACACAAAGATCGGCCTTAGTATCAATGACATTAATAACATGAGAATTAGACATGTTAACATTTCGATGATTGCTGTAAACTCGTGGTGCAGACACGTTGTCTGGGCGGTACTCTTCCCATTCAAACTTAGTACCTTCAGCGTGCGGATAGCCATCTCGATCATTAAAACAAATTTTATTCAAACGGAAAAGAAGCCCTCCTTTTGTTGGCCAGCGCAAAGTGAACAGGAGAGTGTACCAGGCATTGCAGGACCCATCATGAGAAAACGGGAGTCGGATAAGCGGTGTGCCTCCTTTCTTTTGATGCCCAGGCAACATCCCACATACCCAGCAGTTAGAAGTGTTCGTCATATTGTGAGTATGATGCAAAATTTGAATGAAACTATTGTTCAAGTAAGTCTGTCGGTGCCGTTCTTCATGGTATGGTAGGGTAAAATGAAAATGTTCAGGTGGAGCCGGGGTGGTCGGTAGCAAATGTTCTCGCACAGGTACCACAAGTTCTACTACCCAGGCTATCACAGCTATTACCACAATTGTCAACACAAATAATACAGCACCAAGATATCTTTTGTCTCGTGCTGCAGAAGACGCAATAGTTCAAAAAGTTCACAATGTCTCAAATGTACAACTAAAAAAAATAAAAATGTGAGTGCTGAGCTCCGAGGTAGCTGTTGTTTTCTTCTCTGGGGTCAAGACGGGTGTCGCTACTCTTGGCAGAACTGATCCCCCCCCTTGAGATTCCCGGTTTCCGTTTCACAAACCCCAGAGCGGTAACTCAACCAGTCTCGCACCAAAAAAAAATCTTCTTATCGTGGTCGCAGATTGTATCTCTGTCGTCCAGAAACAGTGTGGTCCGGGAAGGCTCCCTCCGATTCAGCAGATGTTACAGCTGGGCTCTTCTCTTCCTCCAAGATGTCTCGGTAGTCAGACAACGCTGTCGGGCTCACCAGATCCGGAGAAACACGACGGCAGTGAGTAGAGTGCACCCACCGCTTCCTGTTGGTAACTCGCACAGCTGTTCGAGTTGCGAGCAATACCTGCTCGGGGCCACGCCACCTCGGTTCCAAGCTGTTCGTCCTCTCAAACGAGCGAACCATTACATAGTCACCAGGACGAAGATTGTGAGCCTCTCCAATGGAATTGTCAGGGAGCGCTTCTCGAACCTGTTGATGAATGGAGAGTAAATCATTTGTTAATCGTGCCAAATAGTCATTCATCATTATACAAGGCACATCATGTAACAATCGCGGCTTAGGAACTCCCCATATGTTCATCGGCCTTCCAAACACCACTTCATAAGGTGTGAGGCCAGTTCGGGAATGGGGCACTGATCTAATAGAGAGTAATGCTAAAGGCAAGGCATCCGGCCACTTCAAAGACGTGGATGCCACAATCTTAGCCAACTTTAGTTTCAAAGTAGCATTGTACCGTTCAACAAGACCTGCTGACTGAGGATGGAACACAGCATGAAACTTCTGCTGGATTCCCAATCCCTTCAACACATACTCCACAATTTTCCCAACAAAATGGGGACCATTGTCGCTCCACAAAAATTTGCAAAACGCCATATCGAAGGAAGTACTCTTTGAGCAGAACCTTAGCCGTTGTCAAAGCTGTATTATTCTTCGTGGGGAAGGCCACAACCCATTTGCTGAAAGCGCATACCACCACTAAGACATACTTAAGGTTATTGCAACGCTCAAGCTGGATGTAATCCATTTGCAGTACTTCAAACGGCGCAGTAGGTGGAACGAACCCTCCTTTCGGAGTATGCGTCCCTTTTGCAGGATTGTGCTGTAAACATACCAAACAGGTCTGCACTACTCTCTTGGCCGTGTTGGCAATCTCAGGATGCTCCCACACTCGCGTTAGTAATCTAGTGATTGCAAGAGCTCCAACATGTGCCAACCCATGTGTCATTTGGACCATCGCTTGCAAGTAAGCTTCAGGCAATTTCCATCGTTCCATATCCTTGCTCCTCCAACAACCCTCATCATCCAGCACTCCCTCTGCTGCCCAAATTGCAAGTTCTGCTTCAGTCGCTGATTTCTGAATGTCTAATATCTCCGCTCTAGCATCGTGCCATCGCTCAGCCTGCGACATCACTACATACATTGGGGAGTATTTTCGTGACATAGCCGTTTGTCTTGCTATGCTGTCTGCAAAAGCATTACCTTGTCCCACTTTGTCAGTGACCTTTTTATGTGCACTGCATTTAATTAATGCTACTTTCTTTGGACAAAGTAACGCATTTAGGAGATCACGCACTAGCTCTCCATGCATAATGTGTACTCCATGCGAAGTCAAAAACCCACGTTCTCTCCAGAGTAGGCCAAAGTCATGCGCTACTCCAAAGGCGTGCCGGCTGTCCGTGTAGATGTTCACACATAAGCCAGCACTTAATTCGCAGGCTCTTGTCAAAGCTATCAGCTCCGCTGCTTGGGCCGATTTCTGTGGTATTCGTGCTGTTTCTACCACTGTCTTAAGTGTTGTGATCGCATATGCTGCAGAAGTTGTGCCATCTGGCAGCCTCAAACACGATCCATCAACCCACAGTTCCCCATCCACATCTGGAAGTGGCGTATCCTGTAAATCGACACGACCCTTTGTTTGTTCTTCGGTCAGGAAAACACAATCATGGTGTTCTTCCTCTTGGCCCTCAGCAACCGGATACGGCAATAAAGTGGCAGGGTTCAGGGTAGCGCATCTTTTTAATGTGATATGTGGCGCCAGAAGTGTAAGCTCATATCCTGTTAAACGTGCGCTCGTAAGATACTGGGTTTTCGTTTGGTTCAGCAGAGCGTCCACCGCATGGGGAACTAACACCAACAGTTTATGTGACAAAACTATTCCCTCACTCTGTCGTATAGCTACTGCTGTTGCTGCAACTGCTCGGAAACACCCAGGTAACCCTCGTGCTACAGGATCAAAAATGGCCAAAAAGTACGCACATGGCCTCTGCTTATCCCCGTGTGTCTGCACTAACACTGATAATGCGCACCCATCTTTCTCGTGCACATACAACGTGAAAATCTTTGTATAATCTGGTGTACCTAACACGGGTGCAGAGCAAAGGGCCTGTCTCAATTGTTCAAAAGCATTTTGGCATTCATCTGTCCATTCAAGAGGCATTGGTGTAGCTTTGGACAGTAACGCTAACAAAGGTTTTATAATGTGCGAAAACCCCATTATCCACTGTCTACAAAAGGACGTTAATCCTATGAAGGCACGTACATCTCTCTGAGTGCGGGGGACTGGTGTATCTAATATTGCTTGAATTCGATCAGATGTTAGTGCCCGTCCCTCCTTAGACAAAAGATGACCGAGGTAGGTCACCTTTGGTCTACAGTATTGTAACTTTTTCCTAGAGACTTTGTGATTATTCTGAGCCAGAAAGGAAAGCAATGCAAGGGTACTCTCCTCACATTGTGCATAGGTGTCTGCAGCCAATAGGAGGTCATCAACGTATTGAATAAGGGCTACTCCGGATCGCAATTCAAATGAATCGAGCTGTCTTTTCAAAGCCTGGCTATAAATGCTAGGGCTCTCTGTGTAACCTTGAGGAACACGACAAAATCTATACGATTTATTATTTAACGTGAAGCCAAATAGGTATCTGCTGTCGGGATGGATGGGAATGGAGAAAAACGCATTTTTAAGATCAATAACAGAGAAAGTCGTAGCAGTGGGGGGGATGTCAGACACCACCGGGTACTGGGGAATGACAATTTTGTTTATTTCTCTCAAGTCAATAATAAAACTTTGTCATCAGTATCTTTCTTAAGGATTGGAAGAATAGGGCTGTTACAGACATTGTAAGGAACTTCCTCCACTACTCCTGCAAGAATCAAATCTTGAACAATATGTGTCAGGGCAATTTCACCTTCTCTAGAGATCTTATACTGCGGTACACGTGGCAAAGATACTCCCTCCTTGACAGTAATTCGAATAGCTGGAATAAGCATATGTCCCACATACGTATCTGATGTCGCCCATAACGTTTGTGGGAGAGAGGCTAACGCTTCAATGTCTTGCATGGTACATAGTCTGTCTGCATCTGGATAATTGTCATTCAAAATAACCCGCACTCCTTCAGGAGCACAGCGTATTGTTGCTCGAAAATATTTGAGCAAATCTATGCCCATAATATTGTCTGGTGTATGGGGCGACAAATAAAATGGACAAAAACCAAAAAATTTATCAATGCAAAATGCAAGAGGTTGTGATAATGGGCTTGGAGAGGGTGTGCCATCGAACCCTATACACGTAATCATTTCGCCAGACAGGGGAGCCCTTGGAACCAAGTTTTTAGACAGAGCACTATGAGTAGCTCCTGTATCAACCAAAAACTGATCAGTAGAACCCAAAACGCCCGCTGATACATATGGACCTCTTTGATCTACTGGCACTTCAACCGATTCTACACCCCATCCTACGCAATCCTATGCATGCACATAATCCTGACTCTCCACGTTCTCACCCTCCGATATCTGATACTGATTTCGTCGATCAAAAGTATTTAGTTCATCCTGACCACGACCCCTCGCCTCAAACCTACCACGATCACCTCCGCCACCTCTCGCTCCCGAATAACTATTCCGTGACCTTCCACCGCCTCGACCACGTTGGCTACGTTGCTCACGAAGCACCGGACAATCTTCAGCCCAATGCCCAAACTCTTTACAATATGCGCATTGGTCCTCAGCAATATCGGTACGACCGTACGACGCATTGCCCCCTCCTCGTCTGCCTCTGTCATTCCCTCTAAATTGCGCACCGCGAACCTGTGCCAACATCACCTTCGTCTTCAACTCCTTCGCTTTTTTATCAACACTTTCTTTAGCCTCTAATTCCTGTCGCTCGTAATACTGAGCCATAGTTAACAAAGACGCAGGGGTCGCCGTGGTCCAAGAACTTTCACTAGTTTTCAACCGCTTTGCAATCTCCGGTAGGAGATTAGCCACATACTTGTCGACAAACAGATGTCTACCCGTATCATCTGTTAACATTTGCCCACTGTAATCGTGAAACGCTTCTTCGAAACGCGTGAAGAAGTCAGATACCGACTAGTCCTGCTTCACGAGGCTAGCATAGTCCAGTCAATCTTTTTAGCTGGCACGAGCGTTTTTAATTTATTCAAAATAGCTGTAGGGAGATCTAAAATCAGCTGACAAGGTTTACATGCAGGCTCCCTGTCTAAATCAGCCTGACTTATATCTTTCCAATTTGCTCCTAACATCGTTTGATCATCAAACTTACGAATCGCTCTCCACATATCGGGGGGAAGTATTAATCCAAAGAAAAGATCTATATCAACAAGTGTCATAATACAGGAAGAAATAGCCCCCTCCACTCCTTCATAGAAAGCTGCCGGATTTTTACGGGGATCGTGTAGGGCGTTTTTCAAGGCCATAACATCCGCTCTATTCCAAGGCGTATACACCCAATTATATATAAAATACCATTTTGCATCCCCGGACATTTTATCATCACTGGTACCTTGCCCTTTAGGGGGAACATACAAAGGTGCAGCTTCACGCATAGGCATAACATGCACTTTAGAACTCTTATCTGCTCCAAAGATAGAACACTCTTTGGTGAATTCCGTCGACCCCGGCACGGACTTCTCTGATGCTTTTCGTGCTTCACGCAATTTGGACGCCTCATCCCGTAGCTGGACCAATCGTAGAAAAAAGGCATCCGCATCTGAAATATCAAATAAACCTTTACGCATGACTGATATATCCTTAGATTCTAAATCCTCTGAATTCTTACGAAATTGTTCAACAACTTCATCTGCAAAAGTACTTAAGAAACACAACTGTTCTCGTTCTGACCACTTATCCCGTTCAGCATTAAGTTCTGACATAGTGATTTTATTCATATTCAGTTTCCTAGCGAAACTGCGCAAATCCGCGGCTCTACCGGCAGTTAACCTTGTACCCGTACTATCTCGTTCTTCATCACCAACGTCCTCGTCCGGAGCCGTGGGCTGAACATACGGAGGTGGAGACCGATCTAACAATGAAAAATCATCAACTTCATTAGTAAGGACAGGATAAAGCGGACGCCGAATAGGAAATTGACCACTCGTTTGCAAATTACGATCCCGTGCCTCCCTCTCTTTCTTCTCCTGTAACTCCTTCTCCTCCAGCTGTAAAGCTTTATCTCGAGCAGCCTTACGCTGCTCCTTTTCCGCCAAGGCAATCTCACGCTTCATTCGTTCACGCACTGCTTTCTCCCACATTCGCACACAATCAAACATATCCTGTCTAGACCTGCGTTGAAACAAACATTGCTCCACAAACTGAACCTTTCGTAAATCAAACGACCCATGTAGTGGCCATTGCAACTCGGGATCAGATTTAGTGTATTTGTTCCATAATTTACTGTACAATATAGGGGGGAGGCCGAATTTGATATACATTTCACGATTAGGAGTCCCCTCTGGGGGAGCCGGCTGAGATTCGTTTAATCTATACGTGGTACCATTTCCAAGACAGCACATCCCTCGGAGTGTGCTTAAAACAGGCATGTTCAAAAGGTACCACGGAAACGTGATACCATAAAAAAAATGGCCCTTACTATACTTCACACAAATGTGCCGCTCAAAGTACACACAAAGTTAGAGAAACATCTCTACATGCCTGCCTATGTGAAGTGCACTACACATATAGGTTCAAATTCATGAACTCAAACGTTAGCTAACTCAAAACATAATCATATTCATAGAACCACAGTAAGCGTCAGTAGACTACCTTACCAATCACAATTCTTACCCAAATCTCAAATATCCAGGTTCCAACTGCCAAGGTCTTTGATCAAATCAGCCAAACCGGCACTTATACAGCAACGCAGACGAGCAGGATCTCAGTCAGGGACCGGCGCCAGCTGGAAGGTCAGATCAGAAGGAAAGGAAGAAAACACCGTGGGTGCCAAGACTCGGGTCACTCAGTGGCAGCGTACGCGTCCATGACGAGTTTCCAATCCTTCGTCACGACCTCTCTTTCGGGCATCCAAGTCGCCGATGAGTCCCTTCGTGGTCGCCAATTTGTGGTATCGGGTTCTCCAGGCCTACATACTCCGCAGAATACCCTCTACACCATAAGAACTGTTGGCACGGAAACTAGAAAATGCAAGAAACAAGTTTATTAAGACTCCATGGGGTGGTGGTATATTCCTACAGCACCCTTCGGTAATGCAAGAAGTATCACACCGAATATCGGTGTAAATCCTTCTTTTATACAGTTTTACAGTCATTAAAAGATAGGCGGTACACAGTTACAGAGTTTTAGGTACATATATGGTCATTTTTGGAACACTGCCAACTCATGGGAGGAGTTACAACACCACTGGTCAGTTTGGCGGAACATTCCTAATCGATGACTGGTCAGTTGAAACTGCGCATGTGCGGGCTTGACCGTTACTAAAAATAGCTTGTTGCTGGGCAAACTCAAGTGGTCAGTGGTACAGAGAAAGGACCAAAGGGCATGCTGACCACGAGGTGACGCATTCTCTAAAATGGCCGCCGTAACATACAAAATGGCGTTTACCGACTATGGTCAAGATAAGGGAATAACGTGTAGTAAAGCTTAACGCTAACCCAGTCATTTGCCAAATTATGACAGAGGGAGGACACGTTCATTTAATTCCAGGGCACACGGCCAGACTTAAGAGTCTGCAGAGCCCACGCAAAATGCATTACAGAACGGAATTGATTTTGGCCATGGTATAAAACAGACACCTCATCATTTACAATATCAACCACTGAAGAAACAATGTTATTCAATGTGTATATGCGGGAAGAAAGCATGTTAATTCTGTTACCGACAACTGCAAGCACCTTTTCTAAATTAGCTTGATCAATAGCCCTCAGGCGCTTAGCAGCCTCAATTTGTGAAAGCTTCCAGATTTCATTGTAAACAGCATATATCCAACGTTTAGATCTACTGCTAGCCGGGCCCTTAACAAAATCATTCGATCCACATCATCAGTTAGCTTAGATAGATGTAATTTAACAGCAGCTAATGTAGAATGTTGTAACCAATTCTGACATAATGTTGTAACAGTGTGGTCAGGATCAAAACGTGGGTCAGGCCTGACTTGTGTAAAACCTTCAGTTAAACCTATAAAGCGACGCTGGCAAGAGTCAGAGCTTCTGTGCCACAGCAGCCAACCCTTTGGTTCAAAACTGGACACATTAAAGGATACATTATGTAGTAATGTTTGCAACTCTCGAATGGAAAACTTTGTAAAATTATCCCAACTGGAATATGCTTCCAAATCAGGGACAGCAGGGGTATTTAACTTTTTTGAAGTAGCCAATCCAAAGCACGTTGTCTGAGAAATAGTAGAATTCAAAAACAACATGTGATTCAGGATGAGACATGCACGGTGCAAAGCCTCAGTGCCTTGTACCTGCCAACTTTTAGAACCCCAAACCGATTTAAGGTCAATGGTTTCCTTCCATAGCTCGTAGCCTTCTACAGCCAACTTTTCTAGAAAGGACTTAGAATACAATAATTTAGTATCGGTAAGTCGAACTTTGTTCATGGGCTTCTGTGTCATCTTAAAATAAAAGGACTCAGGACTCGATTGATTAAAGTCGGTAAAGTAAGTGTACTTCTTCAAAAATGTACTGGAGCTGCCTTGTAAGGGTGCAGGGCAATGTTCCCACTGTGTGTAATTTACAGTACCCCTTCTGGAACTTGTTTTATGCAGAAAATGGTTACAAAAATGTTGAAAGCAAAATAAATCACCATAATTAGCAGACTCTAAATACAAATCTTCAGCATCAAAGGCAGCATAATATTTTAAATCAGAGAATAATGATTCTACGGTCTGAACATTCCAATCATCAGAACGTATGTTTTGTTTTACCTCATCCCCCATGTTTACTCTCAGTACATTTGGGACATTAACCACTTCAGTGGGACCATGAATTTGAAATTTAACTGCATCCCACACAATCCCATCAAGAACCGGCCAAGCCGTGATGTTAACAAAGTTCAAGTCTCTTTTCAGTCTGTGTGCAGAATGTGAAGAGGAAAAGGGGGCCAAAGTTCCATTAAGATGCCGAATGCATGTTCTCTCCTTGACATAGTGTCTATCCATGATACGGAAAAAATAAAACACAAAACCATAATGACATAAAAAGGTATACTGAAAAAAGCACTAGCCAAATATATGTCCAAGGGAGAACCAAAAATTTTTTCTTGAATAAAGAGGCATAAATTGCACAACGTGAGGGTTTCGTTGAAGTCACTGAAGCAGAGTCAAATGAGAACCTTGAGTCTGTGGCCAAACGTGTTTGTAAGTCATGCATCGATAAATCAGCAGGATAGGCATAGTCGAGATCATCAATGTTATTAACGGGGAAAGTGTTCATTAAAGGATTGGAAATGACAGGCATCTCGAGGGCCACTTCTGGCTCAGCAGCTGCAGTAATGGCCAAAACAGAATTTCTCACCATCGAAGGACAGGAGACTGCCGGTGTCATGCTATGAAGAATCGGCCACCCTGTGTATCTTGACATTGTCAATTGAGATAAACCTGTTTTCCTTATGACCTGGAAGTGGTGGTAATATGACTGTTCTTGTGCCCTTCACTCCAAGAACGGAGACCGGTGCTCGATAGGAAGGACCAAATTCTTTCTTGTTATCGATCTTCTCTTGAACCAGTTCTCCAACTTTGGGTAGCCAGCCAACTACCTGGATCTGCAACGCATCATCCGACGTGGAGGGCAAATGTTCCTTAGCAAGACTGTCTCTGGTCTTTTGTAGATCCTGTAAAACATTGCAATGTTCATCTATGTCAAAGGCCGTGGCTTGAGCCACGCAGTCTAGACCGTCGAGGTCAGGGACATACATCTTGATACTAAAGAGCATTTCGTACGGGGTCCGCCCACCCAGAGACCTTCTAGGAAGATTATTAAGAGCACGCTGCACGCCATTGAGATGGGCCAGCCAGTTTCTGCCAGTGCCTATAACTCGAGCTGTCAAAGATTGCTTAAAGTCACGGTTCATTCGTTCCACTACACTATTACCCTCAGGTCTATATGGAGACGAAAACTTGACTTGGACCCCCAACGAAACCATAGCATCCTTATACGCCTTAGAGGCAAAAGCCGGACCCTGATCCGAATGGAAGGTACCACAGGCAAAAATCCCAACAAAGACACGCAAATCTCTTATGACAGTCCGTGAATCAGCGCTGCGATGGGGCCATACCCACACAAAGCGTGTGCATGAATCAACTGCTACTAAGATGTACTTATAGGCAGTATCAGAAGAAAAAGGACCGTAGTGATCTAAATAAATGCATCCTAGTGGTTTATTAGAAATGTACAACTGTGTCTGTGGCGGACGCGCAGCAGTTGAAGGCTTGATCTTCTGGCAAATGTCACATTGATGGACATAATCACGCATCTGTTTGTACAGTCCCCGCCACCAGAACCTCTGTTGTAGCTGAGTTACAGTGGCTGAGATGCCCGCATGCGCAGACGCCACACCTTCATGAGCCGCTGTAATCAAAGTAGCTCTGCGATCCGAATTGGGAATCAAACGTTCGCCAACATCAGGAATTTTCACGTAAGGAACCTTATCGGGACTTAAGTGGTATGTGTACTTTGAAGGGAACCCCGCAGGATATTTACCTCCCTTCTCAGTGGCAGCAACAGCCACCAAGATGTTATCATCTATTTTACTTTTGGACTGTGTAACTGCTGCAGCTAAATATTTAGATACTGCTGACTTCGCTGCTTCATCAGCAAGCGCATTACCGACAGCGTGGACTCCCACACGCTGATGGCCGAGAGTATGAATCACAAACACAAGTGGCATCTGGTCTTTAAGCTCAGCCACTCGGACCCAGATCATTTTATGTTTTATTGTGCCACCCTTGGAATCACGAAATTCATTCTGAATCTAAAAGATTAAGTTCTCATTGTAAGACTGGACACAGTAGTAAGAATCACTTACGATAAGAGTAGTCACCCTAGGATCTGCTTACTCCAATGCAAGCATCAGAGCATGAAGCTCTGCTAATTGTGCAGTGCAGTCTCCAAGTGTCTGCGTGTGCACGACACTGGACTTGAACTCATCGTTCACCATGGCACCAACCACAATGGCGCATGCAGAAACGTAGGCCTGTTTAGAGCCATGCGCAACCTGCGCCGAACCATCAGTGTAAATGATGCAATGGAAATCCTCCAGGGGTCACATTGCTAAAGGAGCTGGATGAACGAATTCATACTGTAAGTACTCCTGCGACCGTATTGTGGTGTCAAAGATAAACGTGACATCCTGAGATGTCAAGGACGCAGCCCATTGAATCCACAGAGGATGCAAAGCTTTAGAATTAGGTACACTGGCTTTCGTGACTGCCTCCAAGGCAGGACACGGGGTAACAACCAACATGCGCTTCCCCTGTGACAGGGCACGTTCCTTGAGAATAGCCATCTGAACAGCCATCAAAACTTTTTCCACAGTGGAAAAGCGCAATTCAGCCGAAGTGTACAAGTGTGACTTGTAAGCAATAGGTACTGTGTCTCCTTCATTAAAAGTCAGGTACGTGAAACCTACCGTCCCAGGGATAATTCTTATCACCAGGTTGGTCTGATTATCACGAGTCAGTAAGAATTTAGAAGCGAGCAGATCAGCCTGCAAAGACTGCAGTATAGCCGAAAAGTCAGGCAGCCAGCATGATTTGGTAAAAGATGGTTGTATCAAAGCATACAAAGGCTTGATACGCTGAGCATATTCCGGAATGTAAGTTCTCCCGAAATTCAAAAAGCCCAGTAAAGACTGTAATTTTTTCAGTGTTGTCGGAGCGCGCAATTGTGCGCATTTCTCCAGGAAGTGAGGAGCCAATCCTTTTTCTTCATTGTTAAGCTCGTAGCCCAGAAACAACACCGTGTACTCTGCAATGTGCGATTTTGCAAAGTTAAACTTGTAACCGAGATCTGCAAAGTTACAAATTATTCTGTTTACTCGACACAGATGCTCCCATAGTTCGTCGTCTGTGAGATATATGTCATCCACATACGTACAAGCATCTGGGCCGATCCTCTTCAAAAGAGAGACGATGCGGGCGGAAAAAACACCAGGACTATTCTTATAGCCCATAGGTAGACGCCAAAACATTTTTTGCACACCACCGCATGTGAACGAGGTCCATTGGGAACTTAGACCATCCAATCTATGAGCATAAAAACCATTGGAAATGTCAAGCGTGGTTTTGAACCGCTTACGCACAAGACTATTCACTAGGGCAGAGCCGTGAGTATTCTGTACTGCACAGTTACGGCAATGCGAGTTTAAATGCCGGTAATCCAAAACCAAACGATATGAGCCGTCAGGCTTGTTTACAGTAAAAAGAGGGTTATTCATCGGTGACACACACGTTTCAATTACACCTTGATATTCCAATTGTTCAAGGATTGCCGCGACGGAAGCTTTCGCCTCACGTCAAATAGGATATTGAGGTTCAGGCTGCGGCTGAGACTGCAAAGGAATCTCGTGGCTCGGGGACAATTTATCCCAACCACACTGATTGCGGTACACAGCCGGCACCAGAGCTAGAGCCCACTCTCCTACAAAATGTCGCGCATCCTCCTTCGAGACTGTGTTCGCGAAACTGGGGAGGATTACCTCCTCCCCCTCGCGGAGCTGCGAGCACAAAATGTCATATGTAGACGAAAGATTTTCCCAAAATACGCCTTTTATGGTTCGTTGTATGTCACCTTCAATTAACAGGACAATTTCAAAAAGTCTATCAGGGGGAGCAACTCTGGTGTCAGCTGTTTCAATTCCAACATAAGTATCAGTCGCTGTCACCTTCAGTAGAGGACGAAGCGCCTCTCTCACTATGGTAATCTCCGCCGCGCTGTCCAGCAAGGTCAGAGCCCACGTCAAATTCTGAAGCCGCGTTCTCACTATCTTGGGCATATCGATGCGCTGTTAAGGCTGCGACTTTCTTCTTGGCAAACTGTGGTCTCCTAGGCGTAGAGCCTTCCTGCTTTTCTGCACCGTTCCTTGGGCGGGCCTGGTTACGTCCTTGCTGGCCACCCCGACCCCTGCCGCCCCTCCACCACCAGTCGTCGGAGCTGATGAGTCCTGAAAGGAACGAGGAGAGCATTGGTCAGTAGCCTGAAATCGATCAGGAGTCTTAATCGTCGCGCGATCACGCAAGTCATAAACACGTTCCGACTGCGTAGGCAACGGAGACGCAGGGCGAGAAACCTGTGTTTGTTGTTGTTGAGGTTGCTTTCCCTGTTTCTATTTTTTAGGCCAATTTAGTTTTTTGGACTTGGGCTGAACTTCCTTCTCCGAAGTTTGTCCCTGAGGCTGCTTTTTATCTTTAACAGAAAAAGGCTTAACGCCCTTAGTATTGCGACCCACGGTTTTATAAGCCGCCAGAATAATTCTCGCTAACTGTCGGGGTTTCTCGGCCTTGGGAAGCGCCGCTAACGCGTTAGCAACCTGAAAGTTCACTGCATCCCCCTTGACATTAGCAAGGATCAGATCGCAAACCACATCAAAGGTGCCACACAGGCGCATGCCCAACTCGACCGCAGATTCCGTTCAGTGATCATCTTGAACACGTTTAAGGACCCAAGACAGCACGGACATAGACGGGGTGCCGTAGCACCGAGCATAGACCGCCGCAAAAGTCTTACCCCAGGTCTCACAGTCAACGAGCTCAGGGGCCAAATCCTTCAGCAAACTTAGCGTAAGAATCCGGTGTTTTTCACCAGGAGTCGTATTAGGAAATACAGCTTCCAGCTGGTCAAATTTTTCGGCAAGCCAGAAAGGAAAATCATCCTTTTCCTGGGGCTTCTTGCCCACTACAGCATTGACCATGACAGGACTGATTTTCAAACCACCCTGCCCTGCCGGAAGCGCCGCACCCCCCGGGACTCCACCCGGAAGATTACGGCCCATGTAATGCACTAAGGCTCTAATCACGGCAATCGCGACTATATGTAGTCGTCGGAGTTCAGCCACATTACAATTGCTGTGTAGAGGATGAGGAGTAAATCCAGCCAAAACAGGCCAACTAGCGCCTGGAATGGACAAAGGACCTAACCTCGGAGTGGTTAAAGAATGGGGTAGGACGCAACTTAACTCCATGCTGCCAAACATCAATAGGTACATCCTGTGCTCTGTACGGAGTATACCCATTAGGTACAACCGTGGGAGTGTACGTGTGGAAGACGCCTGAATTCGCGTCCACCGCCGGAAATGTCACCCACGAATAAAAGAGTTCGTAAGGGTAAGCATGTTCCGCACTCACCACCATAATCACAGCCAAGCCTTCCAAAGGTACATTGTAAGCCCACAAATGATCTCGCACCGCAATGCGACTATGCTGCGGAATGTCCACGGCTTGGGCCATGACAGCACCGGAATTAGAAAAAACAAAGAAAACTTTGTAGCACAACTGGGAAGTAATTCAAGGAAACCGTTTTTAGAAAGATTCAAGCTTGAAAAGACCTATTTCAAAAATAGGTAGGTTTTTCAACACCATCGTTTTCCGGAAACAACAGTGTAGGGGTTAAGGATTGAATGATATACTACTCGAGTGTCATGATATAAGGCCAACAACGTTTGGGCGCCATGTGTACTTGGGAGGTAAGGGGAGTGCTGGTCGAGTGTTTGATAGTGAGTGAGTGGTTTTGAGTACGAGAGCAGGGGGAAGCATTGAAGGTGAAAATTCAGGCATTGTGGGAGGTTATACATTTGTGAGTATAGCACAAGGGCACTTTTCAATGTTTAAAATATATCTAATAATATGATACGTAAAAAGTATGATTTTGAGAACATTTCATGGTTTGTTTTGGCAATATGGTTGTAATACATGTAGTAATAGTTGTTTTTTCAATTGATATTTGTAGTTACCCCTGACGAAGGTCTTACAGTGACCGAAATGCTTTGGGTGGAAATAAAGAAAACTGTTTCGGGCCATTCATGCGTTTTCTTCGTGTTCTTTAATGAGGTCTGGATGGGCACGGCTTGAGCATGAAAAGCTTTTAAAATAGCATGATAACCTGCTCGTGGTGTAAAAAACAGAGAACATGGAAAAGAAAAGAATGAAGATTGTTGAAACTTAAACTAAAGGAACGTTCACATTGGAGCATTAATTTGCAATTACGGCTGTGCAACTGGGATTGGGGTGTCAAATCGCCCCATATTGTTTTCTTGATTAGCATTGCGCCATTGGGCATGGCGCTTTCCCAGTGTGCACGCAACTTTGGAGTACTTTTGAAAAATTGGTTGAACTGACAAGCAGGTGTGCACTCCATCAACCCTTATGTATCACTGTGTCTGTGTCTAGGCAGAACGAGCTGCAGTCAGCCGCCTCTTAATATACCTCTAGGAGGTGAGGAACCAGCGTGTCCCGGTAGGATGCGTAGAACTCATCTGGTAGTCTGTCCGGCCCTGGTGTCTTACCGGCAGCCGTTCGTGAGATGGCATTGTTGATCTCTTCTGGTGTGATCGGGGCGTCCAGTGCCTCAGCCTCAGGTTCGCTAAGTCGCAGAAGAGGGAATCGTTTGCGCCAACGGAGTTCAAGTAGTGAGAGACTGGGAGGTTGTGCAGAGTAAAGATTGGAGAAGTATGTGGCAAAATAATGGGCCCCTGCCACTAGGGCTTGCTGGATCACTCCATTCAAATCAAGCACCTCTTTAATGATACGGTTGGCCAAGGGATACGTGGCCAGACGATGGAGGAGCTTTCCATTTTTATCTCCCCACCCGTCTACTTGCGCCACAGAGGACTTTCCAATAACTTGGCAGCTTCCAGGGAGGCCTGCTTAATCTCATCTCTTAGGAACACTAGTTTCCTATCTTGAGCTGCAGTTTCTCTCCTCCTGAAGGTGGGCCTCAAGTAGGACAGCTTGAGCCTCCAGAAGCGTGAGTTGGAGTCTTGCTTCACACGCTGGAGTTTGAGCTGGCCTTTGGCAAAGCCCCGGATGGTGGCCTTATCAGCCTCCCAGAGGGTGCCAGGCGAGGGAACCGAGCCCTGATTGGTGGTGAAGTATTGGCAAAGCTCATCGCCCACTTGGTCCCTAAATGTCCTATCTTGAGGAAACCAGGCGTTTAACGGCTAGATGGTGCGTGGAAATGCAGGAAGGTTACCCAGCCGATCACCATTAGAAAGTGGTCCGATAAACCCCTATGGAGGATGGCAAAATCCTGAATTGCTCGACAGTCCAGGGCTGGCATGAAGACGTAATCTATTTGTGCATGCTTGTGAATTGATGCCGAAGTGTGGGTGTACAATAGAGCTGTTGGGTGCCAAAGTCGCCAGGTATCCCCGAGACCTTGAGCGGCAGCCCAATTTGACAGGAGATCTGAGCGAGCGATTCTGGAGGTTGAGGGGGCCTTAGCAGTGTCTAGGTCAGGATCCATGATAGAGTTGAAGTCTCCCCAATGATGGTCATTCTGTGGGGCAAAGCAGCAATCAGGGTGGTGAGATGTGGCAGAGTGGAGGGCAGCAGGGAGGGGGGGAGTATACCTTGAGCAGGTTCAGAGGCCGGTCCCCAAGGCTCCCCTCCAAGATAACGAAGCAGCCCTTAGGGTCGTGGGTCAGCCTACGCATCACGTATGGAAGGGCACAGTGTACCAGGACAACAACTCCTCTCGAACCGCACGTGAAACCAGAGTGCCAGACTACGCCATAAAAGTAGCGCACCAAAAAATGACAGTGACTGCCTACTACGGGGGTTTCTTGGAGAAATAGGATGTCTACGGTGTGGCACTGGGCATAACGAAGGACCGCTGTGCGCTTGACCTTGTCTAGCAGGCCATGAACATTCCAGGTCATTATGTGGAGCGACGCCGCTCTGGCAGATGTGTCAGGCATAGGGAAGACCGTCAAATGATCGGTCACCCAAGGTGGGTTGCAGACGTGGGTGAAGCAGCATGCTTGTATGAGGTTGTGGGTGCAGCTCTATAGTACAAAACCGGGACAACAGTCCCATCCCCCCCAACCCAGTCTCCACCCCCTCCCTATACTTCAGGAACTGTAGCATCTGTTGCCCTAACTCAGATCACAAAGTAGACTAAACTAAAAAGTTTGGGAATGGGGAATCGCAGAGGACCTCTCCTCATAGCAGGATGTTCAGTGGCAATGTCCGACGGGAAGTAGAGTACAACAGGTTGATGCGCAGCCTCATACTTACAGAATTGGGCGCAGCAGGAAGGCCATGGTGGGCTCAGGAAGGCCCCACAGAGAGAATTGGGCTACGAGAGAGGTCTGTGTCCACCAGGTCTAACAGTTATGGGCGAGGTGAGGCGTTCCCTGGATCCGAGCGGCCCGAAGAGCCAGCCCTCCATCCTGTACGGGGAACCCCCAACAGCGCCCCAAGCATCGGGTGATGAGAGGGACCCAAAGGTGAGTCTGAACGGGCCCTCCCCTGACCCCGTCTCCTGCGAGAATGATGACGCTGTGGTTGAGGAACAGGGACGTCGGGTTGGGAGCCTCCGACATTACCCGGGGGTGATGGACTCCGGGTGTTAAGCCGTGCAGGGGGCTCCTCCGTCAACCATGCCCAGGCCCCCTCCAGGAAATCAAAGAAGAGGGTCTTGTTCTGAAACACGACCCGGAGGCAGGCCGGGAAGAGGAGCCTGTATTGGAGGTTGAGAGCACGCAGCTTCTGCTTAACCTCACCAAACGAGCAGCGTTGGCCATGAACCTCTCGTGTGTAGTCCGGGAAGACCATGATCATTTTACCCTCATATTGGAGGGGGCGCTGCTTGCGCGCTTTGCCAGGATGGAGTCCCTGAAATTAAGGATCCGCAGTATTATCAGCCTATGGGGTGCCCCCGGTGGGGATTTGGGTGCAGGAGAACAATGCGCACATTCCACCGCAAACCACCAGGAGAGTGAATGTTCAGGCATCCATGAGCGCAGCCAGCGCTCAGTGAAGTCAGCCACCTGTCCCTGTTTTGCACTTTCCGGAAACCTCACCAGGCAGAATTTATTACGCTGGGACCTGTTTTCGGCATCTTCGGCCTGTTGGTTGAGCTTTTGGGTATGCGTCTGGAGGTGAGCAACTTGGTCCTTGAGCTGGTGGACATCATCCTCTACGGTGGATAAGAGGGATCCCGCTTTCTTGATCCGGGAGGTTGCATTGTGGAGGTCTTGTCTAATAAGGGTCATGTCATCCCGAACTTCAGCAATTTTGCCCTCCACCGAGGATTGCAAGGTATGTCTGGCTTGAAGGATAGTGGTCAAGACTGTAGGCGAGGGGCGTCTTTGTCTGCGGTTCCTCCGGTCGCCCCAGGGTCAGTGGTTGTGAACCTGTCCATTTTGGTCTGAGTGGCGGGTGTCTTGGGGCCCAGTCTCTACCCATGGCTTGACTGAGCAGAGCCAGGGAGCAAAGCGATCCTCAGGCAGGCAGGGGGAGGGGAAAGAGAAGGAGAAGAGGAGGATGCGGGAATAGGGGGAGAGGGGAGGGGAGACACCCACCCCCCCACCGGCACGTCGACCATCGAGACTCGCCCCAGCAAGGCCCCTCGGCCCCTCCCACGAGAGACCAGGCATAGAGACCCCTGAAGCAGGCTGGATATAGGACAACATTGGTGGTCAGAGGGGAGACACCCCACCCTTACAGGAGATAGCTGTTCAACTCCGACCACGGTCATCTCACAGCAGCCACGAGGGAAGGGCCATGCACAGGCTCTCATCACCCCAATTATTGGTCCACAGTGGATGCCCTCAGATCTAGGCCAGTCAGTCAAGGGCTACAGTTAATCTGCAGACTGCAGCTGCGGCAAAGGATCCATGTTTAAGAGGGTGCGGAGGGGCGATGAGCCGCCACCGAGAGCTGCAGGAATAAGGCAAAGGTGGCGGTTGTGGAGGGGGCCCTCTGCCAGGACACTGCGCTGCACGGTGCCTGCAGCCAGCTCCACTCCCCCCCTCCGGGTGGGCTTATGCGCCGGAGGCACCCCCAAGAGCTCCCGGTCAAAAGCGTGAGATCAGGCGATGGGACCCGGCAGAGACCAGTGCAGCAACGCAGGGCCAGTGCAAGGTGAGAGGGAGAGGTGGAGGGGGCCCAGACCCCACGCTGCGCGACTGAGCAGCCGATTCCACCCTCCCAGTGGCAGGCATCCCAGAGCACACGGGGGTACCACTCAGCACAGCCCCGGCCCCCCTTGTTGCCAATACACTCACCGGAGCTCCAGGCCTCTGCACAGCAGGTCTGGAACAGCCCCCCTCGGCAGGTGTGTGTTGCAGCCGTATCCTGGCTGACCGCAGACTCCCTCCTCTCAGCCCGAAATGGTGGCAGGCAAAGCAGCCCACAATGTGGGAGCCAACAGATCAGGGAGGCACTGGCAACAGTTCACCATGGCAGAAACAGGGCCAACCAGGAGAGGGAGCCTCAGGTGGGCCTCCGTTGACGGGCGGTCTACAGTCAGACTAAGGGGATCTGCGGCGCACCTGGGACGGCACTGCACCGTAATGCGGTAAGGCAACCGACAATCTCAACCACAACAATGAGGATCTGGAGTACATCCCCGGTGATTCAGGTGCCACGAGTCAAGGCACGGGGGCCGGCATCTTGTAGGGAGGGCACCCCGCCGGTATCTGTCTCAGACTCACAGAGTCCCGGGGCGCTCTGCAGCCAAAAATCAGTGACCGCCGATGCAACAAGGAGATGGCAGTAGGCTGTGAGACTGAATGAGCGTAAGGACGGGCGTATCTAGGGCAGATGCAAGAGCACTCTTAGAGTTCGACCGACATCCTGACACGCCCAACCACGCCTCCATATCCATAACTTTTACTCTTTTGAACCTCTGCCTACCCATTTCACAAATTGTCTCAAATGGCAGATTTCAGATATTGCAAAGAACAAAGACATAATAGATTGGATGAAGTCTTCGATACTAAATTGAAAAAAGAAACATCATAGTGGGTGAAATGTGCTTCTTTAAAAAAATATTTAGAAGCTGATCTAAAAAGAAATGGACAACTTAACAAAAAGGATTGAGGAAGCAAATTGGAGAGAAATTACAAAGAAAAATTATGGAATTCTGAATGAAGTCATAGATGAATATGAGGAAGATATAATTAAGAGAAAGAACAGAAATTCAGATAGGACTCACGGGTGTGAAGAGACATCTATACTATATGTGTCATCTCAGCTTCAGAAAAAGAGCTTGTCCTGCTTATCAAAAGAAGTGTGTGTGGATGTATGAATGAGTAGCGTATGCTTGGTGACTAGTGTGTGGTTTTCGGGGTGTTTTTTAAGAGAAGGTTAATTTCATATTTGACTTCTAAATTATGTGTACAATGAGTATGAAATATGTCTTTTTAAAAAACCAATGCAAATAAGAAAAAATAATATATTGAAGATTGAAGATAAATAAGAAAAGTAATTTTGATATATATGCTAAAAAATGAATAAAAAAACTAAATATACTATGATCTAAGTGTACCTGTGTTGATCCAAAGGGAGAATTTCTTGAAAACATTTGAGTAATACCGTTTAAGAAACTTTGGTGAGGCCACATGGGAATGTCTTATATTGTTGTTGATGTTGTCCCCTCTTTTCCCTGGCCAAAAATTATTAATAGAGGGGGTCCCACATTTATGCTGGTGTAGTGCGCTTTACAAATGATATGATTGATTGATTGATTATCAACTGGGACGTGTCTACACTTTTGCTAAAAGGTACAATAATATCAAACCTGGTTACACTCGAACAGAACACACAAATCAATCAGATACTTCTGTAACATCCGATTTGGAATCTCAGGGGGAGGAAAACAGAATAGCCCACAAGACAAATTGCAGTAATTTGTAATAAGGCGGTTCGCAGACAACGATTAGGAAATCAAAACACACAAGATACCAGAAAAAGACCACCCACCAATTACCAGAATAGAGGAACACTCAACATCATGAGTACAGACACGGCCACGCAGGAAGGAAGAGTCCAAAGAAAAAATCTTGTCAACCAACTAGGCATTAATCTATCCTGGAATATGATTATGGGCATTCAAATGGAGACACTCAGTAAAGGTTTATTCTTTTGCAACACAGCCAAATGGAATCCAATCCAAACAAAAACTGATTTTTATAAATGTATTTGTTGATTGAAACTCCCAGCTTTTTTCACTGATCTACCTCATATTATCGGAACCAGTCCATCACAACCAACAACCCATAATCTCACAGTTCAGGATTTGGAAGATATTCATCTTCTAACTCAATTTACCGAAATGGAGGCTGGCCCATTAAATAAGCCATCAACAGCTTCAGAATTAGGAATAAATACATCTCAGGAAATCCTATGTCAGACACCCTTAAAAAGATATTAGAAAACCTGGACAATTGGTACAATCAAGGTTTTACAACACTTGAAGAGAAACAATATTTATATATCAAACATCCAGTAAAGACAAAGATGTATATACTTCCAAAAATTCAAAAAACAGGTTTTCTACCCTAAAGACGACCTCTTATTGTAGGGATTGATTCAATCTGTTCCAGATTAGGAGAATGCTTTGATAGCATTCTATAACCATTCATGAAGAACCTCACATCACACATTCAGGACACAAAATATATCCTGAGGAAACTTGACAATATTGATTGTCAACCGTACTATGTTCTGGCAACTATAGGTCTCATGAGCTTATATATTCACATTAAGCACTAAAATGGGTTAGAAGCAGTAGTCAAAGCTTTAGCTGCCAGATCAGTACATCAGTTGGAAAGATATCAGATGATTGTTGAGATATTGGAGTTTTGTCTAACAAACATTTTTTTATATTCAATAGCAACTAATTGAGGGATTACAACTGTATATATATGGTGCATCCTAGATTGCATGCCTAAATAGGAACAAAGATCTGAATACATAACTCCAAAACTGACTTGTGCATATTTACATTACTGTATAGCTAGTGCATGAGTCTAGAGATATAATTCTCACTAAATTCCAGAAAGCAAACCCTAATCCCTCTACCATGTTACTATCTACAAACTATTTCAAAAATCATTTCATTACAATATTACAAAGTACAATAGAGATCTGTACATTTCATAACATATTTCATACATCACATTTCTCTTACAATTTCCACACTTGGATTTTTTTTAATCTAAGAATATCACTAGAAACAATAAAGCAGTGCTGAATAATATATAATACAACTTACACATTTGTTACTCACATTTGAGGTAGTATTGTAGAATATCAAATATCAGAAACTCTTATAAGATTTTCTTTTCAACACAAGAAATGAAATGCACCTCTCTCAGAAAGGTGAAACCAGAAATGGCAAACTTTCCCTATCTTTTTGCACTCAAATAAATGTAAGTATCAAACTACATAGCTTCCATCATTATTTCAAATTATAAAACACATTTGTATTAGTTAGACATATTATCCCTTTCTAACTGTCTTCAAATGGTGGCAATTTTCTGGAGTCATGACTCCACTGCTGTGGAGCCGCAAACTCACACAGGAGTTCAAAAACCTATTTTTAATAATACTAGTATAGATTTTAAACAACCCACTACTTCTACACATACTACTTTCTTAGAAAACCTTCATTTAGTAACTTTTCACTTATATCTAAGTATCTTTTTCACATTTTAAATCCACAGTTCAGTTTCAACCCTTCCCCAACTCTAGTTAAAGCCAGTTTCCATAGTAACAGTTCATGGAAAATTGCACTGTACTGGCAGGTCACAAGTTCACCATAGTTGCAAGTTCAGCACACAAGCTTACTAATGCAAACAGCAGGTGTGGTTGACTTTTGGAAAATATTGTTCAAACATTTTCTAATAATGAATGACAAACAAGATATCTCAGCAAACTAACATGCATCCTATTTTTGAGTGCACAATCTTGATGAACCGTCAATCACTTATCAGCTTTTTAAAAAACAACATCTTCGCCATCATTTTAGATACCTCTTATTCTACCAACTGCCTACCACAGCTACAAACATCTTTTCATTCCTTCCAGATATCCCTTCAAGAGGCTCACAGTGTGGATTGTAGGACACAGCTATGTTTTCTGGTGCAAAAGGTATGCTGAACAGAAGTATCGACAAAAACCTATGTTTGCAAAATGTGGACATTAAATGGAATGCACAGAGAAGATAAAAGTGGCACCAAATGTTGCCTTTGGTTAAAACCTTTTTGCATTGTCAACCCCCTTACCTATTGATTGTGCACTGTGGTGGAAATGGCCTTGGCACATTGATTGGGGTAGGTCTGGAAATGCTAATGAAGGATGCCTTTGCAGAATTGATGTTGCTTTTGCCTCAAACTGACTTTGTATTCTCTGATATATGTCAAAGACAGAAAAGGAAGTGGTCAAATCAATTCTGTCCACAGTTTGAGAAAGCTAGAAAGAATGTCAATAAAGTTGTTCCTGCATACCTCAGAGATCATAGAATGGGGTCCATCTATAACAATAATCTACGTTTTGATATGCATTTTAGAGCCACCCTATAACCCAACAGTCAATCTTACTTTTTAAAAAAACATACAGATTCTTTATTAATTTTGCTTGGAGTCACAAACCCATCGTGGTTACACAGAGGGGCTGTGATGGAGTTGCGACTCCAGGTACACGAGGAAAAAACAAAATACCCCCATTCTCATTACTCAAACTCTGCCTAGGGGACCACCTCCGATGCCCAGCAATTTTGTACCCCCCAAAAAAGGGCTTTTTTTTGCCCCAGGATCTCATACCCCAGGGCATATCCTCATGTTGGGGACAATGGGGTGAGCCCAAATGCCCCCGCGGGTCCAGCTGGCACCCCGCCTCGTGCAGGAGTCGGCATTGCTTTTGGACAAAAGGAGCTGCTGACATGCAGCTCCACTTGTCCAAAAGCAATCTGCTTTGCTTTAAGGAAGAGAGAGAAGATTTCCTGCTCTCACTTCCATGAAGCAAAGCAGTGTTTCCAATGGTAATGTCCCGGGGGTGGCACCCCAGGACATTGCTGGAACCGGCCCTGGGAGGTGGCAGTCCCCAGGGCCAAGAAGGGCTTCAGGAGGGGGGCCATGTGGCCCCCTCCCTTCATATGCAACGCCCCGGAAAGGTGGTGGTCCCCGGGGCTGGGGGTCCTCAACGGACCCCTAGCTTCTTTTAATTACTGCCCGGGCAGTGGTGGTCCCTGGGGCGTATGGGGGGCTTGAGCCCCCCAAACTCCTTTAATTTAAGCAGAGCCTCGGGAGGTGGCTTCGGGGGCCACGTATCCACCGCATTTCTTAATTAAAGATCCGGCCCCACACTAAACATAAAGGAATGCCCCGGGGACCTGGACCACCCGGGGGCTCATTAAAATAAAGCGCGGAAGACCGTGCATCGTTTTTAAAAAATGTCTCTGCTGCATTCACGCACCCTACACAAATTCCACTGAATTTCTTTTTAAAAAAACGTT
This sequence comes from Lissotriton vulgaris, assembly GCF_964263255.1. Taxonomy (NCBI): domain Eukaryota; kingdom Metazoa; phylum Chordata; class Amphibia; order Caudata; family Salamandridae; genus Lissotriton; species Lissotriton vulgaris. The sequence continues at coordinate 2,066,192,684 of NC_141687.1, forward strand.
TTTTTTGTCCCTGGGTGTCCCTGTGGAATACCTTAACCAAGCCTTAGGGGTCAGGGTGTTTCTACCCTGCCCCCTTTTCTTTTTTTTATAATTTTGTTCCCTTTTAGCTTGTGACTTGGTTTTACCGAGTCACAAGATGGCTGCCAATATTTCTTGCTTGAAGTGTTGGCAGCCAATCAGAATGAAGCTCGTGATTGGTCGGGTTCGCGGATCCACCGCACTCACCAGGTATCAATATTTTTTGTTTTTTAATTTCTCAAAAATTACTGAACGGATTTACACCCTTTAAAGCAAAGAGTGCAATCTGGACCAAGGACTGCCTCTCTGCCACATTTAGGGCTCGATTCCGATCCGGTAAAAAGTGCTCCGAATTGCTGTATGGAGCGTTTTTCCCCGTACGAATCATACCAGAAGGCGTCCCCGTACGAATGTGCAAGTACGATCACAACCTAATGCGTCACTCCGTACGCCCCGTAAAAACGCCGTACAAATCGAAAGTCCATACGAATAGCAGTCGGCTGACGCTCGACGCTACGTCCGAACGTAAATAGACCGCGTCTCCCGAACCACAAAGTACGATCCGTGTTCTACACACTACGTACGGCTCTTTTCCTACGAGAGCTCAAAACTACCGTAAAACCACACTCCGGCACGACCCGCACCCCGGTACGCGACAAGCAGGACATGGACGCCATCGTCCGTGTAATCCCTATCCTGTACGCCCACCACCTCGTACTGAGAAACCGACGACGGCGCAGAAGGTGAGTACAACGAAGTTCTACATACCTGTACGTCTTGCAACACGCGCACATCTCCATTTCACAATTGTGATGTCTGGCCATGTTGCGCCACACACTCCCGTACATCACCAGTGAAGTACGGTGACCGGCCGTACCTACGTCATCGACCACGGTGTACAGTACGTCACCGCAGTACACCAGTGCAATACGGAGACCGCCCGCACCTACGTCATCGACCACGGGGTACGGTACGTCACCGCAGTACACCAGTGCAATACGCCGCACCTACGTCATCGACCACGGGGTACGGCAGGTCACCACACTACACCTGTGCAATACGGAGACCGGCCGTACCTACGTCATCGACCACGGGGTAATGTATGTCACCGCACTACACCAGTGCAATACGCCGCACCTACGTCATTGACCACGGGGTACGGCAGGTCACCGCACTACACCTGTGCAATACGGAGACCGGCCGTACCTACGTCATCGACCACGGGGTACGGTACGTCACCGCACTACACCAGTGCAGTACGCCGCACCTACGTCATCGACCACGGGGTACGGCAGGTCACCGCACTACACCTGTGCAATACGGAGACCGGCCGTACCTACGTCATCGACCACGGGGTACGGTACGTCACCGCACTACACCAGTGCAATAGACATGTGGCACATACGCCTGCAATGTGATTGTAAGTGTAAGTGGTGAGCAGAACACCCACCAGTGCCCAGCATCAGAGTGTGTGCCTAACACCCTCCCCCAGTGCCCACCAGTGCCCAGCATCAGAGTGTGTGGCTAACACCCCCCCCCCCAGTGCCCACCAGTGCCCAGCATCAGAGTGTGTGGCTAACACCCCCCCCCAGTGCCCACCAGTGCCCAGCATCAGAGTGTGTGCCTAACACCCCCCCAGTGCCCCCCAGTGCCCAGCATCAGAGTGTGTGGCTAACACCCCCCCCACCAGTGCCCACCAGTGCCCAGCATCAGAGTGTGTGCCTAACACCCCCCCCCAGTGCCCCCCAGTGCCCACCAGTGCCCAGCATCAGAGTGTGTGGCTAACACCCCCCACCAGTGCCCACCAGTGCCCACCATCAGAGTGTGTGCCTAACACCCCCCCAGTGCCCACCAGTGCCCAGCATCAGAGTGTGTGCCTAACACCCCCCCCCCAGTGCCCCTCAGGGCCCACCAGTGCCCAGCATCAGAGTGTGTGGCTAACACCCCCCGCCAGTGCCCACCAGTGCCCGGCATCAGAGTGTGTGGCTAACACCCCCCCACCAGTGCCCCCCAGTGCCCACCAGTGCCCACCATCAGAGTGTGTGGCTAACACCCCCCCACCAGTGCCCCCCAGTGCCCAGCATCAGAGTGTGTGCCTAACACCCCCCCCAGTGCCCACTAGTGCCCAGCATCAGAGTGTGTGCCTAACACCCCCCCAGTGCCCATCAGTGCCCAGCATCAGAGTGTGTGCCTAACACCCCCCCCCCAGTGCCCACCAGTGCCCAGCATCAGAGTGTGTGCCTAACACCCCCCAGTGCCCACCAGTGCCCAGCATCAGAGTGTGTGCCTAACACCCCCCCCCAGTGCCCACCAGTGCCCAGCATCAGAGTGTGTGCCTAACACCCCCCCCCCACCAGTGCCCAACAGTGCCCAGCATCAGAGTGTGTGTGGCTAACATCCCCCCCCCTGCCCAGCTGTTACACAAAAACACATACCATTGTGAACCGCATTACCATCTGGAGATTGACACATATGAACATACCTAAATTACAACTTGACACCAGCTCCCAGGCACACAGCAGTCACAGACATTATCACACAAAGTCAACTTCAGAAAATAACAAGAATTGCTTTATTCAGCTGCTCCAAAAAAGAAACGCAAATAAGAGTCCCTGCTCATTAAAGGCCAATGTCCAGTCCAAAAAAGTCTGAGCAACAGTTTGTACCTCCATGGGTGTGGGCACACCCAAACTTGCCTGCACATGGCGTTTAATCCGCAGTGGAAATGATGTGGCCACCATCTGTGGAATCCTCCGGCACCGCATGGACAGGAGAGGGAAGGACAGGCGGAGTGGGTGCAGGTGTAGTGGATTCAGCCACACTGGCTGGTGTATTGCCAAGAGTAGCTTCGAAAACCTGGCTGCGCACCTCAGCCAGTGCGGAAAAACTACCACCTGAACCCGGGGACACATTGGGGGTGGAGGTAGAGGGCTTTGAGTCTGTACTCCTGGGTGTGTGGATGCGTGTGTGCGTTGTGTCCCCTCTCCCTGTGGGTGTGGCTACATCCCCTTGAGATTGGGTGCGTGGAGCTTTGAGCTTTTTCTGACGTGTGGGTGTGCTGGGTGTGTGTGACCTGTGGCGTCTGCGTGTATGTTGTGTAGATATGGGAGAGGCAGAGGTGGATGGGTCTGAAGGATGGGGGGGGAGACAGATGCTGCTGGGAGTACATTGCTGCCGTCAGTGTTGACTCTATGGCAGCCACACTCCGACGTAGATCAGACATGGCCGATGACATGCCCTCCATGAACGACACCAACTGTGTAATCAGTTGTGTATGTCCATGGAGGACAGTCAGTATGGATGTCTGACCTATTGCAATCTGCCGGAGTAGGTCCACAGTCTCAGCACTGAGGGCAGCAGGGGACACAGGGGCAGGGGCTGCGGTGCCGGGAACAAAGGAGACACGGGTGCTAGCACGGACCCTAGGGGCACTAACGACTGGGAGGGTGGAGATGGTACTGGAGGAGGGGACGCCAGCCAAAGATGATGGAGAGACCATTGCTGCATATTCCCCCTCCTCCTGAGAGTCTGACTCGGAGTTGTCGGCATGGTAAGATGTGTCAGTCACATGTCGTCCGGCCTGCAGACTCTCATCACCCTCCGTGCCACTGCCTCCCTCTGACTCCTCAAAGCAGGTGGCACTGTCGGTGTGTCCCTCTTCCTGGTCCGCGCCTGTGTCCCCTCCAGATTCAGATGATGATGCTGTGGCCAAGGAGAAGAATAATAACATATCAGTCACCTGTACACATCAGACATGTCAGCTACAATTCATTAGGCTTCATTTCTGAACATGGCATGCATCATGAGTCACATGAGACTGAACACTGCACAATGATAATTCTAGTTGTGGCCAATTGCGAGAGACACTACGCATAATGTATAGTAGGATACAAGCAACAGTGAAGGGAAAAACTATCATGAGCGACACAATGATGATTGACTGCCTGCCAACAGGATAGCTGATGAAGCATCACAGCTCATTTACACACCCTGCCACCCAAACCCAGACCTGCACATGTTGAATTTCCTTACACCTTGTGCCACATGGGAAAAGTCCTTCCTGAAGTGACATGTGATGCCATCCTGGGACCTGAACCAAGTGTAACATCACCTCACACTGGCATCACAGCTGTTGACACCCCAAGCCTCACTGTGTGACTGACCATCAATAGTAATTACAAAGAACATTTGACTTATTTGGCAACTATGCACACACGCACTGCCCAGTGTGAGTATGCATAAGCCCAAAATATTGCACATGTACATTGTGCACCTGTAGCCAACACATGACTATTTGAAAGAGTACCATGGATAAAGGCCACTGAGGCTGACTCGTGCAGAAGACACATGTTTAGACTCAAGATCAGTGCCTAAATAGGAAGAACGGCAGACACAGTGCACATGTGGTGCCACATGTAAGGTTCCAACAGGTGTCACAGACCCCCCCTCCAACATGATGATGTGCAAAGGAAGATGCATACAGAGACATTGCACCATAGGAGTACATGTGAAAAACAAACATCATCCAAAGCGCAGGTCAAATGTGGATTAGGGCAAGGCATGTAAAGAAGCAGCTGCAGAAACTGGGACATTCTGATGCCAATGCATGGAGTGCCTGTCTGACCACAACACTCAAACTATGGGAGTGTAACCATGCATTGGAGCACTGCAGGGAGCATGTGACACACATCACAACAAACAGACATAAACCTACCCACTACTTGCTGCTGTCCCTCCTGCAACTGCCTATGGAGGTCTGGGAACACCACTTCCAGGACCCGGAGCATGTTGGGGGTGAGGTGGCGGGTGCCGCCATGCCTGCGTGGAGCTTCCAGCTTTAGCTGTACTCTGGCGATGCGGCGGCTCCAGCACCGGATGTTCTGCCACCTCTTCCTGATGTTCCGGAGCCTCCTGCGAGGCCCCCCTCACTCCTGACAGCCCTGGCAATGTTCAGCCAGATTTCACCCTTCTCATAGGCAGATACCTGTCACAAATGTAAAGTAAAACAGCATCAGTACACCTGGTCCATGTTCCAAACACACACATATGTGCACAAAAAACTTGATGATAACAGGGCATTGTAAGCTAAACACATTAGCATTTTTGGCCACGAGTATGTGGCCTGTGAGCAAACACCACTGCATGACATGCCATTGAAAGGCTACAGATGACATGATGGGTGCTAAACACTCTCCGAGCATGGCACTCACTGAGCAATGTATGCTACATCTGGGTGCACTGCAGCACGTGACAAGCTGTCACGCACCCCACTGCAACAAAGAACCCTCTAGTAACAACACTGTACACCCTGGCACTCACTCCCAACAACATTGCATCTAGACACTATACATACACAGTGGCTATAATGTCACACACACAACAGGTGTACACTCCAAGGTATTGCACACATCACTCACCTGATCCTCTGGTCTCCCATACAGCTTGCTGTAGTTAGGCAGGAGGGCATCCAGCAGGGCCTTGTTCTCACCATCAGTGAATGCAGGTGCCCTCTCCATGCTAAGCCAATCAGGGTCCAGAGGATTCAGAGACAGCAGCTGAGGTTACCACACCAATGTTGTGCAGGCAAGTGCCCTACCACAGCCACATGCTGCCTTATATCTGTGCTGCAGAGGGGCTGTGAGTCCAAGGAGTAGTGTTTGATAGGCCACCATAGTTAGCATCCTACGTTCCATCCAATCACTTCACACATAAGGACATGACACACATATGCATGGTTTGAAAACTGAGCCTGAGCTGAACAACAACTTTTACAACATTGTATACTTTAGCCCAACTGAATTTTCTCTAACACCTGTAGGAGGCTCAAAAAATTCTGTATCCATGACAACCTTGTTGCATTTTGATCTGTCCACTGTTCCCCTAGATGTTCCCTATGTATTTAATCAAATACCCACACAAGTACGGTGACATTGCCGTTGCCAATGCAACCCATTCAATGGTGTAACGAGGCGTACACACGCACGTACCATTGGGGTACGCTTTGCTCGCGTAGGGCTGAAATGCAATAGGGAAGCGAGGCGTACACACGCACGTACCATTGGGGTACGCTTTGCTCGCGTAGGGCTGAAATGCAATAGGGAAACGAGGCGTACACACGCACGTACCATTGGGGTACGCTTTGCTCGCGTAGGGCTGAAATGCAATAGGGAAACGAGGCGTACACACGCACGTACCATTGGGGTATGCTTTGCTCGCGTAGGGCTGAAATGCAATAGGGAAACGAGGCATACACACGCACGTACCATTGGGGTACGCTTTGCTCGCGTAGGACTGAAATGCAATAGAGAAACGAGGCATATGTACAGTGCGTCAGACATGCTCAAGTGAACGATTGTGTAGGCTGCGTTCCTGACCTCCTTCATGTCACCATTGGGAGAGTGACTCCAGGAAATCACATAGCAGGGATGTAGTCTACCCTCATGTTGACAATGTGGATGCATACATCAGCATGGCATCCTCACATCAGCATGCCCCAGGTGTGGCAGACATTGAAGAAGCACAGGGACTGTGACCTAGTGCCTCAGTTGATGTGTGAAGAGCTGGCAAGACTTGTCATTACTCCTTTAGCACATGTGCATCACATGCATACAACACTTTGCACCGGCGTAACGTCTACAACATATTGCGATGCACATCAACACTGGACTGCCACACCATTCAGGACAGGGAACTGGCACATGATGACAGCAACATGCCCACTGTGACAGAGGTGTAATAGACGCACAGCATGACCCTGAGTCACCACGTCATGTGTGTGCCATATGCGATATTGTGCCTGCTGTTTGCATATGAAATGTTCAGGACAGTATCATATTACTCACCTTAGAATATCCCCACGTGTCATCCTGGACATGCCAATTTCCGCTCAATAGTACACTTGTGTGTCGGTAGGCATGTCCTGCGGCTCACCGTGTGTTGTTGGCGTTGTGTGTGCCGTGATGACGTTGTCTGGGTACTCATACGTGACCTCAGCGTGCTCACGTCAGGTCCTCTGTATTAACAACACCTGCACTGGTCCCGTATAAGTGTAACCTAACTCATTTTTGAAACAACATCATAGTACGATTACTTCTGACCATTTCACTTGGATTGTCTGACTCAGGACGGTGCCAATAGGGATGTCCATTTCAAAGCCTGTGAGGATTGCAACCCTCTCATGTTGGTGACTGACCCTCACCGTCGGTGTCTCCACAGTGTTCACGTCAAGCAAGACAAGTAGAACTGCTCCGACTGCTGGGACCAGACATATGAATCCAGGTGTGATTGGTCACACATGCCGCTCAGATTCCAGCAGTTGTCCCTGCAGCACAATGGCTCATGGTCTGGACGTAGGAGGAGTGCCTGGGCGTGGGTGTTGAGACATCATAGCCCCTGGATTTGACATCAGTCCTCCAGGGCCAAGTCGTCAGGTAACCCATATATGTGAAAGAGATGTCATCACACTTCCAAATCAACACAATGCATGTGCAATGCTGCATGGGATTCGGGTGACACCGCCCACGTGGCTCTGTCAGATTTGCAGCCGTCGTAGCCTGCACCACGACCTGTGGTCCTCATGTCCATGATGTCCCTCACACCACCAAAGGCCTACGCGGCGGATTCTGGCCCAGCGGGCCCGTCTGGGGGCACATGCGCGTCTGGTGATTTGCCCGTGACGCCATCACTCACTTTGTCGCTGACGCAGGCGGCTAATTTGTGCCAGACCCGCTGTGACAGAAAGGATCTGAATGTTGATCCTGGTCCTCGCTGGTTCACCTCACAACCTCACTGGCAACTGTCCCCCAGGTGCCAGCCTTTGCGCCGTTCTCGGGTGGTGGTGTCCCCGATACCACACCCTGTACGGCACTGGCGTGGGAACTGTGCGGCAGTATACCGCCATTAATGCTGCAGGGGGGGTTCAACTCCTACGAGCCGGCCACAGCTCATGACAGGCCTGATTATCAGGGAATGGGTGTCAATGAGTATTGAGAGGGTCTTGAAGACCCACTGACACATGAGTGTCGGTCCCAAGGTAACAGGACAGGTGGACTGGGGCATGCAAGTGGTCTGGACACCTAGCCAGACACTGGTGATGTCTCTACTCCAAACGTGTTAATGGATGAGCGGCCAACGTACAGTGTAATGTTTATGTGGGCGGCCAGAGCCTTGCCCATTCATTTCCCCGTTGCCGCGGTGAGGACCAACCTCCTCACTGAGGTCCTTCAAGTGCAGTCACGCTCCGCTGAGCGTCTGCAGGCCTATCCTGAGGAATGTACTGTATCTATATTGTTCTGCATGTACAGGCACGCTGCATGTTTGGCTGTAGATAGGCACATTGTCAGACGACCACACCCCTCCCCGGACTGACCATGTGCCCTGTCCTCCCACCCCACCCCAGAGAGCATGGGCATCCAGCCCGCCAAATCACAGACCACATTCCCCGTAGCTCCGCTGTAGAGGGTATCCAAGAGGTCTGAGCAGTACGGACAGATGTCATCATCCTCCCTGAGTCTGGGACTGAGGTCTTCCAGCATCACATGCCTCTTTGTCCGCTTCCCACACTGTCTGTGGGACATGGTTGTGTAACTGCTGGCAGAGTGTAAGTTGTAGGTACGGGCAATACTTGGCCAAGCACTTGTAGGATGCCAGTCAGCGACACCGTATTTCATCCAGTGATGGCTCAATATCCCCGACTCACATAGATGGCATCCAGGGAGGCAAATTTGTCTGAAGATTGGTATGTATTCAAAGTCAGGAACATGCTACTTACTACTGTTCCATTATGATATTTTGTTACGAAAGGAAAGGTAAGTAACCAGTTCATACATTTCAGTACATCTTCTGTAGGAGCATCCATATTGTGTCCTTGCCGTGATTACAGGGTTTCTAATGTACGCACACCATGCCACTTGTGTTAATGAAGCGCTCATATGTGTCATTGCATCACAGACCATTTGTGACTAATCAAACATTAATGCAGTATGATGATGTTCATGTCATAGTTAGGGAAATATCACACCGCAACATGACTATGTCAGAACTGTGCAAATGAAGCCACATGTGGTGTGTGTATTGCTGTAAGCTGTCTGGATGTGCAGACAACCTCCTACTGACATTCACATGCCGTGTGTCACTGACATGATACATTGTCATGCTCAATAAGACCTTTCTGTAGGAAGGTGGATATCTGACTATGGTTACCCCCAAACTTTTTGCCTGGTGTTTAGCTGGTTTTTGACTTAGTTGGCCTGGGATCCTGCTATTCAGGGCCCCAGGCTGATTGCTCTCTCCTTAAAATGGACTCCATGTACCTTAGGTGCATAACACAATTGGAATTGGTTCACCTTATAGGCCCCTGTAACAGTGTACCATAGGTACCCAGGGCATAGGTGTAGCCAAGGCCTGCCAGGGGCTGCAGCATGTATTGTGCCACCCCTGGCCTGGCCTCCATATTTGACACAACTGGCTGATCACTCAGCTGGGGTAAGTTGGTGTAATCACCTCTTACTTAGGTACAGTATGTCTGTGCCTAACCCTAAACTGGACACATATGTTCCTATCAGCCACTCCTATGGAAGGCCTCATCAATCCTGGAGGCAGAGTGCTTGGAAATATGTGAGATGGTGCTCTAGCATGAGCTGAGCCTGTCTGCAGCTGTCGGGAACCACTCCCTAAGCTGTTCCGGGATATTGCCATACCATATACTCTTAAGTGCATTATAATCCTCGCGGTTAAATGCTATCTTTGGTTTGGCTTTATCAAAACATGTCGAGTAAGGTGTCATACGAATTGGAATACTATCCCCTCGCCAGTTCTGGCGACGGGGATAGCATTCCACCCTTCTAGAGGGACACGACATGTGTGTAGCCTTAACCCTGGTTAAAGTTAAACAGAGCCTCAGCATCACAAAATGGATGCTGCCACCACAGACACATGTCTGACCTCCTGCTGCTGGGAGTCCTTCCAGCGAGGAGGGCCTGGACAAAGGGTTTCCTGCCTGGGGAGGTGCGAGCACCACCCCAGACAGGGTTTTGTGTATTGGGTAGGACAGGGCTGAATAGATTGAGACATGCCTGGGGCATACAAGGTGTCCCTGTGCATAAGCCAGCCCAAACCGGTTCTGGGGCTTTCCAGCCCCAGTCCTGGCGAGGAGCTGGACAAAGGAGAGGGGGTGTAACCACCCCCCTTCCTGGTCCCACCCATAGGGGAGGGACCTAGTAGGTGATCCACCCCCAGTTTGGGAATAAGAGGGGGAGCAGTGCCATTGCACAGCAGATCATCCTGAAATCAACTTTAAACAAAGAAGAAGACTGGACTTCGACATTCTGCTGCTCAGAAGACTGAAGAGAATCTCCCTTGTGGCCTAGGAGGGGCCACCCTGTGAACACAGGCATCACCCAGCACCTCGACTTCTGCTTTGCCGCCGCCTCCCGCCGGAGCCCGAGTGCAGAGCCTGACAAGACTCAGCTTCCCAGACTTCTCCCAGCCTGATCCACAGTCCCTGCAAAGAAGGGACCCGTGGAGGCACCGAGAGACGTGGGAGCGGCCATGTTGAAAGACCCCCGAGACGCTGACTGCGCAGCACCCGAGGCACCCTCGACTCTGTGCTTTGGGGTTTGAGAAGCCCCACAACCGAGCAGCATTTGCACCAAAGATCAGCCCTCCAGCATCTCCACGATCTGCGTGGGGTCCTTTTGCTTTGTGCCACTCGACTCGCCATCCCGGCCGCTTGTCACGTGATCAGCGGCCATCTTGGCGACGAAACCTACAATTTACACTGTGGGTCTGGTTGCTCCAGACCTGCCCTCGCTCCTGTAGAAAGGAGTACCCGCTCTGACCTTGCTGGTCCGAGTAATAAGCCTTTTTCACTTTCCCCGTGGCTTGCATTAGCCAAGGCTTGTTTGCTTCAATCGAGTTGCCGACACCGCCATCAGCTAGAACTTTTAAGGGACAGCTCGTGATCGACTCCTGGACGTCCTTGACCTCTTCGTGTCTACGTGGCTGCGGAGAGAAGCAACACCTCATCACCTGTTTGCACCCGACTTTGCCTGGTTCCAATCTGGTTCCACGGTGGTCACTGGTCAGTGACTTTGAACATTGTCCCCTCTGCTTTCGGGCCTTCACCACTTCAGATCCACCCTTGGATCCACCGGACACTTCTCCTTCACATCGCCTGCAGCATCTTCAGCTTCAAGCGCCAAGAACCTGCGTGTCAAAACCCAACGCCACTTCGACCCTGTGCACCCAATTCCTGTGGGTGAGGTAACATTGCAAAGCCGGTGTCCCTACACTGGTACACACCTCTAGGGTCTGTGTCTTAAGTTTTGTTCCTCTAGGTTCAGCGGAAGTGCCCTTAAACTAACTTTGTACTTTTTACGCACCATAGACTTTGTTTTGGAAAGTGCATGCACTTTGAACACTGCACCCGAGTCCCCTGGGCCTCTCCCGACTTAGTCACAGCTAGTCTCGAATAGCTCCAGCGATTCCCAAGGCCCTAGGCCTCTTCACTTTCCTCCTGGTATCTCTTATACCACTTTCTTAGTATATGGTTTAGGTGGCCCCTAGGGCTCATCCATATTGTGCAACTTTTGTGTATTTTAAACTGTCTTGTGATTTAACGCTTGTGCTTCTGTGCTCATAAAGAGTCCAGGGGATTTTATAGTTAATAAATCAATATATATTTTCAATATATATCTGTGTGGTGTCCCTTTCATTTGGTATTCAAGGGGGTTGTGTATGGTATAACAGCTGGCTTCACATGCCTTTCAGAGTTTAGCCTAAGACTGCTTTGTCCACGTTACCACTAGGATAACTGGTCTACAAGGTTGAATTACAACCATCATCATAAGGGTTGCTTGGCATGGTACAAAGTGATCACTAAGAATTAGTGAGCATTATATACCAGGCCAACTTCTCACATTGGTGAGCAGCGGATTGGGATCTGAGCTTGCTGTTGTTTTACCATTACAATCTTTGAGATTATCATTTGAAAGATCATACAGGTACCTGCTAGGTACATATAAAACAAGACTAGTATACTTAAGTTCTACTGAACTTAGTTGTTGTAGAGCAAAGGGAGTAGCACACCCTAGCTACAACTACTAGATAGGTTTAGTAGGTAAACACCAGTGTAGGTAGATTGCAACACATCCACCCACACTAGAGCAATGTCTGGAGCAGAGGGGTCCAGTGGACTTACTCCTGTTGAGAGTGACCCTCCAAGGGCACCATCCAAATTTGCTATTTTTTCCTTTAAGGAATTAAGACAGCTTTGTGTCTTAAGGGGTCTGAAGACAGGGCCTTCCCCTACTACAGACCACCTAAGAGAGCTCTTAGACCAGTCTGAGACTCTAAAGCCCTCTAAGGCAAACCCCACAGGGGATGCTGATGGAGGCCATCCTTCAGAGGATGACACTGTAGACACCCCTGCCCCTATCATCCTGGTAGATGAGGAAGCCTCCACCACTGGAGCTCCTCAGGTAGATGTAGAGGAAGAAGAAGAGGAGGAGGAGGTGGAAAGCAGTGAGTCAGATGATGACAGAGATAGTCAGGTGCTGGTCAGTAGACTGAACCAGGCTAACTTAAGCCAACTTGGGAATGAATCTGGTAATAACCCATTCAGACCCCCAGGTGGACTTAACCAGGGGCATAGGAGGAGGAGGAGTCACTCAGGTGAATCCAATACCTCCCATGTCTCTAGAGGCTCTCATGGTCACTCCAGGAAGGAGATGACTAGCCCTCAGAGAAGGGAACATGAGGCCAAGATGAGAGAGGCTGAGCTTAGGATCCAGAGGCAAGAGTTAGAGGTTGCCCTGGCCAAGGAGAAACTTGCTAGAGCAAGACAGCCTAGAGAGAGTGGATTAGGATCCACTGGTGGCAGCACTATCCAGAAGGATAAAGACAGGTCCTTTGATACAAGAAACCTGAGTAAGATTGTGCCCCCCTACAAAGCTGGGGATGATATCCACAAATGGATGACTGCACTTGAGAGGGCCTGCATGGTACAGCAGATCCCTCAGGAGCAGTGGGCAGCAATCTTGTGGCTCTCCTTTGAAGGTAGAGGCAGAGACAGACTCCTCACAGTTAGTGATGAGGATTCTAGAAACTACATGGTCCTGAAGAGAGCTCTGATTGATGGGTTGGGCTGAACCACTGAACAGTACAGGTTAATGTTCAGAGACACCCAGAAGACACAGACTCAGGACTGGTCTGAATTTGTTGAGTGTGCCACTAAGGCTCTGGAGGGCTGGTTGCTGGGAAGTAAGGTTACTGACTATACAGGATTGTATAATGTAATTATGAGAGAGCAAATCTTAAGTAATTGTCAAAATCAGCTTCTACATCAGCACCTGGTTGACTCTGATCTGACCTCCCCACAAGAATTGGGTAGGAGGGCAGACAAATGGGTCAGAACCAGGATCAGGCCTAAGAACCAGGGTGGTGACCAAAAGAAAGAGACTACCAAGCCTCAAGAGAAGGGTGGGGATAAAAGTAAGGAAAAGACTTCCCCAGGGCCCCAAAACTCCAAGAATGGGGGTGGGTCCCAAGACACTTCTACAACCCAGAAAAAGCCTTATTGTCATACCTGTAAACAGGTGGGGCATTACAAAACAGATAGCTGTTGTCCCAAGAATGGCAATAAAGAGAATATACCTCCAGGTAAGGCTCCAACACCTCCTGTCACTGTTAGCAGTGGTCCCCCAGGTGGTGGGAGCACCCCCAAGAATTTGGGTGGGTTTACTTTTGGAGGACAGGTGGACTCTGGCCTATCCAGGTCCCCTAACTCAGATACTCTTGTCTATGAGACTGGCATGGGGTTTGCCAATTTCACTGCTTGCCCAAACACTTTGAGCAAGTATAGACAGGAGCCCCTCATCAATGGTTTGAAAGTTGAGGCCTTCAGAGACACAGGGGCTAGCATCACCATGGTGGCTGAATGTCTAGTCCCCTCAAGGCAACTTTTACCTGATGCCAGATATCAGGTGACAAACATTGATGGCATAGAAACCAATCATCCCATGGCAGTAGTCAATCTTAGCTGGGGAGGTGTCACTGGCCCAAAGAGAGTGGCAGTGTCAGCCAACTTGCCTGTAGATTGCCTACTGGGTAATGATTTGGAAATCTCAGCCTGGGCTGAGGTTGAACAGCAAACCCATTCTAGAATGGTAAATCTCCATGGAAAGGTTAGTGGGGCTGTGATGGCTACAGCCCCAATCCAAGATGTCCTTCCTGAAAAGGTTGGGAGGGCTGAGCAAACCTCAGCCCCATCTTTAGATAACCTCCCTCCTGAAAAGAGTAGCAGGGCTGTACTAGTAACAGCCCATACCCAAACTGAGTCTCCTCCTGAAAAGGTTGGTGGGGCTGTGATGGCCACAGCCCAAACTCAAACTGATACATGGGTAGTGAAGCCTGAAATGATGGATCACTCCACCCAAACAGAGAGCATGGAGGAGGAAGAGAAATCTCCCCCTCACCAGACTTTAGGAAAGGATCAGCCTCCTCAGGGAACTGATCTTACCCCTGATGAAGGAACTGTCCCAGAGGTTGTTAGGCCTGGCCTGACAGAGCCTCTGATGGCAGTGGACCCTTCTCAGGTGGGACCCAGTCTGGAGCAGGTAACCTGCCCCTCTCTACCTTGCCTTACTCAGCCCAGGGCTGCAGAGGACAAGAAGGACAGTGAGACCCAAAGGGCCCCCTGTCAAATAAAGCACCCCCATCAACAGATTAGGGGCACCGAAACTAGTAGTCCTAGTGAGGTGCAAACTTTAAAAACTCCTGAGGGATCCCCCTTAAAAGTAGTTAGGGACCTCCCCCAGATGGATATTGTTGGGCACAGCCAAACCTGGGACCCTAAGGGCCCAAACCTGAACTGTCCCTCCAGTAAGCCAAACAGAGGGACTCAGCCTCCAGCTTTAGGTAGCCAGATGTTGACCCTGAGAGCACAGTGCAACTCAGTCAAAGAAAGAAAGGCACACATGGTGGAGAGTGATTGGAGGAAGCTGAGCCCTACAGAGGAGACTCACTTCAGTACTCCATCTCAACACCAGCCTTTGACTTTGCAAAGACACACCACAGGTAGAGATTCCCTATGGTGGAGACCCTCAGATACCCTTAGGGTGAGGGATTGCTTAGTGGACCATGAGACAGGGGGTTACCAAGCCAGAGCTGGTACTTCCTTATATGGCCACTTAGGCAATATAGGCTTACCTGGTCAAGGATAGCCTTATCTCCTTTCGTTTGGGGGGGGGGGTTATGTAGGAAGGTGGATATCTGACTATGGTTACCCCCAAACTTTTTGCCTGGTGTTTAGCTGGTTTTTGACTTAGTTGGCCTGGGATCCTGCTATTCAGGGCCCCAGGCTGATTGCTCTCTCCTTAAAATGGACTCCATGTACCTTAGGTGCATAACACAATTGGAATTGGTTCACCTTATAGGCCCCTGTAACAGTGTACCATAGGTACCCAGGGCATAGGTGTAGCCAAGGCCTGCCAGGGGCTGCAGCATGTATTGTGCCACCCCTGGCCTGGCCTCCATATTTGACACAACTGGCTGATCACTCAGCTGGGGTAAGTTGGTGTAATCACCTCTTACTTAGGTACAGTATGTCTGTGCCTAACCCTAAACTGGACACATATGTTCCTATCAGCCACTCCTATGGAAGGCCTCATCAATCCTGGAGGCAGAGTGCTTGGAAATATGTGAGATGGTGCTCTAGCATGAGCTGAGCCTGTCTGCAGCTGTCGGGAACCACTCCCTAAGCTGTTCCGGGATATTGCCATACCATATACTCTTAAGTGCATTATAATCCTCGCGGTTAAATGCTATCTTTGGTTTGGCTTTATCAAAACATGTCGAGTAAGGTGTCATACGAATTGGAATACTATCCCCTCGCCAGTTCTGGCGACGGGGATAGCATTCCACCCTTCTAGAGGGACACGACATGTGTGTAGCCTTAACCCTGGTTAAAGTTAAACAGAGCCTCAGCATCACAAAATGGATGCTGCCACCACAGACACATGTCTGACCTCCTGCTGCTGGGAGTCCTTCCAGCGAGGAGGGCCTGGACAAAGGGTTTCCTGCCTGGGGAGGTGCGAGCACCACCCCAGACAGGGTTTTGTGTATTGGGTAGGACAGGGCTGAATAGATTGAGACATGCCTGGGGCATACAAGGTGTCCCTGTGCATAAGCCAGCCCAAACCGGTTCTGGGGCTTTCCAGCCCCAGTCCTGGCGAGGAGCTGGACAAAGGAGAGGGGGTGTAACCACCCCCCTTCCTGGTCCCACCCATAGGGGAGGGACCTAGTAGGTGATCCACCCCCAGTTTGGGAATAAGAGGGGGAGCAGTGCCATTGCACAGCAGATCATCCTGAAATCAACTTTAAACAAAGAAGAAGACTGGACTTCGACATTCTGCTGCTCAGAAGACTGAAGAGAATCTCCCTTGTGGCCTAGGAGGGGCCACCCTGTGAACACAGGCATCACCCAGCACCTCGACGTCTGCT
The DNA here is from genome assembly GCF_964263255.1 of Lissotriton vulgaris. Classification (NCBI taxonomy): domain Eukaryota; kingdom Metazoa; phylum Chordata; class Amphibia; order Caudata; family Salamandridae; genus Lissotriton; species Lissotriton vulgaris. Next base: position 2,066,209,202 of record NC_141687.1, read on the forward strand.
TTGCCGCCGCCTCCCGCCGGAGCCCGAGTGCAGAGCCTGACAAGACCCAGCTTTCCAGACTTCTCCCAGCCCGATCCACAGTCCCTGCAAAGAAGGGACCCGTGGAGGCACCGAGAGACGTGGGAGCGGCCATGTTGAAAGACCCCCGAGACGCTGACTGCGCAGCACCCGAGGCACCCTCGACTCTGTGCTTTGGGGTTTGAGAAGCCCCACAACCGAACAGCATTTGCACCAAAGATCAGCCCTCCAGCATCTCCATGATCTGCGTGGGGCCCTTTTGCTTTGTGCCACTCGACTCGCCATCCCGGCCGCTTGTCACGTGATCAGCGGCCATCTTGGCGACGAAACCTACAATTTACACTGTGGGTCTGGTTGCTCCAGACCTGCCCTCGCTCCTGTAGAAAGGAGTACCCGCTCTGACCTTGCTGGTCCGAGTAATAAGCCTTTTTCACTTTCCCCGTGGCTTGCATTAGCCAAGGCTTGTTTGCTTCAATCGAGTTGCCAACACCGCCATCAGCTAGAGCCTTTGAGGGACAGCTCGTGATCGACTCCTGGACGTCCTTGACCTCTTCGTGTCTACGTGGCTGCAGAGAGAAGCAACACCTCATCACCTGTTTGCACCCGACTTTGCCTGGTTCCAATCTGGTTCCACGGTGGTCACTGGTCAGTGACTTTGAACATTGTCCCCTCTGCTTTCAGGTCTTCACCACTTCAGATCCACCCTTGGATCCACCGGACACTTCTCCTTCACATCGCCTGCAGCATCTTCAGCTTCAAGCGCCAAGAACCTGCGTGTCAAAACCCAACGCCACTTCGACCCTGTGCACCCAATTCCTGTGGGTGAGGTAACATTGCAAAGCCGGTGTCCCTACACTGGTACACACCTCTAGGGTCTGTGTCTTAAGTTTTGTTCCTCTAGGTTCAGCGGAAGTGCCCTTAAACTAACTTTGTACTTTTTACGCACCATAGACTTTGTTTTGGAAAGTGCGTGCACTTTGAACACTGCACCCGAGTCCCGTGGGCCTCTCCCGACTTAGTCACAGCTAGTCTCGAATAGCTCCAGCGATTCCCAAGGCCCTAGGCCTCTTCACTTTCCTCCTGGTATCTCTTATACCACTTTCTTAGTATATGGTTTAGGTGGCCCCTAGTGCTCATCCATATTGTGCAACTTTTGTGTATTTTAAACTGTCTTGTGATTTAACGCTTGTGCTTCTGTGCTCATAAAGAGTCCAGGGGATTTTATAGTTAATAAATCAATATATATTTTCAATATATATCTGTGTGGTGTCCCTTTCATTTGGTATTCAAGGGGGTTGTGTATGGTATAACAGCTGGCTTCACATGCCTTTCAGAGTTTAGCCTAAGACTGCTTTGTCCACGTTACCACTAGGATAACTGGTCTACAAGGTTGAATTACAACCATCATCATAAGGGTTGCTTGGCATGGTACAAAGTGATCACTAAGAATTAGTGAGCATTATATACCAGGCCAACTTCTCACACTTTCCATCAGATATTTTGTATGCATGTCATATCCATTCCACAGACCACAGGTCTTGTACTGTTCACGGAGGAGTGGCTGGGAGTTGGAACATGTTACAACAGTGTGTCTCCCACGCCACACTCACACTTGTCTAGATTTGTTGAAGCAGTGTTGCTTGTGCCATGTACATTGTTATTGTCTTAGTCAGACAGTTGAACACATTTTCTAATATTTGTGTATTGCAGGGCACCCCCTCTGGAACGGCCGTTACCTGACTTGGAAGCCATGAGGGAACGCAATTGCATCAGTCGTTATCGCTTCACCAGACAGATGATCAAGGACCTGACGGACAGACTGGAGGCTCACCTGCAACCACGACACAGGTATCCAACGGCGCTGACACCCAAGGTAAAGGTGTTGGCAGCCCTCCATTTCTTTGCCACAGGTACGTTCCAATTGACCATCGCTGATGTGGTAGAGATGTCTCAGACCATGTTCAGCCGTGTATTGACAGATGTTTTGGCAGCGATGTTGCTCCACCTTGATGAATTCATCACATTCCCTACTCCAGAACAGTTGACAGATGTCAAGGGGGAATTCTATGCCCTGGGACGCATGCCACATGTAATTGGTGCAATTGATGGTACACATGTTAATCTGGTGCCACCACAGGCTCAGGAGCAAGCGTATCGCAACAGGAAACACTACCACTCAATAAATGCCCTGGTGGTGTGTCTTGCCAATAATGATTATCTCACATGTCTCTGCACGTTTTCCAGGATCGTGCCACGATGCTTTCATCATGAGGCGTAGCAGGGTACCACAGATGATGCTGCAGCTGCACAACCACCGGGCATGTCTTGTTGGTGAGTATACGCTGTCAGCTATGTATGTCAGTATGTCACACCTTCTTCATCTGAATCATATTACACACTCATTTCCATGATGTGGATTTGCAGGAGACGCTGGATATCCAAACATGCCGTGGCTAATGACTCCACTACGCAACCCCAGGACAGCTGCAGACCAGCGGTACAACAATGCTCATGGGAAGACCAGGCGGGTGATTGAGCGGACATTTGGAGTCCTGAAGAGCCGGTTCAGGTGCCTGGACAAGACAGGCGGAGCCCTCCAATACAGCCCACGCAAGGTGTGTGACATCTTCACTGTGTGCTGCATGCTTCACAACATGGCAGTGGAGAAGGCCGTGCCGCTCTACCTTGACCCTGATGAGCTGGAACATCCGCCCGTAGAGGATGAAGGCCTTGCCCAGGATACCAGTGATGAGGAGGTAGAAGATGATATCCGGAGTCACCTCATCCGCAACTTCTTCTCATAATGGTGAGTCATAGCTGCTTTTATGTAATACATGTATTACAGAGTTGCATGGGTAGCATGATGTGTATGCAGCAGACTGTATGCAATGTTACTTGGATGCCTGTAGTTCTGTGTCACACAGGTGCAGATGTAATGCTACGTGCTATGTGTGTACTTGGAATGTACAGGTGTACTACAACATCTGGATATTGAACAGGACATTGTCTGAATGACATTGTACAGAATTTGACCCCTTGTGTGCCACTCTCATCCACAGCTCACCCTGCCTGTTGTCCGTTTGGGTCATCGTGGTCACCCTGCTATTGCTCAAAATGATTGCAACATCAGCCTAATCAACGGAGCATGCATGGACATGTGGAGAAGTCATTTTGGGTAAGGACTCATACGAGGCTGTTTACCGTTGGTATGTGTTGAAACGTGTGGTACATGTTCATGTGCATGTAGTGCGACCATGAATACATGCAACAACAATATGTTACTTATTACATGTATGCCCACTCCCATGACAGGATAGTCACCCCATCTGACAGTCATCTGTTGTAGTTGTATACTCTGGTGGATGCATCAATGTGTGTAGACATTGCCACTGCAACATTGCATATACCATGGTTTGACATTGTGTCAGAGGTCTCAAACACGGACTCTGTGGGGGATTGCAGCATCACTGTGTGCATTTGAATGTGACTGGATCCTCACCTCCACATTGTGGGACAGTCCAGTTTGGTTGCCATTCTACAATGTCGTGTAGGTGTTGCCCACTGTATGTTCCACATGTCCTGAGAACTGTCCTGTGAATATGTGGACATGGATGCATTGCCCCTTGTTGCACTATTTCATGTCACTGTCATGTCGTTACCTCCGTGCAGGTTGAAAATACTGCTCCACCAGCCTTCACAGTGAGTAGCACTTCTGTTTTGAATCACATGATGCCATGTATGTTTTGCTTGAGACATGACAATGTTGGGATGATGCATATGTTAATTATTGTGTTGCACCATTGGAGTGCGGTCATTCACATGATTCTCGAGTCCCGTGCAGCATTTATGTGCAATGGTAGGGTATCATTTTGTGGTTTGGTTCAACTTCACTTCCAGTTGATATTTCTTCTAACAGCATCTCATGTTTAGCTTAGTAATGCTATGTTGATAGATCAAAAGACTGGCTACAGAGTGCCTTCATTGCATGTAGGTCATTAGCTTCCTCATCATATGTGATTCTTACAGCTGTTGTGGGTGAAGTAAATTTTGCCTACATGGCCCTTATGGGTACACATGATCAAAAACAGATATTACAGTCTGCGTAAGGAGCATTGCCAACTGTTTTCATTTGTTTGTGAGGTCCACCGCATCTGAGCCAGTGAATGATTTTTTACCAACATAGGTCTCATTGCATGGTTGCTCACTTGTGAGCGTTTCACAATACTCTAATGGATCACAGACTGTCCTAGGTTTTATGTGTCCGTGTCATTGCATCGGATCTGATGTGATAGCATGATGACTAATGTAATGTTGTCTCCAGTGATTTTACTTCACAGGTGTGACTGGTACAGTGTATCACATGAGGTTTTTGTATTAGCAGTGACATGAGAATGTACTCCTAATGGTAATTTGCCTCTGTTTCAGGTCTCTCTCCCAGCAGTTCCCATCCTCTCCTTCCGTCGCCTGATCACCCTTTTGTGTCTGTCATTTGTACTCAGACCAAGGGGCTATTTGGAGGTGGAACCCTTTGAGCATCACACCACTCTGTTGAAGAAAGGTACGGCCAGTCCTTGACAGGCTTGTACCCAATATTACTGCTGCATTACAGGTGACATCATTAATAGTGTCATTTTGAGTCCTTGCCAATGCACATATATGTTTGACAGTGCTCCATGGGCTCACAATGTAATTAACTCATGTTGTGCATGACGTGTGCTTATTTTTAAGATTCTGCCGCCTTCATGTCAACGGACATGTCCTTTTAATGTGCATGTTTAGTATTTGGCATGTAGTATGCTTATGCTTGTTATGTGTTGACGTGTCCAGCGGGCACATGCATGGTGTTTGGGAAGGCTGTAATACTATATTTTGTGTAAGGTCGATGGCTTTGTAGCAGCTGTTTAGCTTTCCACAGACTAGCTGTAGTCTACACCTGCTGACGCTGTGTGTCCTGTGCCCCACTTGTCTGTAAGGGCCCTGATACAGTGACTGTGATATTTGGTCATTACTGTGCCATTTTATTTGCAGTGACCCCGAGTGAGTCAGACACTCCTGCCTTCACATTCACATGTAACTCTGTGGCTTGCAAATGCCCTTGCGGTATGTGCCCATTTGGCAAGTTGTCACACCCCTCCTGCCGTCATGTCTTCACTCATTGCTGCTGCATGCACAGGCACGATGCAGCACACACGATTCAGGTACACAGACACCTACAGGATGACCCTCCTTCCATCCTTTTGTAGAGCATGCTCCTGCCACCCTACACACAGACAACACCAGACAATCACCCTCCTGGTATCACAATGCTTCTGACTCAGCCACTGCAGCTTATGTGTCTGTGTGTGCAGCACATACTGGCACAACTATGCAGATTCACATGACATTGGGTCTACGTACCACCAGGTCATGTGCCGTGTACAGCACACACACACCTTCCATAGGCACAATATTGTACATTGTTACCTTGTCAACACCACAGCAGGAAAAATCATCTTGCTAACAGTCACGTGGCAGTACACAACCTGGTCACACCACTTCGACATAGCTGTCACAGTCAGTCAAGTTGCCACAGGGGACACACACCATGACCACGTCTCTTGGGTGTGGTGTGATTTACCCAGTCTGGTGTAGGTATGTGTCAGACGTGGGTAGTTGTTCTGTATGCGTTGCTCCCATAACAGGAGTCTAGTACTTGTAGCTACATAGGGGTAGGTCACCTAGTCAGGTGTGCTTGTGTAGAGTGCAACAGCCCATTGCCCACAGTCTGTCCTGCCACCCTTGTCCTTTGCGCCATTCATGACATCCACAGTACTGCATCATGTTGATGTTAGTTCACATAACCCTAGGACACAATTGTAGGTACTCTCTACGTGGACAACTAGTTTTGTCACAATGATCTGTACACCTCAATGTGACTCTCCTGGGCCTGGCTGTGATAGCAGTTTGGCATCCAAACCCCCCTCCAGCATTTACTATCCCACACAGGTGTGTCTTGCCATCCATGTATGTAGTTGTTAGTGATTTCTGACCGATGTGTGTCCTCACACGGAATCTGATACAAGTGTGTGGATTGCTGCTGTTTGTTGGATACCCTTGCATTGTATACATTTGCACACACATATCATTTTATGCTGTGGTTCAAAGATAAATCGACAAATGCGTATGTGGTTCAGTGCATTTATTTGGTGATCTTGTGCAGGAAACGTGAATAGGTGCTGTACATAAAGGGGTTGAATCCAAAGTTCAGTGGTGGAGATGAGATGCCTTACAGTTACTGTCAACATAGTCCAGGCCACAGTGCTTGGCATCATCGGGTAGACTGTGACCAGCAAGTCCATGTGGGAGAGTCGCATGGGGATACTGCTTCACCCAGGGGCAATATGCCAGGTCCTGTGTCCTGGGAGTCGTGCATGGCCCACTGCCCCTCAACGTCTTAGCCGTGGATGACCCACCTTCCTTGGGGGACCCTCAGGTGCAGGCCTCGACGATGCATGGGACGCTACGTCAGAGAGTTCCTCCTCCTCCGCTTCCCCACTCCCTGCGGCTGGTGTCACACTTTGCTGTGATGTTGCTGGCCTTGTGACACAGGGAGGGTGCTGCATGTTGGCAGCTATCTGACGTAGCGATTGGCTCATTTCCCGATGCACCGTCAAGAGCTGAGCCAGACTTTCCTCCACCCGTCCATAATGTTGTTGTTGCCTGGCTATTTGCTCTGCCTGCTGTTCTTTCACCTGGTTGAGGGCCTCCGCAAGCTGGCCTACCTCCCTGGTGTCCCGGCGGTATGCCTCCAGGATGTTAGTGAGTTCAGGCATACCGGGCCCTGCAGCTGGCAGGCCAGATTCCCGCCTCCGCCTTGCACCTCTGCCACCACACTGACCCACATGTGCACCGCCTGCGCTTGTGGGCACATCCGGTCGACGGGTGCTGGCAGACTGGAGGTTGTCTGCCACCTCAGGGGCGCCCGACAAAGGATGTCCCTCATCTTCAGACAGACCCTCTGATGGATCATGTGCAGGGCTCTGACCTGTCTGCTGTGATGTGTTGGGAATGGTTCCGGTGGTTGGCAGAGATGTAGCTGGCACAGTTGCTGCAGGTGTTTGGGATCGAGAGGTGCCAGGTTGGTTGGGGTCATCCACAGTGCGTTGAGTGGCATGGCTGTCGGTTCCATATGATTGTTCCATAGACAGCATCCCTTGAAGCCCCGTCCCGTGGGGAGGGTCGTAGGGGGGGGTACTGTTAGGAATCGGCAGTTAGTCCTGTTTCTGTGACCATGGGCCACCATCACATGACCTGGGCTATGGGTATATAATCGAGTCCTACCTCTTTTTCATTGCTCGATATTGCCATTGTTGTGGCCTTGGTATCCGGCTCCTTCGTTTCCTGTGCCTTGCTGAGGAGTTTCCAGTGCCCTTCTGCCCCTTTTTGTCTCCCACGGGCTCGTGGGGGATTTCTGTCCGTTTTTGTTCCTGTGTCCCTCCCCGTTGTGGTAGAGAGTGAGTTAGTTTCCCTTTCCTGGTTTTTGCCTTTTCCTTTTTTTTCTGTTCCCTCCCTTGTGGTTGCCAGCATTGGTATAATTCATTTTTGTGTGAGCGGGGGCTCCCGTTTTCACCTTTGGTCTTGTGCCGGCAGCGCTGTGTCTAACGCGCTGTTTGTTTACATCCGGCATTGTAAGCGCCTGTCTACATCGTTAGGTGCACGGAAGTGACGTTTCGGGTCATTCCGTTATTTTCTTCGATTTTACTAATGCTGGCGTGTTGGAAAGAGAGTCGCTAGTCTCTTTCTTATCCCTTGTCCTAGGCTTCTTTTATAAGGGTTTTTTTTTTATCGTGGCTGGTGTTAGCGGAATTCATTTCCCGCTTTCCTTATTTTTTTCCCCTTTTACGATGCTTAGCTTTGCACCTTCACTGAATTCAGGACACTGTGTTCTTCGTGCCCCTGACTGGGTTTAATCTCCTTGGAGTGCCATTATACATTATTTTGGAGATACCAGTCCCTACACGAAGCCAAGCCTGCGCTTACCACTGGTAAGGAGGGGGGGTGTATGTTTTGGTGTTTTGGTGGTACATGGTCATGGATATAGGGGCTATATATATTGAAGGATTGTTTTTTTCTTATTGACTCCAGGTGCAGAGGCGTGAAGGAGGGAGCCATGTCCTGACGTTTTACAGGGTGGGAGACTTGGTGTCTCGTGTTATACCACCCTCTTTTCGGGTTCACTGGAATACCCACAGTATCATCCATTTGTGGGCTTTCGGTGGACAAGAGAAGGGGACTGGTGCATGCTACGCTCCTGCAGTGCTTGGGCTGAGCAGGGTCCAACAGAATATCGAGCCCACGTATTTAGCACTGCCTGAGTGAGCATGGACGTGGATGGGAACGCATTGGGGGATGGCAAAGGAGGTCCTTCAATGCAGGATATCATGGGGGCATTACAGACATTGCAGACACAGGTTCAGGAGTTGCAGCAAGAGAACGCTGGGTTGAAACAGGAATTGGTGGCTGTTAGGGCCAGGGAACAGACACATCAAAGGGGGGCCACTCCCGTTATTCACCCTGCGACCTTCCAGTACAGCGGGGGGGTAGGTCAGAGTACAATGGGAGGTAGTAACTCCAGTAACCCTATTAATGTTACAGTGTCTTCTCCGGTAGCGGTGCCGTTAGCCCCTCCGGAGAGATTTACGGGAGATAGTGAGAAATTTGGGATGTTTATGACCCAGTGTCAGTTACATTTCATGTGTAGACCGAGTGCCTTCCCTGACGATTCCGCAAAAGTGGCCTTTACAATATCCTACCTGGCTGGCAATGCGGCTCAATGGGCTATACCTTTAGTGGATAACGATGATCGGGTGTTGTACAATTATAACGCATTTAAAGAACTGATGCGGGGACTGTTTGCCAAGCATGCATTCATGCAGGCTAGTGATGCTGAACTAATGAAGCTCCGGCAGGGCAGACAGGATTTGTTGTCCTATATTGCTTCTTTTAACAGACTGGTATCCGAGACCCATTGGCCCACTGAAAAGAGAACTTCTATATTTTATCAGGGTCTCTGTGAAGAGCTAAAGGACATCGTATCCCAGGTGGTAGATCCACCAGAAGATTGTGCAGCATTCATAGATCAGGTGGTTAAATTGAACCACAGGGTGTCCGAGAGGCGAGGTGAGCGTAGCAGGTTTCAGGCATCCCGAGGTAGTTACGCAAAGACGGAGATAAAGGCTGCAGGGGATAGCAAGGTAGCACCCGAGCCCATGGAATTGGGCGGGGTACGGGGTCCTTTGGCGCCAGAGGAGAAAAAGAGGTAGGACTCGATTATATACCCATAGCCCAGGTCATGTGATGGTGGCCCATGGTCACAGAAACAGGACTAACTGCCGATTCCTAACAGTACCCCCCCCCCTACGACCCTCCCCACAGGACGGGGCTTCAAGGGATGCTGTCTATGGAACAATCGAACCAGTCGAGGGGCATGAACCCCACCAGCGGGCTCCCAAGTCCTGTCCTCCTGTTTATATCCCTTCCAGTCAATCACGTAAAAGAGACGACCCTTGATCCGTTTAGAGTCGCAGATGGCATGTACCTCAAACTCCTCCTTACCATCAATTGACAATGGAGGTGGAGGGGGCAACACCTGTGCGGAAGGTACGTAAGGTTTCAACAATGAAGCATGAAACACAGGGTGTACCCCATAGTCCTGTGACAACTCAAGCTTCATTGCAACCGGGTTAATGACCTGGACTATCGGAAAGGGACCTACGTACCTGGGTTGCAATTTACGGGACCCTTGCAACCTCAGGTTGCGAGAGGCCAACCACACCAAATCGCCCACCTTATATGGGGGAGCTGGGGCCCGATGTTTATCCGCTTGTGCCTTCATAGCAGCCTTGGCCTCCACCAGACTCTCCCGGGCCAAGCCCCAGATGTCACTCAATTGCCTACAAATCCCATCAATGGCTGGCATGCGTCCCGTGGGCTGAATGGCTACCGCCCTAGGGTGGTATCCAAGTGAACAATAGAAGGGGGTCATGCCCAAAGCAGAGTGTAAGCTGTTGTTATATGCGAACTCAGCAATGGGCAGAGCCATCACCCAATCACATGACAAGGAGGTAATCAGACATCTCAAGTACTGTTCCATTGTCTGATTTGTTCGCTCAGTCTGTCCATCAGACTGAGGATGGTATGCCGAGGACAAACGTATCTCTGTCTTCAGGACCAGACATAGTTCGGACCAAAAATGGGACACAAATTGTGCACCCCGATCAGATATAATCACCTCTGGCAACCCATGTAAACGTACTACTGAAGACATAAAGACCACCGACATTTCTTTTGCTGTAGGGATTTTGCGGAGTGGTATGAAATGTGCCATTTTGGTGAATAAATCCACCACCACCAATATAGCCGTATATCCAGAAGCCAATGGCAATTCAGTTACAAAATCCATACTTATGGTATGCCACGGGGATGGCGGTACCTCCAAAGGGCACAGAAGCCCTGCGGGCTTACAGTGCGATGGCTTGTTGATAGCACATACAGGGCACGATTTAACATATCCCTGAATGTCATTTATCATGGTGTCCCACCAAAACCACCGCTCACACAGTTCTCTTGTCTTTTTCATCCCAGGATGTGCCACCAGTGCAGATGAATGGCACCACTCCAACACCTCATCCCTTAAAGAAGGAGGGATTACCATCCTGTCCCCGTGATACAACAACCCTTCCTTCACTCTTACCTCGGGCACAGATAACAAGGGAGCTGGATCAAAAAGCTTCAATCGCTCTTTTACCAAACCAGGAAAATCATCCATACCTATGGCCCCCACTATCCGCTTACTCTCTAACATGGCCCTGTCCTCCGTCACAGATTCTTCTCCTTTGGGGTTACCATGTATCCGAGAAAGGGCATCGGATTTAACCTGTTGGGCCGCTGGCCTGTAGGTGATGACAAAATCGTATTCATTGAAGAATAACACCCACCGCATCTGACGAGGTGTCAATGCCCTAGCGGAACGGAAGAATTCAAGGTTTTTGTGGTCTGTATAGATGGTGATAACGTGTCTGGCACCCCACAAATAGTGTCGCCATTCCTCGAATGCCAATTTTACAGCTAACAATTCTCGTTCGGCCACTGTATAATTCCGTTCGGCGGGCAATAATGTCTTTGAGAAAAAGGCGATTGGATGCATATGACCGGTGGATTCGTCACGCTGGGATAACACCCCACCCACAGCACACATGGATGCATCAGTTTCTACAAAGAACGGCAGGGCAGGATCAGGGTGCACCAATACAGGGGCTGAAGAAAAGTGCTCCAATAAAGACCGAAAAGCTTTCTGAGTCTCACTGGTCCACTCAAAAGGAACACCCTTCCTCAACAGACGAGTCATAGGTGACACTACCTCAGAAAAATGCGTAATAAATCGCCGATAAAAGTTGGCGAAACCCAGGAGCACCTGGATTTGTTTCACAGAGGTAGGCACAGGCCAGGTCACAATGGCCTGAATCTTCCCTGGATCCATTTGTATCCCCTCTGCTGAAATAATGAAACCAAGAAACTCTACCTCTGGGGTGTCAAACTGGCATTTTTCTAGTTTGGCATAAAGATGGTGCTCCCGGAGTGTCCGCAATACCTGAAGTACGTGATCTGTATGCTCTGCCCTTGTTTCAGAAAACACAAGAATATCGTCTAAATAGACAATAACTGTGCGGTCCAGATATTCACCAAGCACCTCATTAATGAAGAACTGGAATGCCGCCGGCGCATTACATAGGCCGAACGGCATTACAGTATACTCATATAGACCATACTTGGTCCTAAAAGCCGTCTTCCACTCATCCCCGGGTCTCATCCTTATTAGGTGGTAGGCTCCCCGCAAATCCAATTTTGTAAATACGGTAGCCCTGCGGAGCTGATCTAGCAACACGGAGATGAGAGGAAGAGGGTACCTATTCTTAACTGTGGCCGCATTCAAAATCCTATAATCCACACATGACCTGAGGGTCCCTTCCTTCTTAGGAATGAAGAAAATAGCAGATGACACAGGGGAGGAAGATGGACGAATGAACCCAAGTCTCAACATCTCATCGATATACTCCTTCAAGTGTTCTTCTTCTGGCTCTGACAATGCATACACCCGGCTACAAGGCAAGGAGACCCCCGGTACCAGGTCGATCTTACAATCATAAGCCCTGTTGGGGGGAAGTTCCTGAGCATTCGTCTTATCAAAGACGTCCTTAAACTCCCCTGTGTCATCTGCTATTTTCTTCATTCCTAAGAAGGAAGGGACCCTCAGGGCATGTGTGGATTATAGGATTTTGAATGCGGCCACAGTTAAGAATAGGTACCCTCTTCCTCTCATCTCCGTGTTGCTAGATCAGCTCCGCAGGGCTACCGTATTTACAAAATTGGATTTGCGGGGAGCCTACCACCTAATAAGGATGAGACCCGGGGATGAGTGGAAGACGGCTTTTAGGACCAAGTATGGTCTATATGAGTATACTGTAATGCCGTTCGGCCTATGTAATGCGCCGGCGGCATTCCAGTTCTTCATTAATGAGGTGCTTGGTGAATATCTGGACCGCACAGTTATTGTCTATTTAGACGATATTCTTGTGTTTTCTGAAACAAGGGCAGAGCATACAGATCACGTACTTCAGGTATTGCGGACACTCCGGGAGCACCATCTTTATGCCAAACTAGAAAAATGCCAGTTTGACACCCCAGAGGTAGAGTTTCTGGGTTTCATTATTTCAGCAGAGGGGATACGAATGGATCCAGGGAAGATTCAGGCCATTGTGACCTGGCCTGTGCCTACCTCTGTGAAACAAATCCAGGTGCTCCTGGGTTTTGCCAACTTTTATCGGCGATTTATTACGCATTTTTCTGAGGTAGTGTCACCTATGACTCGTCTGTTGAGGAAGGGTGTTCCTTTTGAGTGGACCAGTGAGACTCAGAAAGCTTTTCGGTCTTTATTGGAGCACTTTACTTCAGCCCCTGTATTGGTGCACCCTGATCCTGCCCTGCCGTTCTTTGTAGAAACTGATGCATCCATGTGTGCTGTGGGTGGGGTGTTATCCCAGCGTGACGAATCCACCGGTCATATGCATCCAATCGCCTTTTTCTCAAAGACATTATTGCCCGCCGAACGGAATTATACAGTGGCCGAACGAGAATTGTTAGCTGTAAAATTGGCATTCGAGGAATGGCGACACTATTTGTGGGGTGCCAGACACGTTATCACCATCTATACAGACCACAAAAACCTTGAATTCTTCCGTTCCGCTAGGGCATTGACACCTCGTCAGATGCGGTGGGTGTTATTCTTCAATGAATACGATTTTGTCATCACCTACAGGCCAGCGGCCCAACAGGTTAAATCCGATGCCCTTTCTCGGATACATGGTAACCCCAAAGGAGAAGAATCTGTGACGGAGGACAGGGCCATGATAGAGAGTAAGCGGATAGTGGGGGCCATAGGTATGGATGATTTTCCTGGTTTGGTAAAAGAGCGATTGAAGCTTTTTGATCCAGCTCCCTTGTTATCTGTGCCCGAGGTAAGAGTGAAGGAAGGGTTGTTGTATCACGGGGACAGGATGGTAATCCCTCCTTCTTTAAGGGATGAGGTGTTGGAGTGGTGCCATTCATCTGCACTGGTGGCACATCCTGGGATGAAAAAGACAAGAGAACTGTGTGAGCGGTGGTTTTGGTGGGACACCATGATAAATGACATTCAGGGATATGTTAAATCGTGCCCTGTATGTGCTATCAACAAGCCATCGCACTGTAAGCCCGCAGGGCTTCTGTGCCCTTTGGAGGTACCGCCATCCCCGTGGCATACCATAAGTATGGATTTTGTAACTGAATTGCCATTGGCTTCTGGATATACGGCTATATTGGTGGTGGTGGATTTATTCACCAAAATGGCACATTTCATACCACTCCGCAAAATCCCTACAGCAAAAGAAATGTCGGTGGTCTTTATGTCTTCAGTAGTACGTTTACATGGGTTGCCAGAGGTGATTATATCTGATCGGGGTGCACAATTTGTGTCCCATTTTTGGTCCGAACTATGTCTGGTCCTGAAGACAGAGATACGTTTGTCCTCGGCATACCATCCTCAGTCTGATGGACAGACTGAGCGAACAAATCAGACAATGGAACAGTACTTGAGATGTCTGATTACCTCCTTGTCATGTGATTGGGTGACGGCTCTGCCCATTGCTGAGTTTGCATATAACAACAGCTTACACTCTGCTTTGGGCATGACCCCCTTCTATTGTTCACTTGGATACCACCCTAGGGCGGTAGCCATTCAGCCCACGGGACGCATGCCAGCCATTGATGGGATTTGTAGGCAATTGAGTGACATCTGGGCCTTGGCCCGGGAGAGTCTGGTGGAGGCCAAGGCTGCTATGAAGGCACAAGCGGATAAACATCGGGCCCCAGCTCCCCCATATAAGGTGGGCGATTTGGTGTGGTTGGCCTCTCGCAACCTGAGGTTGCAAGGGTCCCGTAAATTGCAACCCAGGTACGTAGGTCCCTTTCCGATAGTCCAGGTCATTAACCCGGTTGCAATGAAGCTTGAGTTGTCACAGGACTATGGGGTACACCCTGTGTTTCATGCTTCATTGTTGAAACCTTACGTACCTTCCGCACAGGTGTTGCCCCCTCCACCTCCATTGTCAATTGATGGTAAGGAGGAGTTTGAGGTACATGCCATCTGCGACTCTAAACGGATCAAGGGTCGTCTCTTTTACTTGATTGACTGGAAGGGATATAAACAGGAGGACAGGACTTGGGAGCCCGCTGGTGGGGTTCATGCCCCTCGACTGGTTCGATTGTTCCATAGACAGCATCCCTTGAAGCCCCGTCCCGTGGGGAGGGTCGTAGGGGGGGGGTACTGTTAGGAATCGGCAGTTAGTCCTGTTTCTGTGACCATGGGCCACCATCACATGACCTGGGCTATGGGTATATAATCGAGTCCTACCTCTTTTTCATTGCTCGATATTGCCATTGTTGTGGCCTTGGTATCCGGCTCCTTCATTTCCTGTGCCTTGCTGAGGAGTTTCCAGTGCCCTTCTGCCCCTTTTTGTCTCCCACGGGCTCGTGGGGGATTTCTGTCCGTTTTTGTTCCTGTGTCCCTCCCCGTTGTGGTAGAGTGTGAGTTAGTTTCCCTTTCCTGGTTTTTGCCTTTTCCCTTTTTTTTCTGTTCCCTCCCTTGTGGTTGCCAGCATTGGTATAATTCATTTTTGTGTGAGCGGGGGCTCCCGTTTTCACCTTTGGTCTTGTGCCGGCAGCGCTGTGTCTAACGCGCTGTTTGTTTACATCCGGCATTGTAAGCGCCTGTCTACATCGTTAGGCGCACGGAAGTGACGTTTCGGGTCATTCCGTTATTTTCTTCGATTTTACTAATGCTGGCGTGTTGGAAAGAGAGTCGCTAGTCTCTTTCGTATCCCTTGTCCTAGGCTTCTTTTATAAGGGGTTTTTTTTTATCGTGGCTGGTGTTAGCGGAATTCATTTCCCGCTTTCCTTATTTTTTTCCCCTTTTACGGTGCTTAGCTTTGCACCTTCACTGAATTCAGGACACTGTGTTCTTCGTGCCCCTGACTGGGTTTAATCTCCTTGGAGTGCCATTATTCATTATTTTGGAGATACCAGTCCCTACACGAAGCCAAGCCTGCGCTTACCACTGGTAAGGAGGGGAGGTGTATGTTTTGGTGTTTTGGTGGTACATGGTCATGGATATAGGGGCTATATATATTGAAGGATTGTTTTTTCCTTATTGACTCCAGGTGCAGAGGCGTGAAGGAGGGAGCCGTGTCCTGACGTTTTACAGGGTGGGAGACTTGGTGTCTCGTGTTATACCACCCTCTTTTCGGGTTCACTGGAATACCCACAGTATCATCCATTTGTGGGCTTTCGGTGGACAAGAGAAGGGGACTGGTGCATGCTACGCTCCTGCAGTGCTTGGGCTGAGCAGGGTCCAACATCTGTGTCCGGCTGAGCCTGGGACTGGATCCTTCTCCCCCCTGGGGGGGTGGGCTCCACACGTTGCCCTGTGTGTTGGAGAGAGAGACACTGTTAAGGCACTATCAAGTGACATATTGTTTATTTATCCATTATCTGCATCACTGTTCCACATGCTTTAGATTGTTGTCATTGTTCAGTTGTGCATGTAGTGGTAGTAAATTGACATGTACACAGGGGTATTTTCATTCTTCCATTCTCTTGACAATGACTGACACAGCCATTGCTGTGTCTTGTATTGCCGGCACAACACATGTTAAGCATTGCTCAGGTTCACGCAACATCCAGGATATGGTGAAAATCCTTATGTCTGTGTCAAGCATGCACAGAGTTTAGATGCAGCATGTTGATGTAAGACACAGGGCATCATTAATTTGCATAACATCAACTACTTTGGAGGTATTTTGCTGTTCTGTGATGGCCACACAATGCCAACACCCCTGGACCTGTACACACACTTATCGATCATGGTTTTTGAACGTGTCACTTCTCTAAGACGCATCACCTTGTCAATACCCATGTCCATGTTGTTACTTACGTGCATCCACATCAGTCATGAGATGGGGCACGTGCATTGTTTGAGAGGCACAATGGACTGAAGCTTCTGCAATGTGCATGTATTACTTGTATGCGTATTCATATGAGTGAGTGTTTAGTTGTGGTACATGACAATTGTGACATTGTTCCACCCCTATGCCTGTCCCCAGGGGATGAGTTTCTGTAAGGGGTGTGTATGACAGGCCATGTTAGTAGTTTGCGTGTGATTTGCAAGCCTCCATCATTCATTATTTGGCTGCCCCCTGATGTGGCATGCTGGCATATTTGTGATTTTGGGTTCATGCACAGGATGTGTGACCTTGTCCTGGTGTTTGTGTTTGCAGTGATCAAATGAGAGACTTGTGGTGCCTACACCTGTGCCCATTGTGTACTACAGACCATTCCCAAATGTGTGTCCTGACACAGTACATTGTCCACTGCAAATGGTGGGTGTGTTGCAGGCAACTAGTAGATGACTGCTGTCCCTGGACATTCATCTCTATGGTGTTTTGAAGGCCTGTGCAGTGCTTGGGTGCAACTGTCTGCGTGCCCAGGGGGCTGAGGTGAGGTGACTGAGGCAGGTAGACAGAGGGATGGAGGGAGACAGAGGGAGGGAGGGAGGGCAACAGGGGGAGGGGGCGACAGGGGGAGGGGGCAACAGAGGGAGAGGGCAACAGAGGGAGTGGGCGACAGTGGGAGTGGGAGGGAGAGGGAGACAGGGATGGAGCCAGGTTGTTTGTGCGTGCTTGCTCGCTACACTGCCTTACTGTGCCACAAAATGTTGCTTCTCTGGAAGGTGTGTCCACCACATGAAATTGTTTGGCAACTGTAGTATACTATCTTGTGTGATATTTCCCTATCCCTGTGCATTGGGCATGGTGCTTGGGTGTGTCCCTGGGACATATGGGATGGGAGTAGCCTCCTACCCTCCACCTTCCACCCTTTGTGCCTCCCCCTTGCATCAATCCCCATGTTGTTTAGTCATGCTGGGACTTATGGCCACCCACCCCATGCTGCTGGGCACTGTTGTAAGTCCACCCCTGTAACATGTTTTTCTTGTACACTCACCAGGCTCAACGGCTCCTCCTATTCCATGTACTCCCACCGGTGCCAGCAGCTCCATGACTTTCTGCTCCCAGGGATGGTATACAGGAGGTCTGCGGGGACCACCACCTCCAGTGTAGTGTGCATTCGCGTAGTCCTGGTCCATCTTCTTCTTGACCATCCTCCGCAGATCATACCACCTGTTCTGGCATTCCCCACTGGTGCGCCTGATGGGTGCAACAGCATTGACCCGGTCTACGATCCTCTCCCACAGGCGAGTTTTTTCTGCCATGCTGGTCTGTCTGACCAATGCGCCAAACAGCTGTGGCTCGACTCTGATGATTTCATCTGTAAGGATCTCCATCTCCGGGTTAGTGAACTTTGGATTCTTGTGTTCGCTCATGGTGTGGGGTGTATGTGATTGAGGGGGTGATGGTGTGTATGGATGAGGGTGTGTGGTTCTGATTTTGAAGGGGGTGGTGTGGGTGTAGATGTGATAGGGTGTATGTGTGAAGGTATGTTGCTGCAATTGTTGGTGTGCTCTCAGTTTCTTCGCAATAATGGGTATGTTGCAAAGGATGATGGGTTGTATGTGTGGACCCTTTTATTGGTGAAGATGTGGGTGTGGCTTATTTCGAATTGGTTGGGTGTGTCATATATGGGGTGGGTGTCAGTGTTGACCTCTGTTTGCCTGTTTAGCTGTGACCAGTTCATTCTTACTCAATGGTGTGTACACAGGAGACATGTTTGGTGTTGTTGTGCTGGTTTGGGTTTTGGCGTTGTGTGCGTGCGGTACTTGGGCGTGCGATCAAGTTGTACGGGCCGTTGGCGGGTGGGGGGCTCGGGTACGCTTGTTGGGGGGGTGTACGTGCGGTACTTGGGCGTCAGAGCGAGTTGCTTGGGGTGGTGCGTGCGGTACATGTGCGTGCGATCGAGTTGTACGGACCGTTGGCGGGGGGGCTCGCGTACGCTTGTTGGGGGGGTGTGCGTGCGGTACTTGGGCGTGCGATCGAGTTGTACGGGCCGTTGGTGGGTCAGGGGGCTCGCGTACGCTTGTTGGGGGGGTGTGCGTGCGGTACTTGGGCGTGCGATCGAGTTGTACGGGCCGTTGGTGGGTCGGGGGGCTCGCGTACGCTTGTTGGGGGGTGTGCGTGTGGTACATGTGCGTGCGATCGAGTACGGGCCGTTGGCGGGGGGGCTCGCGTACGCTTGTTGGGGGGTGTGCGTGCGGTACTTGGGCGTGCGATCGAGTTGTACGGGCCGTTGGCGGGTCGGGGGGCTCGCGTACGCTTGTTGGGGGTGTGTGCGTGCGGTACTTGGGCATGCGATCGAGTTGTACGGGCCGTTGGCGGGTCGGGGGGCTCGCGTACGCTTGTTGGGGGGTGTGCGTGCGGTACTTGGGCGTGCGATCGAGTTGTACGGGCCGTTGGCGGGTGGGGGGCTCGCGTACGCTTGTTGGGGGGGTGTACGTGCGGTACTTGGGCGTGCGATCAAGTTGTACGGGCCGTTGGTGGGTGGGGGGCTCGCGTACACTTGTTGGGGGGGTGTGCATGCGGTACTTGTGCGTGCGAGCAAGTTGCTTGGGGTTGGTGCGTGCGGTACATGTGCGTGCGATCGAGTATGGGCCATTGCCGGGGGGGGCTCGCGTAGGTTTCGCGAGTGGTACACGTGTGGTATGTATTGATTACGCTTGCTGTGAGGCATGGGATCCCGTACGAATCCATCTTCATGCACGACTACTTTGGCCCGTACGAATCGCGTACAGGGTTCCCCAATACGCAGGTTGGATGGTTTTTTTCTATTCGTACGGATTCGGCTACGAATACGAATCGTACGGGGGATTTTTTTACCGGATCGGAATCGGCGCCATAATAGTGTTGTTTGCAAAATTTTGTGGTGCACCTTTGCGGTTGTTCATATTGAATCTAATTGCCTAGGCACAGTTGCGGTGGGTGCCAGTCAGTGTGCACACAAACCCCAATTGAAATCCTGGGGGAAGACAAATACTTGGCGTGATAGTTGGTTAGGTGCTGCCAGCAAGAAGGGTCCATCGTTAGGCTTCTGTTATTTTTACCTGCTGCTGCATTCCTGGTCTCCAACAATTTTTAGGCAACAATACAAATGTGGAGATAACTTCGGTGATTAATGTTCTTTATTGAGAGAGATCGAAGGTTTGTCTAGTGGAAGTTTTGACTCTTGGTAAGGTAGCCACAGTGGGGTAACATGCCTGCCGCGGTAACTAGTCAAAATATCGAGTTTTTATTTTCGACTAGACATAATAGGGAGTCAAAAATATAGAATAGACATAATATCGACTAGACATAATATAGACTACAAAAATATCCACTAGAAAAAGGTAATATTGACTAGAATAGCAATAATATCGAATCAAAAATATAGAATGGACATAATATCGACTAGACAGAATATTGACAACAAAAATATCTAATTTATGGTAAGTTAATATTAATGTTTAATTTTTGTGTAATATAATTCTGTAGCGGGTTGTGGGTTTATAGGGGAATAGGGTGGGAAGTAATTTAATTATAATTAATTATATAAGTTATTTTATTTATTGGTATATAGTTAGAATTAATTGTTAAATTATTATTAATTGGTTATTAATTAAAATATAATTGCTAATTAATTTTAATTGATTATTTGATTAATATTTTATTTTTTGTAATTTATTTTCTGTAGCGGGTTGTGGGTTTATAGGGGAATAGGGTGGGAAGTAATTTAATTATAATTATTTAAATATGTTATTTTAATTATTGGTATTTATTTAGAATTAATCGTAAATTAATCATTAATTTGTAATTAATTAAAATATATTTTAACATTTATTGTAATTGATTAATTGATAATTATGTTACTTTTATTAAATTAATTTCTGTAGTGGGTTGTGTGTTTTTAGGGGAATAGCTTGTGAAGTAATTTAATTGTAAGTAATTCGATTTTTAAATAAAAAATGTATTGAGTTAATTTTTAAAAATACTTTTAAATAGTTAATTATTTTATTTTTAATAGGTAAATAATTACTATTAGTTATTGGTATTTATTTAGAATTATTTGTTAATTAACTGAAAATTGGCAAATAATTAAATATAATTGGTAATGAATTTTAATTGATTAATGGATAAATATGTTAATGTTATTACTTTCTTTTATGTACCGGGTTGTGGGTTTATAGGGGAATAGGGTGGGGAGTAATGGTATTATAATTATTTAAATATGTAATTTAATTTTTGGGTATTTATTTAGAATTAATTGTTAATTAATTATTAATTGGCAATTAATTAAAATATAATTGGTAATTAATTTTAATTGATTAACTGACACATATGCTAATGTTATTAATTTATTTATGTAGTGGGATGTGGGTTTATAGGGGAATAGGGGGGGAATTAATTTTATTATAATTAATTAAATATGTAATTTAATTTGTGGGTATTTATTTAGAATTATTTGTTAATTAATTATTAATTGGCAAATAATTAAAATATAATTGGTAATTAAATTTATTTGATTAATTGATAAATATGTTAATTTTAGTAATTTATTTACTGTAGCAGGTTGTGGGTTTATAAGGGAATAGGGTGGGAAGTAATTTAATTAAAATTCTTTAAATATGTTATTTTAATTATTGGTATTTATTTAGAATTAATCGTAAATTAATTATTAATTTGTAATAAATTAAAATATATTTTAAAATGTATTGTAATTAATTAATTGATAATTATGTTACTTTTATTAAATTAATTTCTGTAGTGGGTTGTGTGTTTTTAGGGGAATAGCTTGTGAAGTAATTTAATTGTAAGTAATTCGATTTTTGAATAAAAAATGTATTGAGTTAATTTTTAAAAATACTTTTAAATTGTTAATTATTTTATTTTTAATAGGTAAATAATTACTATTAGTAGGTAATTTTGTATTATCAAATAATTGTTATTTGTATTTTAAATTGAATATTAATTCCATTTCACATAATTGTAAAATATTTTAATTAATTTGAAATTGGTGTTACTATTTATATTATTTATATTTAAATAAAAAGTATTTACTTGCCCTACTATTTCACTCAATGTAGTTGTAATAGTAATTTTACCTCTACGCTATCCAACGCTTTCCCTACTGTTGCACTCACTGGAGTGGGAATAGTAATTTTTACACCTACGCTATCCAACGCTTTCCCTACTGTTGCAGTCTCTGGAGTGGTAATAGTAATTTTTACCCCATGCTATCCAATGTTTTCCCTACTGTTGCACTCTCGAGATGGAATAGTAATTTTTACTCCTACTCTCTCCAACGCTTACCCTACTGTTACACTCAATGGAGTTGGAATAGTACTTTAAACCCCTACGCTATCCAACGCTTTCCCTACTGTTGCACTCACTGGAGTGGGAATAGTAATTTTTACCTCTACGCTATCCAACGCTTTCCCTACTGTTGCACTCTCTGGAGTGTTAACAGTAATTTTTACCCCTACGCTATCCAATGTTTTCCCTACTGTTGCACTCGCTGGAGGGGAATAGTAATATTTACCCCTACGCTATCCAACGCTTTCCCTACTTTTGCACTCTCTGGAGTGGGAATAGTAATTTTTACCTCTACGCTATCCAACGCTTTCCCTACTGTTGCACTCTCTGGAGTGAGAATAGTAATTTTTACCCCTACGCTATCCAACGCTTTCCCTACTGCTGCACTCACTGGAGTTGGAATAGTAATTTTAACCCCTACGCTATCCAACGCTTTCCCTACTGTTGCACTCTCTGGAGTAGGAATAGTAATTTTTACACCTACGCTATCCAACACTTTACCTACTGTTGCACTCTCTGGAGTGGGAATAGTAATTTTTACCCCTACGCTATCCAACGCTTTCCCTGCTGTTGCACTCTCTGGAGTGGGAATAGTATTTTTTACCCCTACGGTATCCAACGCTTTCACTACTGTTGCACTCTCTGGAGTGGGAATAGTAATTTTTACCCCTACGCTATCCAATGCTTTCCTTACTGTTGCACTCACTGGAGTCGTTACAGTAAATGTAACCCTTTTGCTATCCTACGGTAAAAATATTGTATATGTTTTGTAAATCTATACTACTATTATAAAGGAAGAACTTTGAACCTTTGAGGCGAGTAAACTCGGGAACCACAGCGCCAATCCACACACCCGATACATCGTTGTAATCGTCAGGGTGTGCAGATGGACATAGGCTATATAAACGTAATAAATATACATTATTTAAAAAATTTACCGAAAAAAAAGTAGTCCCTTGGAAGAAGCGCTGGCCATGGGTAAACTCGGTAACCACAGCGCCAATCCACACACCCAATACATCGTTGTAATCGTCAGGGTGTGCAGATGGACATAGGCTATATAAACGTAATAAATATACGTTATTTAAAAAATTTACCGAAAAAAAGTAGTCCCTTGGAAGAAGCGCCGGCAGCGACGTGCGTGCTGACGTGAGGAGCGCGGGGAGGAGTGGCGTCCAGGAGCGTGAGGAGGAGCGGAGGACATGGTGTGGGGAGGAGTGGTGTACAGGCGGTAAGGAGCGGCGGACAGACGGGGAGGAGCGGTGAGCGGCGGATGAGGTAGGTTATTTATTTATTTAGTTAGGAGCGGTGAGCGGCGGAAAAATGAAGCAAAAATGACAATCCTGAGCAAGAGGAAGCTAACGGAGCATTACAAAAGTGAGCCAAACGGTGCATTACAGGAGGAAAAAGTTACATGTGCAGGTTACAAAAGAGTAGAAAGTAAACAGAGGCATAGGAGGAAAAAGTGACGTGTGCAGGTAGCAAGAGGAAGCAAACGGAGCATTACAAAAGTGAGCCAAATGGTGCATTACAGGAGGAAAAAGTTACGTGTGCAGGTTATAAAAGCGTAGAAAGTAAACATAGAGGTATAGGAGGAAAAAGTGACGTGTGCAGGTTACAAAAGCGTACAAAGTAAACATAGAGGTATAATACTGCAATATATGGAGGAAGGCTCCGGGGGACCCACGGACAACGTCGGGGCGGGCGGGGGCCCTGAAGCCTAATTGCTCCAGGACAACGTCGGGACGGGCTGCTAGTAATATATATATATATATATATATATATATATATATATATATATATATATATATATATATATATGTATTAAAAATATATATTTTATTAAAGTTACATTAATTATTTCTTTTCTCAATTTTACGTTTATTTAAGTATTTTAAATATGTTTAAATTAATTTAATTTAATATTATATTACTTTTAATTTACTTTTAAGACATTTAAAAAAATTGATATTTTGACAGTCTATATTTTTTACACTCGATATTTTGGAATCGATATTTTTGTACTTACCTGTTTGAAGATAGGAAGTCGATATTTTTGCAGTCGATATTTTGACCTCGATATTCTGTCAGTGATCCGCCTGCCGCAAAGAATGTGTACCACGCAGATCACAAATGCATATCATGTAAACAGGTCAGTGAGTTACTGCTTTTGTCTGAGAAATTCTTTTGGTATTTGCAGTTTATAAGTTAAAATCCTAACATTGAACAGTGAGCTATTAACAGTAATCAAAGAGCTGCATGAAAACTTCAAGGTATAGATTAGAACGTTATGATTTTTCCCAAGTCTTTCATTATCTTTATGTTGGAAAATGGGCTCATTAGGATGTAAATCAATTCTGATTATTAAAGAAACCCCTCCCCCTAACCATGGGGTTATGTTTTTAAATTCTGAGTTCGTGCTTCTTTAGTGTTACAAAGCCATCCTCTGCCCTGGGCACTCCCCAATGTTTTGCTGACTGGCACTGGTGGTCCATGATTCTGACTGACCCTGGCCTCTGCCTGAACAGGCACAGGGCCAGTGCTATTCTGAAAGAGACACTTAAAGATACTGTGAAAACACCTACATACACTAGGTTACCTATGATTGACATGACCTCTCCTATAAGGCCCTAGTACATAATAGGGCAGGGGGATTAGAACTACCTTTAAGTCCCTAGTATATAATAGGGCATGTCAGTTTAATGGCCAGCAGCCCTTTCCTGCTTTTGCATGTGTGCACTGCTGAAGCCTGAGGTCAGTTTAAAAGTAGCCCTGTGTTGTAGGACTGCTTTTAAAATGCAAATTGTGCCCAAACTTGACTTTTGGGTTTGGGGAACTTATAAATTGATCAACTACAATGCTGGGGCAAAATTAAGTTAAGTGGAAAAATGTTTTCCACTTAACTATGGCTGTGTCATATTTGCCACATAATACATCATCTGTTGCATAATCTAACGATTTGACCCAAAACAATTTTGTAGCTCAAACGGATCAAAAATTACTAAGAGAAATGTGACATCTTGCTGTGAAGTGTCGGGCCCTTTGCAAAGGTTGACTGGTCACCTTTCCCACTGCTGCATTTGTATGTTACACAGGTACTAATGAGCCAAAGGCTTTGCAGAGGCTGTTAGTATGTATAAATATGTCAAAATAATAAAGTATCATAAAATGCACTGCATTACGCTGCAGCCTTTTTATTGTTGCATCATTTAGTCAACACTGCAACATAATTTTGGCCTTCATTGCTGCATTACTCCAGTGGCCCGAAAGCAGGCTGCACATGTTAAAAGTCTTTGTACATGAAGCAGAGACCATGAAGTTTGCAAACTTAGGGGCTGATTACAATGGCAGGCAGACTTCAGTCCGTCCGCAATCGAATCGGGGAATTGGACCGCTGGCCTTCAAGGTGGCGGCCCCAAGATAGGCATTACAATGTGACCGCCACTATGGCGATCGCAGTGCCTATCTTTTACATTGCAGCAGGTGCTGCTGGCTGCATTATCTGCTGCAATGTAAAAACTGACATGTATCATATATAACTGCACTACGTGGCAGGCACAATGCGGTGCCTGCCACATGGCGCAGTGATATGTAGGGGGGCTTCTTAGATGCCCCCCCAGGTCCCATGTCTGGGGGCTGGGGGGAAAGGGGTCTGCTACGAGCCTCCAATGTCCCTTTCCGACAACTTTTCCATGGCGGGTGAACCGCCATGGATAGGCTGGCGGATAGGGGGTCTCGTAATCCGTACTGTGGTGCCTGGTAGGCACCACCAGCATTGTAGGAACCACAAGCTCCTCCAACTTGCACTGCCTTCAGCTACAACTCAATTGTGCTGCAACTAAATTCAAATTATGCACTAGACAACAGTAAAATGCTGCCTGAAAAAAATGAATAACACCCTGGAAAAAGCAAACACTCATAAGGAATGCAAGAATAAGCAAATCATGAGAAATAACAATCTGGCTTGTCTGCTGACCACTCTGTATTGCTTTATTTAGGTATTTCATTATTTTTTCTCTCCATCCCGAGGTTTTTCTTTGGAATTATAAAACGGTCAGTAAATGAGGACATTTCCAGCCAAATTGTGCCGCCTATTTTGGATCCATTTCACTGGGAAACGAAGAAAAGGAGAGGCAAGAGAGAGTACGTAAGAGCTCTTGAAATCAGAACTTAAGGTCAAGTGCAGGGCCATTAGGTATTTATTTATTTATGCGTTTTTATATAGCGTGGACTTTACCTGAAGGCGTCAGAGCGCTTCACAATAGGAACAGAAAATTACAAGTGAACACATTACAAAAGCAGACGTTAAGTTACATGAGGTAAAAGTGACAATTGTGAGCAAACAAAATACATGAGGTAGCAAATAGTGCATTACAGGAGGAAAAAGTGACAAGTGTGCAGGTTACAAGAGAAAACAAAGTACAATTAGAGGTAATATACTGCAATATATGCTAGACACTCAGGCACAAGAACAAATGTTGCATAGGCAATGGTGGCACTTGTGCAAGCAAACAAAATGTGAGAGGTAGCAAACAGTGTGTTACAAGAGAAAAGGGGTGTGTGCATGTTACAAAAGAGTACCAAACACAGGTACAAGGATAATACTGCAATAAATGGCAAACACTCCAACCACAAGAACACACTGGGAAGGCACTTCCATAATCATGGAGAATAGAGTTTTCAGTAATGGGAGGTCTTCCTTCAGATAATAGAGAGAGCGTGAATTACTTTTGGAGGTGTCTTTGGAGTAGAAGAACTTTGAGGTCCGTTTTGAAGGCCTGGGAGGAGGTGGTTGTCCGGAGCTGAGGCCGAAGTGAGTTCCAGATTCTCACCGCGTTGCCTGAAAAGGATTAGGCCATCGATCAAGCAGTAGATTTTCCGAATTACGTGATGGTCTAGTCTCCAGAGAGTTTCAGTTTATTCAGCTGATAGCAAGGAGAGGAGGAGTGCAAGGCCTTGTGGGTGATACAGGCAGTCTTGTAGATAGCTCTAGCCTCAATGGGAAGCCAGCAGAGGGTGGATAACATCGGTGTGATGTGGTCGCTTCTTTTGGCCCCATAAATGAAATGCACTAATGGCCCTGCGAATGACGGACAGGAGAGGGGAAATTCTTTTGTACCCTCGTCCCCTCCACCCTTGTCCCCGTGTACCCCCCACTCCAAAATCTGGGGAGATATATCCCCTGCGTCCCCCACACTTCCTATGCTCTTGCTCCTGCAAGTCAATGCGATACCAGCCGTTTGTGCTGGTAGTGTCTATTATACAGCCTTTTGTGTTGGCAGTGTGCTATAACCTGTCACGATGACTTTCAGAACCACGCCCGTGTCTGAGCGCAAGATACAAACAATTGTTCTGCAGACATGTCCTTTTTTGTGTGTAACACTGTGTCTGAAATAGCCATTAAATATTCGATCAAGCGTCTTAAAAACAGTTCACTACATTTTTTACAAATTGAATTTCAGAAAATCTGAAATGGAAATTATGCAGCCCGATTCCTAAACACATCCGGTAAAACAGGGACCGATATGAGGAATTTCCTTTATTAAATAATCTTCCAGTGACTTTGTGGAATATGTGATAAACATAAAATCAAAGTTGTTAATCATACAAGTAATGCATCACAACCATTTACTTGGAGCGTTTAGATACAAATCATTCACTGTAAATATTCGTGGGGTTGAGGATAAGCCTTCTTTGTTTACTAAACTATTAGAACAATGCCACACACACACAGACAATACAAACTGGGATGCGCTTGGCTAAGGCAGTAAGTGGGTAAAAAATATTATTATTTACATAGCCAATAGCTCTTACCTATTGCATTTCCAATGCTTGTTAATCTTCTGAGAAGGGAATGGAAGGACCCAGTAAAGACTTCAGGTTTTTTTAACAACTTCGCTGCGGCGGCTATTCCGCCGTAGCTCTAAGGGGGCGGGGCGGCTGCGCGGCGCGCCCATGCTGGTGACGGAACCGCTCCGTCACCAGCCTCGGTTGAGCTGTGCTCATGACGGAGCGGTTCCGTCATGGCCCCACCCGCTCAATGGAACGCCAAGCGCAGGCGCGGAATCCGCGCCGCGCAGGCACGGCGAGCGGGCCATGATGGAACCGCTCCGTCATCAGCACAGCGCTACCACGGCTGATGACGGAGCGGTTCCGTCATCAGCATCGAAAAGGTTAAGGACTAGGGGCCTATTTTAGAGTTTGGCATAAAGTATAGTACCGTCGCCATAGCAGAGTATTTTACTTCTGCCATAGCGAGGGTACTCTGCCTGCCAAATTTAGAGATATCTGCAGGCCCTGCGGACATCTCTTTCATTTACAGGAACCACTGTCATAGCAGTTTCGGTAAATGCATTGGTAGTGTGCCATGCTGCTCCATCAAAATGCCGGTGCCGCACTGCACTTTAGTTTTCTTTTATTTTCAAAAACCAAATAAGCAATGACCCCCTCGCCACAATAGTTTCCTCCCATGGCAAGGGGGTCATTGAAAATAAAAGTAGAAACTAGCCGTGTGTCTGCGCACTGTAAATCAGACAGGCAGACATATGGTAAAATATCCAAAGGCCCTTAACTCTGTTGGGCCGTCTGTATGTAGGCTGTGGCGACAAAGTAATCTATGCCGTCTACATACTAAAGTCCACTCCTGCTTGCATGTAAATAACGCTGGCAAACCTTCTGTTTTGAGGACAGGGTAGTCTGTTGCATTTGCATACATTTCGTAGCTAAAGGTGAAATGGAATTTCTTCAGAAACTCACTGTTGATTCACTGCTTGTGAATATTTCATGGCAAACTTATTTTTTGGGTGAGAATATTGTTTTGTCAGATGTAGTGGATAACGAAACAGAAGCAGCATGGAAGATAACCTATTCAGGAATGAACTTGGATATGAGAGTAGGAATTTATGTTGTGTATTTTTCGCAGCCATTGGTGACTTTCACTCCGTCTCTGCAGCCATACAAAATGGGGAAAATATTTCTGAATTGCTCACAGTACTGGAGACTCAGGCAAAAAATCGCTCAGCTATAATCTTTGATAACTTGAAAGCTTCTTCAATGTCTGCAAATGGGATAATTGCAGCTAGGAGGCATATACATTTAAGGAAGTTAAAGCTTCCTAAAAAACCTTGCTGTTGAAAATGTTTTTTGGGGAAGTAGACTTTTTGGAGAGGATTTAGAGTTTGTTGTTAATAAGTTATTCAAGAACAGAAACACACACTCAGCCTTTCAGAAATAAGTCAATATATTTTGAGAAAATTAAAAAACATTATGAAAGATCTAAACAACAGAGATATGTGCCTACCTCAAAAAGATTTTGCTTTCAGCCTAAACTACAAAGGAATACATCCACAAGAAATGGCCAGGATTCCAAATGGAGTCACTAACAGAGGCCCCAACTATCCCATTTGCATGGATTAAACCTTCCTGTCCGAGGGAGTTTAGCACTATATCAGGAATATGGAAGAAGACGATCAAAGACCCCACGGTGGTAAGCACTGTACCCCAGGGATATGTACAAGAATTTCAGTCAATTGCTCCAGGACACCAGGGTCAAGATTAATTCGGACTCCCTTGCCAGAGGATTTGCAGGCGAGAAGAGCCCTGTAAGACAGCATTTGGTTGTTACTAATATAATTTTTATTTTTAAAAGAGGAATTACCTCAGTTCCAGAGAATGAGGGAGGTGGGTTGGAATACATTGATTCTTTTGGTTTAAAATATCATCTGGCCAAAAAAGATGGTTATAGACTTTCAAGTCTCCAATTTGTTCATGAGAACATCCATTTAAAAATTAGCACATTACAGCGGGACATTCAGTTTGTGCCACAACAGCCATGTCTCGAATCTAAAGATTTACAGGATGATTAATGGCATGTTCCCATAATGGAATTCTTTCAGAGACATCTCAGATTTACAGTCGGGACAATGCATTGACAGTTTTGGATGCTGCCATTGGGGTTAGAGGCCTCCCAGAGTATTCATAAAAGTACTCGCTTCTCTGATAACCGAGCTGTGGTGTAATGTAGGTCGCATTGTGCCTCATGGTTTGCCTCGTGCACCAGCCCATTCCGGCTCGAGTCACGTTGCTTGTTTCCTATGTTGTTTAGGTTTAAAAGTGTATTGCTTGTTCCCGTGCATGAGCAGTCAGCGGTGATCCTAACTGACTGTGTTAGTTACTGCTTGGATCACTGTTGTCCGGTCACTGCCGTCGTGGGTGACCAACTTGGAAGAAATAAAACACCTTTAATTCACCTACCTGTGACCTCGTATTTCATTACATTTGGCTGTGACCTAGTATTTCATTACATTTGGCGACGATCTACGATCACCCATCGACACCTCTTGGCATCTCTATCTGCATTTTGGGAAGTTTCTGACTTTTCTTCACCTCGCTGCCCGCCTCCCCAGGCATCTTCACTACGATCTCTGGACATACCTTCATCACTGATTCGCTGTCTACTCCTGCTTGGCTCCTTCCTGGATGTCTAAACTTTTCTTCAGATTTGCATTATTTTACGGCAATTTGGATTTTGACAGCGCAGCGCATTTTGATAATTTGCCAGTAATACAAGACCCCGTGGCCAATCTGGTGAAAATTGGAACATATATTTAGAGGCTGCTGAAAGCCTACGCAAACAGTTTACCGAGGAACCCAGCATCATTTTGGAAAGACACAACTTTGTCAAACGCAAGCAATCATCAGAAGAAGGAATTGAGGAATATGTAGCTCCATTGAGAATTTTAGCAGCCACGCGTGAATTGGGCTCCAAGTGGATGCATACATTTGTGACCAATTTATTTTCAATGTTGCTCCAATGAAAGTCCAAGAAAGGCTTCTCAGAAAGATCACTGATCTCTTCAAAGGTCCTGCATCCTACTACTACAGTGAATTCAATTTAAAGTGCTATTCCTGAGTATAATGATGATACCATGTGTGCAGTAGCTGGCATAGGAAGGTCCTTTCTGTAGAGAGGAAATGCCAGAAAAAGTTGATCATACTGCTATCGCTGTGGTTTCAAGAACCATATTAGTAATTTTCCAGTAATTAGTTGGCCTGGCTTGGGCAAACGTAGTGTGTCAGCAAGAAAATTGGTCATTTTCACATGGTGTGCAAGAGCATCAAGACACTTTGAGTCAATGTCAAGATTAAAGTTGACATTGACTCAAGTGCAGAATCTATCAATAATGTGGCGTTAACTTTTGAATGTAACAATGTTGCAGCCTCTGTTAAATGTCCGAATTGTGATGCTGTAATTGATAATGTTGCTTTACAGGATATGGCCGACTCAGGCTCACCCATTGCTATTGTTCGAGACAACACGTTTTATGACAATTTGGGTTAGGATAAACTCATTTCTCAGCCTAACATAAATCCTAAGACATTTGGTGAGAAACTCATTGATATGGTAGGTTTTTTCACAGGAAAGGTTCAGTGTCTTGGAAGGGAAACCCTTACTAAAATATATCTAGCCATAAAAAGGTAAAAATATAATTGGATGGCAAGATTTGGCCAAAATGGGTCTTTATCTGGTTTCAGGGTCACCCAACCCATTAGTTGCTGGTGACTTACCTGGTAAACTAAAATGCTGTGTAGAGGAACCTGTTGAAGAAATTCTTCGTAAGTGTGAGTTTTTTTGTAAACAAGTTGGTGTGGTTAAAGTTTTGTACATCACATTAAACTGAAACCTGATGTCAAACCATTTGTTCACAAAGTACGTCAGGTTCCCTTATCGGTCAGGGAAGAACTCAAGCAAACGTTGAAAGTTCTCTGTACACAGGGCATCATAGTGTCTGCAGAATCTTCTAAGTGGGTTGCTCTGGTCGTGGTCGTACAAAAAAAGGCAGAAGAGATCAGGCTCTGTGCGGACTTGAGAACACATATTGCCAATATTGTAGTAGATTGACACCCCTGCACTGGATACAAGAAATGCTAGCCATCCTGGGTGGTGCCAAATGGCTTTCTATCATTGACCTAAGATCGACCTACTACCACGTGGTACTAGATGAAGCTTCCCAAGATCTGACGGCTTTTGTAACTCCCTTTGGGGCCTACAAATACTTGAGACTTCCATTTGGATTGGCATCAGCTGCTATATTTGGGTCATACTATAACTGAGTCAGGAATGAAACCTAAAATATCTTTGGTGAGAGCTATTAGGAGGCAAGTGCACCTGCAGGTCGTGATGCGCTCCTTTTTAGTGCTCACGGAATACTTTGCACATTTTGTCGCAGAATATGGTCAAGCAGTAGAACCCCTCAGGTTGTTGTTAAGAAAAGGTCAGAAGTTCATCTGGTCTGAGGAGGTTCAGGTTGCTTTTAAAAATAGGAATGTTTTGATAGTGGAGCCTCCAGCATTGTCTTCATTCAAAGAAGGGAGCACCTCAATCATTACTGTTGATGCAAGTCTGAGAGGGTTGGGTGCTGTACTGAGAGAAAGAGTTGGGGGTAAAGAACAAACCATTGCATATGCCTCTAGATCTCTCAGGACATGGCTTTTGTAGTTCGGACTGGACTGTTCCCATGAGGCTCAGGGTCAGAGCTGATTTGCATATCGCCATTGTCTAACCCAGGGTGGTGTGGAGTGCAAAATAACGATGGATTTAGGCCCAGATCCTTGGACTGGGGTGAGTGTGTGACATTGATCCACATTCTGTCCATCACTTGTTGTGTTTGCAATTTCCGGCCTAAGTGCGCTGGGGATGCCCAGACGTGGGTCCCAGGCACTCCACACCACTGGAGTCAAGCTAGCCGGGCTGATGAGAGGTGTTACCTCGAAACCGGTCCGGTCCTCGGATGCTTGATTCCGTTCTGGGAAGGACATGGCTTTTGTAGTTCGGACTGGACTGTTCCCATGAGGCTCAGGGTCAGAGCTGATTTGCATATCGCCATTGTCTAACCCAGGGTGGTGTGGAGTGCAAAATAACGATGGATTTAGGCCCAGATCCTTGGACTGGGGTGAGTGTGTGACATTGATCCACATTCTGTCCATCACTTGTTGTGTTTGCAATTTCCGCCCTAAGTGCGCTGGGGATGCCCAGACGTGGGTCCCAGGCACTCCACACCACTGGAGTCAAGCTAGCCGGGCTGATGAGAGGTGTTACCTCGAAACCGGTCCGGTCCTCGGATGCTTGATTCCGTTCTGGGAAGGACATGGCTTTTGTAGTTCGGACTGGACTGTTCCCATGAGGCTCAGGGTCAGAGCTGATTTGCATATCGCCATTGTCTAACCCAGGGTGGTGTGGAGTGCAAAATAACGATGGATTTAGGCCCAGATCCTTGGACTGGGGTGAGTGTGTGACATTGATCCACATTCTGTCCATCACTTGTTGTGTTTGCTCTAGATCTCTCAGAACATTCGAAAAACAGTACAGTGTCATTGAGCGCAAAGCACTTGCTTACATATGGGCAGTAAAAAAATTCTGGATGTATGCATGGGGTAGGTGTTTTGAACTACATACAGATCACAAGCCATTGGTTTCTATTTTTTCAGGAGGGGTTCACAACAATTTATCAGCCAGGTTAACTAGACTAGTTTCCAAATTGCATGAATACACCTTTAACATCAGTCATTTGTCAGGTGGGAGTAACTTTAGAGCTGATTGCTTATCTCGTATGCCAGTGGCAGACTTTGATGATGAGCATGGAGATGATGAAATGTAATGTGTTGCTGTTGTTGAGCCACCCATGCTTGTCGTGATTATGATGTCTCGTTCGCTGCTGATTAATGGATTAAAGCGTCTCAAGAAGATTTGTTACTAAGTCAAGTTGGAGATTATGTAGTGAAAGGATGGCCTGCTAGACTATGTCTTCAGGGTGACTTAAGAACATTTGCATAAGTTGCAAGTGTACTCTCTGTGGTTAATGAATTGTTCTTGAGAGGTGACCTCCATGTTCCTCCCACTAAGATGCGTCCCTGTATCATTGCCAGAGCGCACAAAGGGCATTTAGGCTCCACAAAAAAGTGCATGCGCATTAAAGAACATCATTGGTGGCCTGCTTTAGACAACCAAGTGAGACTCACTGTGGACAATTGCCCTGAATGCCTGATGTCTGACAAGCATTGGAAGTTGAACAAAATTCCAATACATCCTGTTCCACTACCTAACTCACCTTGGGATAAAGTAGGACTTGACTTTTCAGGAACATATCTTTCTTTGCCAGCAGACATAAGGTACACCGTGTTATTAGTGGATTACTTTTCTAAATGGCTGTATTTTTATTTTGTCCGTTCCTCATGTACTGTTGCAGCGTTTAACTTTTTAGAACAAGTCTTTGCCACAGAAGGGTCACCTAATTCTCTGGTTACAGACTATGTTCCACATTTCATGTCTAAGGAAATGAAAGAATTTTTGAACAAACATGATGTTAAGGATTTGTGTGTTGCCCTCTATTCCCCATGTTTCAATGGTTTGGTATAGAGAGGGAACAAGGTGATCAAAGAAGGGGTGCAAACAGCCATAGCAGCAAATTTAGACATCAAACAGTATCTCAAGCAGAAAGTTTGGGAATATAATTTGACACCACACTGCACGACAGGAGTCACTCCACTCGTATTGTTGATGGGGAAGGTTGTTCATTCCTCTTTATTTCCTATGTAGTTGAAGAAACAACTTGAAATCAAAGACAATCATTACAGTTTAATGGTCAGAGAAAAAGTAATTCCACATATCAAGCCGATACAGCTCAGAATGCCTCCAGGTGATCAATGCAGTGCAGTGTGTGACAATTTTCCAAAGGTTGGTGATTATGCCTTGATCAAGAAACCAGTAATGGTGAGGAAGGGTGAGTCCATTTTTTCCTCTCCTACCAAACCATTGAGGGCCAGCATTGTTCAGTTTTGTTGGGAAAAAAAGTGTTGTGGAATTTGTGGAACCTTGTGACTTTATCTCATAAGCAAGCTCAGATTATTATTCAGAAAAATGCTAATGTCACAGATTTAGATTGGACACAATAGGTACAGTCAGCAACTGGTAGTGATGTGGATGTGCCTAGTATCTATTAATATCTGTAATGAAGGTGCGCCTAAGGCAAGCCCGTCTGCACCTGGCCGCGACCAGCCGGGACAAGGGGCCAGGACCTCTGCCGGTTTAACCAGGGAAAAATACTTTTACACCGCAGAGATACTTAACTGTTATAGAGGAACTTCAATAAGTAAGTGCTCACACTCTATGCCACCGGATGGCTCTATTAAATACTGCCAATTCTTTCATTTTAAACTGTGCCCGTATTGAAAACTCCATTAAAGAGGTTTTTAGATTGTTTCTACTTAATTGCTGTTCAATACCCAAACCCGCAGTAGAAATTCATCTGTTATTAGAAAAAAAAAGCCCTGACATACTATTTCTGACAGAGACATGGCTGAATGCAGACTATAGCCCTGCCATTGTGCAAGTCTTCCCACCGGGCTATGCAATACAGAGGCTTGACAGGGAGACAGGAAGAGGGAATAAATTCAGTTGTCGCACCACATTGAATCCTCTACCAGACTGTGAAAGCCTTTATTTTACTATCAGTACATCCCATGTCAGCACCCTCTAAGGTATTTTGGTGTGTGGTCCAACAGTCCCCTTTGGTTTTTTTGTAAGGACCTTCCTGTTATTGTAGTTGGATTGGCTAGCTCTCTTCCCGATTTTACCCTTCCTGGGAATTTTAATCTACATTTTGATGATGATTCGCTTTCATCTGTAGTGGAAGTAATAGAAGGGTCGGGGATGCTCCAACTCACGCAACTACGCAGCAGGACTACCCACAGTAAAGGCCATCTACATGACCCCATTTTGTCTAATATTTCTAGCCTTCTGGTCAAGGACCCCATTCCTATACCTTGCTCTGACCATTCTCTAATTCCATTTGTATGGACAGTGCAGGACGTCTTTACTCCGACTGAGAGAAGTGCGTGGGCAAAATTATCGACCAAATCGTGGGTGACTATTCTGAAATATACTATTCCCACTATTGACACCAACCCAGTAACTGCCCATGAGAAACTTAATAGATGGTTAGAGTCGTCACTCAATATAATTCTTCCTAAGAAATGCACTCATAATAAAGTGGGAGCCAATTACAATCCCTGGTATACGCCAAGACTGCGGGAACATAGGCAGTCCAGTAAGAGGCTAGAGAGAGACTGGAGAAAAGACCCCTCAGTTGCTAATAAAACGAAATACAGAGAAGGGATAAGGATCTATAAACTTGAAATAAAAAAGGCCAAATCCCTCAATTATGAAAAAAGTATCACTTCAGCAGCAAATTGCCCTTGTGAAATTAATAAGATTGCTAAATCACTTTTAACTCCTTCTGTACCCCCTATCATTATTGCTTATATCCCTTTACGCTGCAACTTAATTGCAGAACTTTTTAATGATAAAATACAAACAATTTATAAGTGTTTACCTCTGGCGTCAGTCCCACAAACTTTGCCTCTATCTGATTCCTCTACCAATTGTGGTGAACATCTTCTGGAGGCAATCCCCCATTGAACTTGATCTCACTTCAAGGGATTTTGAGCCAACTGAAATCTGGAGCACCCACAGATGCTGCCCCCCCCCCCCCCCCCAGTATTTAAAATTTAGTCTCCGAGACAGTATCACCCGTGATCTTAGAAGCGATCAACACCTCTTTAGAAAAGGGATTAGTGCCCCCCTCTGGAAACAGGCTATGGTTAGAGCCCTCTTTAAAAAACCTAACCTTGACCCCGAGGTACCGCCCCATCTCTCTGTTATCCGGAATAGGAAAAGCGGCTGAGAAGAACATACATTTTACGCTCTGGAAAACAATAATTGCCTTCATCCTACACAGACAGGATTTAGACCAAAGCAAGGTACTGAGACTGCACTCATGACAGTGTTGGAAGAGCTAAGAAAAAATCTGGATGGAGGTGGCTGTGCTGCACTTATCTTACTTGATCTATGCGCAGCCTGCGACACGGTTAACCACCATCTGCTAATTCAAAGACCCAGGAGTGTTGGAGTTGTCGGCTCAGCACTAAAGTGGCTACAGCCTACAATCCTTTTCAGAGGATCGATCTTTTGTAGTCTTTCAAGAGGAATTTACCCTGAAGCCAGTGCCTCCTAGGTGTGGGGTCCCTCAGGGCTCGTCCCTGAGCCCCATTCTATTTAACGTTTATTTGAGTCCCTTGGCAGAAATAGTAACACCCTTTGTTATCCAGATCATCCCCTATGCTGATGATACTCAGCTGGTGGTGTTACCACCAGCTGAGTATCATGCTTGGGAAAGGTTTCTAGTTGGATGAACAGCTCATGGTTGAAACTTAATGGAGCTAAGACAGAGCTCCTGGGTCATTATACAACACCGAAAAGAGACTCCTTTGGCCTAGCTGTTTGCAAATGAAGAATCTTGGGGTGTGGTTGAATCACAACCTTGATTTTAAGAAGCAAGCATGCACGGTGGCAGATTGCTGCTATGGGATTATAAGAATGCTAAGAAAGATCCTCCTCTTGCTTCCTTTTTCTTCTAGAAGATGCTGGTCCAGGCACTGATTATGTCTCGCCTTGACTACGCAAATGCTCTATACCTAGGAGCCCCACTTTTCACCATCAAAAAGTTGCAGATCATGCAAAATTGCGCAGCATGTCTGCTTACTAATACTTCCAAACGACTTCAGCCAAACCTGTGCTTACATCGCTCCATTGGCTCCCGATTCAAGAAAGAATCTAATTTAAGGCTATGTGTATTGCACACAAAGCCTTCTCAGGCAAAAGCCCTCCGACCATTAGATCCATCATTCAACCTTATCGCTCCCTGAGGTCTTTAAAGTCTGATAATAAGCAGTTGGAGGCAGTTCCTAAAATAAGGAAATTACAAAGCGGAGGGCGCCGCTTCGCGTATAATGCTGCTAAACTGTGGAATCTCTTATCCCTCTGGATTTGCCTCGAACCGAATTATTTGACCTCTTGCAAGCATCTAAAGACCTTTCTGTTCCCTTAACTCTTTCCGAACTCAAAGTCACCCTGCATTTAGCGCTGGGATGCCCCCGGGTAGCCATGCGCTCTAGAAGTGTCATTCATTGATTAATTCATATATTCCATTATTTCATACTAGGTCTCGCAAGTCCAAAATGCCCATTGAATATAAAGATTATTTGATGTTTTAATTTTCCTTCATTGACTTTTCCTCCCTTTTTATTTTTGTTTTGCTAAAGGGGAAGGTGATGTGGTGTAATGTAAGTGGCAGTGTGACTCATGGTTTGCCTCGTTCCGGCTCGAGTCACACTGCATGTTTTCTATGTTGTTTATGTTTCAAAGTGTATTAATTGTCCCATGTGGGAGTGAGCGGTCGACAGTGATCCTAACTGACTGTGTTAGTTACTGCTTGGATCGCAGTCGTCGGGTCACTGTCGTCGTGGGTGACCAACTTGGAACAAATAAAGCACCTTTAATTCAACTACCTGTTTCCTCGTGTTTTATTACACAAGCTGCACAAGAAGATACAAATTCTTCCATATTTGGGTAATTTGCTTTAAAAGAAACATACTCAACATGAGGGTATTGGTCAGAACAGACATTGTGGCTAAAATGCTGTAAATTAATTATCAATTTGGTATAAAATCCAATTCCCTGAATACCCTGGTGAGACCAATACTGTTGTGGACAGAAAGACATTTTGCATTAGTCAGAGCAGTGCACATTCAATAAGAGGACAACATGTTGAAAAATTCTCTCAACAGAATGTTTTTCTCCTCTCACCCTGTGTTGTGGGTCTGTCAGCTTTAGAGACACCCCTACTGTGACAAACTGCTTTTCAAGAGAAGAGGGGGCAGAGGAGTAGGCACTTCAAAAGAAGCAGAACCCCAATATGAAATTGCAAAAACTCAGACCTTAAATCATATTTGGTGTCTGGAAATGGACTAAAAGAAGGAGAGTTTGAGAAAATTCCATCTGCCAAGCAGCCAGATGGGCTGCGTGTGGAGGGAAAGCTCTGCAAGACTTCTGACTGTGACCAAGGATGGGGGTCATGGCCTACTAGTCTCTCTCCTGGGTAAGAGGACATCACCCAGGGAATCCAACACCATCTGCCCTGGAGCCTGGAGCACTAATGTCTGCTTGCTTGCCAAGACTAGTGTGTCATGTGAGAAAGAGGAGAGTGTTAGAGGGAGCAATGTTCTGTGGCAGTGGGGAGCCCTGCCAAGTGGATCCCCTGTGTGAGGGGTGAGGAAACAGTTCAGGCACCGAATGTGCTGGTGCCCATGTGCAGGACAGAGTTGGTGACCCACATATACAAGGGGAGGGCCACAATGAATTGTGATGTGTGCTGTGGTAATCGGGTCGGAGCACTGCCAGTGCAGAGTCAACAACACTGTATGCCAGGAAGGGGCGCTGTGGAAAAGACTGCCATGCTGTAAGGGCTGCAGCCTTGTGCAGTACCAGGCGAAGACCCTGTAAGCCAGGAGGGACCACCATGAAGCATTTCAATGTGCCAATCGGGCAGGAGCCTGTGTACTGTGAGTTGCAGTGACCCTTTATGCCAGGGGGGTCACTGGGAGCACCAAGGTCTGCAACCTATTCTGGCCCCACCCCCCCGCAATAGAGAAGTGAGGACGCAGTGGGAGCACATGGGCACCATCACCCAGGAGAGGGAACCAGAACGGAATCGTCACACCCACCACCCCACCAGAAGATGAACTGAACACTTGCGCAACAAGAGGAGTAGCAGAGTTTCCATTTGCTCCAGGAGCGAGTGAGAGACTGAACCTTGATGCTGAACTCAGCTGCAGCATCTGCAGGTACCCATTGATTAGGTGCATTGAGAAACTCAAAATGTTTCAAACTTGCTGGTGCAAATAAGAATGATTTGGGGTCTGTTCTCCACGGGAAACGTGCTGCTAAACTAGTGCTGGAACACTATTGACTTTAATATAGAGTTATAGTGGACCCTTGAGACTTGGACTACTAGTGGGGCATACCCTGGATGTTACCAATGGTGAATGGGGGACAACCACTATCGCTAATAGGAAGAGTGAATGAGAATTTGCCTAGCGTTTGTGCTGGTAAGTTCCAATTCTATTAAGGACTCGGAGGCGAGGATTATGCCTTTCATCCTTCACTTTATTTTCACAGCAGCAAGAAAAAAGACAGTAAACAACTATGTTTCCCATGAACACTTGGGAAACAGGAAACTTGAACATAAGTCCTTTGTCAGTCTCCGCACTCCGGCAGCTCCCATCATGCCCCACTGCAACTTCCTCTTCCTCTTTCTTCGCGCGAAGCCCATGTTCCGGCATTCTCACGCATCCTGCTTGGGACCATCGTTCCCTGCAAAAATCGCACAGTCAGATACCGACCGTCTACTCAGCACAACATGAGACACATGGAAATAGAATATGGTGCAAAGCAGCAACAGTCATGACAGCAGAAACTTCATGAATGAGTTACTTACATTCCATAAGGGGAGGGTCCACTTCTTGGAAGTCATTGGGGGGGATAATCCTCGCCTCCGAGTCCTTAATAGAATTGGAACTTACCAGCACGAAGGCTAGGCAAATTCTCATTCTATGGCAGGACCGGAGACTTCGGATTATGCCAGTTCAAAGCTTGTCGACAACCAGCCAAGCCACTTCCAACACTGGCCTAAAATTGAACCTCTTGAACGTGGAATCTGAGGACCAATCGGCCGCCCTCATCAGATCCTCTAGCCGAGCCCCAAGGGCAAAAGCTTTGGAGGCCATAGCTCCTCTCGCTGAATGAGCTCCAAATTGTTTGGTATCAATCCCCGCCTTCTGCATCACCCAACGCACCCACCTGGCGATAGTTGGGGAAGAAACAGCCTTGTACAGTTTACGTAGGGCAATGAGAAGTTGTCTTTCGCCCGGAGGCCGAGTGTCATCAGTCATATCCTCGTAAGCATGGAGGCACTGCACTACACACAGTTTAAGGGAATCTGGAAAAGCCGGGTACGAAATAACCCGTGTGAGGGACTTAGTCTGCCTGCTCACTGTGAAAGACACCCCTTCCTGGGAAAAAACTCTGGCCGTGATGTCAAGAGCTCATACGTCCGAGACCCGCCAGCAGGAAATCAGGCACAACAACATCGCCAATTTAGCTGTAAGCTCTTTACGAGAAAGAAACCTATCCGGCTGCCAAGAGAGAAATAAATTCAAAACTCTGTTTACGTCCCACAGGACGGAGTAGCGCGATTCGGGCAGCAGCGAGACGCGGATCCCTCTCAAAAGTCTGCACACCATGGGGCGCTCCCCAATCGGGGAACCCTGCACAAGGTCATGTCCAGCCGAGATTGCAGAACGGAAAGTGTTGATTGACCGATAGGCCAGACCATCCTCCGCCAAACCGGCCAGGAAATTAAGCACATGGACTACATCTGCCCCCACGGGATCGAAACTCCATCGCACACACCAGCGACGCCATCGATGCCATGCTGATAGGTATCTCCTGGTCGTGCCATCCGCCCATGCCTTAGAGAGCAGGTCCTCTGCTTTTCACGAAAGGCCTGGGAGCGTCCAGCGACGCTGGAGATTCTCCAGGCCATCAGCCTCAGCGATCCCTCCTAGACTAACTGGTGGGGAACCTCGTCCGGATTGAGGAGAATGTGGGGAGAGTGGGGGAGTAGGATTGGAAAATCCTAGGAAAGTTCCAGTAGAACCGGAAACCAAACTTGAGACCTCCACCCCGGCGTAATCAACACCACCTCCGCCGACTGGCGACGCAGCAACGCTGACACTCGCGCTATCATTGAAAACGGGGGAAACGCATACCCCTGCTCGCCCGACCAGTCATGGAGGAAAGCATCCGTCGCCTCCACTGACGGATCCGGGCGCCAACTGAAATACCTCGGAAGCTGGTGGTCCAGGCGCGACACAAACAGGTCCACTGAGAAGGGACCCCACCTGTCCATCATCCAGGAGAACACCAGCGGGTCCATCTTCCCCACGCTGACATCCAGGAGGTGCCGGGAGTGCCAATCGGCCACCTCGTTCTGCCGTCCCGGCAAATACTCCGCCGTAACCGACACCTGATGGTCCAGGCAAAAGTGCCAAAACTCCCTCGCAAGGTCCGCTAGCATCTTGGATCTGGTGCCGCTCAGATAGTTGATATAACAGACGGCCGACACGTTGTCCATCCGGAGGAGGACACAGGATTGTACTCTGTCCTTGGTCCAGCACTGGACTCCAAAGGACCCCGCTAGCAACTCCAAGCAGTTTATATGCAACGATTGCTCGAGGGTGGACCAGGCGCCACCCATGGAGAAATCTCTGCATCTGGCTCCCCAGCCCGAATGACTGGTGTCCGATTCAACCACTATGTCTGGGGTGGAGCCAAAAAATCGCACGGCCATTCCAGGCCTCCATGTGCGTCAGCCACCATTGCATTTCGTCCCTCACGTCCTCCGACAATGGAATCAGCTGAGAGTAGGTCAGACCTTTCCTGAGGTGATTCGTCTTTAGACGCTGCCTGGCCCGGTAATGAAGAGGGCCCGGGAATATAGCCTGAATTGAAGATGACAGAAGGCCTACAAACTGGGCCAGGTGGCACAGCAATATTAGCTGCTTCGCCAGAGTCTGGCGTAACTCGTGCCTGATGTTTGCCATCTTCCTGGTGGGAAGACTCAAGGTGGAAGACACTGAGTCTATGCTGAAACCGAGAGAGGTTGCGCCCCGGACGGGAACCAGAAGGGACTTCTTCTCGTTGATAACAAAGCCAGGACCCTGAAGCAGGTGAACTGCAAACTGCAGCTGGGACGCTAGCCGCTTCGGACACTGGTCCATGAACAGCATGTCGTCCAGATACACTATCATTCTGATACCCCGTGCCCGCAAGGCCTCTACCGCTGGGCGTAACACTTTTGTGAAGCACCACGGTGCCGAGGAGAGCCCGAAAGGCAGCGTGGTGAATTCGTAAACCTGACCGTCCCACCTGAACTGGAGGAAACGACATTGAGGAGGGAAAATCGGGACCGCCAAATAAGCGTCTTTTAAGTCCAACCTGACCATCCAATGGGATGGGCGCAACACATCCCTCAGGAGGTGAATCCCCTCCATCTTGAAATGGCGGTACACCAGCCATTTGTTGAATTCCCTCAAATTGATGACCGGGCGACGGCCTCCGTCGACCTTATCGACCAAAAAGAGGTTGCTGAGAAAACCTCCAGGGTGCTCGCACGCGCAACAAATCGCCCATTTGTGGAGGAGGGGGGCAACCTCTTCGCACACCAAGTCTGCATCTCGCTGCGAGAAGGTAATGGGACGGGGATGTTGCAGCTGGCACGGACGGCCATGGAACTCCAGCTGGAAGCTCTGAACCGTCTGCAGCACCCAAGCATCGCTTGTAAGGGAAACCCATGCTGGGAAAAACTGCGCTGGGCGCCCCCTTACCCGCAAACTCACAGAGGGTAACACACTCACCTCTTCCAGCAACCTGTTGAAGGCCTCTTTGGCCCCGCGGCCACGGAACCCCTGTCCTCTCGTGGGCTAGAAATTGTTGAAGCAGGCGTTGTCCTGAAACTGCCCATGGCCGGAGCCTTGCCCCTGATCGGAGCTGTTGCCACGACCGAACGAGCGGCCCCTGCCACGTCCGGCGCTATCAAAAATCCAAGGGGCAAAAACTTTTTTTATATTGGACTGTGCTCGGTCTAGAGAAGTGATGTGGCTACAAATTTGCCAAGCTCTTTGATGAACGAGTCCCCGAACAGACCACCTTGCGCCACCGCGCCAGCCTTGGAAGAGGTGAGGTAACCCAACTTAGGGTCAATTTTAATTAATAGCGACCTCCTTCTCTCCGTAGAGAGGGCGCAATTGGCATTGTCCAGAAAAATAATGGCACATTGCGCCCAACTGGACAGGACCTCCGGGGATATAAGATCCCCCGACACCTTGGCCTCTTTGGCCATGTCGAGAATCTTGGTCAAGGGGCCCACTGCATCTAGCAGCTTGTCCTGGCATGTACGGCAGGACCTATCTATACCCTTCCTAAGGTCCTTGATAAATTTAGCTGAAAACGTTGCCATCTTCGGTCATCGCCACTTTCCCATCTAAGGTAGGGC
Source organism: Lissotriton vulgaris (assembly GCF_964263255.1). Taxonomy (NCBI): domain Eukaryota; kingdom Metazoa; phylum Chordata; class Amphibia; order Caudata; family Salamandridae; genus Lissotriton; species Lissotriton vulgaris. Next base: position 2,066,253,156 of record NC_141687.1, read on the forward strand.
GGGGACACTCCGCTCTAAGGCGGCTGCGGGCATACTAATCGACAGGCTTGCGAAGACCATTCGCCACGCATTGGGCCACCTTATCCCCAGAGACCCAGTCCGAAGACCGGGGGTGGACGATATCCTCCGGGTCCAACATGTCCGAAGGACCTGCGGATGAGGAAGGCTGGGACGGGAGCCACGACCTAGAGGAGCAGGCCTCTTTATCCATATCCGGAGAATCATCAACCAGCTGTGACTCTGGGTACATAGTGCACGGGATCGGGGGTGGCACCTCCACCGGGAGGACAGAGACGGGCTGGGACTCCTCGTGCGCCATAAAGGCACTCTTAACCCTTGCAAAAGCCTCAGAGTCAACCCCCTCTGTGCAAGGCTTCTTGGGGGGGGGGGCGGTGAAGGGGCAGGGCCCAGGGCCGGCACGGGATAAGGGACGCAGGTTTTGCGTACGCCTCATCCAACCGTGCCGTGAGGCGCTGCTCTAGAGGAACCATGGCCTGATCCACAGCCCTATGGATGGAGTCATCAACTGCCTGGTAAAAGTCCTCATCCCAGGAGGCATAATTCAGAGGGTCCTCCTCTGGGTACTGGCTTGACTCCCCCTGCATCATGAGGTAAGTTGGGCTCTGCAGGATAAGAGAGGTACGGCACAGCAAATTACAAGGACCCTCACGGGTACTATATTGATCCTGGGAGCTAGCCTAGAGAATATGGGGGCACAAAAGGCACACAATTAAGGGACTAGCCCTGGTGACGCTGCAGCCCTCAATATCTCAGGGCACCACCCGGTAAAGCGCCCCCTTGCACCACCACACTGGCGCTATTGCAACCCTTCAGGGTGTTCACAGATAGGAATACAACCCACACCGGGCGTTCACGAATGGAGGGAAAAAAACCTAGATTGCGACCCTTACAGGGTGTAAAACCGGGTGAGCAGGGCAAGATCCACTGCTTGTGGCAAACACGTGAAAAAAACGCCTTTGAAAAGCGTTCCTCAGCGCGCTGGTCACCAAGAAGAATGCTTGCCCCCTAGCGGTGGGAGGACCCCACCGCTACTGGGCCAAAAATCGCATGAGGAGCGCAGAAAGCGTCCCACGATCACCAGGGGAATCTGTAAGGGCCAAAAACACCAGCGCTTAGCAGTATACCAAAAACGCCAAACCTACAGCCCCCAAAACCCAGGAGAGAGATGAAAAACTACTTAACTTGCTGCTTAGCAGAGAAGAAAGAGGAAGAGGAAGCAGCAGTGGGGAGCTGCCGGAGTGCAGAGACTGACAAAGGACTTATGTTCAAGTTTCCTTTTTCCCAAGTGTTCATGGGAAACGTAGTTGTTTACTGTGTTTTTTCTTGCTGCTGTGAAAATAAAGTGAAGGAAGAAAGGCATAATCCGAAGCCTCCGGTCCTGCCATAGAATTGGAAAGGGAACTACCAAAGATTGTGTCGTGAACGTCTTATTTTTCTTTTGTGTGGTTAACGGTAGAAATAAACTACTCCTCTTTTCTCATAAAAGTGATTATTTGGCTAGACAATGATTTATTGCTGCTGTGTGCATTTTTAGTTCTGAGCCAGTGGTCACTATCCAAATCTCCACCTCGCACACCCTCCTGCCCCCGAGGCAGCCTTGGACTGCTCGGACCATGCTATCCTGAGTCAAGTGCAGAAGGAGTATTTGGTCCAGTTGGTCACAATCTATTTAGGTAGGTTAGGCACCGGCATATCAGGAGTAAAAGACCTCAAGCCCTACTGTTGGGTCCAGTAGCTGTTGCATACTACGTGGCCCTCTGAAAAGTCTTCTGACATGAGACAATCTTCTCCTGAAATATTTCACAAAATGATCAGTTGGCAATGGATGGAATGTTCTAATAAGTCAGTGACTCAAGAATATATTATATGCCTTTCCTTTTATTTCTCTTCCTCCTCGACTTGCAACCAACATTCAGAAGGAGGAAGCAAACACAATTTTTGTGTGTCCTTTTTGGCCAAGATGACAATGGTTTCAGAGTCTGGAAGACACATACATTCATGAAAACTAATTTATTCCAATGGATCCACATCAGGGCCTTCCAGTTCTTCAACACTTCTCACGTCAATGTCTAAAACTCTTGGTTTGAAAATTGAAAGTGAGGGACTGTCTAAAGTTAAGACTGTCTTTACTAGATTCTGCTACTATTCAACCATCTAGGAGGGATTCAACCAGAACATTTTACAATTTTCACTGGTTGGATTTTAATTCATGGAGTCAAAAGAATAACTTTTGCCCTACAGATCCTCCAAATAACATGTTGCAGTTTCTTCAAGAAGGTTTTGGGATTCGTCTGAGTGATGACACATAAATTCCAATGGATTTCTATTAAAGCCTTTCTTACATCTGGGGAAGGCATCAGAACCATGTTAAAAGAAAACTTGCTTGTGCTGATGCATAGTCTGACTATAATAAAGTGGTGAGCCGCAGACGCAGCAGTCGTGATGCTGGGAGACTGAGGATGAGCTTCGGAGGTCACACGGAGCCCGGGACAAAACTCAGAAATTGATATTGGGACCAGTTCTTGGCCACTTCTGCTTTCTATGCTGCAATGCTGCATTGCCACCTGTGCTGCCGCTCTGCAAGAGGACCCAGGACCCCAATAGCAACACAGTGCTGGAGCCTTAGCTGGTACCTGCTGGGTGTGAACCCCGGGCGACTTGCGGAGGCAGCCTGGCCAGGCCTGAGTACAGCCTGCAGGTCTGCCCAGCGTGCCACACTTATATTGAGCCATGTGAAGGAGGGCCGGCGGGAGGAGCAGAGCCAGTTCTGTGTATGAGCAGGGCCTCCATGCCAGTGCCAGCAAGTGGCAGCAAGTTGGCCCTGCCCTGGGCCTTGACACCACCTGCCCAGATGCACAGCCCATATGGAACAGCACCGGTAAGGCTTATGCCTTCTTTTCTCATCACTTATGCTTATGCCTTCAGTAAAGCAGCAGTAGAATAATCCTGCATTGCACCCTCAAGCATCTCCACAGGCCCTATACAAGCACTTCCACAGGCCCTCTACAAGCCCTTCCCTAAGGCGTGTGGTGGGTGCTGCCAGAGCTCACCCCTAGCTCATTCCAGCTACAGTAAACCAGGTCACTGTAGCATACACGTGTCATTAACAGACCACCCACCGAGAAGCATAGGCTAGCACTCACCCACCTGAGGTGACCCGAGGAAGGTAAGTAACTGGTGGAAGGTGCGAGGCAAATAGGAAGAAGGAGGGCAGCACTTGAATTCTTCTCACACCGGAGCAGGTTCATGACGCTGAAAAAGAGGCATACTAGCTAAAACAGAACGGACGCGAAGAAGGACAAGCTTGCTGGGACAGCACAACTAAGGTCACAAGAGGCACAGCCCTGTTACGAAACCAGGAATAGTCCAAAGCAAATGCTCCTCATTAATGGCTCATAACTCAATTCTTTCCAGCATCAGGTAGCCCAATAATAACCCAGGATAGCTCCACAGAAGGAGAAGAAGACATGGAGCACAAACCACAAGGGCTATTACTCAGCGGGGGGCTGACGCTCCTCTCCTTGGAAATTCCACCCGAAGGGACGGAGCCGAAAGGGCCAAGAGGATCCCCAAGAAGACCGACACTTGAAAGCTATAAGAGAAGCACAAAATACAATAGCTAGGTTTTGATTTAGCAGTCAACAAAATTGGAAATCCAAATTGATCCACTACAATCATTTGCCCAGGACCTTGTCAACCAGGGTAACATGCTGGCAAAGTTGGAGGTAGGCATGGGCGGAAAATCCGTTCCGCTCGCGGATTTTGCGGATTTTCGGGAAATCCGCAATCCGCGAGATTTGCGAATCTCCCGCAAAATCCGCAAATCCGCGAGCAGCGGATTTTGCTCGCACTGCTCGCACTGTTCGCGTGAGTTCGCGCCCCGCGAATAAGTGCTAAATTGCAGAAATACGATCTTAGCAAAACTGAAACTACTTGCCAGGTTCAAAAGTTCAGGCTCATCATTAGTAGCCATTTCCTGAATTGCTTCCTGAGGGGCCCCTCCAGAGTTCAGTTGCCAGTTGCAACTATTATGTGACCCTGCTCTGAACCTCAGAATAGTTACACATATGCCACAAAGGTCCTGAATTACAGCTAAGGGAGACAAGCAGGAGCCAGGCTGGAAGTTAAAATCCATTAATCAGCCCCTAATTCATTATTGTCAGTTGGGGCAGGGCAGGTGTTGTAACTAATTTTGCAACAATGAAAGCACTTAGCAAGTGCAAAAGATCACTAATCAGGGCGCACTAAGGAAGCAGGTGCCAGCTAAAAAAATATTCTGTGACACATTAATCAGCCCCAAATTAATTCAGGTCACTTGAGGCAGGGAAGGTGTGCTTTGCTTTGCCGAAAATAATGTACACTGGACAACCAGAGGGTGTGGTGATGAAACAGAGGGTGGCATGGGTGGGCCAGAGGGTGGCATGAGTAGTCAGAGAGTGGCAGTGGTGACAGAGAGTGGCAGTGATGAAGACACGTAGAAACAACAAGTTCGCGAAACTTGCGACCCGACAGGTAAGTTCGCAATTTTTGAAAGTGTACAAAACCCTCGCGAACTGGCAGAAACACGGGCGAACACAAAAAAAAAAAAATCCGCAAATTCGCGGGAATTCGCGGATTTTGCGGATTGCGAATCCGCAAATCCGCAAAATTCGCGAACGCGAGATCCGCAAAATTCGCTCATGCTTAGTTGGAGGCAATAATGTACAACCAACAGGCCACATTAGCCTGCATGAGTTCATGTGCTGACATCATGGAAAAGGGGGCTGAGTTACCGGACGTATTAAGGGATACGCTAGCGCTAGCCAAGGGCTAGGGGGAATCATCAATGCACACTCAAGCATCCCCCAGGCTAACAGCTAGGAACAATATGCCATCGGTCTTTATTAGAAAACACCACCCTGCAATCAGCCCAGAAACCAAGGAAACTAAGGAAGGGCAAAGAAGCATGAATACCGTTGTAACTGTAGGAGAGTAGGGTCTGCTTCCTATGGTCACCCCCACTTTTTGCTTTGCTTTACTGGTTTTCGACTTAGATATGGCTGTGGGCCTGCTAATCAGACCCACAGCACAGATGCACTCTCTCTAAATTCACACCATGTACTCTAGGTACATCCACAATTGGGAATTGGTTCACCTTGTCAGCCCCTGTAGAAGTGTACCATAGGTACTCAGGGCATAGGTGTAACCAAGGCCTACCAGGGGCTGCAGCATGTATTATGCCACCCCTGGCTAGCCACTCAAATAGACACAACTGGCTGATCACTCAGCTGGGGCAAGGTCGTGTAACCGCCCCTTGCTTAGGTGTAGTATTCCTATACCTACTTACATATAGACACATAGTAACCTATAAGTCACTCCTATGGCAGGCCTTAACAATCCTGGAGGCTGAAGTTCTTCGGTTTCCGACTTCGTCCCGTATTTGGCCGCCATTTTGTGTCTCGTCGCCATTTTGTGTTGCCCTCACTCAGGCAGCACGGGGAACGGAGTGTTTTTGCCTTTCCCAGCTGCTACGTGTCTCTTCTGTTAAAAACTAACCTCCTGCCCTTGTTTACAAAACCGATGTCAGGGTCTGGCCGAGTTCACTAATCCATGTCTGGGTTGATTGATCCCTGTCTCGATTGACTTTTTGGCTTCCCCTATTCTTTCCTTACTTTATCTTATCCGACTGGCCTTCGCTATTCTCTCCTTGTATTCTCTTGTTACACAACTATCCTTTGAGGCACACAAATACTTCCTGCCACCTGCAAATTGGATTGTAGACACTAGCACTGATTAATTTGTGGAGAGGGGTGACACACAGTGTCTGAAAGAGGGGCGTATTTGGGAAACCTGATAGTTTGTTTTCCAACTTTTCCTATTGGCTTGCTTTGTATGTATTGGGAGTATAAGTTGTAAATATGTGTCCTATAAAAGACTGTGCGCCACAGAATAAAGTGGTAGTCTCCTGAGAACCTACTCTGTACTTCTGGGACAACTGTGCTTAGCTGCAGCTAATAAACCTGGTTTTCTACGCCAAACAGAGTGTCTTGTGTCTCTGTCCGACAAAGCAGGTGAACTCGGGGGTTTAAGGCGTACCCTGCGCCGCCAAGCCCATAAGGCCCGGTTCTCCAACTGGCGCCCAACGTGGGGCGGCTTCAGTGGTAGCGTTTCAGCCCGAGGGTCATGAGAAGCCTTGCAAGAAAATTCCGGAGGATTCACGAACCACGTCAAGCGACCCCTGTATGTCAAAGTGGACTGAAGGTCTTTTGCAGCGCGGCTACTCCTTTCCGACGGCTGCTGACGACTGCTGCCCTGACTGCCGCCCTGCCTTGGTCCCTTTGGTGATGACTGGTATCGCGAGACGTTAGACGGACCTCTGTTGGCATGAGAGAACACTTAGTAAAGTATTCGTGGGTAGCGCCCACTTCTTTGTTTTGTTTTTGGGTTTTTTTATTCGACCATTGCAATAGCCGAAGCCAGGGGGTGAGTACGTTTGTGCAGTGTTATTTGCTTTAACCCCTTGAAGTTTGGAAACAGACCAGTGAATTAAAGATGCCTGGTTTTAGCACATTTGGGAAGTTTTGTTGTCTTGGTTGTAATAGGGATTCCCGGCTCGAAGACTCTTGTCCGATTCCTCCGGTTGGAACTCCCACTTATGAGCTCTATTCCAAACATGGTGTTGGCCCCATTGCTTTTAACGAGGCGTGGATCCGATACACGAAGAAAGATGGTGTTTTGCAGTGGCCACAAAATGGTAGCTTCGAGCCTGACATATTAGACAATCTAGAAGCAATTTTGTTCAAAAGAAAAGCCCAGCGGGCGCTGTTTGACTCTTTCCGCCTTTGGCGTAAAGAAGCCAAGCAGAGAGAAATTAAGCAGGCAAAAAGAGATAAGAAGGCAAAAGATATGATGATTATACAGGCTGCCCAGCAGTTTAAAGAAAATTAGGTTGATCGAGCGATTGCAGTCTCAGACAGACAGCATTGTATGGCAATAGATAGATGTTACTCTGTGTTGCCTACTTCTCCACAGAGTAAGGATCTTGACGAAGATCCCTTAATGTCCCATTTGTTGAGATTGCCTCCGCCTTATGTACCAGGTGTTAATGCACCCCCATTGTTGCCACTTGTCCAGCAACTTGCTGTTCAGCCAGTTGATCCAGCTCTTACACAATTGCCCCTTCCAGTATTGCCACCCCCGCCACCTTTGCCATCAACTTCTGTACCTCAGTCTCCTTTACCCTCGGTTCCTCTTGTAACGATCAGTCCTTCTCCTCCTTTGCTTAATACCTTGTCTCCAGTTTTACTGTCAGATTCTCCCCCAGCTCGCAAACGGTTGGTCGATACTGTTTCTGGTCTTCTTTCCCCCTTCTTTGGGTCTTTTACCATGACTCTTGCTCTGTCCCGAAGGCAATCCCGTAGTCAAATCCCAGGTTCCGATGAGCGAATTGCGTTGGACTCTCTTGCTCACAAATGGATCATGAGTGGTCCACAGTATAGTGTACCCGATATCCTGAGTACCTTTCTCCAGTGGAATGCGCCCACACAGAGACATGTTTTTAATGTTATGTGTGACAATCTTGTCAAAGGATGGGAGGATATGGATTTGGGTTTAGCTCCTCAGGGTCTGTTAGATGTGCAGGCTAAGTTTGATAAAGGTCTTATTGTGGATTCTGAAGTTGAAGATGCCGTTAGGACACTTGTCGCTTTCAGGTCTTTATTTTCTTCTCAGACTATTCTTGAACCTGATCCTGCAGTTAGACAGAAAATGAAACATTATCCTATGAGGGAAGTTCCTCCAGTATGGAGAGAAGAGGTTGCACAGGCAGGCAATATTCTGCGTGTCGCTGCTCATTTCCAGCGTATATGGGTACATATCCCCTGGAAACGATCTGAAGTTCTGGAACTTAAACAGTCTTTACCGGACCCTCGTAAAAATCCTGCTGGTATTACAAAGAGCTGTCCCAGACTGTTGACGCATGTATTATGAATTTGGCCGATATTGATATGCTGATTGGGAATGTAGTTCCACAAGCGTTGTGGGCTCGGCTTCGTAGGGAGGACCACAACCAAGCTTTAGGTGGTAATTGGGCAGCTATAACTGCCGCAGATGCAGCACAAGTAGGTGGTGCTAAGCCAGATGATTTGATTGCACAATTGCCCGGTAGAATCATCACTTTAATAAAAACGATGATGCCTTTCTTACGTGTTAACTGGGATAAGTTAGCTGCGTATAAGCAGAAGCAAGATGAGAGTGTCTCCGATTTCTTTACTCGTTTCGAGGAGACGTTCATCGACCACAGTGGTCAAGATATGAGTACTGAGGGTGGACAGCGATTATTCGTGGATAAATTTGTATTTAATTTACTTCCAGAATTATCGCATAAATTGAAAGACTCCGAAAGTTTGTGGGCTGTTTCTTCATCTGCACAGATATTAGCTACTGCTCAGTATTACGAGAATAGGGATAAGGAGGAAAAGGATAAGATCGAGAAGAAGACTAAGGAATTAAAAATGAAGGTTCTTTTGCAACAGGCTTATCCCCCTCATTCTGCTCAGCGCCAATTTCAACAGCCTCCCCAGCTTCAGAGGTTGTTACAAAAACCTGAACATTTTGTTCCGCGACCTTTGCTAGGTCCTAATCAATGTGCCTATTGTAAAGAGGAAGGTCATTTTAAGAATAGCTGTCCGGTTTTATTGCAGCGTAATGGTGGATTCCCAGGGCCGCAAGGCCGTGGTGGTTTTCAATCAGCACCTAGAGGTAGAGGGCGAGGTGCGTTGTCCCAAGGACAGCGTTCCTTTCTCCCTCAGAATTCTATGAATTATTTTGATCAGCAGAATACTCAATCTGCGCAATATTACAATGACGATTATTGTATTAAAAGTGAAGCTCAGGATTTTCACACTAGTTAGGACAGCCATGGACAAAGCAAGGGAGTCGTATCAGTTCCAGTGGATCAGAATGGGCCTTATGTTGAAGTTGTTGCATTGGGTGTTTCAGAGCCATTTCTTTTGGATACTGGTGCAATGAGAAGTTCTATCATTCACTCCAAACTCCCTCGGGCACCTTTGTCTGGCTTAACTAACGTTTCTGTAGGATTCTCTGGCGCCCCAGTTAGTGACCCGGTTTCTTGTCCTTTGCCTATCTCGATTGGTCCTTATAATTTGGAGGCCCCGCTTATTTTAACGACTGGTTGCGGCAAGAATTTGTTGGGTTTGGACTTGTTGAAACGTCTTCATGCAACATTGTATTGTTCCCCCTCTGGTGTACATCTTACTTTAGGTAAGAAGTTGGTTTCTCCTATGTATTTGTCTAAGGACCAACTCCCACCGAATTGCATTCTCTTCCTGCTACGCTCTGGGCTACGGGTCCGAATGATGTCGGTCTGCTCCAGAATCCGCCTTACGTGGTTACTATTAAGCCTAATATTAAATTACCACCCATTCCTCAGTATAAAATTTCCAACTATGGTGAACGAGCCTTGTTGGCTATTATCTATGATCTGGTTCAGAAGGGTGTGGTCGAAGAAACGAGAGGAAATGTTTGCAATAGTCCTGTTCCACCTGTCCTTAAACGCACTGATCCTTCTCAACCTCCTGTATATCGCTTTGTGATGGATCTTCGGGAGGTCAACAAAATTGTTATCCCCCAGTTTCCTGTTGTCCCAGATATCACTGCCTTGCTCACTATGATACCTGCTTCAGCGGCATGGTTCTCGGTTATTGATCTCAAAAATGCTTTCTTCAGCATTCCTATTGCTGAGGAGAGTAGGGATATTTTTGGCTTCTCTCTCGGAGGCCGAAGTTTCCGATTGAAACGTGCACCTCAAGGCTATTGTGAGAGTCCCTCCATTTATAGTCAGGCTTTGAAATCTCAGCTTGATGCTTTCACTTTGCCCCCAGGTGCCGCTCTTATTCAGTATGTGGACGATTTGTTGGTTGCTGCTGATTCAGAGGATGTTTGTAAGGATGTGACGGTTTCACTGTTGCGTCATTTGTCTGACCTGCATCACAAGGTGTCACCCTCAAAACTGCAATATTGCCGCCAAGAGGTTACCTACTTAGGACATCTCTTGTCGAAGGAGGGAAGACGATTGACTCCAGAACGTATTCAAGCAATCGCACAAATGTCTGTACCATCCACACAAAGGGAGATGCGTGCCTTTCTGGGCATTACCTCTAATTGTAGACAGTGGATTCCAAATTATTCTTTGTTGACTAAACCTCTGCTGGCACTTACTCTAAAAGATACACCCCAACCTCTTCCTTGGACTGACGAATGTCAGAAGAGTTTTTCTGACTTACGTACGGCCTTGTGTTATGCCCCTGTGTTAGCTATTCCAGATTACAGTAAACCTTTCACACTCTACGTTCATGAAAGAGAAGGTTGCGCGTTGTCAGTTTTAACACAACAATTTGGAGACAAACAATGGCCATGTGCCCATTTTTCAGCTACATTGGATCCAGTAGCCAAGGCATTGCCTAGTTGTCTCAGAGCTACAGCAGCAACAGCGATTTCCATTCGTCAATCTGCTGGATTGCTACTAGATAACACTCTTGTTGTTATGGTACCACATGCAGTAGATACTCTTTTGAACAGAACAAAAACACAACATCTTACGAGTGCCCGCTTGTCTGGGTATGAGCTGACGCTCTTGGCTAGTCATATACACATCAAGCAGTGTAATACTTTGAATCCAGCAACACTGTTACCCATTCCAGAAGAGAAAGACACTCAAGAACAGCATGATTGTTTTCTCCGAACAGAGGAGGAAACGAAAGGCAGAATAGACTTAAAAGACACACCACTTGTGGACCCGGATGGGATCCTATGGGTGGATGGGTCTTGTTTCAAGCTTCCTAATGGCGAGACAACTGCGGCCTATGCTGTTACCACCTTGTATACGGTAGTGGAGACAGCACGCATTACACAGAATTCAGCCCAAGCAGCTGAACTGATTGCCCTGACGAGAGCGTGTGTGTTGGCTAAGGGAAAGAGAGTGAATGTTTACACGGATAGCCAATACGCCTTTGGCGTGGCTCATAGTTTCGGTCGTTTGTGGAAGGAAAGAGGATTCTTTACTTCCCATGGGACTAAGATACAGCATGGTCAGTTGGTAACTGACCTTCTTGAATCACTTGCTTTGCCTACCCAAATAGCGATAGTGAAGTGTAGTGCACATAAAAAGATCACTGATGATGTGGGCCGCGGGAATGCTTTTGCAGATGAGGTAGCAAAAGAAACAGCGAGGGATGCTACGAGTCGCATGTGTGTTGCAGGCCCTGCAAGATGGGTCAGAGACGGAGGAATGTGTGTGGACACAATAGAAAGTGTGAGAATGATTTAAGTAGAGGCTACTGAAAAGGAATTGAGTAAGTGGAGAGAAAGTACGGGAATGTTGGACGTGACAGGGTGTTGGACGGAATTGTCAGAACATCAGCGTTGGCTATTACCAGACGCCTATGTACTGCCTGTAGTTACTATGGCGCATGGTCCAGTCCACATCAGTGCGAAAGGAATATGCAAACTTCTGGCTCCAGTATGGCAGAATTAAGGAATTCCTAAATGTGCGGAGAATGTGGTGAAACATTGTATCGTTTGTTTGATGCATAATCCAGGAAAGGGAACCCCAACTCCAGCAGGTCATTTTGCTCCCCCTATGTATCCCTTTGAGGTATTACAAACTTGATTACATTCATATGGAACGTTGTAATAACCTCAAGTATGTTCTGATGGTGGTGTGTGCCTTTTCCAGATGGATAGAGGCCTACCCCCTGAAGGACAATACTCCTTTGTCTACTGCCAAAGTCCTTTTGAAGGAATTCTTCCAGAGGTTTGGTTTGCCGCGAATTGTCTGGAGTGACAATGGAAGTGAATTTGTAGGCCAAATTATGCAGAAGGTGTGTGCGGGTCTTGGTATTAGAAAAGGGGGTGGTGATGAACAGAGTGTCTGAATTAAGCAGACCACTCTTACCCAGTCCAAAGATCAGGGCTTGATCCATCACCGTTTTTTAGCTCACTGCACCATCCCAGCTCAGAACTTGGCTATATGCAAATTAGTCTGACCCTGGCCCAGTGCATCATGGGAACAGGGCAGACCAAACTACCAAGCCAATTCTTATACTGGGAAGAAAACAAGCTTCCGGGGACTGGTTTCTGGCATTTCAGCCGTCTTTGGCCCGGCTTGCTTGAATCCTGATGGTGCAATGAGCAAGGGACTCACATCTGAGTATACCCTTCCACGCTTATGGTGGACAAAAATGATTCAGAAAAGGGGGTGGTGATGAACAGAGTGTCTGAATTAAGCAGACCACTCTTACCCAGTCCAAAGATCAGGGCTTGATCCATCACCGTTTTTTAGCTCACTGCACCATCCCAGCTCAGAACTTGGCTATATGCAAATTAGTCTGACCCTGGCCCAGTGCATCATGGGAACAGGGCAGACCAAACTACCAAGCCAATTCTTATACTGGGAAGAAAACAAGCTTCCGGGAACCGGTTTCTGGCATTTCAGCCGTCTTCGGCCCGGCTTGCTTGAATCCTGATGGTGCAATGAGCAAGGGACTCACATCTGAGTATACCCTTCCACGCTTATGGTGGACAAAAATGATTCAGAAAAGGGGGTGGTGATGAACAGAGTGTCTGAATTAAGCAGACCACTCTTACCCAGTCCAAAGATCAGAGCTTGATCCATCACCGTTTTTTAGCTCACTGCACCATCCCAGCTCAGAACTTGGCTATATGCAAATTAGTCTGACCCTGGCCCAGTGCATCATGGGAACAGGGCAGACCAAACTACCAAGCCAATTCTTATACTGGGAAGAAAACAAGCTTCCGGGGACCGGTTTCTGGCATTTCAGCCGTCTTCGGCCCGGCTTGCTTGAATCCTGATGGTGCAATGAGCAAGGGACTCACATCTGAGTATACCCTTCCACGCTTATGGTGGACAAAAATGATTCAGAAGAGGGGGTGGTGATGAACAGAGTGTCTGAATTAAGCAGACCACTCTTACCCAGTCCAAAGATCAGGGCTTGATCCATCACCTTTTTTTAGCTCACTGCACCATCACCACCCCCTTTTCTGAATCGCTTTTGGCCACTATAGGTGTGGCAGGGTATACTCAGACATGAGTCCCTTACTCACTGCTCCATCAGGATTCAAGCAAGCCGGGCCGACGACGGCCGAAATGCCAGATACCGTTCCCCGGAAGCTTGTCTCCTTTCTGGTGAAGAATTGGCTTGGTAGTTTGGTCTGCCCTGTTCCCATGATGCACTGGGCCAGGGACAGACTGATTTGCATATAGCCAGGTTCTGAGCTGGGATGGGGCAGTGAGTTAAATAACGGTGATGGATCAAGCCCTGATCTTTGGACTGGGTAAGAGTGGTCTGCTTAATTCAGACACTCTGTTCATCACCACCCCCTTTTCTGAATCGGTCTTGGTATTAGGCAGAAATTTCATGCGGCAAATCATCCTCAGTCAGCAGGTTTGGTAGAGTGCTATAATGGCACTCTCAAGCTCAAACTGGCAAAGATTCAAGCCAGCACGGGTTTTGCTTGGCCCGACGCTTTACCTTTGGCACTTTTATCTACGAGAACAACTGTACATTCTCGTTTAGGACTCAGCCCATATAAGGTCGTTTTTGGGCGCCCAGCTAACTTCTGGGGAGTCCCTCGACCTAAAAAGTACTCTGACATCCCGTATCCTATGTTGATTGACTATTTACATGACCTTACCACTAAATTGTGTGTTCTTCACCAACAGGTGCAAAACGGTTTGCCGGAGGCCTCTGCAGATCATTCAATTCATTCAATTCAACCCGGAGACTGGGTTTGCCTGAAGAATTTTCAGAGGAAAAAGAATTTGGAACCTCGTTGGGGGCCGCCTCTACAAGTTTTACTGGCAACACGTACAGCAGTAAAGGTCGTCGGAAAGAAGAATTGGGTTCATGGCGTGCACTGCAAAAGGGTACCTTTGCCTTTTGACCAGTGGATCCGCAAGGGTATAGGTGACAGTGAGGGAGAAAGGGTCCCTCGGTTTGTACCTTTCAGTAGTGCACATCTGGATCGAACAAACTCTAAAAAAGAAGACGACGACGTGTTGCAAGAAGATGTACCATCACATTTGCGATTGAACACAGTAAATTCAGAGACTTTGTTTCGAGAGCAAACGGTACCTGATAAGACTCGGTACAACTTAAGACCCAGATCGATTAAGAACGATTGAACTTTTTCCTTTTTCTTGTCACACTTTTGAGAGACATTTCTTTTCACTATCCATCAAGTTGCAGGGTCACGGTAGGAGTCTTAGGCTGTGACCTGAGTAGTGACAGTAGGTCTGCAGGACTTGCAGTGTCATAGGACGGCTAATAATCACGGGGTGCCGCTCGTAGTCACGGAGTGAAGGAGAAAACAGTCTTTGTGCACGGTCGGGGCTTCTGACATTACAGCCTGCTCACTTGGATGCCTGGAACTCGCTATTGACATTGGGGCTGATTGCTGATTGTTCGAGGTGGTTGACGGAGCGGGACTGCTAGTCCCAGCAGTCTCTGCGGCGCTCCATCAGCCGCTCCTGGTAACTCTTCCAGCCCCGCCTCTCCCGCCTCCCAGGTCCTTATCACGACTCGCGCCCCCCGCTTTGCGGGTGCCGCTCGTAGTCGCGGAGTGAAGGAGAAAACAGTCTTTGTGCACGGCCGGGGCTTCTGACATTACAGCCTGCTCACTTGGATGCCTGGAACTCGCTATTGACAATGGGGCTGATTGCTGATTGTTCGAGGTGGTTGACGGAGCGGGACTGCGAGTCCCAGCAGTCTCCATCGGCCGCACCTGGTGACTCTTCCCGCCCCGCCTCTTCTTTCTATTTAAACACCCCCAAACCTGCGGTACGCGGGACGTGCGCGGGCAGCACCGGGCCCGTTTAAGCCCATTCGAGCCCGGGTGAGACCGGACCGGGCCCCCTCCCCTTGGCCTTCTGCATCGGGATATCTACCAAACCAGCTACGGGGGAAAGACTTGAAGCTTCCCTTAACTTGTATAGGTACTGAAAACTTTAAGGTTAGATATGGCGAGCAGAGAAAAGTCGCTAACTCTGTTGCCCATACAGTTGGTGCTATGGATAATTTAATTGTCAGAGCCAATTCCCTTCTGACACATGAATTCGCAACCCTGGAGCGTAGACTTTCACAAGGAATCGAGAATGCTACACGATCTTCTTTTGAACACATAGCAAAAGCCCTGACTCCAAATAGACACCCAGTTCCTGTGGAAACAAATGTGATAATTAGTACTCCGTCGAACCTGGGGAGTGTTGTTGCACCACTAAGGGACCCTTTGCTGAATGTTTCTGTCATCCGGGACTTGGCTCCAATTTCGAGTATTACAACAGCTCCACTAGTAATTGAGAATGTCCGGCCACAAAATCAACTGTCCCAAGGGTCTAGGGAAGGAGCAATCCCCAAAAGGAAGTCTGGTCCACATACATCAGGGGGTAAAAAGGCGAAGGTCGCCAAGCACTGTAACACTATGGATGTGAACAGGGGGAAGAAGGTTGTAGAACAAACATCCATAGACACTACCACTCAACATAGTACTCAGGTAGACCATCAGCCTACTGACTTAGTCAGCTTAGTATCAGCTAGTGGCTCCCGGGGGGTGGGTGAAGTTGTTGTAGAGCACAATAATCTGGCTAGTTTGTTGGAGTCTCTAATCCATCTGTTAGAAGCTAGATTTGTTAAAATGGAAGCTAGGTTGGCCAAAATAGAAGAGGTAACAGGGGCCACTATAGATTACCTCAAGTCAGCAAACCTACAACAGGGGAACACGAGAAACAACCACGTGTCTACTAAACCAGTGGGGCCGCAATCTACAACAGTGCCCACTCTCTGAAGTACTATACCATCACCTACCCAACTCCCCCCTCCTGTAATTCCTTCTAATAAATATTCACCTACCCAAACCCCTCCCCCTGTTATTCCTCCTATTATATCTGGCACTGGTATAAATAGGGCTACGGAGATAGAGGGGCGTAACGCTCTGGAGGAAAACATTCAGCATAATAAGCGAGCGATAAACCTTCCCCCTGAGGTAGCCCCGTTTGTAGTTGTCCTAAGCGGGGTCCCAGAGCTTGCTGGCTCTGTGAATGAAACATTCCTATCTTTAAAAAATAAGGTTCTAAGTTGGCTCAATAAATATAGACCCCTCCCCCATGGGATCACTAGTGAAATTATCCTAGTGAGACGAGTACCATGGGTGGGCTTCACAAAGAAAAGTAATAATGGCGACTGTGTTTTAGTAAATTTTAGGGACCAGATGACAGTGACCCCAGATACCTCTATCCAGGCCTTGCCATTGTCCGCCTTCTACCCTGACAAACTTGAGCGGTTTGGGGGAGAGACGGATGAGGGCTAGTCCTGGGCAACACCTAGAAAACCACGCAGAGAGAATTGGTCTAGATTCCCAACTAGAGTATGTGGGAGGGGTGAATGGAATATCCCCTATCACTGTGGTCTGTACAACCAATTTTCACACCCCAATAGATTCAGTTGTCTGGATATCGTTGACTGACATCACACTAGGGACGGGGAACATCAGTGGTGGGCTACTACTACTACTCCAGGCGAGCCTACTAGAACTGTACACATAAGGGCATCCACTCTTGACAACTCGAGTAAAGGCAAATCCCGAGATGCTAACAGTGAATCGCTTAATCCAGCAGGGGTATGTGAGCGACCACCTTCTAGGCCCAAAGATGGGAGTACTCACCCATGTGTTCTGAACTGCTCCCAAGCACCCCAGGCTCTACAAGACTTGGAACCAGCTACACCAACTGCCTGTATTATAAGCGATAAGGGGGATTTAGGTTCAATCTCCATTGTCTCCTGGAATTTGGCAGTGCTATCGAACAAACTTGAGTCTCCGGAGTGCGGGTCATTTATAGATATGCAAGATGTCTGCCTCTTCCAGGAAACATGGCCCAGGGAAGACTACTGGCGTACTGGATTTGTCACTTTCACAATTCCAGCGAAATGGGCGGGGAAGGGCCGTCCGTCTGGTGGACTCCACATCTGGGTGGGCTGCCACCTAGGGTGTAAGGCAAGATCCCTTGAAACAAATTCCTTCGATGTCCAATGCGTATTATTGGAGTGGCCAAACACTCTCAAATTGGCACTGGTCAATGTATATTCTCGACCAGTGGGGGTAGCTAATATTTCAACTGCTATCGAGGACTTAGCGGCGTTCTTAAGTACTATCCTGCAAGGCACCTCCTACGTTGTAGGGGGTGACTTTAATTGCCAATTCGAGCCGCTACCATTGTTCTTGGAGGGTGCAACCATGGAGGAAGATGACCATTGGGCAATCCCTCCAATGGCAGGCCCCCCCCCAGTGAAGTCCAGGACACCACTAGCCACCCAAATTTTGTCCCTGACCCTTATTAATGCTTTAAGGGCTTGCAACGGGCGGGTTAATGGAGATATTCCTCCAAAACCCACCTTTAACAGACGAGGGCACAAATCCCAGTTGGATTACATTTTAGTGGAAATGCGTGACTGGGCTAGAGTCAAGGGTTTTGATGTAATCCCTTGAGATGAAAGCGATCATAACACGCTGATTCTAAAATTCTCGGTGCCGGGTGTTACTATTGATTCTCAGGGGGTTGAAGACCTTTCGGACCCTAGAGCGATTTTATCTAGTGACAGACGCAGAGTTAGGTGGGCAAAAATTATAGGGAACCTAAAGATATCCAACGGCTTTATGCCAAAATAGTCCCAGCTCTACAAAAAGTTGAAAATCTTATAATGCAATCTCGTAGTGAGGACTATTTTATTAAATTGAGGGATATCTATTTGGAACTATCTGGCGCCCTGGCGGAGGTACTCAACCCAGTAGTGCAGAAAAAGAAAGGCAAAGGGTTGAGAGCCTCATGGTACAATGCTGCCTGTAGGAAGGCCAAAGCAGACCTCCTAGTAGCCATGAAGCAACAGGACAGCATTGCACTGGTTAGGGTTAAGAGGAGGGATTATAAAGTTCTAATTCAAAACGCCAAGATCGAATGGGACAATGACATTTGGACCGATATGATGGGAGCTCTAAAATTTAAAGACGCCCGCAAATTCTGGCAGATTGTTAAAACTGGTTCTGCCGATTCGACCCTAGCAAGTGAACCTAATATCGCACCAGATGTGTGGGAGGCCCATTTTCGATCCTTGTATGTCTAAACAACTATGGATCAGTCTGGGGACCCAGGCATTTCAATAGTAGACCCTCCTTCTATTCCCTCTATGGAGTGGGATGAATTTACTGAGGCTGAGGTTGAGGCAGCCATTTCCAGACTCTCAGCAGAAAAAGCCCCAGGGCTCGATAAACTACCAGGGGATTTGTTCAAGCATGAACCTAGGGTTTGGGCCCCTTATTTTTAGGTGGTATTAAATGCAACCCTGGGAGGGATGCCGGTGCCTAGTACTTGGCTGGGAGCAGAGATTGTTCCCATCTTCAAGAAGGGTTCCCCTCTGCTCCCAGCCAACTACAGGCCTATTAGCCTAATCGAAGTTCCACAAAAAATGTTTGTGAGGCTGGTTCTGGATCGCCTATTAACATGGATGCTTGATCACTCTGTCTTGAGCCCATATCAAGCCGGGTTCAGGAACAGAGTTTCAACTATAGATCAAGTTTTCCGCTTGGCTCTCATATTTTGGAAAATGGTTACGTTGGAGGGTGGCAGCCTCTACACCGTTTTCGTTGATTTACGAGCAGCTTTCAACCTTGTACCCCGTAAAAAACGTTGGTCTGTTCTCTCAAACTTAGGGGTCCCGCAACATCTACTAAATATAGTTATTCGCCTACACACAGATAACTTTGCACAACTCAGAAGTGGCAGTGGGGGTACCTTATCAAACAGATTCCCCGTTGTCAGGGGTGTAAGACAGGGCTGTGTGCTCGCGCCGACCCTGTTTTGCCTCTATGTCAACGGGGTCATTGCCCATCTGAATGGGGTGGAAAACAGTGATGCCCCTAAGTTGGCAGGCAGCAGGGTGCCGGCGATTATGTTCTCGGATGACATCCTGCTGCTGTCTAAATCGCCTATGGGAATTCAAAGAGTGCTAGACGGCTTTGAGGCATTCTGTGGAGAACATGGCCTTGAGATGGTGTGAACCTTTGAATACCTGGGGGTCACCCTAAATGAGAAAATGACATGGGGGCACAATCAAACTAAATCACAATTGAAATTGACCCAACTGGCGGGTGGAATTATCAGGCTTACAAACAGAAATAAATCCTCCACTAAGCCGATCGGAGCGCCGTTAGAGATTTACAGAGTCCAGGCCAGGGGTGCGATCATGTACGGAGGCGAGCTCTGGGGCCACATGTGCAATCGTGAACTAGTGGCAACAGAGAATTAATTTATTAGGCAGCTACTATTACTACCCACTAGTACTCCCCTGTTGCCAATGAGGCTTGACTTGGGTCTTAAACCACTTGATGAAGACTTGGGTGTTAGGCCCTTGACCTTCTGGCGCAGGATATGGACTACACCGGAGTTAGTTAACTATAGGGTTGAGCTGCAGGAAATCCTGACCCTCCCAAATGTGGTGAAAATCCCCTGGTTCAATTACATCAGGAACGAACTAGGGCGATTGGGATTAGCCTCTCTATGGTCAGACCCCTTGTCCTCTTGCACCAGGATATCACGGAAGCAATTGGTCAAGCTGTATCACGAAAGCAAACTTAGAGCAAGAAACTGAGTTGCACATACTGTTCTTCTGCCATGCTTATGCGCAGGCTAGGAGGCACTGGATTGTCCCGGCTTGCAAAAACGTAGGGTTTTCTCATTGTTTGCAGGCGTACAGGGTCTTCAATACTGACTTATCTGATATGATTGTTTTTGCCGTCACAACATTTTTAGAAAGTATATGGCATAAGAGAAGACATCTACTAACTGTGGATGTTGCAGAACCGTTAGATTTGGATTATGCATTGTTTTTATAAATGCCTTTTAGCTACTGTCTGTAATGAACAACTGTTAAAATGTATCTGTTGGTTTTATACTGCCCTGGAGATGCTTGTTTTTAATGTACATTGGTCACTTTATTGAGCTGTTTTGTATCTTTTATGACAATTTCTGTCGAAATAAAGATTGTTGAATGAATGAATGAATAATCACAACTAAGTGATCTAGGAAGATTGCTGTGAGCAACGCCTTAGAGAATGGATATTAAAGTGGATAAGAATGATAAGAAGCAAGAAATGAAAAGTAAATATAAGAAATTGTTGGTTAGTCCATGTGGCGTAACCTTATGTATTTTAATATGTTCATGTACTTTATTGGCTTGTGTGGGTTGGGTTGTTCACACTATGCAGCAAGCACCTGTTCCAACTTCTGTTTCCTTGTCTTTTCCTACTACTGCCTCCCCGCATCAGTTCCATACACTCCCAGAATATGAGCAAATTAGGAGAACAGAATACTTCAACAATTCATTTATCCAGTTGTTACATCAGCATCAACTGGTAGTCAATACTACTGACTGTTGGGTTTGTGGGCTCATGACCCATAACACAGAGAGAGGGATGCCATATTTAGTCCTTCCATTTTCCTACGAAGGTTCTGCTTGGGCCTATTTGGCCATGTTTTCTAATGTATATCAGAACCAACTTCGATATCCTCCTGGTAGTCCATATGGTGGTGGAGCAGATTTTAGTCACAGTTCTTTGATAAAGGGAATAGTGGCCATGGCTAGAATTGCTGAAATTAGTAAGATTCCCGTTGATGAGAAACGAGCGTATGATGGTTGGAACGTGACTCGTTATGTTACTAGCCTTACAGATAAGGCTAGACGAAGGAGATCCCCACCAATTTGGACCGTACCTCATTGAGGTAATTTGTGTCTGCGGATAAATGAGCAAAATATTAAAAACCAACAGGAAAAGAGTGTTTGTTCCCATACATACATCTATTCACCCCAGATTTCTTCACCGTTAGTGCCATCACAAGGCACATATTTTGTCTGTCATGACAGAGCCTACATGTGGCTTTCTACCTACTTTTCAGGAACTTGTTATGTGGCTTTTCTTCTCCCTCCGAAATATACTGCTCCTTCAGGTCATCATAGAAAAGACATGGCAGAGGGGTTATTGATTCTAAGGACACAGCAGGACAAGAAGGAGGTGACTTTATCAAAGGGTTACTTCCTTTCTGAGGCCCAATGGCCAATAGCAGAAACATTAGACAGTTAGTTCGCGTTGTTGAGGCTACCATAAATGTAACTTCTGGAGCCTTGAGTAATCTAACAGCCGAACTTCAGGCGGATCGCCTTATGACTTTGCAGAATAGGATGGTTTTAGACATTGTCCTTGCAGATTGTGGAGGAGTCTGTAAATTGATCGGGTCTAGTTGCTGCATTTATATTCCTGATAATGCCCCTACGTATACCAAGCCATCTCCAAATTGCATGTAATTTCCGAGTCTATACACCAGGACACTTGAGATTGGACTGTGATAGGATGGTTTTGGGGACTACTATCCACATGGGGATGGAAGCAGGGCCGTTTCTACCATTAGGCAGGACTAGGCCGCCGCCTAGGGCGGCAAAAGGGGGAGGGCGGCAAAAAGCATGTCTGGGAAATCCCCCCTTTTCCGGTGCCCCTGGAAGTTGCTATCCTCCTTCGCCTGAAGCGTTTATTTTCCCCTCGGCATTTACTAATTGTATTTATCTTTCTGCAGACAGCATTTCTTTCAAATGCAGCCCGCAGTATGAAATCTAAAACATGTTATTAAGAAAATAAACATCCCTGATCCTGTTCAGTTGTGCAGGCCGGGGCCCTAGCAATTTGTCTTCAATTGCTGATAAAGGTGCCCCATAAGAGCAGGCCTGCCATCAATGAGGCACCCTCATCAGCAATTGAAGGCAGGCTAGCCATTCTATTTGGCAAATGCGATAGGGGGAGAAAATCTGTCCAAGTATGGGTGTTTTTTTTTCTCACGTTACCAAAGATGGGATTTGGTAACTGGAGCAATAGAAGCTGTCACAGAGAGGGGGCCCTGCCTGCCCCTGACAGATGAGGCTTCAAGGCTGCTCAAACAAGGCAAAGAAAGCCGGAAGCCCCTCTGACAGACAACAAGCACTGACAAAGCCTGTGGGCCTGGCTTTGTGCTTACACTGAAATGTCCTTTGTGTATAAAGCGAACCTGGAAAGAAGAGTCGTCTTTTTTATTTGTAACCTTATTACATTGCTGCAGCATTATTGTTGGAAGATAATTATTGTGTATGAATAGGATTGTAATACATTTAAGATTAAATAAAGCATGGGGTTGCTATCTGCTGACCAAGAGACATTTTGTAAGGCCAGTTGTGAATTATTTAAAAAATGGGTACATAGCAAACCAAGAAGGATGAAGCAGGATAGTCGCACGACGAGACCAGTAGTGTGTAGAATAGGTCTGCGGGCAAGAGCCACGTCACCTCTTTCGGACAGTCACTGACTGGTTGGTATTGCCATGTCAGTGCATTGCATGCACGTTTATCTCATGCCGAAATGTTGCCATTTTTCGGTCCTTCCTGGGCCTACATTGTTGACCTCTGGGCTGCTATGGGCAACTGTCCACCGAAGTTCGACACCTGCGAACAGGATTTACAGCGGGACAGTATGAGCAAAATCAAGTAGGCCTGATGTTCGCTATATCTGCCTTTGGTGCCTACTTACCTAAGCGTTACAAGACAGATAGCTACTTTCTTGCCAATGAGCTTTTTCCACCGCAGAGTCTTGAGCAGAGGACCACATGAAATCTTCAGCTTCTCCTTTTGAGCGCGTCAATTAGGATATTTTTTTAGGGTCAAAGTTCCCTTGATTGAAGGAGGACAAGATGGCGGCTGCTACTGTTTCCTGAGACGGGAGGGCAGGGGTTAAGTTCGCTTTACTAACTAAGTCCCACCATTTAAAAATGACATTGCGCCTAGCAGATCTGAGATGCATTCCAACACCTGTCAATTCTTAGCTGAGGCTCCTTAGCACATGGAGTGTTGTCCTGTGTGTCAAGCCTCAAGACTTTGACTGGAGCTTAGCGTCTGAAGTCAGACTAGTACCTGCAAACCTAGCCCACCCCGTCGGCTGCATGGTATAAATGAAATATCATTTACATAGTTCACACATTACATGATCTCCTACCCCTACAGAAACAAGCGGTTGGGCAAGGTGGCCTCTTGGACTAATGTATTTTTAACATAAATCCGTGAAAAATCTACAGCAGGTATCAGCAAATGATTCAACATAGTTAATCAAGCATTCTCTCTTCCAAGGTCTATAAAATAAGGACCATTGACTAATGCTGCTGGATAGTAGTATTATCTCCTGTTTATTGTGCTTTGAAGTCTGTAGAGGGTGCCACGGTCTTCATTAAGAGTGAAGGTGTCAGATGTTTACCCATGGGCCGCAGAAGATGCTGTGATTGTGGGGCACTCACATAACTGTATGCTGTCATGCTGGCGTAAGCTAGTCTATATATCTAATGCATTAATTCTTCTAGCCTGGATGACAGGGGAGAGAGTGATGGTAGTAAAAGGGAGGGGGCGGCATTTTTCAATTCTCGCCTAGGGCGGCAAAACACCTAGAAACGGCCCTGGATGGAAGGTATTAAACTTCCTTGGAATGGTTTTGGCCATCATTTTCTCTTGTTGTCTTTGTTTACAGTGTGGCCCTGCCATCTGCGGTCTTTGTGCTACCATGTGTGTCCCAAGGCCTGTGTCACAGAAAACAGAGAACATCAAAATAATGTTGCAGCAACAGCTCAACGACCTCATGGCCATTGACATCGACTCAGATTAACTGGAGTCTTTTGTGTTTTGCCTGAGTAATGGCAAAAGGAGGGTCTGAGGTTCTTCGGTTTCCGACTTTGTCCCGTATTTGGCTGCCATTTTGTGTCTCATCGCCATTTTGTGTTACCCTCACTCTGGCAGCACGGCGAACGGAGTGTTTTTGCCTTTCCCAGCTGCTACGTGTCTCTTCTGTTAAAAAGTAACCCCCCTGACCTTGTTTACGAAACCGATGTCAGGGTCTGGCCGAGGTCACTAATCCATGTCTGGGTTGATTGATCCCTGTCTAGATTGACTATTTGGCTTCCCCTATTCTTTCCTTACTTTATCTTATCCAACTGGCCTTCGCTATTCTCTCCTTGTAATCTCTTGTAAAACAACTATACTTTGAGGCACACAAATACGTCCTGCCACCTGCAAATTGGATTGTAGGCACTAGCACTGATTAATTTGTGGGGAGGGGTGACACACAGGGTCTGAAAGAGGGGCGTATTTGGGACACCTGATAGTTTGTTTTCCAACTTTTCCTATTGGCTTACTTTGTATGTATTGGGAGTATACGTTGTAAATATGTGTCCTATAAAAGATTGTGCGCCACGGAATAAAGTGGCAGTCTCCTGAGAACCTACTCTGTACTTCTGGGACAACTGTGCTTAGCTGCAGCTAATAAACCTGGTTTTCTACGCCTAACAGAGTGTCTTGTGTCTCTGTCCGACAAGGCAGGTGAACTCTGGGATTTAAGGCGTACCCTGCGCCGCCAGGCCCATAAGGCCCGGTTCTCCAAGGCAGAGTGCTTGGTTATGTGTGAGATGGTGCTCTAGCATGAGCTGAGCCTGTCTGCAGCTTTCTGAACCATGTCCTTATAGCTGTTCTATGATATTGCCATACCATATACTTTTAAGTGGATTATAATCCTCGAAGTTGAATGCTAACTTTGGTTTGGCTTCATCCAAACATGTTGTGTAAGGTGTCATACGCTTTGGAATACTACCCCCTCGCCAATTCTGGTGACGGGGGAAGCATTCCACCCTTCTAGAGGGAGAAGACATGTTGAAACTACTGTACCAGGTTAAAGTTAACCAGAGCCCCAGCATCACAAAATGGATGCTGCTGCCACAGACACAAGCCTGACCTCCTGCTGCTGGGAGTCCTTCCAGTCACTGAGGTTTGGACAATAGGTTTCCTGCTTGGGGAGGTGCGAGCACCACCCCACACAGGAGGATGTGTATTGGGACAGGGAGGGCTGAATAGAAACAGACACTGCCTGGAGCACACTAGGTGCTCCATGCATACCCCAGTTCAAACCGGTTGCTGGGGCACTCCAGCCCCAGCTCTGGCGCGAAACTGGACAAGGGAAAGGGGGTGTAACCACCCCCCTTCCTGGTCCTACCCACAGGAGGGACCTAGTGAGTAAACTAGCCCCCTTTAGTTGTATAAAGGTAGGAGCTGACCCAGGAGACTTTAGATTAATCCTGGAATCGAATTGAGACGAAACTCTGGACCCTTCGACATTCAACTGAGCTGAAGACTGAAGAATCCCCCTTGTGGCCAAGGAGTGACCACACTGGGCAACCAGGCACCATCCAGCAACTCGACGGCTTGCTTTGTCCCCGTTCCCGCTGGAACCCGAGCACAGAGCCCGACAAGATCCAGACTGCCAGGCCTCTCTGACCCCATTGCACAACTCCAGCACAGCTGAGCACCGTGGAAGGCGTTGGGACACGTGGGACCGGACATCTTGGAAAGTCTGCAACTTGATAACAGCGCAGCTCCTGAGGCATCCTCGAAGCTGTGCACTGGGGACTGAGACACTCCGACACCAAGCTCCACCTGCACCAAAGACCAACCCTCCACACTCCACGAGATCTGCGTGGGGCCCTTCTACTTGTGTTCTGCTCGACGCGTTGTTCGGTGGCTGGCCCGTTGGCTAGCAGCCCTGTGGCGACAATCCTCTTGAAAATCCATCGCTGGTCTGGTTGCTCCAGACTGGCCCTTGCTTCCCTGCAAAGGTGAAGTACCTCAGACCCTCCTGGTCTGCACCAGAAGTCTGTTGTGTATCCTGCGTGGGTTGCCTTTGCTTAGGCTTGTTGGCTCCGATCTTAAAGCCGACCCCTCCATCTGCGAGAACCTTCGTGGGACAGCTCCTTTCCAGCACCTGGTCGTCCTCAGCGACGTCTGGTTCCTTCCGGGTTCCACCCGGTCACTGGCTAGTGACCTAGACTCTGTCCCCTCTGCTTTCAGGTCTTCTTCAACTCCGATCCACCCTTGGATCCACCCGGACATCTTCCTCCTTGTCGCCTGCAGCATTTTCTTCCAAGGCTCCATAGGAATCAACGAGAAAACCTGACACACATTGACACCTATGCAACCGCAGCCCGTGGGTGAGGTAACGTGAGTACATCGGTGCTCCTGTAAGGATTGACTATCCTAGTGTCTAGTTTTATTAGTTGTATCTTCCTAGTTAGACCGGAAGTGTCCTAAATCTCCATTTACTTACCTTTTAAATACCCATTGACTTTCTATTGACTCTCGCGTGAGTGTACTGACACTGCACGCACCGCTTGTGGGCCTCCTACTCCTACCCTAAGGGTCATACAGTGTAGCCCCAGCAATTCCCTAGGCCCTAGGCCTCTTCCTTTCCCAAGTCGTGGTTCTTATACCACTTACTTAGTATATGGTTTTACGCGCCCCTAGATCCTAACTGTAAATTGTGCTATTTAAAGTATTTCTGAGAGTAACTTGTTATGTGCTTTTGCCTCTGACCTCATAAAGAGTTCAGAGGAGTGTGTTAGTGAATAAATACATATATATTTTATATATATCCTGTGTGGTGTCCTTTCCTTTGGTATTCAAGGGGTTACATATGGTAAAACAGCTGGCTTTACACGCCCTCAAGAGTCTTTTAGCCTAAGACTGTTCAGTCCACGCTACCTCTAGGATAGCTGGTCTATAACCCATAAAGGTTGTTTGGACTGGTGCAAGGTGTTCACTAGAATAGTGAACATCATATACCAGGCCAACTTCTCACATTGGTGTGCAGCGGTTGGGATTAGAGCTTGCTGTTGTTTTACCACTTGTAATCTTGAGATATCATTTGAAAGATCACATAGGTACCTGTAGGTACATATAAAAACAGTCTTAGTATACTTAAGTTCTACTGAACTTAGCTGTTGCAGATCCTGGGCCTAGCACACCCTGACTACAACTCCTAGAAAGGTTCTGTAGGAAAACAAATAGTGTAGGTAGGTGCAACACCCCACCTCACTAGATATCATGTCTCAGACAGGGAACCCCAGTGGTCCTCTGCCTGCAGAGGTAGATTCCTTGAGGACTGCCTTGAGATATGAAGCCTTAGCCCTCCAAGAATTGAGACAATTGTGTACTTCTAGAAGGCTAAAACAGGGTTCAAACCCTACCCCTAGATTCTTGATTGAGCTCTTAGAAGAATATGATGCTCAACAGCCACCTAAGACAGGTGATTCAGGTAGTGTAGATGAAGTCCTTCCCTCCTCAGATGATAATACTGATACTCTGGTACCAGAGGAAGAAGAAGAGGAGATAGAGGGGGAAGATTCTGATCTAGAGGCAAACAGCCAGGTCCCAGTCAGAAGACTTAGCCAGGCTAACTTAAGCATACATGGGAGTCAGTATGGGCAGCCCCTATACAGACCCACAAGGGGCTAAACCAGAGGCAGAGAACGGGAAGATCCCACTCCAGGGAATCTTTCCTGTCTTCAAATGGCTCTCATGGCCATACTCAGAGAGGGATGACCTCCCCTCAGAGGAGAGAACATAAGGCAAAAATGAGAGAGGCTGCTTTAAGGATTGAGAGGCAAGAATTAGAAGTTGCCCTGGCCAAAGAGAAGCTTGCTCATGCTAGAGAGCACAGAGAAAGTGGGTTAGAACCCACTGGTGGCAGCAATATCCTGAAGGATAAAGATAGGTCCTATGAGAATAGAAACCTAAGCAAGATTGTGCCCCCCTACAAAGAAGGGGATGACATTCACAAGTGGATAACTGCTTTGGAGAGGGCCTGCAAAGCGCAGCAGGTACCCCAAAGTTAGTGGGCAGCAATCTTATGGGTCTCCTTTGCAGAAAAAGGTAGAGATAAGCTCCTCACAGTTAGTGATTGGGATGCTAACAACTACTCTGTCCTGAAGAGTGCTCTGATTGATGGGTTTGGCCTAACCACTGAACAATATAGGCTGTTGTTCAGAGATACCCAGAAGACACAGACTCAGGACTGGACTGATTTTGTTGATTGTGCCACTAAGGCTCTGGAAGACTGGTTATTGGGCAGTGAAGTTAAGGACTATACAGGATTGTATAATTGATCATGAGAGAGCAAATCCTTAACAATTGTCATAACCAGTTATTGCATCAATACCTGATTGACTCTGATCTGACCTCTCCCCAAGAATTGGGAAAGAAGGCAGACAAATGGGTCAGAAATAGGATTAAGCGGAAAAACCAGAACCAGGGGGGTGATCAGAAAAAGGCAGACCAGAAGGGTAATGAGCAGAAACCAAAAGACCAGAAGTCTTCACCAGGCCCCCAAAAGGCACAGGTGGAGGGTGGCTACAAAAAGAACAAGCAGAAACAAGAAGGCCAAAAGAAGCCCTGGTGTGGTTACTGTAAATCAGTGTCTCACTGGTTTAGTGAGTGCACCAAAAAGGGCACAGCCCCAACCACCATTGCCCCATAGGCAACTGTTCCCCCTAGTCCAGCTGTTAGTGGAGGTTCCCAGCAAAAGGGTGTAGTAGGGTTGACCCTGGGAAATGAGATGGACTCTGGCCTAGTCAGAGTACCAACTCAGGCTGTTCTTGACTGTGATGGGGACATAGCAATGTCCACTACTGTAAGTCCCAGTAATGTGAGAAAGTACAGGCAGACACCTTTGATTAATGACAGGATGGCTCAGGCCTACAGGGACACATGTGCCAGCGTCACCATGGTGACACCTAACTTTGTGGACCCTGACTAGATCATACTAGGTGAGACCTACCTAGTGACCAACGCTAGCAATGCCACTACCTCCCATAGTATGGCAGTTGTTAACTTCTCCTGGGGAGGGGTAACTGGCCTCAAAAGAGTTGTTGTGAGTTCAGACCTTCCAGTAGAGTGTCTGTTAGGTAATGATCTTGAAACCTCTGTTTGGTCTGAGGTGGAGTATCGGACCCATGCAGAAATGCTGGGAATATCAACACATGTCCTTGCTGTGACCAGGTCACAGGCCAAAAAGTGCTTACCTGAACAGGTACTGGATCTTGGAACAATAGACCAGACACCAACCAAGAGAAAGAGCAAGGGGGTTAAGGCAGTGCCTTCCCCCCTGCCTCGGGTTGAGGATCAGCCCTCCCAGGAGAATGATTCTGAGATCCAAGAAGGAACTGTCCTAGAAGAGATGGAACCTGATCAGGTTGAGTTTCTTGGGACAGGGGGACCTTCCAGGGCAAATCTGAGGCAGGCACAATTAGATTGTTCCTCTCTTGAACATCTCAGACAGCAAGCTGCTGCTGAGGCTGCTGGGAATGCTCAAGGTACCCATAAAGTGTATTGGGATGATGGGCTCCTTTATTCAGAGGCTAGAGACCCCAAGCCTGGTGCTTCCAGGAGGTTGGTCATACCTCTGCAATTTAGGGGCTTCCTTCTTACCTTGGTCCATGCTATTCCCTTAGCAGGACACCTGGGCCAGAACAAGACTTGGGACAGGCTTGTCCCTCACTTTCACTGGCCCCACATGTCAGAAGATACCAAGGAGTTTTGTCGCTCCTGTGTTACCTGCCAAGCCAGTGGCAAATCAGGTGGCACAACAAAGCCCCCCCTCATACTAGGGTGGTGGGGGTACCCTTTGAAAGAGTGGGGATAGACATTGTAGGACCAATGGACCCCCAAACAGCATCTGGGCTCAGATTTATACTGGTGGTAGTGGATCATGCCACCAGGTATCCAGAGGCTATTCCCCTGAGGACCACAACAGCTCCTGTTATGGCAAGGGCCCTACTTGGAGTTTCCTCCAGAGTGGGGTTTCCAAAGGAGGTTGTTTCTGACAGAGATGCAAACTTCATGTCAGGATATTTGACTGCAATGTGGAAGGAGTGTGGTGTCAACTATAAGTTCACCACACTCTATCACCCACAGTGCAATGGGCTTGTGGAGAGATTCAACAAGACCCTCAAATGGATGATAAAAGGGTTACCAGAAAAGCTGAGGCGAAGATAGGACATCCTTTTACCCTGCATTCTGTTTGCTTACAGAGAGGTCCCACAAAAGGGGGTTGGCTACAGCCCTTTTGAGCTTTTGTTTGGGCATCCTGTAAGGGGACCCCTATGTCTTGTGAAGGAAGGATGGGAGTTACCTCTTAAAAAGCCTAAGCATGACATAGTGGACTATGTACTTGGTCTCTGCTCCAGAATGGCTGAGTACATGGAGAAGGCTTCCAAAAACCTTGAGGCTAGCCAGGAGCTCCAGAAAGCTTGACATGACCAAAAGGCTGTGCTGACTGTGTACCAGCCAGGACAGAAAGTGTGGGTGTTGGAGCCAGTGATCCCAGCAGCACTCCAGGATAAATGGTCTGGACCCCATACAATAGTTAAACAAAAGGGAGAAGTCACCTACTTGGTGGACCTTGGGACTCCCAGAAGCCCCCACAGGGTGCTTCATGTCAACAGACTTAAAGCATTTGTCGACAGGGCAGACATGGGCTTACAGATGAGGGGCAGGAGGAAGAGAGTGACCCTCTCCCAGACCTGCTTACTCAAAACCCTGATGATGGCTCAGTGGATGGTGTGGTCTTTGCAGACAGCCTCTCTGACCATCAGCAACAGGATTGTAGATAAGTTCTGAGGTCCTTCAGACATTTGTTTTCTCTGACCCCAAGTCAGACAAGCTGGTGCACCCATGAGGTGGACACTGGTGACAGTCTGCCTGTCAAGATTAAGATCTACAGGCATCCTGACCATGTCAGGGGCTGCATAAGGACAGAGGTCCAAAAGATGTTGGAGCTGGGAGTCATTGAGCCCTCAGAGAGCCCTTGGGCTAGTCCTGTGGTCTTGGTACCAAAACCTCACACCCTAGATGGTAAGAGAGAGATGAGGTTTTGTGTAGACTACAGAGGTCTCAATGCTGTGACTAGGACAGATGCCCACCCCATCCCCATGGCTGATGAGCTCATTGATAGATTGGCTTCTGCCAAGTTCTTGAGCACATTTGACCTGACAGCAGGCTACTGGCAAATCAGATTAGCTGAGGACTCTCCAGATATTTCCACTTAGAACATGAAGACTCAACTGGTCAAGGTTAGTTTAATGTCCCTAAGTTTGGGGGGGGGGGTTGTGTAGGAGAGTAGGGTCTGCTTCCTATGGTCACCCCCACTTTTTGCTTTGCTTTACTGGTTTTCGACTTAGATATGGCTGTGGGCCTGCTAATCAGACCCACAGCACAGATGCACTCTCTCTAAATTCACACCATGTACTCTAGGTACATCCACAATTGGGAATTGGTTCACCTTGTCAGCCCCTGTAGAAGTGTACCACAGGTACTCAGGGCATAGGTGTAACCACGGCCTACCTGGGGCTGCAGCATGTATTATGCCACC
Organism: Lissotriton vulgaris; assembly: GCF_964263255.1. Classification (NCBI taxonomy): domain Eukaryota; kingdom Metazoa; phylum Chordata; class Amphibia; order Caudata; family Salamandridae; genus Lissotriton; species Lissotriton vulgaris. The sequence continues at coordinate 2,066,284,551 of NC_141687.1, forward strand.
CCTGGTTGGCCACTCAAATAGACATAACTGGCTGATCACTCAGCTGGGATAAGGTCGTGTAACCATCCCTTGCTTAGGTGTAGTATTCCTATACCTACTTACATATAGACGCATAGTAACCTATAAGTCACTCCTATGGCAGGCCTTAACAATTCTGGATAATAAACCGAAGAAAATGCCAAAACTGATGTGTAAATTAAACATACAATTTTGTTCATAAGCTAGAAAAACTCATTCCAACCTACGATATTGCTAATAAATAGCGTTTTATTCAATCAATTCAGAGAAAATTATTTCAAAGGAATTAATGCATTTTATACAGTACTACACCATTATATTATACAACACTCATTCAACTAGTCTTTCATATCACACACATACAAAATCAGACATCCATATGTACATAACTTAAAGAATTATCAAAAAAGGGGAAAGAAAAGAATTCAGAGAGAAAGAAACAAAGGCTGCTCAACCGATACTCATCTGTAATATACCATCTATCTATACATATATACACAACACGGGATTACTCGTGAACAACTTAAATAGTATCACACATTGTATATACAGGTTGAAGCATTCGAGTTCTCATTTGTTTAAGTTTTTCACTTTTTGAGAGAGCAGCACTTTGCAGAGGGCCTACGCGTTTCGAGTCCTGTACAATGAGAGGACTCTCATCAGGGCCGGGAGGGGTTATCTAGAAAGAAAAATATCTCTATGTCAGGTTTATACTCGAGACCTTTATAAGAAACCTTTTAGCATCAAGACCGATTCTCTCGCACAGCTTACCCTACTGGTCTGCTAGGCCACTTGACAGGTGTAGAGAGCTGGGATGCGGTAGGTAGCGCTCACTGGAGGAGAGGGCGTAGTCACACTAAGGATTTAAGGGCAGCAATTAGCCTGCAGTGTTGAGGCTAGGCGAAAACACATAGACAAAAGCAGGGGAGGACCAGTTCTTACCTTGCTTGATCAAAGTGGACCGGGGACTAAATGGTTGTCCGCTATCAAGGTTAGAACGGGGAGACGGACGAGGTCAGGGGTGCCTGTGGGTAAAGACAAGTGGCGAAGCATAAGGGATTGAAAAACCCTGGTGGACAGGTACCCTAGATCTATAAACACAGGGTCCTACCTGTTCGAAGTAGGCTTTTGAATTTGGAAATCAGACGTCCTACACGAGTTTGGGCGGATGCTGAGAGGTATTCTTTCGACTCCTGCAATAGAGTCACAAAGTGTAAGTCACCACGGGGCCCTCGGGACGGGATGACACAAGCTTAGAAATGCTCCGCGTTTGAAATGAAATAACAACGCACCTAAGGGACGGAGTCTCCTCGTTTCGGTCGGCGTCTCCGGAGCGCTGATCCTTCGCGCATGCGCTGTGGATAGCGTGAACGGTGTGTGGTCACCTAATATAGCAGAATCCACATAGGACGCTACTCTCTGGCGCGTGGGCGCTGAGAAAGGTTGCAGTGTTGCTGTACCTGCGCATGGATCCTGCAGTCTACAGACAGTGTGCCCCATGGGACGCTACTCTCTGGCGCGTGGGCGCTGAGAAGGGTTACAGTGTAGAAATACCTGCGCATGAATCCTGCTGTCTACAGACAGTGTACCGGTTAAACACCAGGTACTGGTATGAGTTCATCCTACAGACACAATATAGTGACGGACTGGGGGGCCAGTAGAAAGGCAGAAGGCACTTCAAAGTTTATAAATCTCTGATAGTTCATTGAGGCCAGTGACGGCCGTGTTGAACTTCACAATTAGGAGCGCCTCCCTTTTGGAGAGTCTGGCATCCCAATCTCCTCCTCTAGGGTCGCGCTCCACCTTGGAGATTATGGTCCATTGAAGGTCTTTAATTTGATGGCCCAGTCTGTTCCAATGGTTTACCAGTGGAGCTGTTTCAACACGATTTTTTATTCTGGATTTATGTTGGGAAATCCTTTGTCTTACCTCTTGATTAGTTTTCCCGATGTACAGGAGTCCACAGGGACAAACGATTCCATACACCACATATTTCGATTTACAGTTACTGTGGGCGTCATGTTTCCATGAGATGCCTCTGTGCTGGAACAGAGCTCCCTCTATCGTGGACTCGCAACATACACAGGTGCCACATTTGTGGTGTCCTGTGATCGGATTTAGTCCCATCATTTGTCTGATGGTCGGAGGTGTTTGTCTGGGGGTGGCTGCTCTTACTACAAAATTGGCAATGCTCTTATCTTTTTTGAACGCAAAAAGGGGGGGTTCCTTTAAGCATTCTTCAAGGTTTTTCACGAGGTGCCAGTTTTGATTTATCACTTTCTTTAGCTGATTGGCATTGGGACAGAACGTTGTCACGCACACCTGGCGTTTCAGCTGAGGCTTGATACGTCTTTCCAGGAGGGACTCCCTTGGAGTCCACCGTGCCCTTTTCATGCAGTTTGAAACCAATTTCCTAGGGTATCCACGATCACATAGCTTTGTAACTAGGTTGTTTGCATGATGTTTGTAGTCCTCATTCAGGGCACAGTTCCTTCGGATACGAAGGAATTGCCCCAGTGGTAGGTTCTCTCGCAGACTCCTTGGGTGGTTGCTTGAGAAAAGAAGGGCTTTATTCCTATCTGTTGGCTTCACGAAGAGCGATGTGGATAACTTTCCTTCATTAGGGAAGACTTCCACATCCAAGAAGGATATTTTTTCTTTCGATGAGGATATGCTGAATTTTATATCCCCTGTCCGTGCGTTCAACTAGTTATAAAAGCTTTCCAGTTCGTCCTCAGTGCCCTTCCACACCATAAAAACATCGTCAATGAAGCGTAGCCACGCTCCAATGAGATCTTTGAAGGGGTTATTGTTGTAAACGAAAGTGTCCTCATAGAGAGCCATAAAAAGAACAGCCAATTCAGGGGCGAAGGGACACCCCATCGCTACTCCTTTGATCTGAAAATAAAAATCGCTCCCAAAACAAAAATAATTCTTTTTTAGGGCAAAGGATGCCAGATCAATCAAGAATTTGGTTGGTACCTGTACTGGTCGAGTTCTTAGCTCCAGGAAATGTGTAAGGACTGCTATGGCTTCATCCTGCGGAATCTGGGTGTAAAGGGCATTGACATCCAAGGTGACCAGTATGTCCCTGCCCTTACAGAATTCTATAGGCTCAAGTTTATTGATAAAGTCCGTCGTGTCCTGTAGATATGATTTTACTAGGCTCATGAATTCTTTCAAGAACACATCGACATATTTGGCGATGGGCTCGAGTAGTGAATCACAGCCTGCTACAATTGGTCTTCCGGGGGGTTTGTTTGCATCTTTATGTACCTTTGGCAGGATATAAAATAAAGGTGTCTTGGGATGTTTTTTCTGTAAGAATTCCAGTTCTTTAGGGCCTACAAACCCTTGATCGAAGCCATCTCTAATGATCGAGAACAACTGGTTCTGTAATTCAGATGTGGGGTCTTTCTGGATTTTCTTATAGCATTCCTGATCCTTTAATTGCCTCAGGACTTCCTCATTATAGTTGGCAGTGTCCCACACCACTATAGCTCCGCCCTTATCGGCTTGCTTTATGGTGATGGTGGCATCATTCCTTAGGTCTGCGAGAGCTTTCTTTTCTTCTAGTGAGGTATTAAATTTGACAAATGTTTTCTGTGATTCCATGAAAACATCCCAAGACACCTTTATTTTATATCCTGCCAAAGGTACATAAAGATGCAAACAAACCCCCCGGAATTATTTTTGTTTTGGGAGCGATTTTTATTTTCAGATCAAAGGAGTAGCGATGGGGTGTCCCTTCGCCCCTGAATTGGCTGTTCTTTTTATGGCTCTCTATGAGGACACTTTCGTTTACAACAATAACCCCTTCAAAGATCTCATTGGAGCGTGGCTACGCTTCATTGACGATGTTTTTATGGTGTGGAAGGGCACTGAGGACGAACTGGAAAGCTTTTATAACTGGTTGAACGCACGGACAGGGGATATAAAATTCAGCATATCCTCATCGAAAGAAAAAATATCCTTCTTGGATGTGGAAGTCTTCCCTAATGAAGGAAAGTTATCCACATCGCTCTTCGTGAAGCCAACAGATAGGAATAAAGCCCTTCTTTTCTCAAGCAACCACCCAAGGAGTCTGCGAGAGAACCTACCACTGGGGCAATTCCTTCGTATCCGAAGGAACTGTGCCCTGAATGAGGACTACAAACATCATGCAAACAACCTAGTTACAAAGCTATGTGATCGTGGATACCCTAGGAAATTGGTTTCAAACTGCATGAAAAGGGCACGGTGGACTCCAAGGGAGTCCCTCCTGGAAAGACGTATCAAGCCTCAGCTGAAACGCCAGGTGTGCGTGACAACGTTCTGTCCCAATGCCAATCAGCTAAAGAAAGTGATAAATCAAAACTGGCACCTCGTGAAAAACCTTGAAGAATGCTTAAAGGAACCCCCCCTTTTTGCGTTCAAAAAAGATAAGAGCATTGCCAATTTTGTAGTAAGAGCAGCCACCCCCAGACAAACACCTCCGACCATCAGACAAATGATGGGACTAAATCCGATCACAGGACACCACAAATGTGGCACCTGTGTATGTTGCGAGTCCACGATAGAGGGAGCTCTGTTCCAGCACAGAGGCATCTCATGGAAACATGACGCCCACAGTAACTGTAAATCGAAATATGTGGTGTATGGAATCGTTTGTCCCTGTGGACTCCTGTACATCGGGAAAACTAATCAAGAGGTAAGACAAAGGATTTCCCAACATAAATCCAGAATAAAAAATCGTGTTGAAACAGCTCCACTGGTAAACCATTGGAACAGACTGGGCCATCAAATTAAAGACCTTCAATGGACCATAATCTCCAAGGTGGAGCGCGACCCTAGAGGAGGAGATTGGGATGCCAGACTCTCCAAAAGGGAGGCGCTCCTAATTGTGAAGTTCAACACGGCCGTCACTGGCCTCAATGAACTATCAGAGATTTATAAACTTTGAAGTGCCTTCTGCCTTTCTACTGGCCCCCCAGTCCGTCACTATATTGTGTCTGTAGGATGAACTCATACCAGTACCTGGTGTTTAACCGGTACACTGTCTGTAGACAGCAGGATTCATGCGCAGGTATTGCTACACTGTAACCCTTCTCAGCGCCCACGCGCCAGAGAGTAGCGTCCCATGGGGCACACTGTCTGTAGACTGCAGGATCCATGCGCAGGTACAGCAACACTGCAACCTTTCTCAGCGCCCACGCGCCAGAGAGTAGCGTCCTATGTGGATTCTGCTATATTAGGTGACCACACACCGTTCACGCTATCCACAGCGCATGCGCGAAGGATCAGCGCTCCGGAGACGCCGACCGAAACGAGGAGACTCCGTCCCTTAGGTGCGTTGTTATTTCATTTCAAACGCGGAGCATTTCTAAGCTTGTGTCATCCCGTCCCGAGGGCCCCGTGGTGACTTACACTTTGTGACTCTATTGCAGGAGTCGAAAGAATACCTCTCAGCATCCGCCCAAACTCGTGTAGGACGTCTGATTTCCAAATTCAAAAGCCTACTTCGAACAGGTAGGACCCTGTGTTTATACATCTAGGGTACCTGTCCACCAGGGTTTTTCAATCCCTTATGCTTCGCCACTTGTCTTTACCCACAGGCACCCCTGACCTCGTCCGTCTCCCCGTTCTAACCTTGATAGCGGACAACCATTTAGTCCCCGGTCCACTTTGATCAAGCAAGGTAAGAACTGGTCCTCCCCTGCTTTTGTCTATGTGTTTTCGCCTAGCCTCAACACTGCAGGCTAATTGCTGCCCTTAAATCCTTAGTGTGACTACGCCCTCTCCTCCAGTGAGCGCTACCTACCGCATCCCAGCTCTCTACACCTGTCAAGTGGCCTAGCAGACCAGTAGGGTAAGCTGTGCGAGAGAATCGGTCTTGATGCTAAAAGGTTTCTTATAAAGGTCTCGAGTATAAACCTGACATAGAGATATTTTTCTTTCTAGATAACCCCTCCCGGCCCTGATGAGAGTCCTCTCATTGTACAGGACTCGAAACGCGTAGGCCCTCTGCAAAGTGCTGCTCTCTCAAAAAGTGAAAAACTTAAACAAATGAGAACTCGAATGCTTCAACCTGTATATACAATGTGTGATACTATTTAAGTTGTTCACGAGTAATCCCGTGTTGTGTATATATGTATAGATAGATGGTATATTACAGATGAGTATCGGTTGAGCAGCCTTTGTTTCTTTCTCTCTGAATTCTTTTCTTTCCCCTTTTTTGATAATTCTTTAAGTTATGTACATATGGATGTCTGATTTTGTATGTGTGTGATATGAAAGACTAGTTGAATGAGTGTTGTATAATATAATGGTGTAGTACTGTATAAAATGCATTAATTCCTTTGAAATAATTTTCTCTGAATTGATTGAATAAAACGCTATTTATTAGCAATATCGTAGGTTGGAATGAGTTTTTCTAGCTTATGAACAAAATTGTATGTTTAATTTACACATCAGTTTTGGCATTTTCTTCGGTTTATTATGTTTAATGCTCAGCCTAACTGATTAAGAGCTAACTCTCTGTTGTTCATTAACAATTCTGGAGGCAGAGTGCTTGGTTATGTGTGAGATGGTGCTCTGGCATGAGCGGAGCCTGTCTGCAGCTTTCGGAACCATAGCTGTTCTATGATATTGCCATACCATATACATTTAAGTGCATTATAATCCTCGCGGTTGAATGCTAACTTTGGTTTGGCTTTATCCAAACATGTCGTGTAAGGTGTCATACGGAAACGAATACTACCCCCTCGCCAATTCTGGTGATGGTGGTAGCATTTCACCCTTCTAGAGGGAGAAGACATGTTGAAACTACTGTACCCGGTTAAAGTTAATCAGAGCCCCAGCATCACAAAATGGATGCTGCTGCCAAAGACACAAGTCTGACCTCCTGCTGCTGGGAGTCCTTCCAGTCACTGAGGTTTGGACAATAGGTTTCCTGCTTGGGGAGGTGCGAGCACCACCCCAGACAGGAGGATGAGTATTGAGACAGGGGGGGCTGAATAGAAACAGACACTGCCTGGAGCACACTAGGTGCTCTATGCATACCCAGGTTCAAACCGGTTGCTGGGGCACTCCAGCCCCAGCTCTGGCGCGAAACTGGACAAAGGAAAGGCGGTGTACCCACCCCCCTTCCTGGTCCCACCCACAGGAGGGACCTAGTGAGTAAACCAGCCCCCTTTAGTTGTATAAAGGTAGGAGCTGACCCAGGAGACTTTAGATTAATCCTGGAATCGACTTGAGACGAAACTCTGGACCCTTCGACATTCACCTGAGCTGAAGACTGAAGAATCTCCCTTGTGGCCAAGGAGTGACCAACCTGGGCAACCAGGCACCATCCAACAACTCAACAGCTTGCTTTGTCCCCGTTCCTGCCGGAACCCGAACACAGAGCCCGACAAGATCTAGACTCCCAGACCTCTCTGACTCGACTGCACGACTCCAGCACAGCTGAGCACCGTGGAAGCCGTTGGGACATGTGGGACCGGACATCTTTGAAAGTCTGCAACTTGCTAACAGCGCAGCTCCTGAGGCATCCTCGAAGCTGTGCACTGGGACTGAGGCACCCCAACACCGAGCTCCACCTGCACCGAAGACCAGCCCTCCACACTCCACGAGATCTGCGTGGGGCCCTTCTGCTTTTGTTCTGGTTGACGAGTTGTTCGGTGGCTGGCCCGTTGGCTAGTAGCCCTGTGGCGACGATCCTCTTGAAAATCCATCGCTGGTCTGGTTGCTCCAGACTGGCCGTTGCTTCCCTGCAAAGGTGAAGTACCTCAGACCCTCCTGGACTGCACCAGGAGCCTGTTGTGTATCCTGCATGGGTTGCTATGCTTAGGCTTGTTGGCTCCGATCTTACAGACGACCCCTCCATCTGCGAGAACCTTCGTGGGACAGCTCCTCTCCAGCACCTGGTCGTCCTCGACGCCTCCTGGTCCGCGTGGCTGCAAAGACAAGCTTCACGACAGCGCCTGATTGCTCCTCAACGACGTCTGTTTCCTTCCTGGTTCCACCCGGTCACTGGCTAGTGACCTAGACTCTGTCCCCTCTGCTTTCAGGTCTTCTTCAACTCCGATCCACCCTTGGACCCACCCGGACATCTTCCTCCTGGTCGCCTGCAGCATCTTCTTCCAAGGCTCCATAGGAATCAACGAGAAAACCCGACACACTTTGACAACTATGCACCCGCAGCCCGGGGGTAAGGTAACGCGAGTACTTCAGTGCTCCTGTAAGGATTGACTATCCTAGTGTCTAGTTTTGTTAGTTGTATCTTCCTAGTTAGACCGGAAGTGTCCTAAATCTCCATTTACTTACCTTTTAAATACCCATTGACTTTCTATTGACTCTCGCGTGAGTGTACTGACACTGCACGAGCCGCCTGTGGGCCTCCTACTCCTACCCTAAGGGTCAGAAAGTGTAGTCCCAGCGATTCCCTAGGCCCTAGGCCTCTTCCTTTCCCAAGTCGTGGTTCTTATACCACTTACTTAGTATATGGTTTTACGCGCCCCTAGGGCCTAACTGTAAATTGTGCTATTTAAAGTATTTCTGAGAGTAACTTGTTATGTGCTTTTGCCTCTGACCTCATAAAGAGTTCAGAGGAGTGTTTTAGTGAATAAATACATACATATTTTATATATATCCTGTGTGGTGTCCTTTCATTTGGTATTCAAGGGGTTACATATGGTAAAACAGCTGGCTTTACACGCCTTCAAGAGTCTTTTAGTCTGACTGTTCTGTCCATGCTACCACTAGGATAGCTGGTCTATAAGGTTGACTTTACAACCATCACCATAAAGGTTGTTTGGACTGGTGCAAGGTGTTTACTAGAATAGTGAACATCATATACCAGGCCAGCTTCTCACAGTAACCCAAAGGAGGGAAAGTGAAGAAGCCCTCGTCTGCACATAAATTCTTGAATTCCATGGCCCGAGGAAAACACTGAGAGGGAAGTAGGAGCAGGGCCCGAAGCCCGCTGTCAAGGAGGGCCAAGAAAAAGCTGAAAAAACAACTGAAAAGACTGAAAATCGAAAAAGACCAATTATGCCAGCTATGTTGAACAGCGGCAACCTGAAGGACAAAAGCAACCCAAGGCCACTCTTTCCCATCTTTAGCTTTAAACAGTAAAACAATATACGGGCAACTAGGGAAGAAAATGTCCAGGAAAACAAGGTCCGATTGCGACAGAGCAAGCATCGGACAGGCCCGCAACCAACAGGGAAAAAACTAGACTTGGCACAGGCAGAGGCACCAGGGGCCATCCCAGCAAAAGAGGACGCCTGTACAAAAACCAGGGGACCCGTCCCATTGAGGCCCAAGATTTCAAACAGTGAGAAGGGGCACACCACACTCTTCCAGAGTGAGCAACAGATTTTTAAAAAAACTTGGCGGAATCCTCAAATGGAGCAGTAGGCAGAAAGCATAAAAGAGCCTTCAATAACGGCTCTCCAACTCAGGGCCCTCATAACCTTGCCGAGGGGGAGGACAGATGTCCACTGAACACGTCTAAGCTCAATAAAAAGACTGCAATCCACGAGGTGGTGCTTACCCCTAGGTACAAAGTTAAAGGCTCCTATGACATCCTGAATAGGCCCAACATCCTATGTCTATTAGGACACATCGCCACTTTGGCACAGATTACTTCGGAAAAACTAGAGTGGGTAAAGTTCAGAAGGTTAGACAGGTATACCCACAGAGACTTCACCTTAGTGGGATTCAGTCAACAGCAAATTCAACAGGCGGTTGTTGGCGAAGCCTAACAACTAGCAAGCTGGGGCATTGACGTTCAAGCACCCAGCCCGACGAAATATCCACATGTTTTTATCCCCCCACCTTGACGGGAGAAGGCTCCATCAATTCTGAAAGGAACAAACAACTATAGTACAGGAGGGAGAAACATCTTTGAACGAACAAGCACCCAGATAAATATCAGCATTACCCACAGAGCTAGCCAGGGCAGAGTGTAAACGAGCCAGCTCGAGCAGGCTTCAATGGAGGAACTCTGACAACAGCATCCCTAACCAAAGACGAAATCTCATCAGCACAGAAAGAAGAAGGGGGAAACCCGCTGACCACCAACAACAACCAACCACTGAACAACAACTGAAACTAACCCTCATTTCATGAAAAATTGCAGGGCTAAGCAACATTTTTAGGAACAAGGTAACACAGGATTACCTTGCAAAGGGGGACATATTGTGCTTTCAGGAACCTGGGCATTGTCAACAACTCCACTTGTCAGCTTTTATGAACATCATATACCTGCGACGAAAAAGAATATCTTTGGAAGCCCGTCAGGAGGCCTGTCTGTTTTCTTAAGTCACGCCTTCAAACTGAAAACCACAGTAATAAGAGTAAAACCCCCCAACCCATGACAATCGAGGGGCTTGGTGCGAGCCACCAGCCCTACAGACTGTTGCTAAATAAACTGTTATATTAATCCAATAAAGAGCCAAACATAATCTTCCATGCAAATTTTCACCAGCACTCGGGAAGAAGTAATAATCAAATTTGAACATCACATTGTAATCTGAGAATAAGTCGGGACCTTGCTCTCTCTTCTTAAAACTTTTAAGTTACAATCTATTCACGGCATGAAAAGAAAATGGCATCCCCTCATGGTCCTCCAAGCCGACCTTTAGGAATGCATCTACAATAGATTATATCCTAATTAATGAGAGGCAGGTCAATAAGCTGAGTGACTTTGCAGTGGACTACAAAGAAGAAAGTGACCACAGACTACTGAGCGCCAACCTCCACCTGGCAATACAACCAGCGGACGATCAGAAAATAATTGGCGTACCCATGGGAGAAGAGCGATTTAGAGCCCTCAAAAGAAAAAAAATGGACCATCTCGGAGACAGACTGACGAAGTATGAAGTATCGAGGAAAGAAGACCCTCCGACAGGATTCACAAGGAATATAATAGGCTACTGGGAAATGTTATGTTATGTTATGTTATATTGACTTTTTGAGCGCACAGCTGCCCCAGCAAAGGGGCGTCCCGGCGCTATATCTGGAAAGAACATAACAAACAAAGCAGAACACAGAAGGAAGCTAATAAGGCAGGGGGAAAAGATACGTTTTCACAGCTTTCCTAAATGCAAAAAGATTATCTAAGGAACGGATGTGAGCAGGAAGTGCATTCCATAGTTTGGAGGCCATCACCATGAACGATCGACCACCCAATCTGCATTTATGGAATCGGGGAACCAGTGCCAGATTTTGGCCAGCAGAACGCAGGCTACGCGAAGGAGTGTAGGGAGTCAAAAGATGCTGAAGGATGGCAGGGGTATCAGATTTCAAGATTTTGAAGGCAAAACATAGCGCCTTAAATTCGATACGTCTGATGATTGGCAGCCAATGAAGTTTGGAAATTGTGTTACGGGCTGAGCAGAAACGCGGGAGGCCCACGAGGGCTCTAGCTGCCGCATTCTGGACCCGTTGGAATCGCAGGACTTCTGCCTGATTAGCACCTAAAAGTAATGCACTGGCATAGTCAAGTCTGGATAGTACGCTCGCTTGAACCACCATCTGGCGGGTGGGGGCGTCAAAAAATTTGAGGATGGGCCTCAAGCCGCGTAAAATGCCAAAGCACGTAGATGCCGTCTTTTTGGTGTGGCACGAAAAAGTGAGTTTGGAATCCAGCCAGACACCCAAATTCTTAAGTTCTGACACAGGTATTGGCGGAGGTCCCAGCTCTTTAGGCCACCAGTCTGCGCCCCATAGATCAGGTTGTTTCCCCAATACCATCACCTCGGTTTTGAGGGCGTTGAGCTGTAGGCAGTTGGCCGTTAGCCAGCTAGCAACAGCCCTCAGACCGTCCGCAAAGTTGGATGCCAGCTGGTCGGAATCTCCGTTGAGTGCTACCGCCAACTGGGTATCATCGGCGTATGATACCATGGTGAGACCCCAACTCTTAGCAACCTCCGCCAGCGGTTGGACGTAAAGGTTGAAAAGAGTGGGGCTCAACGCCGACCCCTGCGGGACTCCTTGGGTGATGGCATGAGACTTGGATCTAAATGGTGGTACAACCACCTGAAAGGAACGTTCCGAAAGGAACGACTGAAACCAGTCTAACGCCCTGCCTGATATGCCTGCCTCACCAAGCCTCTGGACAAGAATGGTATGGGATACAGTGTCAAAGGCGGCACTAAGGTCCAAAAGGACCAGTGCCGCCGTTTGACCTGCATCTAGTACAGAGCGGAGATGTTCAGCCATGAATAAGAGTGCCGTCTCTGTACTGTGTCCAGATCTAAAACCATTCTGAGTGGGATCCAATAACTGTGCAGAAGTCAGATGTTTAGTTAAAATTACATTCACATGTAATCCCTATGGTGTAATTACAGAAGAACCTGGGCAATGCTCATCACACAAAAAAGAGACTCAGTACAGAACTATCTCCCCCTGAGCCATGAGCACCAAAGTGACTGACACAATGTAAACGCACTCTTAGGAAGGCAACCAAGGCAAAAAAACAAATGTGGAACACTGTTGGAGCCAATCTCCATAGCGGCACTGAGGACAGCATACAGGACAGAAGCATGGGAGCATGAGAGAAAGCTCACCGAACAGAAATGGCTTAAAGTGTTCTCCCTGATAAAGGAAAAGAACAACTCCAAATGATGGAGATATATTAACCGGATGAGCTCCCAAAGCCCATCAAGAGAGAATAGCAAGAGAGAATAGCATCGCAGGTAATGAGTGGGAAGTGTACGTCAAAGGACTGTACCCGAGAGACCTGCCAGTTGCTGGACCCATTACCAACAAGTTTGCAACCGAAGACACGGAACCCCATTTTAAGAGCGCTGAAGATTATCAGGGCAATGAGAAACAACGGCACTCCAGGGTCCAACGACATTCATGCCCAGGTATTCAAATCAGCTCAGGCTTTTTTTGCACCAATTCTGACCCCACTCTACTATTACTCCTATGGTACAGCAATAATCATGCAGTCCTGGAAAGGTTCAATCTCATTTCACATCCATAAGAAAGATGATCATTCAAATCCTGCTAACTACAGGCTAATTGCCCTGCTCAACAAAGAAGCCAAGGCCTATGCACGATTACAATTGAAGGACTTGGAGGAATGGGCAGATAACAACTGAATTCTCCCGTTCTATCAGACTAGGTTTCAGGGAAACAGTTCCACAATGGACAACATCGTGGCGCTGTCCTATCTTTCCAAAGAGGCAGTTATGGACAAGAACTTGCCTCTGTTTTGCTGCTTTATGATTTATACCTTGGCCTTTGACAGAGTCAACCGAGAAAGACTCTGGGGTAAGCTGTCAGCCTGATGGATCCCCGCAAAACTACTGAAAGCAATCACAGCTCTCTATGAGGGGACATGGGTCTATGTCAAATTAAGCAACACATTTGTAACATCAAGAGTTGAAACCAGCAACGGGCTCAAACAGGGTGTGTCCTGGCCCCACTATTATTTAATCTCTACATTGCGGACTTGGGGAATGCCCTGAAAGTGCCCCCGAGACAGGGTAAGGGGAGCCTCGCAATTCTCCAGTATGCTGATGACACAGTGGTAATGATCCACACTAGGGTGGATCTCCAGAGAGCCTTAAAGGAACTAGAAGTGTACAACAAAGAAAACAGCTTGTTGGTTAATGAGAATAAGACAAAGATAATAGTATTTGGCAAAGACCGCCACAAAAAGCAAGCCTCTTGGGAACTAGGCAACCATCCAATCAGGACAACAGCCTATAATTACATTGGGGTTTGGCTAATGGAGAGGGCCACCGCGGCCACACATATAAAACATCTAAATGCTAAAACACACAGCGTAATTCTCTCTCTGTGGTGCTTAAGTCAACGCTTATTAAGTCAAACAGCAGAGCCATCAATTATGGCCACCTGGCCTTCTCAGGAGCTTTAGACACACTCGTAACGGCAGTCCAGACAAAAGAATACAAGACAGTGCTGCCGGCATCCAGACAAGAAAGAAACACCAGGCTTCTGCTGGAATTAGGGCTCTGCAGACCATAATTGGAGTTACTGGGGACTTAAGTACTACATCAGGGTCCTTAAGGCCCCAGAGAACACTCTTAAATTTCACTTGAAAACGATCTTCATGGAAGCAGACTCCCCATGGCACACTAAGCTGGGTCAAGCAATAGGGACCCTGAAAATAGAAGCAAAGAGTATCTCTCTACACAAGATCCCACATTATGCCTGGTAAAATGCTGTACAGAGGCAAGTCTGGTTCATCTCGTATGAAAAGGACAGGGCCTTACTTCACCATAACACCAACACGAAGTCACTGGACACACTTCTTACATCTCGGGGAAAGCTCAACAATACCTATGAGAAGCAGTTTCAGTCCAAGCATGCAAGAAAATCCTGTTTATACGGCTCATTGACCATAGGATCTCAGATTTTAACTTAACATGGTCTCTTGCCGGTTATGCAATTTCCTCAAGGAATCCTGGTTTCCTCTACTATGCTGTTGCCCCAAACTGGCCAGAGAACGCCATTGGCTGCTTCGCCCGATTTTTAGGGCCACGAGCAAAAGGTCCTGCAAGGAGGCTTCGGACTGGGGTTTCGCTGAAACAAATACTTGTCTCCTCGCAGGAGTGGCGAAATGTACACATCTAATCAGAAATGCACTTGATGTCCACCCACAGCTCTCAGAATGTAGGGCAGGCAATAATCTTGACCAAAAGAATTTGCCAGTGCCTGTTGCAGTCCAACCATGAAACCAAATTGATGAACTCTGATAACAAAAGTTCTACAACAAGGGCAGCAGCTGGGCTTAACAGTGGGAATACTCAGAACATTAAAACTGTGCCTATAGGGCCACCATAGGAGGCAGCAGTGCAACCACAACATCAATATGGCAAGAGAAAGTATCATAATATTTCATTCTTATATGGATGAGCACTTCATGGCCCGCCCGAAGACTACAAACTGGGGCTGAGTGCCCACATACTAGAAAGTTGCCCGGCAACTCCTGCCCAGGGACTCGAACTCATTAAACTTTTAACAGAGTTTAGAGAAATGTTTATGCAATATAAAAGAATCTACTGTTCAACGATACAGATCTCAGATTTTAAGGATTTTTCTTTTTTTTTAAATAGATTTTTATTGCAGATACACAAGGAGCCAATGGTGCAGTCAGTCTGTAGTAACAATAAGGTCTCACAGTTGGGGTTACTTGGTGTCAGGAATGGATACACAGCCATTTAGCCCACATCCCTGGGGTTGGGCGGCGAGTATACGTAGTGTAATATATCTAGTAGAGATTACCCCCCCCCCCCGTGGACTTACACAGGCAATCCAAGTTTCTGCATTTTTTATTTTAGAACGTAACCTAAGCCCTCCCCCCACCCCTCTCCCCCCCAGTGGGTAAAAGAAAACACAAGTCAAGTTCGTACAAGGTGTACACATCCAACAAATAGAAAGATGTTTCAGTCACTTCTTCTTGCTCCCCCCTCTACCCCCAAACCCTCCAGGGACAATCAAGTATTCTAGATCAGCCGTATCTTGTGGGGCCCGGCTCCTTATGGGATCAGCAGCATTAGTCATGATCACAGGTAGAAATCCCTTCGGTCCCAGGGTTACGTCCCATTGTCCCTCTAGATAAGGACCTTCCTACAGCCCCCCCATCTAGCCCATGGTAGTGCCTCCACTTTGACCACACTCTATGGAACTTCTTCGGGCAGCCCCTCGCCTTATACGTGACTCTTTCTGCTGCCATATATAAGTCTAGGCCCCTTCTCCACTCCTCCAAGTCTGGGGGATGCGGTGCTCCCCAGTGTTTAGCTATATCATGTTTGGCGACCACCAATGCAAGGACTAGGAAAGTAAGTAGTGGGCGACTCAGATCCACCTCGTTCGTCATTCCAAGCAGTGCCAACTTGGGGTCCCGGGGTATCGAGGCCTCGAGGACCTCCTCCAATTCCCTAAAAATCTGGGTCCAGTATCTCTGTATTTTTGCACAGGACCATACGGTGTGGAAAAAGTCTCCCTCCCCCTGGAGGCATCGTAGGCATCGTGGCTCATCTATCTTCCCCATCCTGCATAGACGCACTCTATCAAAGTATGTTCTATGGAGAAAGTTAAATTGAATAAGTCGTAGTCTAGCTTTTATTGCCACCTCCCGGGGATGCATCAGTACTATCTCCCAATCCAGGTCCTCCATCACCCCTACCTCTGCTTCCCAGGTGAGTCTAAGTTTGGTTAGGTCGCCCAATATATGGTTAGTTAATGTTTTGTATGTTAAGGACATTGCCTGTCCCACCATCTGTTCCTGTAGGAGCCTCCCTTCCAGTGGTGCGTATTCAGGAATGTCAGTAAGCGTAATGTTTTGGGCTATCCACGAATGCCGTAATTGTGTGTATTTAAAATGTTGCGTTTTATTGAGTCCGAACTCTGACTGAAGGGCTTGAAACGATTTCAACTCCCCTTTGGCTATAACGTCTCCTATGGTGGATATGCCTATGTCGTCCCATCTCTGGAATCCGCGTAGTTTGTGTAGCTCAGTCAACCATTGGCAGTGCCACAACGGTGTTTGCCGTGTGGGCTTCTTTTCCCAGCCCATGCGCCGTGTGGCTCTCGCCCATGCCCTGAGCGTTATAGATGTGGCCGGGAGAAGGGGTGCCCTACCGACGCTCCCATAGAGATATCTTAAAATGTTAGTGGGCGCCAGCTTCGTTCTTTCCAACGCGTACGTTGGGTGATCTGACGGTGTATTGAGCCAGTCATTGATTGGAGTCAAATGCTCCGCCCAGTAGTAGGCCTCCAAGTTTGGGAGTGAGATTCCCCCACTATATTGGTGCCTCTGAAGTGTGGACTGGGCCACCCTAGCTTGCTTCCCCAGCCAAAAGAAGGACCGCAGATCCCCATGTATCCTGTTGAAGACCGCCGGTGGTATTGGGTAGTATTCATTTTGCAGGGCGTATAGGAATTTCGGCAGAATAATCATTTTGTACATGGCCGCCCTGCCCAGTAGTGTCAGTGGGAGCTGTCTCCAGCGGTCCATATCTGTTACAGCATTAGAGATGATCCGTTCCAAATTTCTTTGGAACGAGAGATTCGCATCCGCCGTTATGTAAATCCCAAGATATTGGAAGCCCTCAGTTGTTGTCATTAGGTCCTCCGGTAGTCTCCCCCATTGGTTGCGTCCCCCCGGATCATAGAGAATTGATTTGTGCCAATTGATTTTGTGGCCTGCCATCCCTCCGTATCTTTCTAGTTCTCTTAAGAGCTCAGGTACCGCGATTGCTGGTTTGGTGATGTAAAGCAGGACATCGTCCGCATAAAGCGAGATCTTTTCCATGTTTAGTGCCGCATCTCCACTAGTGAAGCCATAGATGTCTTCATTTTGTCGGATTCTGGCCGCGAGCACCTCTATGGCGAGCGTAAAGAGGAGAGGGGACAGGGGGCAGCCTAAGCATGGGCGGAAAATCCGTTACGCTCGCGGATTTTGCGGATTTTTGGGAAATTCGCAATCCGCGAGATTTGCGAATTTCCCGCAAAATCCGCAAATTCGCACGCAGCGGATTTTTTTGGCGGCGCGCGGCGTTGGTGATACAATTTTTGCGGCGCGCGGCGTTTATCATCGTTTGCCGAGTTGTTTTTCTCGATAGTTTGCGAGTGCTGCGCCATTTTGGATCTTGCTGTGTGATCCCGCAGGAATTGGCGAGCGCGATTACGTCATCGCGGCTTGCAAGCGATAGTTTGTCACGCGAGTACGGCGAGATCACGTCTCGCGGTACTTCGCAATTGCGAGATTTGAGATGCGGCGAGCGAAAATATAAAATTTGCAATTCTGCACAAAAATCCACCAGCAAGCAGCATAAACCTTCTAGAAATGATGATTTTTATCTGAATAACTCCTTAGTTTGACATTTGCCTGCACTTTTTTAGCGAGGAGTCCATTTTGGGGAGGGGGGCAGGGGGGTGGGAGGAAGGAATGCCCCACAGTCTTCAACTTCCTGTTCCTGTTCAGCAGGCTCCTCCCGGTGCTTTGTCCATCTCCTGGTCACTTTTCATTTGGGTCTGGAGCTGGAAGGATTACTTTTTGTGGATGCTGCTGGATATTTGGATTTGAGGCCTTTTTTACTCTCTTTGGATCACTGTTGGATTTGAAATTTTACAAGTAAGTTTGTTTGGGGCATTACAGTTGCTGCAATTAAAATTTTGGAATTTTCGATTTTTTGGCTGTTTTGGGGCCTTTTGCCCAGGGGTACTCAGTGGTGGGTGGACTGAGTCTTTCTGTGGGTTGTCTTGAACTTAAACATCATGGAGGCCATGGATGGATTGGGATTGTGCAGATTTTTCAGTGATTTTCGTTTTTTGGGCCTGTACTTGTGGCCTTTTCACCAGGGGTATTTGAGTCTAGCATGGGCCTAGTCTTTCTGTGGGCTGTCTTGAACTTAAACATCATGGAGGGCATGGATGGAATGGGATTGTGCTGTTTTTTCTGTGTTTTTCGATTTTTGACCTGTTGTTGGGGCCTTTCGACCAGGGGTAGTGAGTGGTGCATGGGCCTAGTCTTTCTGTGGGGTGTCTTGAATTTAAACATCATGGAGGGCATGGATGGCATGGGGATTGTGCTGATTTTTCTGTGTTTTTCGATTTTTTGGATTGTTCATGGGGACAGGCCATGTGGGTGGGGGCCATTTTGAGTGCTGGTACAGGCAGGCCCTGGCCATGTGCTAGGAGGCAAGTGGCCATTTTGAATGCAGGCTTTGTTCTTAGGCCTCCAACCATTTTGCCGACTTTTCAACCTTTATTTATGCCCAGGGGTAGTGAGTCTTGCATGGGCCTAGTCTTTCTGTGGGTTGTCTTGAATTTAAACATCATGGAGGCCATGGATGGAATGGGATTGTGCTGATTTTGCAGTGTTTTTCGATTTTTGGGCCTGTACTTGTGGCCTTTTCACCAGGGGTATTTGAGTCTAGCATGGGCCTAGTCTTTCTGTGGGCTGTCTTGAACTTAAACATCATGGAGGGCATGGATGGAATGGGATTGTGCTGTTTTTTCTGTGTTTTTCGATTTTTGACCTGTTGTTGGGGCCTTTCGACCAGGGGTAGTGAGTGGTGCATGGGCCTAGTCTTTCTGTGGGGTGTCTTGAATTTAAACATCATGGAGGGCATGGATGGCATGGGGATTGTGCTGATTTTTCTGTGTTTTTCGATTTTTTGGATTGTTCATGGGGACAGGCCATGTGGGTGGGGGCCATTTTGAGTGCTGGTACAGGCAGGCCCTGGCCATGTGCTAGGAGGCAAGTGGCCATTTTGAATGCAGGCTTTGTTCTTAGGCCTCCAACCATTTTGCCTACTTTTCAACCTTTATTTATGCCCAGGGGTAGTGAGTCTTGCATGGGCCTAGTCTTTCTGTGGGTTGTCTTGAATTTAAACATCATGGAGGCCATGGATGGAATGGGATTGTGCTGATTTTGCAGTGTTTTTCGATTTTTCGGCCTGTACTTGTGGCCTTTTCACCAGGGGTATTTGAGTCTAGCATGGGCCTAGTCTTTCTGTGGGCTGTCTTGAACTTAAACATCATGGAGGGCATGGATGGAATGGGATTGTGCTGTTTTTTCTGTGTTTTTCGATTTTTGACCTGTTGTTGGGGCCTTTCGACCAGGGGTAGTGAGTGGTGCATGGGCCTAGTCTTTCTGTGGGGTGTCTTGAATTTAAACATCATGGAGGGCATGGATGGCATGGGGATTGTGCTGATTTTTCTGTGTTTTTCGATTTTTTGGTTTGTTCATGGGGACAGGCCATGTGGGTGGGGGCCATTTTGAGTGCTGGTACAGGCAGGCCCTGGCCATGTGCTAGGAGGCAAGTGGCCATTTTGAATGCAGGCTTTGTTCTTAGGCCTCCAACCATTTTGCCTACTTTTCAACCTTTATTTATGCCCAGGGGTAGTGAGTCTTGCATGGGCCTAGTCTTTCTGTGGGTTGTCTTGAATTTAAACATCATGGAGGCCATGGATGGAATGGGATTGTGCTGATTTTGCAGTGTTTTTCGATTTTTGGGCCTGTACTTGTGGCCTTTTCACCAGGGGTATTTGAGTCTAGCATGGGCCTAGTCTTTCTGTGGGCTGTCTTGAACTTAAACATCATGGAGGGCATGGATGGAATGGGATTGTGCTGTTTTTTCTGTGTTTTTCGATTTTTGACCTGTTGTTGGGGCCTTTCGACCAGGGGTAGTGAGTGGTGCATGGGCCTAGTCTTTCTGTGGGGTGTCTTGAATTTAAACATCATGGAGGGCATGGATGGCATGGGGATTGTGCTGATTTTTCTGTGTTTTTCGATTTTTTGGATTGTTCATGGGGACAGGCCATGTGGGTGGGGGCCATTTTGAGTGCTGGTACAGGCAGGCCCTGGCCATGTGCTAGGAGGCAAGTGGCCATTTTGAATGCAGGCTTTGTTCTTAGGCCTCCAACCATTTTGCCTACTTTTCAACCTTTATTTATGCCCAGGGGTAGTGAGTCTTGCATGGGCCTAGTCTTTCTGTGGGTTGTCTTGAATTTAAACATCATGGAGGCCATGGATGGAATGGGATTGTGCTGATTTTGCAGTGTTTTTCGATTTTTGGGCCTGTACTTGTGGCCTTTTCACCAGGGGTATTTGAGTCTAGCATGGGCCTAGCCTTTCTGTGGGCTGTCTTGAACTTAAACATCATGGAGGGCATGGATGGAATGGGATTGTGCTGTTTTTTCTGTGTTTTTCGATTTTTGACCTGTTGTTGGGGCCTTTCGACCAGGGGTAGTGAGTGGTGCATGGGCCTAGTCTTTCTGTGGGGTGTCTTGAATTTAAACATCATGGAGGGCATGGATGGCATGGGGATTGTGCTGATTTTTCTGTGTTTTTCGATTTTTTGGATTGTTCATGGGGACAGGCCATGTGGGTGGGGGCCATTTTGAGTGCTGGTACAGGCAGGCCCTGGCCATGTGCTAGGAGGCAAGTGGCCATTTTGAATGCAGGCTTTGTTCTTAGGCCTCCAACCATTTTGCCTACTTTTCAACCTTTATTTATGCCCAGGGGTAGTGAGTCTTGCATGGGCCTAGTCTTTCTGTGGGTTGTCTTGAATTTAAACATCATGGAGGCCATGGATGGAATGGGATTGTGCTGATTTTGCAGTGTTTTTCGATTTTTGGGCCTGTACTTGTGGCCTTTTCACCAGGGGTATTTGAGTCTAGCATGGGCCTAGCCTTTCTGTGGGCTGTCTTGAACTTAAACATCATGGAGGGCATGGATGAAATGGGATTGTGCTGTTTTTTCTGTGTTTTTCGATTTTTGACCTGTTGTTGGGGCCTTTCGACCAGGGGTAGTGAGTGGTGCATGGGCCTAGTCTTTCTGTGGGGTGTCTTGAATTTAAACATCATGGAGGGCATGGATGGCATGGGGATTGTGCTGATTTTTCTGTGTTTTTCGATTTTTTGGATTGTTCATGGGGACAGGCCATGTGGGTGGGGGCCATTTTGAGTGCTGGTACAGGCAGGCCCTGGCCATGTGCTAGGAGGCAAGTGGCCATTTTGAATGCAGGCTTTGTTCTTAGGCCTCCAACCATTTTGCCTACTTTTCAACCTTTATTTATGCCCAGGGGTAGTGAGTCTTGCATGGGCCTAGTCTTTCTGTGGGTTGTCTTGAATTTAAACATCATGGAGGCCATGGATGGAATGGGATTGTGCTGATTTTGCAGTGTTTTTCGATTTTTGGGGGTGTTCATGGGGAGGGACAGGCCATGTGGCTGGTGGCCATTTTGAGTGCAGCTACAGGCACTGGCCATGTGCTGGCAGGCAAGTGGCCATTTTGAATGCAGGCTTTGTTGTTAGGCCTCCAACCATTTTGCCTACTTTTCAACCTTTATTTATGCCCAGGGGTAGTGAGTCTTGCATGGGCCTAGTCTTTCTGTGGGTTGTCTTGAATTTAAACATTATGGAGGCCATGGATGGATTGGGATTGTGCTGATTTTGCAGTGTTTTTCGATTTTTTTGTGCTGTATAACTGAACTGATGTTCCTCTGTCTTCCATTTTTTTTAGGTGCACAAGACTCAAGAGAACCACCAGTGCCAGGAAGAAGTCCTGCAGCGGTGTGTGTGTGCAGCATAACGTCACGCGACGTCACGTCTGGCCTCAGACAACTCTACAATTCGTGCAACTGCGGCCTGCTGTCTGACCTGCTCTGAAGAAGATGGCCCCAAAGAAAGGTCTCCGTAGCTCCTCTAGCAAGAAAGTTGCTAGTAAGGAGCAGAAGAAGCAAGTTACCAAGGAGGCTGGTGTGCCACCCGCCACGTTTTTTGAGAGAAAAAAAAAAAGTACGCCTGCAGCAGCAGGATCTGCTGGGGACCAAGCTGGGAGCAGCACCCCTGCTCCATTGGGTTCAGTGCCTCCACCACCACGCCAACTTAAGTCAAAGCCCTTGAGTGCTTCAGAGGCAGTCAGTGTACTTCTCCAATCACCATCGACCAGTGATGTTGGCTCATCGCAAGAAAGTAGCAGCAATGTCCCTGAATCAACACAGGTTGTTGTAACTCATCTGACAAGTGTTGAACAACCACAGCCGCAACAACAACACCATGTGCAAGTACACGCCCATGTACATGTGGAAGGAGAGGCAGCAAAAGGAGATGCGCAAGCAAAGGTGCATGGAGGTTCACAAGTGCCCACAATAGTTGTTCCTCCCGAAGTAGGGGCACATCAGGAAATCGACAATGAAGCCGAGGTATCATTGGAAGCCACTCCTCCTGATGATCATTCATTGTCTTCCACATCCCTAGCAAGGAAAAGATCAAGGGGGGTGTCTACATCTTCTTCAAGCCCACCTCGTTCTGATGCAAGTGATCTGTCTTGGGAACCACAACTGCGGTCTGACAGTGAGGCACACCATGATCTGACACCGGTACCTAAGCGTAAAAGGAAGGTCGTCCAAAAACTCAAACCTATGGAGTGTGATGAGGCTCAACAAGAAGTGACAGATACTGCTGGTGATGAAGCCTCTCACGATGACGACGAGCCAGTCATCACAAAGGTCACTGCAGCCCCACCGGGCATGCAGCAAAGAGACATTTTGACCCTATCCCGAGAAGCTGCTGAGCGTGATGATGATGTCGGCGAGGAGGCAATGGAAATGGAATCATTAGATTTGGAGTTAAGTAGTACACCAAAACCTACCGCTTCCATATTTCTTCCTCGCAAGAAGGTACCCACCTCGTCCTCGACCTCAATTCGTGGTGGTGAAAGTGCAAAACGTACTGAAGTTCGGCAATCCACATCCTCCACTTCATCTGGCATTAGCAGCAGGACTACCACCACCAGTATCGCCGCCTCCTCCGGCCCCCGAAGACATTTCAAGTCTTCAGTTTGGGACTTCTTTAGTGTTTGCCCAAAAAAGGAAAACGTAGCCATTTGTAGCATTTGTAAGCTTCGAGTTAGTCGTGGTAAGTTTGGTACCAACTATGGTACCGGAGGCCAGAGAGGTCATCTTAGGAGAACGCACGATGTCCAATGGTTTGCGCACCTACACGCGATCAAGGAAGCCCGAATTGCACGCAATGAAAACGTTGATTTTTCATCTGATGATGACGAGGAGGAAGAAGACGATTCAAACACTTCACTTACACCCAGTTCCCCTGTCAGCAGCACACCCCATGGGAGCCACACTAAGAGTGTGGGAGAGAGTGAGACATCAATGCGGAAAAGTTCATCAGCGAGCGTAACTGGGTCGAAGAGATCATCATCATCCCGTAAATCCTTGGTCCAGGGCAACATTAAAAAGATGTTGTTTACAGAAGCGCAATATGAACGCAACCACCCAATGACCCGTCTGTATAACACTAAGCTGGCTAAAATGCTAGCTCTGGACCTTCTCCCTTTTTCTTTTGTAGAAGGGGTTGGTTTTCTAGAATTAGTGACAGCGCTCTGCCCTAAATGGAAGGTTCCTAGCCGGTTCTATTTTGCCCGAGTTGCGGTTCCAGCACTACATGAAGATGTTCTGAAGGTGATTGGGGCAGCTTTGCAGAAGAGTGCTGTTCACACTATACATCTGACAACAGACATGTGGACCAGTGGCGCAGGCGCTGATTACATGTGCATCACTGCACACTGGGTCTCTTTTTCAGGGGCTAAAGCAAAGCTAAACGCAGGTGTTGACACGAACATTGTTTTTAAAGGTGCTCGGAAACATGCAACACTAGCCATGTTTGGTTTGGAGAAACGTCACACAGCAGAAAACATTTTGGATGTCTTTAACACAAAGGTCCTTAACTGGCTGTCCCCACTAAAACGCAAGGTTGGTTATGTTTCCACGGACAATGGCGCCAATATAGTTAAGGCCATGAGGGACGGTTACTATTTCAGAGTGCCGTGTTTGGCGCACTGTATAAACCTGGTTGTCCAAAAATTCTTGGGTAATAAAGGCAGTGCAGCGTACAGTGTATTGGAGACCTGCCGAAAAATGTGCAAGCATTTCAGGCATTCTTTTAAGGCCCGGAAGCAGCTGAGGAGCCTGCTATATCAACGTCAAATGCCAGTGAAAGCACTCATCCAGGAGGTGGTAACACGTTGGAACTCAACCTTCTACATGCTTGAGCGTCTGTATGAGCAGTATACGGAACTCGATCAATATTTCCTTAAAGAGGGTACAGAGGAGCTGAGGATGGGTGGGCCGCAATGGAACATAGTTGAAAGCCTGACACGCATGCTTCGTCCTTTTGAGTTCTTCACGCGTGCAGTCAGCAAGGAGGACTCTAATTTGGGAAAAGCTATCTCATTGTTGTACATGCTGGAGGACCAACTGAAGGAGGTGTGTTCTGTGTTTGGAAAAGATGACAAAAACCAAGACTCTTTGCTTCTGGCTGAGCAATTATTAGAGCTCCTACAAGGTGATGAACGTCTTAAAAAGATCCACTCAGAACAGCATTACATTTGTGCTACTATTCTGGATCCACGCTACAAAAAGGCGCTGGCAGGCCAAGCATTCTTTCCTTTTGATGATGAACATGTTACAAACGTTGGCTAGCCTTGTCAGCCAAGAGGTTTGAAACAGAACGGCTGGAAATTGAAGGAAATGGCAGTACATCAGCATGCCATCCCCAGTCAAAACAATCCACTTCTGCACCTGTGGCTGTGGCACAAGTGACCTCTCAGCCGTTAAAGACACCGGCAACCGGATCATCTGCACAAAAGACAACAGAAACATTGGAGGCTGAAGAGGATTGGCTAGCTCTGCGTGGGTTTGGTTCTCAAAAGGTCAGAGGCACAGCAAGAGCTAAGCAAAGTGGAGGAACCTTGGATGAGGACCTTGAGTCGATGGTGAAGGACTATCTGAATGACTCAACAGAGGTCTATGTTAATTCTGACCCATTGGCGTATTGGCATGGGAAAAAAGAATTGTGGCCACAGCTCACCAACCTGGCTTTAAACTACTTGTCTTGCCCACTCGCAAGCGTGTCTTCTGAACGGGTTTTCAGTGCGGCTGGTGGGATTGTAACTCCCAAACGGAGCCGCCTCTCGCCCAAAAATGTGGAGAGGTTAACAATGATCAAGATGAATCAGCACCTCATACCACCAGATTTCAGAGTACGAGAGAGCGTGCCGGATGAAGAGGAGGTGGCCAGCAACATAGATGAGGGAATTTCTACTCTGTCAGGTGACACTGAGCTCACCCTGCCTGAATTCGCAGAGTATGATGACGAAGCCTTATTCTTATTCCTGGACCGTGATACCGAGCCCTGAAAATGAGACAACGAATCAATAACTTTCTTTTTCATCCTTATTCACTTTTATTCCTGTGTGTCTGTCTTTCTTTGTTGTGCACAGTTAATATAATTCAAACTTTAATCAGATAATCACAAAAAAAAGCCCATCAGCAGAACTGTCTTCACTTGTTTGCTAATTGATTTGAAGGTGCCGCAGTCTGCATTCCTCAGGTTCACAAGTTCAGAAGAACATGCTCCTCTATCCTCCTCCTCCAGACTCCTATTTCCATCAAAGCAGAGGGCTGGTTTACGCCCAATGAAGAAAGACTCAGCACTTGTAGGGGTGTTGTTCTACCTCTTTGCAGGTGAGTTGACGGGTCTAGGGCCATTGCTGGGAAGCACTAAAAGTGGTTTGGACCAAATCCGAGGCGGAAAATTTTTTGTGTTTTTGATGACTTGCTTGCCTTTGAGGTGCTCTTAGGGGGGGTTCCGTCTGTTTGTGGGTGAGTTTCGTGGTCTGGGAGCATTGCTGGGACACTCTAATCTTGATTGCATTTGCTTTTCAGGAAATCCGTCGTGCCAACCCCGACTTATGGCCTAGCTACGCAGCGCGTTTGGACCGAAGGCCCAGAAATATTGCAAGTATGAGATTTTGCTTTTGGCCTGTTTGGGGGTGTTATGCTTCTTGGCGGGTGGGTTGGCGGGTCTTGGGGCATTCCTGGGAAGGTCTAATACCGGGTAGAAGTGGTTGGGACAAAATCTAGGCCGATTTTTTTTTGGCTATTTCTGACATTTTGCTCTATGTAGCGTTTTCGGGGGCCTGTTTGGGGGGCTTCCTGGTGTTTGTGGGTGAGTTTCGTGGTCTGGGAGCACTGCTGGGACACTCTAATCTTGATTGCATTTGCTTTTCAGGAAATCCGTCGTGCCAACCCCGACTTATGGCCTAGCTACGCAGCGCGTTTGGACCGAAGGCCCAGAAATATTGCAAGTATGAGATTTTGCTTTTGGCCTGTTTGGGGGTGTTATGCTTCTTGGCGGGTGGGTTGGCGGGTCTTGGGGCATTCCTGGGAAGGTCTAATACCGGGTAGAAGTGGTTGGGACAAAATCCAGGCCGATTTTTTTTTGGGCTATTTCTGACATTTTGCTCTATGTAGCGTTTTCGGGGGCCTGTTTGGGGGGCTTCCTGGTGTTGAGGGTGAGTTTCGTGGTCTGGGAGCACTGCTGGGACACTCTAATCTTGATTGCATTTGCTTTTCAGGAAATCCGTCGTGGCAACCCCGACTTATGGCCTAGCTACGCAGTGCGTTTGGACCGAAGGCCCAGAAATATTGCAAGTATGAGATTTTGCTTTTGGCCTGTTTGGGGGTGTTATGCTTCTTGGCGGGTGGGTTGGCGGGTCTTGGGGCATTCCTGGGAAGGTCTAATACCGGGTAGAAGTGGTTGGGACAAAATCCAGGCCGATTTTTTTTTGTTGCTATTTCTGACATTTTGCTCTATGTAGCGTTTTCGGGGGCCTGTTTGGGGGGCTTCCTGGTGTTTGTGGTGGGTGAGTTTCGTGGTCTGGGAGCACTGCTGGCTATATATACTTTACTTTGCAAGAGGTTTGAAGCAAATCCATGGTGGCAGAGGGGAGTTAGGGCCTAGCTGCAGAGCGCGCGCGGAGTGATTTGGGAAATTTGTGAAAAATTGACTAAGTCCCCATTTTTGTACTTTTGCTCTTTGGCTGTTTGGGGGTCTTCTACTCGTTTTCTCCTGGGTTGACGGCTCTGGGGCCATTGCTGGGAAGCTCTAATACCGGATAAAAGTGTTTTGGACCAAATCCCAGGCGGAATTTTTTTTGTGCTTTTGATGACTTGCTTGCCTTTGAGGTGCTCTTAGGGGGGGTTCCGTCTGTTTGTGGGTGAGTTTCGTGGTCTGGGAGCATTGCTGGGATACTCTAATCTTGATTGCATTTGCTTTTCAGGAAATCCGTCGTGCCAACCCCGACTTATGGCCTAGCTACGCAGCGCGTTTGGACCGAAGGCCCAGAAATATTGCAAGTATGAGATTTTGCTTTTGGCCTGTTTGGGGGTGTTATGCTTCTTGGCGGGTGGGTTGGCGGGTCTTGGGGCATTCCTGGGAAGGTCTAATACCGGGTAGAAGTGGTTGGGACAAAATCCTCGCGGAAAAGCCTTTTGGCACTTTTTGTAACTTAGGGTTCGTTAGGGTTAGCCCTAGCAGCAGGATTGCATGTGTTTCGGGGTGTTCTAGATTATTCCAACTGAGTTCTGGGGTCTTAGAGCACTCGTGAGAATGTGTAATTTTGGTTGCAAGTCATTTGAAGAAAATCCATGGTGGGAAAGGGGGGATTTGGCATAGTTAAAGAAAGCCTTTGCCACTATTCTTAACTTAGGGTTCGTTAGGGTTAGCAGTATTTCTATTGCATGTGTTTTAGTGGGGGGGATTTCGAGTCTTGGAGCGATGCTGGCTATGGCTACTTTTGCTTGGTTGCTTGCAAGTGGTTTCAATGCAATCCACGGTGGGTAATGGGTAATTAGGAAGGGGGTACTTCGGCCTACTTTTACTTTCAAAGTAAGTTTTGTCACCAGTTTTCTGCTAGGCCTCGTTTTTTGAGATTTGATTGGGGGTCTTCTACATTTTTGCGACTGGCTTTAGTAAGGGTCTGGGTGGGAGCACTGCTAGGAAGATCTAATTTTGTTCTAAAACACAGTTTACACTACACCTAGCTTGAGGGGCAAGATCCGCTACATTAATTTGCCCATACTTATTTATCCTTCAAAAGGTGACTCAGAGTACGCACTTTCAAAAATATTGTACTGTCTACTAGGAAAATCAAATTTTGACTTTTTGCACTCCACAGCCTACATACCTTATATTTATTTATCAGTGGTGTTGTAATATTATATCACTTCCTGTTTTTCGTTGAATAATTACAGGCCGGGTTTCAGTCTCTGCAATGGGGAAAAAAGGATGGAGTCAGGCTTCACAGTAGCGAGCCACAATTCAGCATCAGGCAGGCAGTGGACAGGGTGTCTTCTGGTGACCAACATCGATGGACGAAGCGTCGGCTGCAATGGAGGAGTGCCGCTAATAGGAGGATTTTTTTCTGCAGGCAACTTACTTACCACTTCCAACAGGACCACTACAACCACATAGATACAGTATCCCTTGCCTTTTTCTCTGACTGTGACTGCATTTCTTGGCTCTCTCTCGGCTTCTAAATTGATCCCTTAACACATCACTTAGTCCACTCCACTATCACATCTGCACCACACATAGTCATTTGTAAGTGCTCCTACGTAATTCGCAAGTCGCAGCACGCCCCAGCCCGTAGAGGACTGGGATGGCCCCAATGATGAAGC
Source organism: Lissotriton vulgaris (assembly GCF_964263255.1). Lineage (NCBI taxonomy): Eukaryota > Metazoa > Chordata > Amphibia > Caudata > Salamandridae > Lissotriton > Lissotriton vulgaris. The sequence goes on from NC_141687.1 coordinate 2,066,313,584, forward strand.
ATGTCACCAAGGGGCAACCCTGGTGAGTGAGGGGACACCTAGAAAACAAGCAATTTCTCCTTTTCTATCTACTATACCTTCCAGACCAACCCCACTGAGTGTTGTTGTGAATGGATTTATAGTGACCAGCAAGGCTCTCGGGTATCTGGCTAAGTACAGAGACCTTATGTTGAATATCGTTATCAATAATTCCACACAGGCCCTGTACTGTCGCATTCTTTCTTCCACAGTTGTCGAATGTACTACTTACTTTTCACTGACATGCATGCAGTAGTTCCTGCACTTTCAAAGATTGATGGATAGGTTTGTACCCAAAGAATTGTTTATGTTCCATTGTTTGTCTATGCTGTGCTTTTTTTTACAGGGTGTCTTCTGGTGACCAACATCGATGGACGAAGCGTCGGCTGCAATGGAGGAGTGCCGCTAAAAGGAGGATTTTTTTTCTGCAGGCAACTTACTTACCACTTCCAACAGGACCACTACAACCACATAGATACAGTATCCCTTGCCTTTTTCTCTGACTGTGACTGCATTTCTTGGCTCTCTCTCGGCTTCTAAATTGATCCCTTAACACATCACTTAGTCCACTCCACTATCACATCTGCACCACACATAGTCATTTGTAAGTGCTCCTACGTAATTCGCAAGTCGCAGCACGCCCCAGTCCGTAGAGGACTGGGATGGCCCCAATGATGAAGCACGTCACCAAGGGGCAACCCTGGTGAGTGAGGGGACACCTAGAAAAAGAGCAATTTCTCCTTTTCTATCTACTATACCTTCCAGACCAACCCCATTGAGTGTTGTGAATGGATTTATAGTGACCAGCAAGGCTCTCGGGTATCTGGCTAAGTACAGAGACCTTATGTTGAATATCGTTATCAATAATTCCACACAGGCCCTGTACTGTCGCATTCTTTCTTCCACAGTTGTCGAATGTACTACTTACTTTTCACTGACATGCATGCAGTAGTTCCTGCACTTTCAAAGATTGATGGATAGGTTTGTACCCAAAGAATTGTTTATGTTCCATTGTTTGTCTATGCTGTGCTTTTTTTTACAGGGTGTCTTCTGGTGACCAACATCGATGGACGAAGCGTCGGCTGCAATGGAGGAGTGCCGCTAAAAGGAGGATTTTTTTTCTGCAGGCAACTTACTTACCACTTCCAACAGGACCACTACAACCACATAGATACAGTATCCCTTGCCTTTTTCTCTGAGTGTGACTGCATTTCTTGGATCTCTCTCGGCTTCTAAATTGATCCCTTAACACATCACTTAGTCCACTCCACTATCACATCTGCACCACACATAGTCATTTGTAAGTGCTCCTACGTAATTCGCAAGTCGCAGCACGCCCCAGCCCGTAGAGGACTGGGATGGCCCCAATGATGAAGCATGTCACCAAGGGGCAACCCTGGTGAGTGAGGGGACACCTAGAAAAAAAGCAATTTCTCCTTTTCTATCTACTATACCTTCCAGACCAACCCCATTGAGTGTTGTTGTGAATGGATTTATAGTGACCAGCAAGGCTCTCAGGTATCTGGCTACAGAGACCTTATGTTGAATATAGTTATCAATATTTCCACCCACGCCCTGTACTGTCGCATTCTTTCTTCCACAGTTGTCGAAAGTACTACTTACTTTTAACTGACATGCATGCAGTAGTGTATGCACTTTCAAAGATTGATGGATAGGTTTGTACCCAAAGATTTGTTTATGTTCACAATTGTGTGTCCATGCTGTGCTACTTTTTCTTGTCTCCCAAAACCTTTCCCAAAAACCCCCGTACCCATCCATTTTTCAAACCCTAACCCTCTTCCCCCGGGCTGTGTGGTTTTGATTGATGTGTGACTAAATTACAGCAATAAATCCACACACTTGCTGGGGAGGATAAGGTGATAGCAACAGGCTGGTGAAGAAATCCGAGGATATATTCTTACTCTGCTTGACAAAGACCCATGGCTAATGTCAAAGAACTTCAACCGAATTAGTTATACTTTAACATTTGTTAGGCTACAATGTGGCACTGTTCTAGTGTACTTCTGTCACCTGCTATATTCTGTATTGTACCTTTGTATTGCTCAGGAGGACAAACCAGATTTCATTTTCTTTTTTTTCATAGGCAAGCAACTGCCACTGTGTCACACCACTAGTACCACCGCTATGAGGAAATTTTATCCGCCCAGGATTGCCAACCTTATTTGCTGTTTCCCGTGGAGCCAGCCCTGGGCCTAGCCCTACTTGCAAACAGAAATTACAGGTAAGATAGGCGTTTGGTTGGAGGTAGTATAATGGAGTATTAGGAGAGACGAGAGATTTGATTGACGGTAGTACTACTAAAGTCCTAGGACTATTCAGGAAAACAAACTTACTGTTATGTTAAACCCCCACCCACCAGACTCAAAAGCAGTAAAAAACAGGTATGGTCAGATAAAGTTTCAAAAAGTATATTTTTATAGCCCTAACAAAAGAATCTCCCGCAAGACCCTCCCTAACCCCAACGATTGTCCTTCAAAAGTCCCCAAAAATCACAACTCCCAATTCCCACCCCCCAAAAGTCTCTAAAAAAGGGGCAAGGGACACTATGGCAGGGTGCTGTTGGAATTAGCAGCCAGGGCATCATGCTCCTTGCGGAGGGTGGCAAGTTTGAAGCGGAGGCCCTCCACCACGTTCTTATAATTATGGACCTCCTGCTCCAGGTAGGACAGTCTGAGGGATAAGCGGCGCCGGTGTGCCTTGCAAATCCTGTGAGGGGCAGCTGCTTTCTTTGCTGCTGGGCGGTGGCGTTTGGCTTTGGTAGCCCGGCTCCGTACCGCTGGAGCACTGCGCTGGCTGGCAGCACGCACGGAGGAGGATGCAGCTGTCCCAGTGGACGTTGTTGTTGTACCAGACTGCGTCTCCTCCTCCTCCAGGGCCACCAGCCGCCGATATTCAGCAACAGTGGCATCCAGCCTCCGTTGCCGGGCCATTCGAGCCAAAAAAGAAAGACATAGTCTGTAACCAATGCTCCTCAATATTAACACAAAATGATTGAGCAGAAAGTTGTCACAGTACAAGTAGCAAATTGAAAGCACAGTGCATAACTATTGAGGACAGTATCTATGTAACCTCCGACTTCTTCATCCTTGCTCTAACATTAGTGGGAGTTTAAGGAACAAATTCTACGAGCACTATGGACTTCTATTACAGTCGACTATGACAGTACACCACTCTTATTCTTCTTCTTCTCTCTTGTTTAGGAAAATTGGTACGTTATCTTATGCAAGCCGCCATAATGCCAGCGCAGTGAACTTGCACCCGAGAAAAACAGACGCACACCATGGTGAGTGAGACAGACTTGCGTTACTGTACCGGTCCAGTACATGCAGGTGGTGAAGCTCTTACTTTTCTATTACGGGTGGCACTGAGAATACTCTGTTAAAAGGGCTACTGCTTAATTAATTTAGCTTTCACCCTACAGTGCAAATGAGTATTAGAAAAGGAAAATGAAGAAGCTAAATTATCTGATTATCTATCACTTCACATGGGATGTATTTGATGACATATGGGATGACTTTAGGTGCTTTGCTTATTATTGAGTGAACAGTGATACCCCCACACATGAATGACGTACTACTACTAAACTAAAGTTATTAAGGGAGGTAGGGAGTGTCCACCGTAATAACTGGATATATGCTGTGCTTGCAGTTGCAATACAAACTACTGCTACTATTCATGGTAGTCTTTGGACAACGTTACAACTTCTTTTCCTTGCCTTTCCTACACTGGAACGGACGTGCGGGTGCGGTGTTACATGCTCTTCAAAGTAACACCGTCTACTCTCTCTAGATTCACATATGCTATCTAAGAGTCAGATAGTACCATGAATGATCCAGGCATCCATCCATTCAAAGTATATTGCACACATACAGTTTCTGTCTCACCCACCCAGGCTGTTCTCCTTCCACCCATCCTTGCTTCATCATTCACCCAGCCATGCACCATACCATTTTCTTACCTTCCCAGCCACCTCGGGGGCCAAGCAAACACATATCATTCTTCTTTGCCAGTCATCATTACATTTCTCGTGCTTCCACACTTACTTACACCCTTCTTTCGCTTTTCGTTCATCCCATCCATCAAGTTCACCTCAGATCTGATTGGGATTCTTCTCGCCAAAAACTTCACAGCTAAGTCGAAGTACATTTAGAGGAGGCTACTACCTGCTTTTTTTATAATACACCCGTGCAGAAAGCACACTCTGCAGTCTTCAATCTCAATGACTAAGGAATGTATAGCTTACCTCTGCCCGCCACCACCGTGTGAACCCTCACAGGCATGTCCTTGTCCGGCACTTGCACCGCCTCCTCCCCAGAGTTGTCCTCCTCGTCCAATGCCACCACCACCTCCGCGCTGGCCCCGTCTCCAGATGTTCCACCTACAAAGTACATTTAATAATGTTAGAATACACCACTCACTACTATATAATATTTGGTCTAGGAGGAAGAAAGAAATGTGAAAAAAAGTGTACAATTTAATAATTTTTGACTGTGTACTCTAGAGTGAAAATGTCCCTTTTTCCAGGGAAGGCTGTTGTCTTGCTGCACTTTTTGGCACAACTGATGAATGTTTGCTTTTTACTTTTTAACACGCACCACTTTTTCTTCTAACAGACAGAACCTTGACTTCTAAGAACACGAGCAGGATCAAGTTCAAACCAGGTGAGAGCTCGGCTCGACCACAAGAAATGTGTCCAATTAATCGTCAGCACTAAGCACTTTTCCATTTTCAGTTACACGTTCACTTTTATGACAAACTTGAATTTAATAAATGTGTTTACTTTTAATAAAGCTTTTAAACTTAAGTAGACTCTGTGGTTTTTGGTCCTCCAGACTAGAGTGGATGAGCTAAAGGTTTTCGAATTTTTGCAAGCATGAGTCCGTGCCTCTGCCATCGGTGACTTTGGGAGCTAAATGACTCTGCCACACTATCTAGTCAGTAAGGAGATTGGGGGTTCAACTACAAAGTCTGTTATCACTGAGGTATGTGGAAAGTCTAACAGTTACAGCACCTATTATAATTGATAAGCTAAGCGATGCATTATTTAGTGTCCATAGTTCTGTTTGTGCAGATTTGTCCCTGCAACAGTAGTAGAATGGATTGTCCTCCTATCCAAACCAAAAGTAAAGTAGTATCTTATTATTTCTTGGTGGTGGTCATTCACCTTTTTATTGTTGGCAATGGTCAAAGCATAAACATTTAGAATACTTGAAAAGACATTATGGACAATCCCAGAGGACTACACTCAGTGCATACAGCTATTGCTGACTAGAATGGGAGTCCAATGGAAATGCCAAATGTGCAATCTTAGTTAGCTACACAGACAGACTAATAAGAATAATTTAGTAATACCACACGGAGTCATAGTCGAGGCAGGATAAGAATTTAGATCCTGTCTACAAGAAGATCAAAGACGATTTAGAAAAAATCGAATGAGGAACGCTAGGAAAAAATAAGTACTCTATATTAAAATTAAAACTTACTGGGGCCAGCAAAGGAGCCCTCGACTGCCCGGTCCTGGCCTGAATCGACAACAGCACCCTCTTCCTCCTCCTCCTGTGTCCTCCTCTTGCCCCTGGGGGAAGCTGATGTACAACATGAAAGAAAGAAAAACAGAAAACATGCATGATATTTCTCAACCAAATCAAACATTTAAAAAAGAACTAACAAAGTAACAAAATATTTTTGCGAAATAGCAAATAGGGAACGACTCCACGGGATATATTATTGACCAATCTCATGTGGTCGACTACGTCATTACTTTAGTATTGCTTGATTTGCGGACCGTCGAATTGGAAACTACCCTATGTAACTCACTAAACAAAGTACTAAAAAGGTTTGCCTAGGATTGGCAGGCAGCAGTCCGCAGCACGCAAAGTGACAGCCAAAGTCCATTGTGATTGAAGATCAGCGACAACACTAAAGTTTCCTACTACATTCACCAGTCATTAAAATACTCAAACTATTAATCCACCACCACTATTTCTTCTTATCGCCATGTGTACAAAGGAAGGACTGGACTTGAGTCTGTAGGGGCTGATTTAGAAGGCCCTTGCGGCTCTTTTGCTCCATTGTTGCGTGACTTTTGTGACGCAGCGACAGCACAAAAGAGGCGCAATGGTGCGGCGTATATTAACAACGTGACGCATCTGGGAGATGCATCACGTTGTAAAGCCCTGCGCCAATAGGGGTGTTCCGGCGCAAGGGAGGGCGTTCCTGCGCAGGAACGCATCCTAAAAGTGGCTGAGGGAAATCTACAAGATTTCAATCAGTCACTTTGAGGACAATGATGCGTGACTCAAACCCTGCGCCTGCTTGAAGCAGACGTACGGCTTGACGCAGCATTGGGGAGATAGGGCACCCCAGAGCATTGATGGAGCTGCACCATCGTTGCGACGCAACTCCAGCAATGCGCCGCCTTTACGGCACAGATGCGTAACGCTTTGGTGACGTTTTGGGCCCATGGCGCGCCGCATTGTAAATACGGCGCACCATGGGTGATGGTGGCGTGACGCACAATTACTGGCGCATCCCTGCAACTTTGCAGGGATGAGCCGGTAATTAAAAATCTGAACCTTAGTGTGTAGCATTACGCAGTTCTTTCAACTACACTCATACATAATTTCACAGGCCAATGAAATGAACACAAAATCTAAAACAAATAAGCATAGTAGCAACACTACTGAGAAGAAGGAGAGCAGTGTACCTGAAATGCACAGAAGATTTTGAAATAAAATTTACCTACAATGTAATGAGCAGCATTATTGCTCTTGGTAAAAAACAAAAATTTGCAATATAATAACACAGCAGGAGAAAACATAGTAGTAAAGACATAGCTACTACTACTCACCAAGCCCGGGGATCTCAAGGCCAAGGAGGTCGAGCAGATCTCGCTCACGGGTCAGGACATCCGTCCAGCGGTGGGTGGCCTGGTTGTAGGTGCGCCAGACCCGAGAGTGGTGGTAAATGGCCTGGCACACCTTCTCCCACCGCTTCCGGCGCTCCCGGGCCCCGTACCCGGCACTGATCCTGCCGCCTCCCATGATGGTCCTGGGGAGGCGGCGCTGAACATAAAAAATGAGTTGGGCCACCTCCTCCGGGGTAAAGATCTCGCGTGGCATCACTAGCTCCCCCCTCAAACGCCCGCACGGGAGACGGACACGGGGTGCGGGACCCTTCCCCTTCTCGGGATGCTTCCCGGCTCCCTTCACCATGGTCTGGGCGGAAAGGAATAAAGAAAATAGAATAGGGAAGAGAAGAAAAGAAAAGAGTTTACAAAAGTAGTTTAAAATTAACCAAAAGTAGCAGTAAACACAAAAATATAGGGCTAGAAAAATAGAGGGATAGATAATAAGTAAAATAGATCAAACAAAACTTCAAACAAGCAAAGGATGGCAGAGATTGACAGAGGATACAAAGACCATGCCCAGAACCATAGCAATGAATGAGAAACAAGATGGCCGCGCCCGTTCACGACCGCGCGGGTAAGTTCGCGCGAGATTTTCCTTGCGAACACGCGCGAGACTGTACTGGCAAGCCGCGGACTATGCGAGATTACACGTCGCGCCCGGAAACGGAAATACGTCAGGCAAACAAGATGGCTGCGCCCTTGAACGACCGCGAGGGTAACTTCGCGTCTTGCGCTACGAGCGGCTCGCAAAAACGCACAAAACCTTGCCAACTAACACGCCGCAAAAAAAACAAATTGCATATTCGCACGAATTTGAGGCTTCCGAATCCGATCTCGCGCGTGTTCGCACCCCGCGAACCCCGCGAAATTGCAGAAAAACAAGTTTTTCAAAACTGAAAGCACTCGGCAGGGGCAAGAGTTCAAACTCATCATTAGTAACAATTCCCGGTAGTGCTTCCTGACTGGGGCCCCTCCAGAATTCAGTTGCTAGTTGCAACAATTGTATGACCCTGCTCTGACCCTCACAGCAGGCTCATACAATAGCTACAAGTAGGCCACAAAGAAGGTCCTGACTCCTGGGGAAAAAAAATGCACTGCAACAGAAAGCAAAATTACAGATAAGGAAGCAGGTGCCAGACTGGAATTTTAAAACAGTGACACATTAATAAACTAACCCCAAATTAATTCATCTCACTTGAAGCAGGGCTGGTGTGCTTGCTTTTCCCCCCCATAATCTACAGTAATGATGAACCAGAGGGTGGCATTGATGTAACAGAGGGTTGCAGTGGTGAAACAGAGGGTGCTGGGAACCTGTGATGATGAACCAGACGTAGAAACAACATAATTCGCGACCGTTGCGCGACGAAATGTAAGTTCGCAATTGCGAACTGGTACGAAACCCTCGCGAACTGGCAGAAATCCTTGCGAACACAAAAAAAAAAATCCACAAATTCGCAAGAATTCGCGGATTTTGCGGATTGCGAGTTCGCAAATCCGCAAAATTCGCCCATACTTAGGGCAGCCCTGTCTAGTGCCTCTCTGGATTTGGAACTCACGAGAGAGCCTCCCGTTTACCCTCACTCTAGCCCTAGGGTCAGTATAGAGTAACCGCACCCATTTAATAAATTTAGGCCCGAAACCAAACCTGTGGAGTGCTGCAAATAAGAATGGCCAGTGGACCGCGTCGAACGCCTTCTCGGCATCTAAGGAGAGGATCCAGTGTGGGTCCTCTCTCCCGCCACCTCTTGGAGCCAGTTGTGGGCTCTCCTGAGATTGAATTTCGTAGCCCTGTCAGGCAAGAAGCCCGATTGGTCTAGATGCACAAGGTCTGTTATGACCGTCCTCAAGCGGGTTGCCAAGATGGTTGCCAGCAATTTCACCCCTCCCCCTCCCCACCTCCCTCCCCTTCCAGATGTGCCCCAAGACGGGACATGACTTTCCGTAGGAGTAGGCCTGTCGCCCACCCACCAAACCCTCCCTTTCAAACACTTAAACACACCACAAAAGTGTAAAACAAAACATAAGGGGGTGCCAACTTGCGTGCTTCCCTGTGTCCGGCTGCCATTCCAGTCCTATGGAACCGTCAGGTATCAGAGGTTCTATCCACATCTTCATGCAATGAGACACATAGTTTGCCCCATATCCGGGCCCACATCCATTTATGATTTAGAATCCGGAGTCTCAGATTCTTGTGCACTGTGTTGTCCTGACAAGTCCTGTTCCAGCACACGGATCTCTTGTACCAGTGGGTGATCAGATTGTCTCTCTTCTTCTTCCTCCTCTCCTCCAGAAGTGCGACTGTCGAGAGCCTCCTCGTCCTCGCCCTCCGAGCGTGCCGTGGTGTGCAGTACTGCAAATCTCGTCCCTGATCCGGTCGCCCCGCTTGATGAGGCCGAGCGCCCCCTTCGCGCCATTCCTGCGCCTTGACCTCTGTATGGTGTCACTGGGGTCCGCCTCTTGGATCTCCTAGATTTTAGTCTCTGGGCCTTAGGAATTTCCCAGTGGGTGGTGTTTCTCACGGATCTGTCTAGCAGATCCCATTTGGCGATCTCTCTGCTTTTGAGGATCAGTCGCTCCTCCAGCCACTGCCAGGCGTCCTCTGGGTGCGTGAAGAAGAGAGTCTGTCCATTAAAGAGCACCTTAAGTTTCGCCGGGAACAGTAGCATGTAGGCGATTTTCAGGTCTCTTAGTTTCGCCTCTCAGTGCCGCCGGCGATCCCTCACTAGTTCGGGCGCCATCTTGGTGCAGGTCGCACTGCGGTGACTGCTCTCCGCCGGGAATGGGAGGCTGATGTAGGCGCCAGTCCGGGGTGTACAAGCTCGCAGTATCGCCGCCTACCTTCCGCAGGTCCGAGCCGTGGGCCCAAGGTCCAGCCGTACTTTGTTCGGCTCGCTCGAGCGCCGGCGGCCGCCATCTTGATATAGTCGGGCGCACGAGCGGACGATTTCGGAATGATTTTTCCGCTCTGGGTGCCCGTATATTGCACGTCTCTCGCCCTCAGTTGATGTAGGACACCTGCAGCTTCCCCGCCTTCATTTTGGGGACGATATAGAGTGGTATGGTGTCGGATCTTGAGGCAGCTCGGCGGGAGCTCCGTTGTAGCATGTCCTAACCGGCCATGCTGTTGGCCACGCCGATTTTAAGGACATTTTGGCAATATAGAATGCACTCTTGCTTGCAGGCAAAAAAAAGACTCACCCAGAAAATGGGCAATAGCATGATTGGCGTGTTTTAAGTAACCAAGGGACTGGAAGTTCTGAGGGAGGGGGTGTGTGATGGAGTGGTGCAGATTACGAGCTCTTTTACTGTAAATAGTTTTAATAATTGAACAGTTAATAAATGTACTTACCTCTGGAAGCATTAACCAAGGTGGAAGGCTGTGTCACTAAGTTATATTATTGAAGTGGTTTGAAATAATATTGCCATAGGGTAAGAATATATTCCTGCTTGGGGTTTGCATTTAGTTTTAGTAGCTACTAAAAATACCCTTTCTGAAATACAAGATGTTTCCGAAAAGTTAAATCAATGAAAGTATTAATCTTGGTTTCCATCTCTAATGCTAGGCATTTGAGAGAGATACATAATTTAAATCAGGTGTCTCCAACCTTATTGGCAATAAGGGCTACTTATGTTCAATGAAAATGATCCAGTGCTACTAATATTATTACTGTTTTAATAGTGACCACATCAGACAAGATTATATAAATGTCCATTGTTAGACCTGTCTGGCTTTTTGCGTAGTCCCTCCAATTTATTATTTATTTTGTCCCCTTTTGCCCCTCATACCTTTATTAATTTTTGTGTCCACTAGCTTTTTCTAGGTGTTGGTCAAGGGGATAGGTGTTCTTCCCCCCCTCATAGTTTTTTACCTCAGGTCTAGAGGCCTTTTCTGACAGGAAAATAGCTGGAGTCACAAAATGGTGGCTACCAACTGTCCTAACTGCCAAACCCAGAACCTGTCCCAAAGAGTAGAATAGGGCGTTCCAGAACCTTCTGGACCCCTGAGGGTCAGCCTATAAAAGGCGGAATGCTGGACAGCCATTTTGTCTTGCTAAGTGAGGGGCAGCTAGAGTGAAGGCTGAGGTCTGGTAGGGGTAGGATCCTGAAGGGTGGTTTACTCTACAAGGGTAGCCCTCTGTCTAGGTTTTTCCACCCCCCATACCTGTTGTCCTAGCCAAGTTAGTTCATCCTGCTGACCCTGGACAGTTAGGTGTAGGGGTTAATTCCAGTAGTCTGTGGAGTGGAGAAGGACCCTCCACTGGGAACTGAATTAAGAGGTCCCCTGTGCCCCTAAGTCTGTCCAGTAAGGAGGGCTGGTAGTCTAGTGCTAGAGAAGTGCTCTGTGACTTCATCGTGTAGGAGCCCCCTTTTGACCCCCCTCTTTCTAGGGCAAGAAGTAAGCTCCTGGCCTGGATAGCGCTGGGCTTCTCTTACCGGTGTCTGGACTCATAGTGGGCAGTCAATCTCCTGACTGACGTGGTGGTGGAGTGTGGAGACAGGATCCATTGACCCTGGGAAGTCTTGTTTTGTCACCACCGTGAGCGGGACCCCGGGGGCGCCAACCGCGCTCTGTGACAGCGCTCTGGTGGACCGAGAGAGAGAGGGTGTAGTGTCCATGCCCGGCGCCACTGCGCTTATTCCCCACTGAACTGGGTGCTGCATTACAGGAGGGGTCTAGGACCGAGCAGGCCCGTTGCGGAGACACTAGTCGGCGTCAGGGCGTCTGAGCAGCCGCTGGGGCCGAGACGCTGAACCTCCACGCATGCGCGAAAGTATCCTGGTGAGGAGATCGTCGTCTACCACCGGTGAGGAGAACCGAGAGGAGGAAGCGGCTCCGTCGTGTGGCTGGTGGTCGACTGAAGCGCCGAGGGACAGATTCTGGGGGGAGAACGCAGCTCCGTTGAGCGGCTGGTTCCCCACATCAGCTTCAGGTTTCACCTGGTAGGGCCTCCGCTCCTCTGTGAGGGGGCGGGGAGGCCGATCCTCGAGGAAGAGGGTCTCACACGTACAGAGGGTGAGCGGAGGAACCGCCTGCTGGCCCAACCTTCCAAGTAAGCCGGGAAGAGTAAGGGGTGGCGAGGGAGAGCTGGTTAGGCCTCCTGATCGCCTGTCTCTTTTCCACTCTGGTGCAGCACTAGTTGACAGCGAGGGGTGGAGGGGCTGAAAACGAGTGGCTCAACCTCAAGCCTAACAGATACAAGAAGCCAATGATATCCCCGAGGGGTGTAAGGTGACTGAGGATCTAACTAATCTTCTGGTACTTGACAATTTGTGACAGCTTGTCCCCAGAAGGAGTAGAGTTGCTGGGGAGTGCACATCTGCAACTGATAATAGAGCAGTAAGGGGAAGTGGTGGATATCTGAGTACTCCTTGAGTTCAGAGAGGGGTTAAACAAAGTACAGTGTATGCTCATCTGAACTGTTAAAGTATAAGTGTTACCTGCCAGATATGGTTAGGATTCCTGACTAAATGCAATGTACTGTTAATGCTGGATGAAGATATGCTTTAGCAATTTGAAAGTATAATTAATATTTTCAAGACAAACTGAAATGTCCTAAATTGTGATTTCTGAAAACAAAAGAGCAGAAATAATATTTTTATAAACCAGCTCATATTTTTCTAACATTGGTGTAGTGTCCTTTTTGTGTGTTATTGCGTGGATTTACTGCTGGGTGGTTTGCAACCTTCACACTTGTGCCTTTAGTGAATGTGACCTACCCTAGGCCAAGCTACCCTAGGTGACCTAACATCCCAGGTTCCAACATCCATCAAATGCAAAATTACTAACAGTGATCACCTCAGTGCATCAGTAATGTAAATAATGCTTTGTCAATGCGGAATGCCTCTGTGAAGGTTATACATAGCAGCCAAAGATGCATTGCCTCAAGCACCAGGGTAATAATATTACTAATAGGTCTCTCCAATGCCTCATGATTTGTTACTCAAATATCACATATATATATATTTTGGAAATACAATCATTTTTCTCCAAACATTGGCTTGTGAGTTCTGAAAATGCTAAAATGTTCCTCCTAAATATACACTTTTCAATTTTGTTATACATTTATTATTAATTAAACTATGCAAAATCTTCTAATTTAGTATGCTTGGCTGTACAAAGGAGAGCTACTTACAGGTAGCCGGAGCGCTACCAGTAGCTCACAAGCTACTTATAGGAGAAGTCTGCTTTAGTGCATGGGGATTAGGATTATTTTGGCATTGAATCCTCAGTCCATTCTACTGTAAATATTGCATCTCATAGGATCCAGGAGATTAAATTACCAGTATTGAATTCTGATTCAATGAGATATTGCGTACATTGGATGTTGTCAAGAGCTATCTTAAGAGATTTAATTGCAGAAAATGTGACTCTTAAGTGTGAATTTTGGAGCCCCTAAAATAAGTTACAACTTCTCATTATCAACTCTTGCAAATGGCTTAAGGATGTGATCATTGTGGCTTATTCTTTGTCAGGTAAACATTGCCTATTGGCATTTAGGCTCACTAGACTAACAGTGTGGCTGTTTCTTTAGCAGAATAGAGTCACACCCCAATATTGGACCAGTGGCAGTAGTGGGCGGGATCGGCAGGGCACAGCGTGCCCCAACTTCTTTAATTTAATAGATTCTGCTTCCCTACTTTTTTTATTTTAAACATGTGTGCCAGGATGGCAAAAATAGATATGGCCTTCATGGCCGTTCGAGGTCGGGCGGGCAGAGAAGAAAAAGGACTCTATCTTTTCCTTCTTGCCCGGAGAAGACAAGGACAGTGTCCACTTCTGCTCTGCCACTGGCAGCTGCCCCCCTCTTTCTTTCTCTTATACCCTGTTGTTCTGTCTAGCTCCTTCTCACTTACAGAAAACCATGACTTCCACAAACGGTTATCACCCTCTCCTTCCTCCTTTCGTTTATTTGTTCCCTTGTGAAATGGATCCAAAAAATAAAAATACTTTTGCTGGAAATGTCGTATTTTCCAGACATTTTTCTATTCAAAGTGCAGCCTTGGGAAAGAGAGAAATAAAAGGTTAAAAATGTAAAAAAATCAACTAAAGAAAACAAGATTGAGCAGTCGCAAAGTGGCCAGATGTATTTTATTTACACCCAAACAGCTTAGCGCCACTTTACAGAGTTTGACAGTGAAGCGCTACCTTTGTTTTCTTGTCTTTCTTTCAACAACATAGTTTTCTTGGCGTGCGGAAGTGCAGTGTTCCTGGAAGTACTGTGCAATACATGCTTGATGGGTGGATTGGAAAACAAATTGTGCACCATGGCTCTGTCTTCATGGATATGGTCTTTTTACACCAAACTGCTTATGTTTTGTAAGAATAGAAGCAATGGACATTGAAACAAGTCCCTTCCGGGCCCTGTGGGCATGCCCTTAACTTTTCATGCAAAAGCACTCACTGATTTCTGAATGAGTGTAAAAGTGTTAAGGTAACCATGTTGAGTAGCACCTGCCATAAATTCCTTGATCAACCCGGTGCTTAATATGTCCTTAAGCACGGGAGTGGTTCCCCAGGCCTGGAAGCATGCCTTGATCCTGCCGCTTGTCAAGAAGCCCAATTTGGACCCTCTGGTCCATGCTAACTATAGGCTGATCTCCCTTCTCCCGGCCTTGGCAAAGGTGGTAGAGAAGCATGTGCACATCTCCCTATATAACTTCATTGAGAGTAATGATATTCAACACGACACGCAGTCGGGTTTTCGTGCCAATATGAGTACGGAGACCGCTCTTCTTGAAGTCACCGATGCCATCAGGGAAGTATTAGACACCGGAGGGAAGGCCATATTAGTTATGTTGGATTTGTCTGCGGCCTTCGACACCGTCCCCCATGACGGTCTCCTTCTAGGACTCTGGGAGATCGGATTACGTGGGACGGTGTTGAATTGGTTTGAGTCATTTCTGGCCGGCCGCCGGCAAACGGTCTGGGCGCCACCTTTCTCCGCCGACATGCCGCCATTGGAGGGGGGGGTGCCTCAAGGTTCCATCTTAAGCCCCACCCTTTTTAATATCTATATGGCCCCTCTGGCAGCAGTGGCGGAGTCGTTTGGTGCCCAGATCGTATCCTACGCTGATGACACCCAGCTCTTCTTTACCTGTACAAAGGGCTCTGACTTTGACGGTATGCGGATCAGAGGCTGTTTGGGGGCGGTCTTTGACTGGTTTAAACAGCAAAGTCTGAAATGTAATTCCGATAAATTGGAGCTGCTTTTCTTTGGCTGCCCTCCTGATCCTAGATGGAAGGCCTGGTGGCCTCCTGACATGTATCCTCCGGCAGATGCCTCTTCCAAGGCAAAGAACCTCGGGTTTCAGATTGACGATGGTCTTTCCTTTGGGCCTCAGATTCGCGAGCTCACAGGGAAATGCTTTGGCATTCTGAAAATGTTAAGGAAATTCCTCCCGATCCTGTCTCTGGAACATAGAAAGACTACTGTGCAGGCCCTGATAGGCTCACGCCTGGATTATGCGAATGTGCTCTACTTGGGACTGCCTAAATTTCTTCTTGCACGCCTTCAGCTGGTACAGAACTCCGCCGCAAGGGCCATTCATGGCTTTCAGCGTAGAGTGAGTGCATCGGAGTTGCTTAAAAAGCTCCACTGGCTTCCTGTCGCAAAAAGGATTACCTTTAAGGCATTGACTCTTGCCTTTAAGGCGCTCTACCATGTAGGGGCCAGATATATAAGGAAGCGCCTGGCCTTCTATATGCCTTCTAGAACTTTGAGATCGGCTTCTTTGGCTTTGGCTTCTGTTCCTTCTGTCAGGCGGGCTAGAATTGGAGGGCGCTCTTTACGATGCTTGGCACCTCGATGTTGGAACTCTCTGCCTATTTCTCTAAGGAAAATCAGCAATTTACTGGTTTTTAGGAAGGAGCTGAAGACATGGCTTTTTACCCAGTAATTTTTCTTGTTTCGCCCTGCATCTGCCCCGGACTTTTTCTTTCTCGGGTTTTTGTCACTCCTAGGAGTAGCTTTGCGCTATAAAAGATCCGTTTTAACATAACATAACATAACATTGTTTTTGCTTACATTTCCCGTGCTTTACTTAATCTTGCATTCTCTTGAGTGTTTGCTTTTTCCAGGATGTTGTTACTTTTTCTTTTAGGCAGCCTATTACTCTTTTCTAGTGCAAAATTTGAATTGAGTCGCATCTAGGTGTTTATAGGGGGGCACAATTGGGTTGTAGCTGAAGGCAGTGTGAGTTTCTTTCAGTGGGGCAGTATGCTGTTCAGTGGGGTAAAGGATGTGCACTATAGTTAGAGTTGTAGAATTTGGAACTGGGTGTAAGAGAGTAGGGTCTGCTTCCTATGGTTACCCCCACTTTTTGCTGTGCTTCACTGGTTTTTCGACTTTAGTATGGCTGTGGCCCTGCTAGTCAGGCCCACAGCCTAGCCGTTCTATCTATAAATTGATACCATGTACTTTAGGTACATACCAGATTGGTTACTGAGGCACCCTTGTGACCCCCTGTATATGGTACCTTAGGTACCCAGGGCATAGGGACCCCAGAGGCCTACCAGGGGCTGCAGCATGTATTGTGCCACCCCTGGTTAGCCTTCCAAACTAACACCACAGGTCTGCAATTGCAGCCTGGGTAAGGTGGGGTAATCACCCCTTACTTAGATATAGAATACCTATATCTCTCGCTCTCTATATATATAGACACATGTTAACCTATAAGTCACTCTTATTGCAGGCCTTAACAATCCTGGAGGCAGAGTGCTTGGTTTTGTGTGAGAGGGTGCCCTAGCTTGAGCTGAGCCCCTTTGCAGCTTTCCGAACCATCTCCTTATAACTGTTCTATGATATAGCCATACCATATACTCTTAAGTGCATTATAATCCTCGTGGTTAATGCTAACTTTGGTTTGGCTTTATCAAAACATGTCGTGTAAGGTGTCAAACACTTTGGAATACTACCACCCCCCCCCCCCCCTCCGCCAGTTCTGGCGGCTGGGGTAGCATTACACCCTTCTAGAGGGAGAAGACATGTAGTTACTGGTAAACCCAGTTAAAGTTAAACAGAGCCCCAGCATCACAAAATGAATGCTGATGCCATAGACACGAGTCTGCCCTCCTCCTGCTGGACGAAACTCCGGCAGGAGAGGCCTGGACAATAGGTTTCCTGTCCAGGGAGATGCTGGCACCTCCCCAGATAGGCTTTAGTGTATTGGGGCAGGGTGGGTTGCATTCAGTGAATGCTTTTCAGACACTGCCTGGGGCACACAAGGTGCTCCATGCATTTCCCGGTTCAAACCGGTTGCTGGGGCACTCAGCTCCACCTCTGGCGCGAAACTGGACAAAGGGGAAGGGGTGTAACCATCCCCTCCCCAGGTCCACCCATAGGAGGGACCTTAGAGTTAGTCCAACCCCTAAACTTACTATAAGTATAGAACTCCAGTCCCTAGGACTTTTGATTACCCTGGACGAAACTCTGCAAACTACGCCTCCTGGACCTCGTGGCTGAAGAATCAAGATGCACCTCTTTCACCTGAAAACACACAACATCAGCTGGCATTTTCTCCTCGCCATCCTGGTCACTGGCCACTGGCTAGTGACCCAGACTCTGTCTCCTCTGCTTTCAGGTTCTTCACATCTCGGATCCACCCTTGGATCCACCTGGACACTTTTCCTCTGGTCGCCTGCAGTATTTCTTTGCAGCTCTCCATAGGAATCGACAACGAAACCCGACACCAAAAGACACCTATGCACCTGGCTTCCCTCGGTGAGGTAACACAAGTACTCTGGTGCTCTCGTAGTTCCTGGCTCTCAAAGTGTCCTAGTCTAAAAGGGTTCCATTGTAGTTCACCTAAAAGTGCCCTTAATCTTTAAATTTGTAACTTGTTCGTTCTCCATAAAAAGTCAATGGTGATCCGCTGCTGTGTTTAGACACTGCATGCGTCCCTCGTGGGCCGCCTGCATCCTAACCTTGGGTGGGTATAGGTAGCCCCATCGTTTCTACAGGCCCTAGGCCTGCTTTCTAACTCTCACGTGGTGCTTATACCACTATTTTAGTATATGGTTTGTGATGCACCTAGGGCATAACGTATACTGTGCAAATTATCGTATGCTAATTAATTTCCTTGTACTGTACTTTTACCTCTGACCTCATAAAGAGTCCAGAGGGGTTGTGTTTAGAATAAATACATATATATTTGATATATCCCTCGTGTGGTGAGCTTTCATTTGATCATTCAAGAGATTATAATTGGTAAAACAACAAGCTTAACTCGCCTCTAAGTCTTAGCCTGAAGGCAGCTCTCCACAGCTACCACTAGGATAGCTTTCTATAAGGTTGACTTTACAACCTACCATCAATAAGGGTCGTTTGGACTGGTGCAAGGTGCCCACTAGCATAGTGGACATCATATGCCAGGCCAACTTCTCAAACTGGGGAACCAGGTTCAGCCTTCATGACCAGACCACTCCCCTGAGGGAGCACATTCCCGTGCTAGACCTTAGAAGGCCCTGCAGGACCTCAGAAGCCCTGGTGTCTTAGCACTAGCAGGTGGACCCTAGCGGTGGCAAGTGTGGGTTACCCTTGAAGGCCTGTCCACCACAATCCATGCTGAAGTTCACCTCCAGTCTTGGGGGCAGGCCTATGAAACCGCACACAAGAACCTTCTCAAGTGAAATTCAAGCCGAAGCTTACCTAAGAGAAATCTCAGTAACCGAGAAAGGGAACTCAGGAACATAAATGCAAATCAGCAACCAGTCCATGAACATAAAAACATGGGGAGCAATCAGAAGGGGTTGGGGAAGGGGGGTGGGTGGGAATAAGTGTATCTGAAATTTGGTATGAATATTTGTGTACCCCACTGTGAAGGGTTGGTCCCTACATCCGGGGCACAACGGAGCGCTATGGACTCTTACCCCTCCGGAACTACTCCTCTCTCTGTCTTCCCACAGGCTCCACCGATACCTCCGAATCGGGACAGATTGGAAACGTCCCTCCATGACCCCGGAAGTTGGGTCACTAGCGAAGGACCGGAAGTGAACCCGCCTAACCCCGGAAGTCCTTCAACCGGATACAGGCAAGAGAGTAGAAAAGCCGACGACCCAAACGACTCGGGGTTCCCAACAGCGAGCTCGTGGCAGGAGTTAGCAGACCCCGGAGAACCAGCAGCGGAAGGACCGAAGGACCGGAACGAGGAAGCAGACGAGGAAGACGTTTGGTGTGAGGACTGGTGGCGTCCTCAGGAGGTGGCTGGAGAGCGGCCGTAACTCACAGGAGAGTTACGGCGGGGCATGTGAGTAACTCGTTACCATTTTCCCCTATTTCCACTGGTAGAGGTGTACATAGTGTAAATAGCGCCCTGAACCACTTTTACTGTATAAACGTGCACCGACCCTGAATAGTACTTCGCACTATTTCCCGTCTCGTTCACGCCTGCGCTCACCCCTACCCTTTCACCTCTTCCCGCAACTCCAACCCCGTCACGTCCTATCCCATCCCTTCCATTCACGACCCAGGTGCTGGTGATAGAACTGAGAGAAGTTTTGTTACCTCTGAACTAACCGCCCTGTTTTCGTTCTCTTTTTCCTCCGAGGGACTCACCACTTCTACACAACGGAAAGACGACCACAGCCCAGCCGCAACCATCCCCACGGAACCCTCCCGGATCCCGGATACCTCATCTCTACGACCCTCCTGGACCCTTTCATTCCACGACCTATGTTTCATTTATGTGAACAATAAAGTTTTCGCTAATCATAGCGCACTTCATACGGCCTCCACGCCTGTTATTCCGGCCCGCCCTAAATCCCGCTCCACAGGTGGTGTCAGAAGTGGGATCGCCCGGAAGCATGGAGGCCGCGGTCAAACAACTGGCGGAGGGCCAGGAACACCTAGGAAAATTGATGGAACAATTCCTGAAAACCGCAGAAGACGACCGAGGACAATTGTATGATGTTCTAAAAGGACAGGGCACTGCTCAGGATAAGACTCTTGAAAAACTTGCAACAGTCATGGGCCAACAAAAACCGCTAGCCTCTCTTCCCTCTGTTGTACTGCAGAAATACGTAGCTGGAGAAGACCCAGACTTCTTCTTCACAAACTTTGAACGCTTGGCTCAGACCGCCGCATGGCCCGCTGACCGGTGGGGTCATTACCTTGGTCCCCTGCTCACTGGGGAATTACAAGCAGCGTATCAACAGGCAAACATCCAGGGTGCGACCCCATATGAAGATATTAAGACTTGTATACTAGAACGGCTTGGAATTGACGATGAGACGTATAGACTTCGTCTTCGTCAAGCTAAGGAGGGTCCACAAGAGAATCCCCGGGCGTTGTCTTTCCGAATAAAAGATTTGGCTAACCGTTGGCTAAAACCAGCCACGTCCAGTAAAGACGAGATAATGGCCAAAATTTATTTGGAACAATTCCTTACCTCCCTACACCCTGCTACACAAAAGTGGGTTCGGCAACACGCCCGACTTACTCTTGACACCGCAGTCGAAATTGCTAGTGCGTACAACCGAGCACAAGAATCTCAACGAGCAAAAGAAGAACATCCTGCCAGGCCGAGTCATGGCAACCATGTACGGCCACCAAGACCTTCACCTGTAACTCGTAAACCGGAGACGATACCTCCAATGCCATATCCAGTGATGCCGAGAGCGCCACCTCCCGGTCCACAGTGTTATCATTGTGGAGGGTACGGTCATATCGCTCGTACATGCCCCCAAAAAGAAGAGCCGATGGAAATAGGTGTGGCTAAAAACTATGTGTGTTTCAGTGCTGATTCCGCTCCCCCGCCCTTTCATTGTCCTGTACAAATCAATGGACACAAAATGATGGCACTTGCTGATACAGGATGCAGACATAGCGTATTAAGACCTCAGGATCTCCCTCACTCCCCGGAACCGGTGACAGGAACTGTAGCCATCAAGTGTGTCCACGGAGACACGAAATGCTATCCAACCGCCAAAGTATATGTACAACACCCCAGTAATAGTGGTAGCTCTTTGACTGTTGGACTGGTTCCAAATCTTCCTGAAGAAGCGATATTAGGAAGTGATTATAGTGGTCTGCCTCACCTGTTACAGGATACCACGGACTCCCTAAAGAAGTGGTGGGCTGAAGCACCTTTTTCAGGAGTCTCCCCTGCTATCGAACAGTCAGGAAAACCTTTGAAGTCCAAAACCCAAAAGAAAAAAGAGAGAAGGGAATATTCCTTGGCTTGTCCTGCACAGCCGGAAACCCACCCCTGGGAGACCGACAGAGAATTCCGGGCCGCTCAACAGGAAGATCCGGTTCTCCAAGATGCATGGGGTCGGGCTCTTCCCAACGAGGATCCATTACAAGTAGGTCCTTATTTTTTCATAAAGAATGGACTGCTGTATAGAAAAGGGGGTCCTCAGAAAAATGCCCAGTTAATCATTCCAGGACTATTTAAAGAGAAGGTACTCTTTTTGGCCCATAGTCATTTACTGGGAGGGCACTTCAGTGACGAGAAAACGGGGGAAGCTATTCTAGAGAAGTTTTATTGGCCTGGAGTGTATGCCGAAATTAAAAGATACTGTAGGGAATGCCCGGTATGCCAAAAGACTAGTCGGTATCGACCCCCAAGAGTTCCCCTCCAACCCTTACCATTGATTGATGTTCCTTTCTCTAGAGTGGGAATGGATCTTATAGGTCCCCTGTTGCCATCCAAAAGTGGGTGCAGATACGCTCTAGTGTTAGTGGACTACGCCACTCGCTTTCCCGAAGCAGTTCCCCTCAGACAACCCACAACACAGAATATAGCCAAAGCCCTTATTGCCATTTTTTCTAGAGTAGGTTTTCCCTGAGAGATTTTAACCGACCAGGGCACCCCCTTTGTTTCCTCGCTAATGCGCCAGGTCTGTTCTACCTTGGGAATCAAGCAGATAAGAACTTCGGCTTACCATCCCCAAACCGACGGTTTAGTCGAGCGTTATAATGCCACCTTAAAAACCACTCTAAAAAAACTGTTGGGCTTAGAGAGTAAACGATGGGAGGAAATGCTGCCCCTTGCTCTTTTCGCTATTCGCTGTAAAGTACAAAGTAGTACAGGCTACTCCCCATATGAGCTCTTGTATGGCAGGGCGCCCGAACGCTATTGGACATGGCTCGTGAAGCTTGGGAAGCCGAGCCGGATCGGACCCGCCCTCTTCCAGAGTACATTGAAAATTTAAAGACTCATTTGGGTGAGGTCCGTGAAATTGTCAAACAGAATCTTGTAGCTGCACAGTCCACTCAGAAAACCCAGTACGATAAGGGAACCAAACCCAGAACGTTTGTCCCAGGAGACCAGGTACTCCTACTAATTCCCTCTTCGGACCATAAGCTATTAGGTCAGTGGCAGGGTCCGTTTACGATACTGAGACAAGTGACCCCAGTCACTTACGAGGTGGAAACAGATGCCACTAGGGGAATCAATCAAATCTATCACATCAACCTCCTCAAGAAATGGGAGGGACCGCGCCCTGTTTTATCGGGTCACGAACCCTTCCTGTTTGAAGGTTGTTTCGACACTGGTTTGGTGGAACGCCAAAAACGGGAACTTTGTCATTCACTTGTACCCCTACAATCAGTCTTTTCAACCCTGCCGGGGCATACCACTGTGGTGGAACACGCCATCCACACTGAGCCAGGGAAAACGGTCCGGCAACGACCGTACCGTATCCCAGAAGCCCGTAGGGCTGTAATCAAAGAAGAAACTAATCAAATGCTTAAAATGAATATCATTGAACCATCGAGTAGTAGCTGGAATTCGCCCATTGTTTTGGTCCATAAACCCGATGGTTCTACACGATTTTGCATTGATTTCCAGGAGGTGAATAAGATCTCCGCCTTTGATTCCTATCCTCTTCCCCGTGTGGACGAGATGGTTGAGCGTATAGGCAAAGCAAGGTACATTAGCACTCTTGACCTCTGCAAAGGCTATTGGCAGATCCCACTGAAAGCTGAGGACAAACACAAGACCGCCTTCTCCACCCCTGAAGGCTTGTTTCAGTTCAAAGTAATGCCCTTCGGCTTACACGGTGCCCCGGCGACCTTTCAAAGGGCCATGAATCAAGTCCTACGTCCTCATGCTTCGTATGCGGGCGCCTATCTTGATGACATCGTCATTTATAGTGACACTTGGGAGCAACACCTTTCTCACTTATATTCAGTGGTCTCCTCTTTGGGCAAGTACGGGTTTACCATTAACCCAGCCAAAACCACATTAGCAGCACAGAGTGTTAAATATCTTGGCTATTTGTTGGGTGAAGGACATATTCGGCCCCAAGAGAGCAAAGTCAAAACAATACAGGCTATACCATTTCCAAAAACACGAAAAGATCTCCGTGCCTTCTTGGGTATGTTGGGCTATTACAGGAGGTTTATCCCCAACTTTTCCCAAGTAGCAGCTCCCCTCACAGATCTCCTCAAAAAGACTGCAAAAACAGAAGAAATCCTCCAACAACCGTCTCCTGTACTTCAGCAAGCCTTCAATGTTCTAAAGAATGCCTTGACTTCTGAGCCTGTATTGATGAGCCCCGATTATAGTCAGCCTTTTATTTTGCAAACTGATGCATCGGACCAAGGTTTAGGGGCTGTTCTGTCCCAAAAGGATTCGGAAGGTGCAGAGAAACCCATTCTGTATCTTAGCAGAAAGCTATTTCCCAGGGAAATCAACTACTCCGTTGTCGAAAAGGAAGCACTCGCTATCAAGTGGGCCGTGGAAAGCCTTCGCTACTACCTTGATGGTAGAGAATTCATTTTGTATACTGATCACGCTCCCCTTGAATGGATGGCTCGCAATAGAGGACACAATGACCGAGTGCTTCGTTGGTTTCTTTCCCTCCAGCCTTTTCGTTTCCGAACACTGCACCGGAAAGGCCTGGAACAGGGCAACGCAGACTATTTGTCCCGATATCCGCCACCTACCAGCCCTACAAGAAACACTCCTAGGGGAAGGGAATGTGAAGGGTTGGTCCCTACATCCGGGGCACAACGGAGCGCTATGGACTCTTACCCCTCCGGAACTACTCCTCTCTCTGTCTTCCCACAGGCTCCACCGATACCTCCGAATCGGGACAGATTGGAAACGTCCCTCCATGACCCCGGAAGTTGGGTCACTAGCGAAGGACCGGAAGTGAACCCGCCTAATCCCGGAAGTCCTTCAACCGGATACAGGCAAGAGAGTAGAAAAGCCGACGACCCAAACGACTCGGGGTTCCCAACAGCGAGCTCGTGGCAGGAGTTAGCAGACCCCGGAGAACCAGCAGCGGAAGGACCGAAGGACCGGAACGAGGAAGCAGACGAGGAAGACGTTTGGTGTGAGGACTGGTGGCGTCCTCAGGAGGTGGCTGGAGAGCGGCCGTAACTCACAGGAGAGTTACGGCGGGGCATGTGAGTAACTCGTTACCATTTTCCCCTATTTCCACTGGTAGAGGTGTACATAGTGTAAATAGCGCCCTGAACCACTTTTACTGTATAAACGTGCACCGACCCTGAATAGTACTTCGCACTATTTCCCGTCTCGTTCACGCCTGCGCTCACCCCTACCCTTTCACCTCTTCCCGCAACCCCAACCCCGTCACGTCCTATCCCATCCCTTCCATTCACGACCCAGGTGCTGGTGATAGAACTGAGAGAAGTTTTGTTACCTCTGAACTAACCGCCCTGTTTTCGTTCTCTTTTTCCTCCGAGGGACTCACCACTTCTACACAACGGAAAGACGACCACAGCCCAGCCGCAACCATCCCCACGGAACCCTCCCGGATCCCGGATACCTCATCTCTACGACCCTCCTGGACCCTTTCATTCCACGACCTATGTTTCATTTATGTGAACAATAAAGTTTTCGCTAATCATAGCGCACTTCATACGGCCTCCACGCCTGTTATTCCGGCCCGCCCTAAATCCCGCTCCACACCCACCCACTGGATACCACCAAAGTATAAAGGGCCTGCCCGCGGGACGCCCTGAGGCGCACTCTGCCCACACTGACGCCCACACCTGGGTACTCGGGGACCCAGCAAGCCTCATAGGATGGTAAGGGGGGAAGGGAGGGGGACCTAGGGAGGGGAACTGGTAGAGGGGGGGAGGAGCAATATGTGGGAGGGATCAGGGGGAAATAAGAGAGGGCCGGGGAGGGGAAAGCGGGGGGAAAAAACTCCATCACATCAGGCTATAGAAGAAATTAAAGACGCGAGGTTAACAAAAACTGATTTGGGAAGAGTGAAAATATAAAAGAAATGCCTATGCGGATAGTTTCGTTGAATGTCTGCGGACTAAATGATGGAAAAAAACGAAGAGCAATGAAGGAATATTTAAGAACATTGCACGCTGAGCTGATCTGTCTACAAGAAACACACATAGAGACCTCTCAAAAGGGGCTCTTAGAACAGCTGGGATACCAATTAGTATCATATACGACACAAGGAACAAGAACAAGAGGGGTAGCGATCTTAGCAAGGCATGGATGTGTGGTTGTAAATAGTCAAAAATCAGATCGCTATGGTAGATGGGTCTTGGTGGAGTGCCAGATACAGAGCTTTCATTTCACACTATGCTCATTGTATGCTCCCACTGTAGACGACCCGGAAGCTATGGACTCTGTTAACCTAGAAATAACCAACTGGCCTCTGCCATTAATAGTCTGTGGAGACTTAAATGTGAATGGATTGAATGGCCTGTGGAAGAATGATCCTGGGAAATTCTCCGGTCGGAAGAAGAGAAGTCACAGAGCATTGATTCAATTGATGTGTGACAATGGCTTAGTAGATATATGGGAACTGCAAAATAATTTAGGGACCGGTAGTACATATTACTCTGCCCCTCATAGGGTCTTAGCAAGGCTAGACTATTTTCTGGTATCACCAGCAGTAGCATCCACCGCAAAGATTAGCATACTACCCCGGGTAATGTCCGACCATAACCCGCTTATCTTAGATATAACAACCGCTGCCCAACAAAAGAAGATGACAAATTGGACTTTTGAGAGAGCTTTGTTACAGGACTCAGAATACACTGCCCTAATGAAAGAATGGATAAGAATTTTTTTGGCACTAAACAAAGGTTCTGCTCCCCCTGCAGTAGTATGGGACACCCTAAAAGCAGGTATAAGGGGGGAGACAATCAGATACTCGATTAGGCGGAATAAGGCAGAGAGGGAGGAAGTAGAAACGAGAATAAGGACAGTTGCTAGACTAGAACATGAACTCAGTAGCGCAATTAGGGCGAATCAGGATATTGTTAGAATAACATACGAGCTTGCTATGGCTAAGGCAGCGGTTGGGGAACTATTTGCGTCTAAAGCAGCAGGGAAATATTTGGCCTGGAGGAAAGATCAATATGAGTATAGTGAGCAGATAGGTCGCACGCTAGCTGTTCGAACAAGGCAGGCTGCTACAAAGGGGGATATATCTGAGATCAGGTCTGAGAATGGAAGTGTCGCAACAACACCCGAGAGTATATGTGCTAGCTTTCGAGACTACTATCAGAAGCTATATGAAGCTGACTATATGGCATCTAGCGAGGATATAGATAATTATCTTGGGAGTGTCAGATTAGAGAAACTAACGACCGAGGACAGAGGGATATTGGAGACGGCATTTAATAAAGTAGAAATACAGAGGGCAATTCATGACTTACCATCTGGCAAAGCAGTAGGCCCGGACTCTATACCCTTGGAGTTTTACAAAACATTTTTGCCCGAGATAGAAGAAGAACTACATGAGTTGGCTGTAAATATAAAAGAGGGTGCGATACCTCCGGAGTCATGGGGAGAGGCAACTATGATTGTCTTTCTGAAAAAAGATAAACCTGCAACCAATCCTGGGTCGTATAGGCCGATAAGCCTAATGAACAGCGATGTGAAAATTTACTCAAAGATGTTGGCAAATAGGCTAGGTGCAGTAATTGGCAAGATTGTTTCCCCATGGCAGCACGGATTTATCCCTGGGAGAGGAACAGCGGAACATGTCAGAAGAGTGCTCACGTTATTTGATGGTACGGCATCCTGACGAGACCCTATGGCACTGAACCTTTTAGATGCTGAGAAGGCTTTTGATAGGGTCTCGTGGGGATTCCTCTGGGCTGCGTTGGAGAAGCTGAATCTGGGGGAGGGCTATGTGGGAGCTCTGAAAGCCTTATACCACAATCCAAGAATAAGAGTTAGAACCATGGGAGAGCTGAGTGGTACAATAGTTATTGGACGAGGAACTAGGCAAGGGTGCCCCTGCTCCCCGCTACTCTTCGCTCTATACATAGATACATTCATTAGGAGAATAGAGCAGAACAGAAACATCTTGCCCATAGCATTGAACAGGTATGAAACTAAAATACTAGGATATGCGGATGACTTGGCCATAACATCAAGCGAACCAATGCCAGCCCTAACAGAAATAGAACAGGAAGCGGCTACATTTGGAAGACTGTCTGGGTACAAATTAAATGTAAATAAGACCCAAGTAGTAATAAATCAGAATATATCTTTGGTCGATCCAAGAGTGGTAGAGACAGCAGTATATCTGGGGGTTCGCATAACCCCAGACCTTTCGAAAGTGGTATCGAAGAATTTAAGCCCCATTATAGATAAGGCCAAAATTGATTTTGACAAACTGAATAACCTACATCAATCAATCAATCAATCAATCAGTGACACTTATAAAGCGCGCTACATACCCGTGGGGTCTCAAGGCGCTGGGGGGGGGGGGAGCCGCTACTGCTCGAACAGCCAGGTCTTCAGCTTCTTCCTGAAGGAGAGGTGGTCTTGGGTCAGGCGCAGGTCGGTCGGGAGGGAGTTCCAGGTCTTGGCGGCCAGGTGGGAGAAGGACCTTCCTCCTGTAGTCGCTCTTCGGATGCGGGGGACGGCGGCGAGGGCGTGGTTGGCTGATCGGAGGTGGCGTTTGGGAGCGTAGAAGTTGACTCGGCTGTTGAGGTAGCTCGGGCCTTGGTCGTGTAGGGCTTTGTGTGCGTGGGTGAGGAGGCGGAAGGTGATTCTTTTGTTGACGGGGAGCCAGTGAAGGTCTCGCAGATGTCCGGAGATGTGGCTGGTTCGTGGGATGTCGAGGATGAGTCTGGCTGAGGCGTTCTGGATCCGCTGGAGTCTCTTCTGGAGCTTGGCGGTGGTCCCGGCGTAGAGGGCGTTGCCGTAGTCCAGTCGGCTGGTGACGAGGGCCTGGGTGGGTGACAATTGGTCGCTGCAATGTTATCAAAATGGTGTTTATGCCAAAAGTGCTTTATTTATTTAGGACCATACCATTAATTTTTAACAATAGCTGGTTCAGGGAGCTAGAAAAGGTAACAAACAGATTTATTTGGGCCAAGGGAAAAACACGTCGCAGCCAAAAATTTCTGTCACTCCCAAGAGAGAGAGGTGGGCTGGCGCTACCAGACTTTAAGGCATATTATTGGGCAACGGTCTTGCAATATACCAGAGGCATGCTGGGGGGGAGTGTTATAGACAGATGGAGAGGCAGAGATGGGATCCCAGACGTATATGAACTCGTAGTGAAAAACTCTAGTCAATGGTTACTCACTTATGAGGAGAGGAGCTATCACAAAAAAGTAAGGTTTAAGACCTTGGTGGCCGCAAGATCAGTCTGGTCTGGGATAAGGAGAAAATTAAAACTAGGGAGAATGAATTATTATACCCCTCTGTATGGGAACCCATCACTGCCGGGGGTATTTCATGACTCAGTTATGAGGGGATGGGATGCATTAGGGGTTAAAACTATCGGGGACCTTATAGGGGCAACCGGTCTGATCTCGTTTGAGCAAGTACAACGCTTATATAACTTAGGACGCAGAGAATTTTTTTAAGTATTTACAAGTGAGGTCAGTTCTGGTAAAGAAACAGGGAGGAGATATGAATTTTCAGAGGATCGAACTGCTGGAATGTGTAAGGGAAGAAGGGGGATCCTCCATCTCGCAATTATACGAGGAAATCTGTAAATATAAAAAGGATGATTGTGATAGAATGTATGTGAAGTGGAGAGTCAAACTAGGTCTAACAGGAAATGAGGCAGAGAAGTCATTAAAACTGTCAAATTCGGTCTTAAGAGTGGCAAATTTACAATCTCAGCAATATAAGACTATGTTTGAACTTTATTACACCCCTCATAAAATAGCGCAGTGGGGGGGAAATAACGGGGGCATCTGTCCGAGATGCCAATCCACACAAGCAGATACAATCCATATGTTTGCATCATGCCCCTCTCTGGATATATATAAAAAATCTTTGGAACAATTTTTCTCCGACTCTCTGGGGATACATTTAACTCTGACAGATGAAGTCATGATTTTGGGTGTAGTGAGGGCGGGTGTAGACGTTCTTCACCATGAGTTTCTGTACTTAGCTATGACTCTCAGCAGACTATGTATAGCAACACTCTGGAAAGACCCAAACCCCCCAACATTACAACAATGGATCTCTCGTGTACTGGCCATATATATATTAGAAATGGCCCTATATGAAAAAAGAGGTAGGGAAAAAAAAGAGGCTGGACGGAGGATATGGGCCCCAATAATTGAATGGAAAAGGAGGCTGGGAGAGACTTAAGATGGAATAGGTGGAAAGTCAGACGCAATTAAGAATATGTGATATTTCTTAATGATGGTCTTCTATTGTGTCTAAAGCTCTTTGTGTATTTGGGAAAAAAATGCTTTATTAGTTTTAAATTTGGCGGGGGCGTGGCTAAGCACGCAACGTGAATGGACGCCTCGGGGTAGAGCTCTGCTCCGAGCTCCCCTTCCCGGCGTAATTATCCGGTGAAACACATCTGAAACCGGCCGAAAACCGACGGCGCAGCAGTGGGACTCCATCCTCCACCTCCCTGCCGACTTTGAGGGCGATCGGCGCACATACGCCGCACCGAGGGCTACAACTCGCCGGAGCCGCCCAAGCTGCGTCCAGATCCGGCTGGGGGACTACCCCAGGCCGAGGCTTCGCCACGTGTCTTAGGCCTCACTCCGCGGCCTACCTGCGACCCTTTTGCATGCAGCTGGCGCACTAGCGGTCTACCTGAGACAAGACCGGGCGTGGGAACCCTGCCGGGGGCGACCCAGGGACAGGCCCCCACGGCTTCCACCGGCCAGTTGAGAACACGCCGGGGCCCACTGCAGAACAACAACCAGGCCAAGCACAGATCGCACGAAGCGGGCCCAAGACTTCCCCCATTGTCTGACCGCGGCGAGGCGATTTCCACCAGGCCTCTGAGCTGCAGTGGCGGGCTGCGACGGATGACTACTGGGCCCAGGACTCGAACCGGAGCAGGGGCAGGCGGCCCCAACTCAAAGGGTAAAATGGACAAGACGGGGAAGGGCCCCGACCCAGACCAGACGGCGGCAAAACTGGACACCATGTTGGCGGCCATGGAGAGACTTGAGGAGTCCATTCGGCTGACCCGCACGTCCCTAGCCACGAAGATAGACAGGGTGGCCATAGACCTGACTCACTTGCGGGCGGATCATAAGAAACTGTCGGAGCGGACCACAACCCTGGAAGGCGATCTACAAACACTCAAGCCTCAGGCGGATCAGTCCCATAAACAGATACAGGACCTGCTCAGCAGGGTGTAATTTCTCGAGGACAGGGCGGAAGATGCGGAAGGCAGGGCACGGCGGAACAACGTGCGCCTAGTGGGGGTCCCGAAGAAATGGGAAGGGCGCACCCCTGAAGTACACATGGAACAGTGGCTGAGAGACCTGCTGCCGGAGGGATCGTTGTCCCCACACTTTGTGATTGAACGGGCACACAGGTTCCCCACCAAACCGTTGGCGACGGGGTCCAATCCCAGACCCATGCTGATCCGTCTCCTGAACTACCGGGACAGGGACACGATCCTGAGAAAAACTCGCAAACTCAATGAGATTCGCATTGATAATGCGACCGTGATGTTCTTCCCGGACTACACAATACAGGTGCAACGTCATCGCCATTCATTTTTCGACGTGAAAAAGCGCCTGAGACAGCTGGGGCTACAGTATTGCCTGCTGTTACCGGCGAAGCTACGGGTGGTGGCGGGAGAGCGCACTCACTTCTTCACTGAGCCCGCAGACGTGGAGGCCTGGTTAGACAGTGGGGTGGACACAGTCCCCAAGACCCGCACAGGTACCGCGCCCCGCCGCCAACCCGGTGGCAACAGAAGACGGCGCAGGCCTCGCCAGCAGCCGCGGCAGAACGCCACGGGCACACCGCAAGCTTCCCCTCCGGAAGACGCCTCGAGGAAGGAGAAGCAAGACGCCCTCCGCCTTGTCATGGAACTCAATGGATCCCCTGTGCGTAGCGAGACTGCGAGTGGCAGCGTGCAAGACCTCCAAAGCGACGATGAAGCCATCTACGGAATGTCGGACTCACAGACAGCGGGGAATCGCCCAGATGTCACCCCGCAAACTTCGGACTACATTGGCCAGCACCGGCCACGCTGCAGCAGGCCTCTGTGTGTAACACTGATGGAGGCCCTTGCCAGCTGAAGTGCCTCGCACCGGCCAGGGGACCCAGTGACTGC
Organism: Lissotriton vulgaris; assembly: GCF_964263255.1. Taxonomy (NCBI): domain Eukaryota; kingdom Metazoa; phylum Chordata; class Amphibia; order Caudata; family Salamandridae; genus Lissotriton; species Lissotriton vulgaris. The sequence goes on from NC_141687.1 coordinate 2,066,344,996, forward strand.
ACATAGTGAAGCCCGGGAACGACTCCACTGGTCGGAGAAGACGACGGACACGTAAAGTATGCCGATTGCTTTGTACTGTAGTGGGGTCCCCTGCCTAGTCAGGCGGTACGGTCTGGCATATCACCCCCGGGACAGAGGCGGTCCCACTCACGAAAGTACTATAGACTCTTTGCTGAGAGATACTGTGCATATAACAATTCCACCCCCCTAAAGAAGGTTCAGAACTTTGTTGCTCTCCTAGAGAGTATGGACGGGAGCACGTTTTGCATCCGACCCCTTGGCATTTTGATTGTTAGAGTTGTTCCATGGCTGCATGTTTCGTTGGCCGAGTTTCCCCCTCTTCTCCCATTTGTATTACAGTGGTCAACTATTGTTTGCTTCAACGGGTCGGCGGGTGGAGACAGCCGGGTGGAGGAAGTGGCGGGCATGGGGGTGGTCGGAGGGACCTGGGGAGGGGTGCTTGTTTGTCACTGCAATGTCTGCGGTTAGATTGTGCAAGTGGAACGTGAGAGGTATTCACACACCAGGGCGCCGCTTTCAAATTCACTCCTACTTGAAGCGCCATCGCGTCCAAATAGCCCTCCTCCAGGAGACACACCTGAGTGGCGCGGAGGTACTCACGCTGAGACGTAGGTGGCGTGGGCAGCTGTACGCCACGGGCTTCTCCTCCTACGCCAGGGGTACACTGCTATGGGTGCGACCGGGCCTACCCTGGACTTCGCTGGGGACACATATAGACACTGAAGGGCGGTTTGTCGCAGTCCATGGCACACTTGACGGCAACTCGCTAGTACTGGTCTCAGTGTACGCGCCCAACATTGGGTTGGCGGATTTCCTGGCGAAACTATCAGACACTCTGGTCCCCTGGCATGGCGTCCCCTGGGTTCTGGGAGGAGACTACAATGGCACCTTGGACACTGCCCTGGACCGTTCACACCCTCCAACCCCCAACTCAACCGCCCACCACACTGCGAGCTCGCTCCGGACATGGGCCACCCAGTGGGATATGCACGATGCATGGCGCACCCGCAACCCACACACTCGACACTACTCGTTCTACTCGAGCGCCCACGCACTACACGTTAGACTGGACAGGTTCATGGTGTCTAGCGAACTCCTACCACACGTGGCCGACGTTTGTTACATGGGCCGCACACACTCTGATCATAATCCCCATGTCATGGACATGCTCTGGGAGCAGCTGCGGCCTCTGATTTCGACGTGGAGATTACAAGCCGATGTCCTACTAGACGGCCAGTTCAGGGACTCAATAGCTGCCCAGACAGCGCAATATTTCGAGGATAACGCTGGCACTGCGACATCACCCCAGGTAGAATGGGATGCGTTCAAGGTGGTCCTCAGGGGTTACTGCCTGGGCACGCAAGCCCGCTCCCGGCGCCAACTGGAATTTGAACTCACATGCCTAGAGTCCACCCTACACCGCCTAGAACAATCTGCGAACACTGATGACGACACGGCCTTGCTGGAAGCGCGAGCACAGCACGACAAACTGCTCGACCGACTGAAGCACATTAACTATGCGGCCCACTCAGCGCGCACACATCATAGGGGGGACAAGCCCGGCAAACTATTGACTTGGCTCATACAACCCGAGGAACGCTCGCCCCCAGTGACCGCAATTCGACTGACCGATGGCCAAGTAGCACACACACAGGCGCTGATACACGGTGCGTTTGTGATGCACTACAACAACCTATATCAATCTCGCCTACTGGTCACGCGGGAGGCCATTGATACCTACCTTGAAGACGTGACATTGCCTACCATAACTGATGATCAGCGCGATGACCTAGGTGCCCCTTTGACGGCCGACGAGATACGAGAGGCCATCTTCGCACTTTCCAACGGCAAAGCCCCTGGCCCGGATGGGCTACCAGCGGAATATTATACGGCCTACTCTGATTTCCTCATCCCGGAACTCATCCGGGTGTACTCGGCGGCGCTCGAGGACTCAACGCTGCCTCGGTCCATGAACGAGGCGACACTGGTGTCTCTTCCGAAACCCGACCGTGATGGCATGCTCCTAGGGTCGTACAGGCCGCTGGCGCTACTCAACACGGACTATAAGATATTAGCGTCGACATTGGCCAGGCGACTGGCGGCTTCTGTGCCAGCACTGGTACACGCTGACCAGAATGGCTTTGTGCCCACCAGGTGTACCTCCCAAAACATACGGAGGCTATTCCGTGTCCAGACCTACGCCGTTCCGGCGTGGCCACAGTCAGGCTGCCTGGTACTTGACCTAGAGAAGGCGTTCGACTCGGTCGAATGGCCCTACTTACTGGCAGTCCTGCGCAAATTTGACCTAGGCGACGACTTCATCGAACTGGTTGGGTTGTTATACAAACAACCAGAGGTGCGTGTCCGCACAGGTAAGCTGATGTCTGATACCATCAAGATTAGGCGCGGCACCAGACAGGGCTGCCCATTATCTCCCCTGTTGTTCTCGCTGGTGATAGAACCTTTGGCTGCGATATTACGAGATAGGGGTGCGCGCTGGGGTATCCCCCTGGCGGATGGCCTGCACATAGTTTCACTGTACGCCGATGATTTGCTCCTATATGTCAGGGACCTCGCATGCATACCACAGGACCTGACGGAAATCTTCCAGTCCTTTGGCGAGCTGTCAGGCCTTAAGGTTAACTGGGCGAAGTCGGGAGTGTACGCATTCGACCGAGGAGTCCCCGACACTGAGGTAGTGATCCAAGGGGAACGGCTACCATGGCACCCTACCATGTTTCGGTATCTAGGCATCTATATCTATCGGACGGCCCAGGACATACTAGATGGTAACCTCACACGTGCGGTCACATCCATTAGGTCCCAGATTTCCTTCTGGAAGACGCTCCCGCTCAATGTGCCAAGCAGGGTGACGCTTACGAAGATGATCGTACTACCCAGGCTCCTGTATTACTTTGCCAATATTCCAACATACGTCCAAACTCGCACATTCCGGGAGCTGGAATCCATGCTCAGGGACTTGATATGGAATACCGGGAGACCTAGAGTGGCCTTAAGGAAACTCTACGCCCCTGTAGCAGATGGGGGTCTCGCGGTCCCAAACCTAGAACTTTACTACCTGGCGGCGCAGTTGCAGTGGGTGACGGCCTGGCTAGCGGGCAAGCACCTATTTGACACGGCCACGGCCGATGATATGTTGACACGCGCCCAGATCCACTCCCTCTTTCACCCCTTGGCGCCGGCCAGGAGGGTGACACAGCTGCACGTGACGGTCGCGGTCAAATGCTACAACAGGAGCCTGAAGCTCACTAAACATGTAAAGCCATACGCCCCAGCCCTGCCACTCCTAGGCACACCCACTGCCTCCACTGTCATCTCAGATGCAGCGCTAGAACACTGGTCACACACAGGAATAGACACCATGGCGGATCTGTACGCCGACGGCGCACTGCTTCCTTTCGCAACACTGGCGGAAGACACTGGCCTACCGGCGGGGCAATTTCTGCTGCATGCCTCCATAGTACTGACTTACTCGCGTAAGTGGGGATCAATAGTGGAAGAACCACCCACTCACCAATTAATACAACATCTACATGTTATAGGGAACGGCACGCATGTGGTGCATTGGTTGACATACGCATTGCTATCGCACACACACCACAACCTACAACCATTGAAGGATAAGTGGGTGACAGACAGGGGCAGGGACTGGACGGAGAAGGAGTGGGAAATGGCGCTAGCGGGCCCGAGGAACATCCCATGTAATGCACGATTCAAACTCATTCAATTCTACACCCTACACCACGCGTACCTATCCCCGGACAAAATCAACTCATAATTCCCAGGGGCCGCGGCTAGCTACCCACGATGCACGCTGGTAGGCGCAGACATCCTACACATGCTATGGAACTGTCCACATCTCCAGGCTTACTGGCAAGCACTAATACAAGTACTGGAAAACTGCACTGATCAGAATATACCGCACACATGGGAGGCATGCATACTGGGGGTTTATAAGAGAACCAAACATAACAAAGTCCCCTCACGTTTCTGGGACCTGGGCCTCATAACAGCTAAACGCCTGATTACGAAACACTGGAAGTGGTTTACCCCCCCTCAAGTGACGCACTGGCGAGCCTCCCTGGATAACTGGGCGAAAGCCGAGAGCACTACTTTACACAATGAGGAAACTGCAGGCCTGCGGAAATTTCCGATCGCAGACCTATGGGACGCGATGCTGGGCTCCCTACACAAAGACACTCAGGCGGACCCTGCTGCGTCGCCGACCACGCACCGCGCCATTACCACACATGGCGGCAGCCCACCCACCCAGCCTCCGGGCAACTCAGCGGCATCCACTGACGAGGACACGCCACAACTGACACGGAACAAACCTGCATAAGCCCACACTTCCACCCGACCCCTCACGATACAGGCCCCCTCCGGACCCTCCCCCCCCGTTGCTAGGCGAAACCTCATTAACAGAGCTCTGAGACACCCGAGCCCGAGAAGCACGCTTGCGGGTGCCGACCTGCGACCACACACCCGCTACGAGTGAAGTTGGCGACCACACACACACCCAGACCCCCGACCCCTAGAATTATTTTCTATTTTCTTTTTCTTCCCCCTCTCTTTTTTTCTTTTCCACGTTTTTGCACTCCTGTTTCGCACTGTTCACTTGTTAACTTTGGATATTTCTTTATTGTGCAAAAACGCTGCTGTACTGAGCTGATGGGAACGGCCATTCCACGCAATTGTTGAACTGCATGTAACATCATCCATTTGCGAAATGTGATGCACTTGCTACTATGACAGACATCCTCGGGATGTGATCGAAACCATGATGTACTAAAGTCATTGTATTTTATCCTGTGATTTCAATAAAGGATATATTTAAAAAAAAAATGTGTTTTAAATTTGGCGATAATGCTTTCTGAATTGCAAGAATATATATATATATATTTTTTTTTTTTTTTTGTTGTTTCTGTTTCTCTGGCAATGTATTATGAATATGTAATTCTGATGTTGATGGAAAAAAAAATTAAAAAAAAAAAAAAAGAAACCACACACCCTAGAGTGACAGTGACTCTGTTACTGAGATCACAGGACCCTTGAGCAGGGCAGCTATAGGGCGGTGTGATCGGTGTGACCGGTGCAATCGCATCGGGCACTGACTTCGGGTGGGGGCGTCATGTTTGCAAGTATATTTTGTTTCTAAAAGCACTTGCTTCCTCCTTCCTGGCCTCTACCAATTTTCAGCAACAAAAATGTCATGATAACTCCGGTGATCAATGTTCTTCCTAGAGAGAGATGGAGCTTTGTCAAGTGGAAGTTTTAACTGGTGGAAAGGTAGTGCAGAGGGTTAATGTGCCTGCTGCAAAGAACATGTAACATGCAGATCACAAAGTGCACTTAATGAAATTAGGTCAGTGGGTTACTGCTTTTGTCAGTGAGATCACTTTGTTACTTGCAGATCATAAATCAATACCCTAACATAGAACAGTGAGCTATTAACTGTCATCTGAGAGCTGCATGCAAACTGCAAGGTATAAAATTAGAGCGTTATGGTTTTTCCCCAGTCTGATTATCCCAATGTTGCAAAAAGGGTTTATTTGGATAGAAATCAATTCTGGTTATTAAAGAGAACCCTTAACCACACTATCACGTTCTAAATTCAAAGTTTGTGTTTCTCCAGACCAGTCAGTATTAAACTATACTGCCTACTCGCATGATTGTCATGTGACTCCTACACCTTGTAGTCCTTTGTCTTATGTAACATTTCCTATACAGTGATTTGCACACCTATGACTGTTTGTCTCTGTGTAATGTGTGTGATGTAAAGTGCTCTGACACCCTGCACTGGTATCAGTGGTGCTGTAAATCAAGGGTGGTAGTGAGGGAATCTGTGGCAGAGGGAGTCATTGGAGGGCACCAACAAACATTGTTGCACAGGGCACCTGCACTACAACCAGCCTTGCCCTTGAGTCCAGTCCGCCTCACCGATCAGTACCATCATTTGCCTTGTTTCAGCAGTAGTATCTGCAACTCACCAGGGGTCGGCAATGCAGGATTTGCACGCATACCAAACTAGGTGCCAGATGTACGACCATTCAGTTTAGCGAATCTCCAATTTCCGCAGAATTGAGATTAGCAATTTGCGACCCGCTTAACTGAATGTACAACAGTGTCTCAGACATTGATTGCGATGCCCAATTGGGTCGCAAATTGTATGCCTCATCACTATTCATGAGGCAAGCACAATTTTGCGACTCCATTAACCCCTTTTGCAACTGGAAAAATATTTCTAAGTCTGGCCTAAGTTCACAAACTTCACGGTCTCTCAGCTTCATGCGCAAACACTTTTTACATGTGCTGCCTGCTTTGGGGCACTGGAATTATGCAGCAATAGAGAACAAAATTATGCCACAGTGTTGACTAAATTATGAAGCAAAAAAAGGCTGCAGCATAATGTGGTATATTTTTTGATAATTTATTATTTTTACATTTTTACACATGCTAACAGCCTGCAAAGATGTTGCCTTATTACCAGTGTAACATACAAATGCAGCAGTGAAAAATGCATCAGTAAACCTTTGCAAAGGGCTGTCCTCTTCGCAGAAACACAAGTCAAATTTTTGGTAACTTTTGATCCGTTTGAGCTACAAACAATTTATTAGTTAAAAACGTCAAATTATGCAGCAGATTACGCATATGTAGCAAATATTGCAGAGCCTTAATTATGTAGAAAACATTTGCAAACTAGGATATTTTTCCATTCATGTTTGAACTGCTTTGGTGGGAAATGGGAGAAGTGCTGATGACAGAAACAGCATGGCTCGAAGACAGATGGCTTGTGCTTCCACTTTTAAGTGTATTTGGGACAATCCGTGATTGGAAAAGTATTTCACTTTGTGGGTGTATTTTGATGTCAATAACGCATATTAAACCTTAAATAAACGTGTATCCACTGGCTGATTTAAAAAACGTAATAAGCTGTAACTAGGTAGTCAAATAAATACTAAATATTAGAATGATTTGCTCTTTCTGCCACACCTCTGACTCCGTCCACTGATCCAATCCTCAAGTTAGTCCCACCCTCTTATTGTCCACCCAGTTCCCCTACTCCCCCCTCCCCCTCCCCCCCCCCCCCCCACACACACACACACAGACCACTGTACTGGACATATGTGCAGCAGCAATCTGGTCCAGTCTTCAACATTTGTGAAGGCTACGATGACTAGGCGTCCCGGTTTTTTGCCAGCTGTCGAGCAAATTTCAAGAAATTAAGCTTTTATCCCTGTTTTTAGAGCTGGTCAGCTGAAAACGGTGGGAAGTATCTTTTTATGTTATGCAAAGCAGAAATAGTTAACAGATGTTATAGGAAAGCAGTTTAATTAAGAGGCATGCTACTGCCTAAAAATTGCATTTGTTGACATTCTTACTGCCTCTTCTGTAATTCTCTGCTGAGGAGCACTGTCATTATGTGTGCTGGATTGAAGTAAAATTGTAGTCAAGTGGAGAGGTGTGGTGCAGTGGCCAGGGCAGCTGACTCCAGAGCACAGGGCTCACGGTTTGATCCCCTGGCTCTGGCGCAGCTCAGCTCAGCACCATGTGACTCTGGGCAATAGCTCACTTAATGTCCACAACAGTGCCTTGAAACACATAAGGGTGAGTAGTTTGTGCTTTACAAATATGGATTCAGAGTCCTTCTTCTATTTTTGGGAAAGATCCCGGTTTTGGCTTTAAAATTCTGGTCACCCTAGTGAAGGCCCAAGGCAATAAATGATTAATTTTGAACTAAGGTACTGACTGGTAACCGATGATCGTTCTGCGCATATTACTCTGAATCTGCACTATCTCCCTCCCACTCTATTATCCTTCACTGGATGGAAGTTTTGAACTTACAGGAACATATGAGGGTCTGGTTCCTTTTTCGTACTAACGAGGGCACTTCCAATTAAAGAACATTGACTAAAGCTTGATTGGCAAAAGATGGATTATATGAGTCCTCAGCCTCCTATGCAACAATAAGTAATCGCGCTAGGAGTGCTTTAGCAGAGTAAAGCGTCCAGACAATGCTTGAACTCGAACCAGTCCTGGCACTACTCCCCTCTGTCCCACCTAAATTGAAGAGCCCCGCCCACACGCAGAGGCCGTCTCAGTCTGTTTCGGACACGAACCTCCTCCCACACAACCCATCCCCCACTCAGTGAGTAGCAACTCTGCTGCACAATAACAACAGTTGATGGACAGAATGACTGGGGTGAATGTAAGACATTGTTCTGCATTCTGTCCATCAACTGTGTTTTTTGCAATGTTCCTCCCGAGTGGGCTGGGTATGCTCAGACGTGAGTCCCAGGCTCTCCACATCACTGGAGTCAAGCTATCCAGGCTGAAGAAGGCTGATAGCCAGAAACCGGTCCGTGGATGCTTGATTCCGGTCTAGGAAAGACATGGCTTGGTAGTTCGGGCTGGACTGTTCTCATGAGGCACAGGGTCAAGGCTGATTTGCATATAGCCAGTGTCTGACCTAGGGTGGTGTGGAGTGCAAAAAAACGATGGATTTAGGCCCAGATCTTTGTACTGGGGTGAATGTAAGACATTGTTCTGCATTCTGTCCATCAACTGTGTTTTTTGCAAAATAACATCCAGTACACCACAAACAGTAGATACGTTAGTAGTTGGCGGGGAGCATCCTCCGCCTATACGGTGTGATTATTAAACCCTTTATTGCTGTGGCCAGTCTAGACCACAACATCCGCCACCCGACCTCATTGGTTGAAGAGCTTACCAGCCCTTCTTTCTTCTTTTCAGAGTTTTATATAGCGCGAACATCGAGACATCAGGTATCAGAGCGCTTTACTTGAGCACTCAGTTTCGTAACAGATTGACAAATTAATTTTTGTTAGGTACGGGGGAAAAAGTGCTTGGCCCAGAATCACAGGGTGTTGAGCGTCGTTGCCGAGACTCAACCCCGCTTCCCCAGTATCGAGGTCGATCGTTCTAGCTGTAAAAATACATCATTTCCCCTTCGCCGATCTACCTCTATCAGTGGACTAGGGCTGCCAACTAAAGACAAACAGCGAGCAGGTTATAGGACTATCACTCATTCTCACTACCCGGTTGGGGTGGGGGTCAGACCTGCTCGAAATTGCCACTACCACACGAACAACGCACACTTTCAGCGACTACCCCGTGTTTACTTCACGCACCACAGAAGACATGGGCCGACTCTATAGCCAATTAGCACTTCGCATTTTCTGCAGCGCATTGGGATTGGCTCACAGGCAGAAATGTCCCAATCCTAAGTCACTTTACACATTACAAACCCGTACCGCCCCGAGACAACTCCCATAATATGTCCAGTCACTGGATTGGCTGTTGTATGCCCCGGAAGTACTGAATTCATCGACAAATGTGATCTTTTAAATGCTCAATAACGGACACTGTGCGTATGCTGAAATCACGGACAGGTTAAATAAATAGCGTACACAGGTGGCAGATCTACTTAACCAAAAAGAGACGCGGGCGTTAAAACTGAACCCAGAACACCAACGGTGAGTTATAGGGTTTGAAACTGGGCAAGCGACGTAGACTCGAGAGAACCTCCGCCAGACCCCCAAAGACTACAATTTCGACATTTCGGCCGCTAGGTTAGAACTGGTACAGTAACACCAGATCTGAACCCAATACTAAGTCCGGGCGAATGGAATTGTGTCAGCGATATGTAAAGGACACCTATGAAGCAGTGCTCGAGACTACATTTTGTTCACAACTCTGACACCTGTAGGCAACTTCATATCGTCTCTTACCCATGGTATGCACGCGTTGATCATCGAATATGAAAAAGAGAAGACTGAGTGATGTGATCCGTTCCGTTCTGAGAGATGTAGCCCTCGTGTGCAGGGGAGCATTGTAGGAACCAGACATGGAGTTGGTGTTCCTGGTCATACAGGGCATAGGGCTGGTTGTGGACATTCTGACATTTGTGTTGGACGTGAACTTCTGGTTGGTTTCCACCTTACTCAGAGTCATCTTTTGGTCCATCTCGTTTGTATTGAACGTACCCAATGCTTTCGTCACTGGCTTGTTGCAGTGCTGGAATTCTGCCACCTGCTACGCTTTGTATGTGACGGAGATGTTCTGCTGCTCCATCGTCGGTTCTATTCATATTGTGGCCAACATGGTTCGGAGCTTTGTCGCCAGTCTAGAAAGTCTCAAAGTGATTGGGCATCTTTCCTCTCACCTTGTCCTCCGAAGTAAAGAAGTTGTGCACAAGGGCGTCATGAATCTAATTCTATCTGGACAATCTGTCCTCAGACAGACGTGTGACGTGTGCACCATCATTATGAGCCTTGTTGCATATTTTATAAACAGCCTTGTCAATATGTGCCTGATCGGAACTCAAAATCTGTTCTCCATTTCTTTGGCTTTGTGGGAGGCCATCATGGGCCCTTTCCTGAGATTCACGGAACTTCTTGCAGCATTTCTGTCGCACATTTCAAGCAGTGCCATTGCAATGGCCATCCTTTTTTGGACCCCATGCCAGCTGGCATTTGAATTCCTAATATCCACAATCAAAATCTTCATAAATATATTTTTGTTGAATCTTTATGGTCTAATACTACTGCTTTTGATTATCACAGTAAGTGTCCTTGTGGTGAATCCAGCATTGTCCTGGCGCATCATAGATTTAGTATCCAGGTACTTCACCACCGTGCCATCTCTGCAGCGGGTCTGGAGGAATGTTCAGCGCCTGCATCAAATGGTTCTCTTAAGCTTTCAAGTGATAATCCGCTCAGATATCTGGCACAGGATAGCAGCAACAGCTCTCCGAATGGGCAACTGGAATGCTGCAGCAAATGCAGGCCATCAAACTGCACGTGGTACAGTCAACCCAGAAAGGCAAACTGGTCCGGCTGTCAATCTGGGAATTTCTGCTGTTAACCAGGTGGCCCCAGCAGCTCAAAACAGACACCAGACCCCGATTGCAGCGAATCCAGGCCAGCAGGTGGGTCCAAGAGGCCGGGACAATCTGCAACCATCTTCGATTGGAGATGCAACTGCTCCCGTCTCTCAAAATATCCAGGAACCTGGAGAGAGACCTGGAACATCCCAAGAAAAGTCTCCAACAAATTGCCCCAGTGTCAAAGAGAACCTGGACCCTGCACATAACCCATGGAAGCTATTGAAAGAACAAGAAGAACGGAAGATGTGTGTCATCTGTCAGGACCACACTAAGACAGTTCTGCTGCTTCCATGCCGACATCTCTGCCTGTGCTGTGACTGCACCAAAATCCTATTGCAGCAACCAATCTACCAGCGAAACTGCCCTTTGTGCCGGCAAATGATTCTACAAACATTAAACGTGTATCTATAGAGCCTTCTCTTTAGAACTTATTGTGGATTATTGCACACCGGCCTCAAAGGCCACCATATGAGCCAGGGAGTACAAGTGAGCTGTGGGCTTTTGACATAGGCTTGTACTAGTCACTGCACCTAACAATGATGTAAAGACAGCGGTGAAGGAATGTTAAGTTTCTGGAAGGCATTTTCTACTCATGCCATCCAATGCAGGGAAAATTATTCTTCGCGCCATAACATGTATGTTGTTAACTGTGATGCAGAAACTGCTTTGCTTTAATTATGCATTTTACATTCCCAGAGTGGGATACCCGCTCCAGCAAGGAATTCAGCAACACCGTTTTTTATTTAAATGACTCTTGTGCCCTGATCAGCTTTTCCAAATATTGTTAATGATTTTACGTGTGTTTTCGGAAATGTTTGATGTTCTATTACAGTGAGTAGCCATACAAGAAAGGAGAGTGAGTCTCAAGTTGATAGTAGCTGCACCAAATTATTGCCAACGAATGCGTTCATTCTTTTTCTTCTCTCCAATATTTTTTTATTTTTTAATCAAGGATTTTTTTTCGTTGTAGTAGTTGGAATGTTACCACTTACACCATTTCCCCCTTAGTTCTGCCCTACTCTCTCAGGTTTATTACGTGCACTGTCCACGTTCCCCAGCCGAAGAGCTGTATGGAAGGATTGGTGAGCCGAAAGTAGAAGTCTTCATGAAGTTCCACGTGTGAACAGAGGGGTGCCTACTCAGCCTCGTGCTCTTGGCAGCCCTTTCATTTTAAACATCGTGTTGCCACACCTTAGTGCTCACTCCAACAGTGGGGACTTTCTCAAGTAAAGTAGGCATTATGCTTGTGAAAATGAGCAAAATGTTTTATTGTAGTTTTTTGTGGCTCAATGTATAATACGTCAATTTGTTTAATGTTTTTTGATTTTGCCAGTGGGTAACAGTGTTGACAATGTTTTGTAAAAGAATTATAGATTGGATAAAGCACGACACATGCTTTCAGTGTTTAACACCTCTTGAATTTCCACTGCAGGTTAGCACGAGGACACTAGCATTTTAACATGTTTTTCTATGCAATCCCAGCACATTCCATTATTGTGCGTATTTGTTACAGAAGACTTTCGGGGAAGTTATGTGAGGGTGGCCTTTGTGTTCATGTTGGGAGGGATGTTAGTATGATTTGAGTTTCAAAGACATGCACTTTAAAAGAAAGTTGTTTTTCAATTGTGCTCATTGTTCCCCGTGCCACTTTAATGATAGTTAGAATCTTCCTGGCAGGCTTGCTAAACTAAACCAATTTTAGCTGCAGATTGCAGCTTCTGCTATGGGCCACAACCATGGCTTGGGTTCTGGTTACAAGTGGTCGCCATGCTCAAGATTGCCTCTTTCTTTGTGGTAGTAGCATGCGCAGCAGTGCCCAAAATTGGTCTGTAAGAACCGCAGCAGTTTTAAGTATTTTCAGGATGTCTTAATGAGATAATGTGTCATATAACGGGTATGAATGGGAATCGTTTTTATAAGCAGCATCAGCCCTAGTGAACTAACGATTGACACCTCCTAGTTTAAGGATAGTTATTTATGTTGTAAGGGGCAGAGTGGAATGTAGGCACTTGGTTGTGGCTCTCTTCCTGACAAGGGTGACTCTAGGACAATGAGTATGCAGAGAGAGAGGGGGATCCTAGGATACCAAATCTCAAAGTGCTAATGTGAGAACAACTCGGAGCCCAATTGCTAATAATACATAGCTGCTTTCTTCAAGGAAATAGTAGTTGCAAAATGTAATGCACAACAGTTGCCTCCACTTCATAAACCATTCTGCCATAAATTACGACATTTCTCATTAACCTCTCGACCTTTACGACTAAATGCCGATGTTCACTATAATAGTTTACCTCTAATTTATTTAGGGTAGAGGAATAGTCTTCACTTTTTTTTGGGTGATTAGCTAATCCAAATGAAGTCAGGTATTAAAGTGCAACATGGAATTGCTGCCCCATGATGTGTATGCCTTCCTTTTAGTTGGTTGCTCTCATTCAGGCTTAATTTGAGTTTTCTTTATATGTACATGTCAGTCAATTTGTTCTCGATGTTTTCTTGTAGCAACATTAGTGCTTTCCAAGTTATCTGTGTATATATAAGGATGGATTTGGATTTGGCCCTGGGACCTTTTCTAAAAACAGCCAGCCCCTTGCACATTTTGCTACGAAGTGTGAGTTGCACAGTTTGCCAATGTCCAGCTTTGTCTTTTCTTGCCTAGCATGTTTAAGATTAAGATGCATTTGACTGTTCTCTGGCACAACACAGATTACTTGTGGGACATCACTGATTGGGTCAGCTTATTGGTGGATCCTTGTTTCCTGTCTTGTCCATTTATTTCACATATTAGTTCTGGAACCTAAATGCCTTGCAAAAGAAAAGATTAAACAAAAGTGTCCCCTGCACTTGTTGCTGCTTAATTAACTCCAAGGTTCAACGTGTTTACATAGACATCACACACTGTGTTCCTTCCTATAAAGCAGAGCTAAAAGGACATTCATGTGCAAATGGAGGCTGAATTTATGACTTTGTCCTGTTCCCGATTACACTGTGGGAGATAGGTGACTATACCCGATTTCACTGTGTATGGTGAAGATCTGTTTTTAATTACAGTTGCCAAAGCCACGGGACTAGCCCTTGTTACACCATAAGAGTTGTGAAATCTGTCTCGGATTACACTGCGAGGTTAGGGAATCTAGTGCTTATTACTTTGGGGAAGGTGATAGTTGTGTCCCTAGTTATGCTGTGCAAGGTGAAGGGCCTGTCCCTGATTACACTGTAGTGAAGGTCTATTTTTGATTATGTGGTGAAAGGTCTGTTTAAAATGCCCCTGGGCATCAAGGTCAGCCAGGACCTGTCTATGCATGCCCAAATTAGCTCCGTCGTATCTTCCTGCTTCCTGTCCCTCTGTCTCATTCGGAAGATCGCTCGCTATTTCTCCACATCCGCCCTCAAAACCATAGTCATGGCTCTTATCACTTCCCGCCTTGACTATGGGAATGGCTTGTACGTGGGCATACCCGCTTATGAAACCCGCCGTCTTCAGGCCATTCAAAATCAGGCAGCCCGCCTTATTCTTAGTCTTCCTAAATTTGCCCACATTACCCCTGCACTCAAGTCCCTCCATTGGCTTCCTGTGCACTTTAGATCTTTTTTAAATTGGCCTGCCTGGCCTTTCGGGCTCACACTCAATCAGCTCCTCTCTTTATCGGATCTCTAATTTCTCCCCATGCCCCTAACCGCACTCTCCTCTCTCTCCCTCTTGCATGTCCCCCGTTTCCGCAAATCCAGAACGGGGGGCACCCGATTCGCAGTTCTGACCCCCCGGTTCTGGAACAGTCTCCCCCTTTCTATCCGTTCCATCCCCATCTTTTCTCACTTCCGTAAAGCTCTAAAAACTTTCTTGTTTTCCCAGGCATTTCCCTGTTAGTTTCCCCGCTCCCTTTCAGTGAGTTTGGTCTACCCCCCAGCGCCAGGAAGCCGCTTGGCCACAGTGCGCTTAATTAAGTTCTTTTTTTCATTTCATAAAGAGAGCTATGTTCTTGGGTACACTGCCGAGGGAACTGTCTCTCTTGGAGGTGAAGACCCTGTCCCTGATTAATCTGTGATGGAGTTGAGGCGTCAGTCCATTATTAAACTGTGGGAGGTGAGTGGGTGTGTCCTGTTTACGCTGTATTAGAGTTTGATCCATATTACTCGGTGTGAGGTAAAAGTAAGTGTTCTTGAGCGCACTGAGAGAGAGCAGTCCTTACTCTATGGGTGGTGTGGAGTCAGTAACTGATTACAGTGGGATGTGATATTCTGATTTGTCTAATGGGTGGTGAGTCTGTACCTGAGTACAAGGCATGGGTACTCACAAACTTTCTCTCGGGGGCCAAATTTACAGTGTGGCTTGTGGCCAAGGGCCACACTGGTGGGGGCGGGGTCAGTGGGGGAGGGGGCGGGGCTAGAGCAGCAAAAAAAACTGACCATGAGGTTGAACACAGGCCCCTGCAACATACGCCTTCGTCTACAGAGCCGCCAGACCTGGCATACACATCTCATACTCACTCACTCTGTCTGTCTCCCTCCCTCTCCCTCTCCCTCTGTCTGTCTCTGTCCCTCTGTCTGTCTGTCTGTCTGTCTTCCCTCCATCTGTCTCTCTGTCCCTGTCTCTATCTCTGTCGGTCTCTGCCTCTATCTGTCTAGGTCTGTCTGTCTCTGCCCCCGTCTGTCTCTGCCACTCTGCCCCTCCCTCTGTCTCTCCCTCTATCTCTTTTCCTCTGTCTCTGCCACTCTGCCTCTATCTCTGGTTACGTTTTGCGAGGTGAATAGCTATCCCCTATTGCTCTATAAGGATGGAGTGCCTGTCCCTTCCTACATGTAGGATGTGTGTGGTGTCTGTCTACTCTTTGGGAAGTGAGGACTCTGTCCTTTGTGACAAGGTGAAGGGGTTGACTCTGATTACACTGTGAGGTAAAATATACTACTTTGATTGCTATAAAGGAGTTGGTGTCTGTCACTAATTACACAGGAAGGGTGATGGGCATGACTTGGAATGCACTGTGGAAGGGTAGGTTAGTCCCTAGATGCACTTGGTAGGTGAGGGACTGGTCCCTGATCAGACTGTGGAAGGTGAAGGATCTGTTCATAGTGACACAGGTGAGGAGTCTATCCTTGATTACCCCACGAGGGTATGAGGGGAAGGATTACCTTTAAGGTGGTGTGTGGGATCTGACACTAGTCACACTGTGGGAGGGAAGGCAGCTGACAATGATTGTGCTCTGCAAAGTGAAGAGTCTGTCTCTGATTACGCTCAGGATGACTAAGACGTCCCTGGTTACAATGTAAGGGTGAGAGTCCTGTTGATCCTTGCACTGTTAAAGGCGAGGGATCTTCCTTCAATAATGAATTCAGAGGTGAGACGGCCATCCCTGATTACACTGTAAAGCTAGCGGGAACTGCCTCTGGTGATAATAGGATGTGACTGATCCATTTCTAGTTTCAGTAGAAAGTGAGGCGTCTCTCCCTGGTTACACTACATTGAACAGTCTCTACTTGGCTACAGTTAGAGACGAGACATCTGCCTTGAATTAATCTGGGAAGTAGAGGATCTCTTTAGTTACATTTTAAGATGAGGAGTCTTTGCCTAATTAAACTGTGAGAGGTAAGGATGCTGTCCCAGATTATGCAGTGAAGTGAAGGTTTGTCCATGCTTACACTGTAGGAGATGATTGGGTCTGTGCTTCTTTACTATGTGCAAGGCGAAGGTCTGTCCCTGATCACATTGTGAGAGATGGTTGGGGGGGTCACTCTCTTGTTACACTGTTGGTGATGAGGGGGTTGTGCCTTCCTACTTACGATAGATGATATATTATGGTGTGCTGATGTGGGTTCTGCCCCTTGTTACACTGTTGAAAGTGAAGTTCTGTCTTTGAATACACTGCTTGAGGTGGGACACCTGTCCTCTGTTTCACGCTTTGAGGTGAGTGGTCTGAAACTGTTTATACTTGGAGACTAGGGGTGCTACACTGATTGTACTGTGGAAGCTCAGTGTAATTTCACTCCGTTTGGGGGCTCTCCCCTGTTGTATTGAGAAAAGCGATATCTTTGTAGAGACTTGGTAGAATTTGAAAACCAACATTGTCTGCAATTATAGTGTACTGGACTAGTTGCATTTTGAGGTAATGGTCAGCAGCCGGTCACTGATGTCAACGTGGAATGTAATGGTTATGTATCTGTTTAAACTCAACGGGCTGAAGTCTATGCTCCCAATAACCTAGGTGATCTCTGTTGGAGAGAGACCAGTCCTCACCATATTGTGGGCGTGATGGGTTAGTTTATCATTCTATTTCAGAAGCTTTGCTGTGTGTTTCTGATTAAAATGTGAGAGGTAAGTCTTAATACTGAATATAGTGGGGAGTATATCCCTGATTACATTGGGCGATCAGAAGTCCATCATACTTTAAACTGTGGGTTGAGGATTCTCTGTTTCTGATTGCATAGTTAATGGAGAGGGATCGGTGTGATTTCACTGTCGGAGGAGAGAAGTTTCCCCCAGTTAGTAGAGTGGTCTTGCCTATTTACCTTTTTGATGGTGGAGGATCTGTCCCTTTCAGATTACACTTTGGTGGTGAGATTTGGTCTATAATTTCTTTGAGGGTTCTTGGAACTTAAGAGGTAACACAGCGGGTCCATTGAAGGTAATGATTGTATGCATTCTGTTGGTAGTTTATGGGTACTGGGAGGTAAGGAATTCATCCAATAATTCTCTATGCGAGTTTAGAGCTTTGTTCCATGTGTCTTCTGCCCCTGCATGTAGTTATAACACAAGTGTGGGTGTTATTTCTGTAGTAGCTGATCAACTGCGGGGAGAGATGCAGTCTTTGGAATCAAGCGACCTAATTCTGCATTTTTAGCTTATGGACATTGTGGTATTCTGGACTTTATCGTTGGGTGCTTTATTTGTTATTTCAGTCAAAAGGTGTATTGCTTAGTAGCAAAACGCAGGTGTAATATATCCACTCAGCTCCTGAAACAAAAAAGGCATACCCTCATGCATAGCCCATTCATTGCCCCATGAGTCTGCTGGCAACTCAATCAGCAGAGCCAAACTACATGAGGCATTTCGTAAGCACAGGAGTGCACTATGAGAATGGATTTCTAGGGTACAACTAGAGGGTTTTCATGCTGGGCACTA
Source organism: Lissotriton vulgaris (assembly GCF_964263255.1). Taxonomy (NCBI): domain Eukaryota; kingdom Metazoa; phylum Chordata; class Amphibia; order Caudata; family Salamandridae; genus Lissotriton; species Lissotriton vulgaris. Next base: position 2,066,363,061 of record NC_141687.1, read on the forward strand.
GATGCTGAGATCTGGATAGAGAAATCACTTTGTGTGTTTTTCTGTGTTTTTCTGGCTTACTTGTAAGCCTTCCTCTATCTCCCCAAAAAATAAACGAGAAACTAGTAAATTCGGAATCCCTGGGGCAGTAAGTGTCCTTGCACTACTATGTCTTGCAGGGATGGAGATTTCCTTCACAGAAGACCGCATAGCCATTCATGCATGTTTGGCATGTTTTTCCAAAAGGGAGTGGAGTGGATTGATACTTGCTATTGATAGAAGGAAATCCAGCTCTGTAGCTTGCCATTGGGCTGAGATGTGCTAAGGTCTCTGATGCGGCCCCTTTAGCTGGCCTCCAACCTGGTTTAACCTTTTATCTCTGAGTTCTATAATACTGTCCTCATTCTCATGCAGGTCCCATACCCAATTGAGATGGGAATTTGGATGGCTGAGGCTGGATTGTAATCTCAATGAGGCTGTATGGCATCAGTCTGTAGCCCTGACTGGACTATGTAAAACAGAATTTTACAAGTTGAGCAAGGCAACACAATCAAAGTTGGTCGTCAGTATAAGTATGAGATTTTTACAACAGATGCTCCTGAAAGTCATGTCCATAGAAATGTCATACTAGAACCTTTGAAATATACAGATGCACAGTCAATATGTTTCACTCTTAAAAACAGAAAAAAGAGGTTCCCCAGGACTGTAGATTGAAAAAGATACAATTAGAATTTATTTAAAACATTAAATCTTATATTTGCATAAACAAAATATTCAGACAATTCAGTAAACGAAATTCATAAACAACATAGTGACTTATTCGCGTGTGTGTGTGTATTCATTTATAGGATTACCCTTTATCCAGAAATAACCTTCCGGCACTTCAAGGTAGATTTTTTGACAAGTCAAGTCATTATACTTTTATTCGACACATGTATCATAAAAAGTACAAACATAAAGTACACACATATTTATAAAAACAGTTCATTATTTACAAAAATACATATGAGTTATGTGGAAAAATTGACTTGATGAGCATTTTTTAAAATCTTAGTCCTAATGATCCAGGCACATGATAAGAACTTTGCAACCCCACAAATAGTAACCATAGAAGAGGTGTCGGAGATGAGAATACGCAAAGCTGATTTGTAATCTCTAACACCAAGATTCTTTAGTACTGGCTTTAACCATTTCTTCCTAGGTAAGATGTATGCCTTACAGGCAAAGAAAAAGTGGCCCAATGATTCCTCGGGATTTGTACATCCTGGACACATTGTATCCTCTTCCCTCCTATTGTTCCATCTAGATGTAAAAGTTTTGAGGGGCAATGTTCCATGTCTAAATTTAAGATATAAAGTCCTTTCCCGAGGAATCTGAATGAAATCCAAAAACAATTCCAATTTTAGGGTGCATTTATGGGTCAAAAAAGTCTCGGTCAAATGTCCCCAGTTTGGGTTCTGTAGCGCCTTGGTCTCTATCCAATCCCAATATAATTTTTTCACCACTTGTTTTGGTGGAGGTGATTGGGATACCCAAGCGTCGCTTAAACCCACACTTGCTACAAGCTTTTTTTAATGCATTTAGCCACCTGATTTTGCCTGAAGTGTTTAATTTTAGCATTTCATCTAGCACAAGGGCATAGTTAGCTAGTTCGGGGGTCCTCCTCAAACGAACCCAATATAAGAGGGGATGGAGCTGGAGGATGCCCCGAATAGACTTTCTACCCAGGTCTAAGAATAAAGGTTTAAGTGGGGTAGAGGATGGAAGCGACACCAAGTCCCTCATAAACTTGTTCTCTGATCGGATGTGGTCGTTGGTATTCTCATTGCCCCACAATTCCGAGCCATAAACAGCTGAGGCAATTGCTTTCCCCTCGTAGACTGATAAGGCAGGGGCAACTGGCCTGCTTACAGAGAGACGTTGGTTTTTTAAAATAGTGCCGGAAACCCTTTTAAGATTTAAAATCATTTTACATATATGGGGTTCCCATTTCAAATGATTATTAATCCTAACACCAAGGTAGTCAAACTCATCGACCACCTCTAAAGGAGATCCATTCAAGGTCAAGTGGATATTCCTATATTTCCTCTTGGCGGTCATAACCATTAGTTTAGTTTTGGTTGTGTTTATTGTAAGACCCCGTTCCTGACAAAAAACACTGAACTGATCAAGAAGGGTTTGGAGACCTGTGGGGGTTTTTGATAAGAGGAGGGTGTCGTCGGCAAAGAGGAGGGATGGCGTTTTCTCCCCAGCCACAATGGGGGCATCGGCCGGTGTATCTTGCAGATGTTTCACCACCCCATTTATGAAGAGTGAAAATAAAGTAGGGGCCATCACACACCCCTGCCGCACCCCTCTGTTAACAGGTATACTCTTAGTGAGTTGCCCCTGCGCCCCCCAGCGTATCTTCGCATATGTACCCTCATGGAGTTTGATGATAAGATTTAGCAGATAAGGTGGGAAACCCATATCCAGTAGGACATTCCAAAGTTTAACACAGGGTATTACATCAAAAGCCGTTTTGAGGTCAATAAAAGCCAGGTAAAGGCTCCCTCTGGCTATTGACACTGTTTTCCAGAAAACTGCACAAAATCTGAAGACTTGGTCAATGGCCCCAACATTGTTTCTGAATCCAGCCTGAAAGTGGGACAAAATGTTTCCTTCCATAAGCCAGCCCTCAATCCTATTTACAATTACCCTGCCAACTACTTTTTGAATAACATCAATTAGACTAATTGGTCTGTAGTTGGCAGGGTCCTCTCTCTCACCCTTTTTAAAAACGGTAACAACTTCAGCACCCTTCCATGAGTCCGGTACCTGGTGGCCTAAATGAATAAGATTCAAAACATTTACAATAAAATCAGCCCAAACCAGTGGGTTAGACATCAATAATTCACCCGGTATTCCGTCCGGGCCAGGTGCCTTACCCGGTTTTATTTTAAGGATTGCCTCCTGCACCTCATGGGGCGAAAACAGTACATCTGTAAGGCCATCATTTCGATGGACCATACGATCAATACCTAATATAGGGGGTGCTGGCGCAACTTCTAAGGAGCCCACGCCATATAAATTTGAGAAGTGGGAATACCATTGGGACTCAGTTATATGGTTTGGTATGGGATCAGCGCCTCGTCTATCCATGACGTTGATCAGTTTCCAAAATGCAGTGGCATTTTTCCCATGAGCCGCTTCCTTTAGAGCCTGCCAATGTTCCTCTTCCCAATCTTTTTTGGCTTTCGTAATACTAGTACGATACTCATTTCTAGCTAATCTAGCAGCTGGGGCATCCTTATTTTTAATAGCTAGTGAAATTGCTTTTCTTTTCTCTCTACAGGAGGCAGTGTACCAAGGGTTCCCCTTTTTTTGCGTGCATTTAGACAAATGACATCCCTTGTTTTTTTTTGAGAAAAACATACTGATCTCCCCTATTAGGTCTTTATACTTGGTTGCCAGCACCGACCCCTGAAGCTGGGGTGAAGTTTGGTTCACTGGAACCAGGGCAGATGAGGCAGCCGAAACTAGAACCCTAATATTCTCAAGTGTCCCCTCATTACACCTAACCACATTCCATTTAATCCTGCGATTACAGTTAGAAGGGACTAGTTCTTTGGTAATCAGCTCATTGTGGACCTCCTCACCACTGTTGTCTCCCCAGAACATACCCATGCAAAGGGGATTATGGTCGCTATCAATCCTCTGACTGACCTCCATATCAACCAGGTTAGCCCATGACCCTATATCCAAAAGGATGTAGTCAATCCGTGACGGGCAACCTATTCGATTGAAGGTCATAGCGCCCATACGATCGGATGTGGTACGGCCATTTAAGGCACATAGGTCATGTGCAGACACCAGGGCATTCAACTGAATAGTTCGAGCCGACCACTTCTTAATTGGGGCCAGAGATAAGGATGGAATTAACTGATTTCCGGGCTTATTATAACAGCCCAAAAATTCATCCTCATCAAGAGGCTCAAATGTACAATTAAAATCACCTCCCACTAATACTGAGGATTTAGAAGGGAGGGCAGAAAGCGTGTTGTCTAACAACTCCAGTATTGGAGACAATTGGCCCCCTGGGAGCCCCCTGGCATAAATACAAAAAAGTTCAAAAGCATTCCTGGCAGACGGCCTTTTAACAGTTATATGTAGGATATCATTACAGGGGACATAATTAACAGTAATCTTACAGTTCAAATCTATCCTGATCCAAATAAGTAAGCCACCCGATGGGCGCCCCCTCCCAAGCTGTATTGCAGGGACAAAAAACGTAGAATAGCCCTGTTTGTGTTCTGGCTCTACACACCAGGTTTCCTGGAACATGCAAATATGGAAATCATCTACAAAATTGTTCCATTCCGGGTCGAGCAAGTTTTTCTTTAAGCCGGCTATGTTCCAGGACAGAATTTTAACAAGGGAAGGGGACAGCATAGGTGTATCCATGGCGGCCTGAGTATCAACATCCCCAGACAAAGGGTCTGGAATAGTGCTACCCTGGTCAGGTACTTCCTCCCTAGTAGGAACGATAGAACCACTATCTACGGTAGAAAGAACCCCACAGCCCCTGGCATCTTCTGACACTCTGTCTAATTTATTCCCGACAAAGTTTTAAACATCCACGCGTTTCAGCAAACTCATGCTGCCGTGTTCACGATAACAGAGCGTATATATATCTATATCTATCTATATATATATATATATATATATATATATATATATATATATATATTCTCCAAACATTGCCCAGCAATTGAGGCCGCACACCACCGCAAAGAAAGAAAAACATCCTTTGTTTTATGAAAAACAGGCAGCTTCCAATTCCTTCGTGAAATAATCTGTCCTTACACGTTTCAGAGTGCGTTTTACCTCCTTTCTGAGAGGCCTCACGGACATCCGATCAAATACGTGCACCTGACTGCAAAAGCCCAGCGTGTTTTTAGGTCTCGGCTTCGAGACCTATTGCAGCCAAGTTGCTTGTCAAGGGACATAGAGCTGGGTACGAGCGCCGATTGCACCTCGTGGACGCGCCACCTGGCCCTTCCCCCCCCCCCCCCCCAGCCGTGCACATCTCTTGCTCCACATTCACACTCACGGAAACGCACACACACACACACCCCCTCCCTCTCTGCCGCCCCCCCCCTCTACCCCCACTCACCGGGCTCTTTCCCTCGCAGCGGGTCAGTCATGGCAGCAGGCAGACTCGGTGTCTTCTCAGGCGATCTTCAGCTGATGTGCACGCCCATGCTGGTCTCGTGCGCGCCCGCCACGCTGTTTCGCGCCCGTTGATCCTCCGCTTGTTGCTTACAGCCAGTGGGTTGAACTTGAATGTACTCAACAATATATCCTTATATAACTAAAAACTGAGCATCATCTTCATCTCACGTTTGTAAAGGTAACCATGAACACCAATTGTGTTAAAATATATTGAATACGATAGATCACCTTCCACTCGCCCATACATATACTTTAAATTCCTTATTTATTAGAACAAAACAACGCAGAAAATAATTTTTGGTTGTCTGTGGGTGGGGAGATGGGGTTAGCACTCTCTGCCCTCTTTTCCTATCATTGACTCTTTGGCGCTTATAGAAAAAAACCCAAGCTGCTTATACTTTAAAGGAATTCTGCATAAGGATTATTATAGTGTGAGTGCAGAGTGCGCACAGTTTGGAGTGCGCAGAGTGTGAAGTAGTGAGTGAGCAGAGTGAGTGAGCAGAGTGTGAGTGCAGAGTGTGAAGTAGTGAGTGCAGAGTGAGTGTGCAGAGTGTAAATTCAGAGTGCGTAGAGTAGTGAGTGCGTAGAGTAGTGAGTGCGTAGAGTAGTGAGTGCGTAGAGTAGTGAGTGCGTAGAGTAGTGAGTGCTGTTGAGTGCAGAGTGGGTGTGTATTGGCAATGTAAATGACAATGCCATTTATTTATGATTTAAAGGAAAAAAAGAAATGTCATGAGCAATGCCAATAGCTCCACCTTTATTGATGCCGAGACCATTGCATTGCAAATGCTTGTTAAACTTTTTTATTGGCCCCAGGTGTGCCTTTAATTTTGTTCCTTTTGCAATGAACGCTGGTTCTTGTTGTCCTTTCCTGCATAATTGTACCCTCCAGTGGGTTCGTGGCTTTCGAACCCACTGGAGGGTACAATTATACAGGAAAGGACTACAAGTACATGTTATTACAATTCCACAACAAATATTAATATTTAACCACTGAAGATCAATAAACTAATAAGTTTGAAGATCAAATGCGTTGGAACCAATGCAGTAGCCACTACAAAATGGTGACCATCTGAAAGTGTTACCAGAATCATGTCAGTCCTATTTTGATTGCAATGAATTTTGTGTATGTAAACGGAAGCTTATTTGAGCAAAGTTTACCGTGACCAAGCCTTACGGCGAAACGCGTCAGTTTATGACCCTGTGTTGCAAATAAAACTTTATTGAGCATCCTGGAGTGTCCGGAGTACCTTTTTTGAGATAAAAAGGTTGTTTGCGAGTTTGTTAGAACGCCGGTTTTTGAGAAGGACCGCCGCGAAGCTAAAGCCCTGAACTACCGATATCTGAGTATATGTGTATACATATATTCTCTCTATCCATAGACCTGGGCAATGGGACAAAGTATACTATTCACGATATAATATTTTGAGACATTCAAATCATAAATTTTTATTCGCAATGTAATCCATAGAGGGGAGAAATGAAGATCACTTATTCTTTCTGATCCTGAACATGAATGGATTAGTGAATCCATATTAATCTTCTCACACCGCTCTCACTTCCTAGAGTTAGCTTAGTCTTAGGAGTAAATTTGGTCAACAACTCCATCATTGTTAAGCCATAAGGACCAAGCCGTTAGTCACTCACAGCTTCCTAGTGCATCTTCTGAGTAAGAATCCTGTTTCCAAATGGCGCTAACGTCAAAGAATTGGAGTTAGGTATAACATGATTGTGCATGCCATGTTCTTTTTATAACTTTTTTTTTTTTATGCGTAGGGTATGTTTTTATTGACTTCTGTAACTGTTAATGTTTTTAAATTCATTGTATCATTTTAAGGCAACAGCCCCTGGAGCATCTTTTTTTTTTCTTTTCAGTTTTCGAGTGTGAAAGACGTCTGCCGTGCATCTGTAAATTTCCATGATTCTACCCGGAAATAAAGAATTAATTTATATTGCCATGTGTTTCTGGAGAATAGTTTGTAGACTCCTACTGATATTGTTGAATAGCTGTTATTGTGTTGCACCTCTCAACTTTTATATTGCTTCATATTTGGATATTTGGGCTGTGGGCATCCAGCCAAGAGAGGTGGAGAATACTTGTGCCGAACTAAGGGAAGAACTTGGATTGTATAGTTGGGTCTCTGCCCCACTGTTTATGTCCTGCAGTATGGCTGCAAATTGTGCTGCAGCAGTGGAAAAGAGCTAGCGTTCCTGTTTTAGACTGTCCAGTTTTTTAGATGATTGCCCTGTTCTGACCGGGGAACCAAGTCTATAAAATGCCCCGGGAAGCACTGTTGATATTGGTTTTGCTCTGTTAATGATTCACTAACAAAAACACCCTTCCTTGTAATTTTACATCCCTGTTGATGTCTTTCATATATTTGCCCTGTACAAAAACTGTTGGGCTTCACGTTTCAGTTAACGAAGAGCAACATCTTGTTAAAAATACTTATATCTTTAATTGGCTAGACCTTTGTTTCTGCCACACCTATTCACTTCTTAAGTTTTCACCTTGTTTAAAATCTTCTGACTTGGGAAATTTAGTAATTCTTCTGCACAACATGGAAGTGGTATGTTTGGTACAGGCGGCATCTATCAACTGCGACCATGTGCACACCGCCAACATTCTGTGACTTGTGTAAAAAAAAAAAAAAAAACACAAATATGGGACCATGGTACAAAAGCCCACACAAAATCGTAATACAATCCTTTCCTTAACCCTCCTTTTATTGACCATGCGCTGTTGAGCTGGGCCAATAAAAGGAGTATTGGCAAGAGAGGTGTTTTAGTACTCTCTCCCTGCTTTATGGTGTGTTGAATAAACAGCTCTTGTCTCCATAGCCAAGAGCAAACGAAAAGACTGCAGGATAACAGAACTAAACAGGTATGTTAATGTCCTGGCCTACATTGACAGTCTTTGGCCCCAACAGCAACCCCCTCACCACTTATCTTTTCCTAACCCATTCCCGGACAGTCTTCCTAGAGAAAAAAATCCCTCCTCAGCCTCCAGCTTCTCCCCTTCCACTAGTCCTCCTTCCCACCCTCCCTCCCCCCGTGGCACCTGTCCGGCGCAATTAGTAGCTTGAAATACATTGTGCTGGATGGGAGCTGTTAATTTAGCCCCCTTAAACCACCTTAGTGAAAGGAGTAGTGCACTAATGTAACAGGTCCCCTCCAGCACCATGTATTTGATGCTTGGAGGCGGGACGGCAGGGTGGTGACAAAGCACAGCTTTAAAATTTAAATCTACACACTCTCTGGCACCAAACAATTCTCTTCCTAGCTCTGTCATGTTGTGCAGTGGTGGTTTGCTGTCCCCACATCTGGTGCCTAGTGTTTTTTTGACAGCCATATTTAATGCCTGCTGCAAAAATACTGCAAATATAGCTTTTCTGGGCCGCAATTGTTTTTATTTTGAGGCCGCAAAATTGGGCAAAACAGATTGCGGGGTGGGGGGGATTTGCGGTTAGGATTTCCTGGTGTCTTTCTTCACACTAAGCACAGTGCAATATAGCTTTTCAAGCTTCCTCATTTGTGCATTTGAAGGGATCCGGCTCACTTTCGTACCTCAATCTTGAGTGATCACCATATAAACATCATGCTTACCCCTTCACTATCCTCCTGCTCTGTAGTTTTTGTTCACTGATTTGGAACCTCCATGAAAACTAGATTTATTCCTAGCTTCCTGCATCCTGTAACTATTCGTTGTCTGCTGGCCGCTGCATTCCTATACAGAAGGCAAATGTTTGAATTTCAGTCTTTGCCCTTTTGCACGACAACAAGTTGCCTTGATCTGAAATAAATTTTCTCCTGAAATGATGCTCGTCAATTAATTTGTCTTTCTCTTGGAGAAAATTGTCTGCTGACATAATATATGGAGAAAGATTAAGCTGGTCACTGTCTCTTTGGCCTCAAACAAAGCAATCCTCACTACCTGGATTCCGGTTATGAAAAGAATACCTCAAAATGTTACAGCATTTTTGGCAGAATCTTTAAAGTCGGCATCCTTGATTAATATAAACAGCGCATACAGTAGATTTTGTTGGTTTTCTTAAATGTTAGATTGCCAAACGCAGCGTTACTAGATACATTTTACCTCAGTTGGATAAAAGGCTGTGTTCAACCCACTGAGCACTCTTACCATATACATAGTGTGGCACATTGAGTCTGGTATGCACCCATTGGTTGAATGTTCTCCTAATCCCTTATTTATGAACAGGATGCTGGTCACCACCACTGACTGTATGGGTAACAAAATACCTAACTGAAAAGAAGGAAGATTATACATTTTCCAACTTTGGTTAGCTCCTCAACATCAGACGATTAAGTTAACCAGCTATATGTAGGATTATTGTTTCAACAGTATCCACGTTATCACTGCTTTTCTCACAATCCCCAAAAATTTGATTTATTTTATCTAGAATAAAGCAGAAGTGTTGCTCTATGATTTCCTCCCTGGTGATCCTGAGCTTGAGTAGGCTTCTTTGTACACCCTAGAGTATTTAACATATGTGACCATTGGAACATCAGGTAAGGAACTGCTACTTCAGAATGAAGGTTCTGATTATGGTCCAAATATGCTTACATTTTTACTTTGTGTACCTGTTAGAAATGAGGTTTCTGGTTGGCTAAGGCTTGCGCCAAAGCCAGGCAGAAACCACCACTCCAGTCAGGGCATGGGGGAAACACACTGTAGAATACCCCTGCTCACCCACTTGGTAGCTTGGCATAAGCAGACAGGCTTATCCCCAAAGCAATGTGTAATGTATTTGTACCAACACTCACAGTAATATAATGCAACACCACAAAAGGACACTACACAAGTTTACTTATAAAAACAAAGGTATCTTTATGTAGACTTAGGCAGATCAAAACATCATAGCACCAGCATACACCATTGAACATTGTTTTGTAATGAAAAGATTCTCTTGTAGTCTTCTTTGTAATATCTTTGTGGAAGAAAAGGTCACTTTAGTAATGTTCTTTTGTAGAACGAGTACGGGTAAGAATTATGGCAGTGGTTGAATCCTTAGAACTATAGGACTCCTGAAGTGAAAGTAACTGTAGATAATGGCGCCCTTTATAACAAAATGCCACCACTGTACTTGAAATTGTATGCCAATAAGCTGCTCCTCAATAATGATGCTCCTGGCATAGTGAGTATCACTAAGAACGGTGCCCTTAGCGAGAAACAATACCCCTGCTGTAGCACGGAACCTGCTATCCATGTCTGTTCACTTTCCCTTCTGAAAGGGCAAGCGTGCACCAGTCACAACCAAGGATACGATTGTTAAATATTGCATCGGTATACTAGGGTTCACCACCAGGACCCTTCCTTATCTCTTGTCCCCGCCATAGCACGGGACGTGCTTGCTCTCAATATCACCCTTTTCAACAGCGCTGGCCTTATTTTTGTAGGTCTCTCCTATTCAATCCCGTAGGGATGATAGGTGAGATTTATAGTAAGCGTTCCGAAAAGTCTATCTAGCTGCGAATCGCGTTCAGTTCATGTGAGCCAGGCGCGTGCACAGGAATTCGCTCCCCCTACCCCTCTCACAAAACAAGACAAGAACATCAAAGCGACCGTGGCCGCTCTGATCCATTTGCAACCAGCCACTTCACGCGCTCTGCAGGTCATAAACAGGACCATCTGCTTGTGAATTCGAATGCTGGCATGGTTGCTCAGCCCCCTCCCAGCGCTCGTCCTTTTCTCCCCACTCCTCTGCTCTGTTTTCCTAAACCCTCCCTGCTCAGCTTTCTTCTCTTTCTCCCCGTCTCCACCTCCCTCCTTTCTCCGCGCAGCTTCCCTTCGCACCCCCGTCCTTTTCACCCACTCTCTGACTTTCCTTTGACAATTCTCGCTCCCCGTCCGCCTTTCCGCTCTCGTTTTCCACCCATAGCCTCTCTCTAGCTTCTGCCTCCTTATGTCTGGTAGTTTCACATGTTCTCTCCTTACCGCCTGTTTACTGATTCACTTAAAGGGAACAACACTGCGGTTTGAGGCACTGGATGTAAAAAGTTTAATATTTGTATTGCCGCATTTTTCTCCCACCCCTAATCCCTTGTCCCTTTCTTAGATTCTCTCCTTTACACTGTTCCATCTCTTCCCCCGCCAGCCCCTATTCCATCCATACATTCTTTCGTATTCCCCTCTTTTCTCTACCCACACACTTCATTCATTCTCCCTCCTATGCCTCACCACCCTTACTTCGTCCCCTGTCTTTCGCCTCTTCTTTCCAATATGTCTCTCCCTCTCTCTGCCCTTGCTCCTTTCTCCTATCATATTTCCCTTCTATTGCCTTTCACTGGGATTCATATGAGAACCCCCCCCCCCTCCAAAAAGGTGTTTGTGTGTTGTCGATCACACTGAGGTATGAGGGGCGACACTGCTCTCCAAAGGTTACAGTAGTCAAGTCAATTAAGCTTTATTCGATTTTAAGTTGCAAAAATCATAAAAGCATACAATGAAACATTGCTTTACAATCTAAAAGCATACTTTAAGATAAAAATACAGTATTTACAATTTAAAAAAAGAAACGGAGGTGTCACTCCAGAAAGTGCATTGTGCAAAACCTCAGGACATTTGAAGAGAAGTTGTGTTAGATAAATATACCTTCAAATGTTAGGACATTATTGTGCGTTTAAAAACATTTGTTTGGACAACTTTCCATTTTAAAAAATGGTAATAAAACCTTTTTTCTTTGCAACTTGCAATCTCTCAATTGGAACACTATACGACAACCAAAATAAATAAAACTTACGAGTTTATAACCTAATAGAGCGGGCGCCAGCCTTTTGTATTTGAAAGTTACAATGAGCAAGTTCAATCTAGGTTCATTCGATGACGAACAATGCACTTCAAGAAATTAACTATTATGAGGACCAGTCGTTCTCCCTCCAGGAGCTGTAGGAAGAGAAGTGCCGGGCGACCGGTTCTCTGTCCTGATTGCTTTAACAATGGAATAAGCAATTTTTTTCTAAAATCGTTATGGAACTTGTAGAAGAGGATGGTATGCAGGGTAGACTGAGTAGAGGTGTCATCACATGGACAGGGCGAGAGTTCTTTTGCCCAATTATTTTGAGTTGGGAACACTGCCAGTCTATGGAAAAGGTTAAGCCTAAACCTAACCAAAAGAAAACGTTCTTAGCTGGTGGTGTTATAGGTAAGATAGGGCTGAATGGTGACTGCTGTTTGGATCATCAAGTTGTGCATGGCTGATGGTTTCGTGATCTCGCTCCTCAATCGCAGTTCTTCGAGGTGTGCAAGACATTTCGCCTGTAGAACCTTCCTTGGAACCTCGCGAATTAGGGGGGGATCATAATAAAAATGTTCCCAGCCTAGGTCGTGCCACAGAGAGACATTTAGCTTTATAAATCTTGACAAGTTCTGAGGGGGCTGTCTCTTACCCAACTTCCTTGAGAAGCTAACGAGGGCTGTGGTGGTTCTTGTAAAGAGGAGTTTCCTAGTTTCTATGGCCGGTTTCCAGGATAGTTTATGATCTATCATTATGCCCAGGTAAGGGTATTTTTGGGTGAACGCTAGTTTTTCCTGCTTCAAATAGATGTCCCTCATTTTACCTTTGTGACCTGTGCCTGCCCTCATAACAAAGGTTTTACCAATGTTAATATTGAGGTCCAGGCCTGCCATAAATGTGGAATATCGATTCAGAGCCTTTTGGAGTTCAAGGGGGGTACGGGCTAGTATCACAGCGTCGTCTGCGTAGAGTAACGTGGGAATTGGGCGGTTGTTCGCTGTTGGAAGGTCGTGGCACCCCTTGATCATCTCCCTCTCCAATCCATTAGTGTATAATGTGAAGAGGAAGAGGACCAGGACACATCCTTGCCTGACTCCTTTCTCTACCGCAAACTCCGCTGTTAACTCTCCTCCCAGCCCGAAGCGCACCCTAGCCGTCTCGTTTGAGTAAAGTTCCCTCAGGAACTTGACCAGGTTCGGTGGTACCCCCATCTCCGTCAAGAGAGACCAAAGTTTGGTATGGGACACACAATCAAACATGGGTGATAGGTCCATGTATACCATATAGAGGTCTTCTTTTTTGATATTAACGTACTTATCTATCAGAAGTGACAAGTTTAAGGCCTGGTCAATAGTCCCCAGTCCCTCTCGAAACCCGATCTGGAGGTCTGAAATAATCCTGCCATCGTCTGCCCAATCCTGTAGACACTCGAGAATAACTCGACCTGCCACTTTACCAAGAGAGTCTAGTAGGGAGATTGGACGATAGCTGGTTACCGACCCCCGATCCCCTTTTTAGGTCGAAGCCTCCATTTCAGGGCATGCCCTGCTGCAGGCAAAGAGATATTGTGAGCAGGGGATTTCAGTATGGCGTGAAGCCACGCCCTTTTTTTCCATTGGCAGGCCTCTGGAAACTGAGGCCTGCAATTGGAAAAAGCTCCTGTTTTCCAGATTTGTCTGCTCTGGATCCCGCCTCTCGAGGACTCCATGACCTGCCTTACGGTAGCACGACAATATTTTTAGAAATATTGCCTTGGCAACCATGAGGCAGGTCAGGGAGTCCTGGAGGGGCGGGATTCAGTATCCTGTTCCCGTCCCTTTTTTTTTTTATTTTGTGTGCGTGTGCTTTTCGTCATTGTTTCATTGCAGTGGATGGACCCTCCCTGTTTTTTGTTGCTGCTGTTGTATATAGTTACTCGGTGGGAAAGTGTCATAGCCCATTACGTGAGTACCAGTTCCTTTACAAGCGGACACGTTCCATTTTAGGCACAGATTACGCGATGTGCCCAAAAACACAGGATAAATGAGCGTCGGTGCAGAGATTCGAACCAGGTTCCCTAGCTACGAAGCCCAAAGCTGAAGCCGTTCTGCTCTGTTGCTCTACAGTCAAATACATGTCTATCCAGAAGCTATTGTTGAAGTGCTTCTGTTCCGATGGGTAAGGGCGCCATGACAAGCGACACCGACAAGTGTCTGGGGCCGGAGGACGTAAAAGAGCTGAGTGACGATTCCCTGCCACAAGAAGGCTACATCGGGTCAACAAGGGGGCGTGATCTGTGTGGATTTATACAAAATACCCCTTAGTATCGTTTGCATTGCTGATGTCTTGTCAGGCCTCTATGACTATTCAGGGAGTATTTAAATGCTTACACCTGATGTGTTGAGTCCGTCAGTCATGCACTTCCCGTCTGCCTCCAGTTACTTAAACCGTGGAGTTGCATACAGATGCTGCTACAGAAACACGGCGCGAAGCAGGTGATATGCAGATTTCCTTCCCACTAAAATCACCGTTTATGTTCCTTGTAGTATCTGTCTGAGCCTTTTTTTTTTTTTTTTTTTTGCTTGAAACAAAATCTGCCTTGTGCCCATGAATAAATAACTTCCACAGTGGTGGACTGTTTGTATGCAGGAAGTGACGTGAACCTCGTGTGCACAATTTGGTCATGTTGTTCCTCCTCTATTGAACTGACCCATACATATTATCTGATGTTATGTACATGAATGACTCTTCCTGCAGGCGCATGCATGCACCTGCACTAGTTGTGCATTCAGTCACGTTCTCGCAACATACATATATACAGTGCTTCAACATTGTGACATCACTTATTTGAACTGTTTTTGAAGTATGCACAGTAGATTAGACCGCAGGCAGCTTTCTGAATTCCTAAAGGCATACGCACAAATCCACTGTGTTGTCATTTTGGATGGTAGGAGAGCGGGGGGAGGGAGATCCGCTAGCCACCTTTCACAGTGCTGGAATGGAGGACCCCTCCCTACTCTGCCACTGTGAGGACTCCCAGCTGTCCTGCGTGCACAGCTAGTGCCCCTCGAGGGGGGAGAGACATGCTCTTAAACTCCAACATTGTGGGCAGAGGGGTCCTGGGCTCAATCTGCAGTGTGGGGCGAGATACACTAGTGACATCCCCAAAGTGAAAAGCAGAGCTACACGCGCTTCGGTATTATTACAGCGCTCTATGATCCCCGAGGCGCTGCCTGGGAGGGTCCATTCCTGTTCCAGACTTCAGTTTTCAGCTCTTTACTTCAAGTCTGTAGCTCTTTTATGTGCGGAGGGAGCAACCACGGGGAACAGCACTGTCCCGTTTGAAGTGGATTAAAGTCTCTTTGGTGCGGAGGGGGAGTTGGAGGGATATGTCATTTACTGTACGGCCGCGCTGACTGCCGACATACGCAAACAGTTGTTGCGTGGCTCTCTGGTGTAAATACTGAATTCTCAATGGAGCGCAGGCTGGTAGGGTACAGGCCCGGTTCCAGGAATTTTTATTTGGGTGGGCCAAGGGTGCATTTGGGTGGGCCACTGCGAGCTCGATTTTTTTACAAATATGTCTAGGCAGGCCTGCTTCAGGGTGCTCCTTTATCTTTTCTTAGTCTTACAAGGCCAAGTAAAACACACTCTTTCCCAAATCTCTTTCTAAATGTGATCACTTTCAAAAAGCGTTTTTTCCATGTAATGTCCCTTTGATGGGAAGAGGAGGTTTCTGAGTTGGGAGTATCAGGCAAGTGACACTTTTCGGGCTCCCTCTGTGCGAGCCTTCAGGGAGAATAAAATTAGCACGCACTTCAAAGTATTTTCCACAGTAGCCCTTATGACCCGACTGCTAATTAAATAAACAAAAACAGAAAGGCCGGCTTTAGCGCTAATGTGAGTCTTTTTTGGCGCTGCACCAATAACCTCTTACACCGTAAATACCTTTACTCCCACCTTCCAACAGTGCCCTCATCTCCCAATGCACCCCTCTATTGACCTGCTACTTGGATTCCCTCAAAGCCATGCCACATGCCACAACTGCCCATCATCTCCCCATAGCCCCTCCCCCTATTGACCTCCTCCTCGGATTGCCTCAATGCCACTCTCCACCAGTGCCCCTCATCTCTCCCTAACTCCCCCTTCCACCCCATGACATCTTCCTCGGATTCCCTCACTGCCACCCTCCACCCATGCCCCTCATCGCTCCATAGCCCCTCACACTACCTCCTCCTCTGATTCCCTCACTGCCACCCTCCAACAGTGCCCCCTATCTTTACGTAGACCCTCTCTCATATGCATTTCATTTGTCGCATAGCGCTACTCATATCTGTGTAGTGTGTGTCAGTACTTTACACAATGCACACATTATACAGATACAATGAATCATACAAGTATGTAAATCAGTCTATTGGGAATGTCACATAAGCCAATGAGGATTACAAGGTGTATGAATCACATGTCATCCATACTGGTGGGCGGGATATTTTAAGAGGGTTTGGTCTGGGGAAACACAACCTTAGGATTTAAAGAGTATTCCATGGGGGTCAGCATTACTGATAAAAATGTATATCTGCCCAAACATACTCATTTTAACAACATTAGAATAATGAAAGACTGGGGGAGTTCTAACTATATCACAAAACAAAAAAAGCGAAGTTCTAACTATATCATTCATGTTTGTATGCAGCTCTTTGATGACAGTTCATTGGTTACTGTCCTATGTTAGGATTGTAACTTCTGAACTGCAAGTAACACAAGGATCTCTGTGACAAAGGCAGTAACCCACTGAGCTATCCAGGGCTTTAAGTGGGCCGGGTCTCACTAGGTCTGATCACCGGCAGTTTTTTTAATGGGCCTCGAAACGGGTCTCTTTCTGGCTCTGTTTTGTGCGCTAGTCACAGGTAGTCCGTTTTTTTCCGAACTGCAGTGTCACTGCTGTCCGGAAAAAAGTGCCAGGGCACAAAACAGAGCCCGATAGAGACCCGTTTCGAGACAGCAGGCACATCGGTGTACCCTGCTCACACTACTCACAAGTGGAATGTTACGGCATGATGTCATGCCAAGTGAGCGTTGTAGGGGGAAGGGAAATCCTTTAAAGAGAGTCATTTTCTCTCTGGATTTCCCTTCTCTTTTTGAAACTCAGGAGCAGCAACATTGTTTTGATGTCACTGGTGCTTTAAGTGGAAGCTTTTGCAATTATATACAAGCCATAGTTGCTGTTATTTATCTTATGCAACTAACAACCATTGATAAAGCCAATAGTCCTGACTTGTAGGTATGATGTTACTTGTTGTATCAAATACCTGGATGCAATGACAGAAACAGCAAAATACAAGTCGGGCCGCACACTGATTTTTAACGTACTGTTTTTAAGCCACGTCCTCAATTACATTGGCCACGCCCCTTTGAGAGACCCCCCCCCCCCCCAGTTTTTTCATCCCACTCAAAGCCCTGGAGCTATCCACATAAAATACAGTTCATATGCATTTGAAAACTACTAAGAGACAAATGATTGCTCTCCAGCAGGATTATTAATCACCAGCGTTATCTAAGCATTTTGTATTCTTATTGTCCTTCAGCAAATTGAGGGGATGTCTTCGGGATATTTCCAGCTGGATGAATACTAACAAATTAAAACTGAATGCTGGCAAAACGGAGGTTGTCTTTTTTGGCAAACATAATCGTCCTCCCTCTGACTTGTGGTGGCCTCCTGAAATGGGTCCCCCCCCTCCTCCTGGCACCTATGCGAAGAACTTAGGTGTCAGATGGGACGAGGGTCTCTCCTTTTCGTCACACATACAACAAGTCACAACTGGCTGTCTTTTCAAACTTAGGAACCTTCGGAAGTTCCTTGCGCTTTTGCCAGCAGACTGCCGAAAAATGGTAGTCCATGCAACAGTTACATCCAGATTGGACTACGCGAATGGCCTATATCTTGGCCTACCCAAATACTTGGTACATCGCCTGCAGATCGTGCAGAATGCGGCTGCGAGACTGCTAAAATACATCCCTTTTAGACAGCATGTCTCTCCGCATCTACACGACCTGCATTGGCTCCCTGTGGCTAGTAGAATAAAGTTCAAAGCTCTAACCTTGGCGTTCAGAGCACTTAAGGGGTCCTGTCCTGATTACTTAAAACTTAGACTCCCCAGGTATCACCAGGAGAGGCACCTGCGTTCTAACGCTCTGCTTCAGCTCCTCGTCCCTCGCGCCAAAAAAGCCAGACTCGGTGGCAGGTCCTTCTCTGCTAACACGGCAATTCTTTGGAATACCCTGCCGGTCGCCATCCAAGCTGCCACGACTGAATCCTGTTTCAAGAAACTAATAAAGACCTGGCTTTTTGCCCAGAAAAAATAAGCACTCTCCCCCCTTTTTTGTTTTTCCTGCCTAACAAGAGTTGCCCACCTAGCGCCGGGACACCTCCTTGTGAGGTAGCTGATCGCGCTTTAGAAATATCAGTATTATTATTATTATTATTATTATTGTCCTGCATCTGCCATGATAATGATAAACTGTTTAAATGATGCACACACGTGTGTGTCCTGCTGGGCCTGTGCAGATTTTAAAAAGAAAAATATATAGTAACACATTCTCTTACCTACTCCATTACTCAAAGTTTGTGTCACAGTCTTTTGTGATAAGCCACTGCAGGCGGTCAGGAAAGGTGAATAGGAATAAAAAGAACTTATTTTCTCCTGTGCTGCATATAAAAATAAATATCAACGCAGCAGGACCGTAAGCAAAGGTTACCCTTGTAAAAGAAAGGGTTTGTCGCCTTTCGCCATGCAGAGATGACGGGGTGACAAAATAAACAAAGCCTCGTTAACATATAGATGGTCTTGTAAAGACTTGTGAAGTACTCGGGCGTTGCTGCAATCATCTCTACAAGTGTCTGTGTGTGCGCGCCCCTCGCCCGGGCTGACACACTCGACGGGGGAGGGTTGAAGCACTTAGATCCCAAAGATGCCTGCCTTCAGGCCCTCAGTGCGAGGGCCAAGGATCCTGTTTGGGTGGGCCAGGCTCATGTTTGGGTGGGCCTGGCCCACCCGCTAGAACCGGGCCTGGTAGGGTACATCCATCCTGCTCCAAACCTGTGCCACGCTAGTAGTGGCTTCCTGCCTAAAGCAAGCCCTCCGTCCACCCTGACATTTTACTGGCACTGCCTATGGGTGGTTCGTGACCTCATCTGCGTTACTGTACCTGGCATGATGCGGATTTCTCGCTTTAACGCTTCCTGTTCCCCTGACAAGTTCTTGTGATTTTTTTTTTTATTGGTAAGCAGGGCTGCTTTACCAATAGTGTATACACTGACTCTTCTCACTTCTGCTGGGGGGGGGGGGGGGGTGCGGGGGGGATTCTTTGGGGGTGGTGTGTGTATGTGTGTATATATATATTTATTAGTTTCTAGATACAGACTTGGATTAACTTGGTATATTATTGATCTTAACACTCAACGCCTTGTGACCTTGAGAGTTTATTAATTCACTCTCAAAATGGCCTGCACATACATCCAGCGCAGCCAGCATATTAGTAGAAGTGCAGGTTAAATGTGCCAAAAAACAGTTTGAGCATTATCCAGGGCTGACCGCTGCACGATCATATATGTATCTCAAAAAATGCACTAACAACAAGCGCTCGAATTAATAGATTTTTTTATTATGGAGCATTAATCAGTATAACTATAGTCTGTTTCCATTTACTCACACTTTAGGTTTAAAGCATTTTATTAAAACACAAAAAAACATGGGGAAGGGAAATAGGAGGTCAAGTTTACGTACAGTACAAAAAGAGACGTGTTGCAGCAATTCTGGTGGAAAGTGGGGAGGTCGGTAGTCCGGGTGGGGAAAAAGGGCATATGCTGTAAGGCAAGAAGGCATGGCGAATAACCCTCCAATAGTCCCCAACCTCCCAATCAAAGCTAAGCATGAGTAGCGTCCCGCAACACAGCGAAAACAACACAGTCCCTCCAAGCCCCCCGTCCCCAGAAAAAGAGCAAATAGAAAACAATACCCCAACATCCCCGTCCAATAGCCCGTTATAGAAACATTCACCCCAGCCACCTACCCCCAACCCCCAGTCCCCCTGATCCCACCCCTCTTAATCCGCTGGAGCCGCCGGCGGCGTCAGCCTAAGAAGGCGTAGGTACCTCGGACATGTGAGCTCGCGAAATTCCGTGGACAGCAATGCCAAGAAAGGGTGCCAGAGCTCCTCGAACTGGTCTACATTTCCAGCCACTGTGAGCGACATCTTCTCCATACCCAGTACCTGCCAGAGTCTATGTAACCAGCCAGTGATAGAGGGGGCAGTGGGGGTGCGCCAGTGTACAAGGATATTTTGAACCGCTGAGCCTAGCGCAATAGCAATCTGCCTACCCCTGCGGGACTTCAGCGGGTACATCAAGTCGTTGGGAAGGCCTAGCAGGACATATGCCGGGAAGCGCGGGAGTTCAACCTCGAAGTGCTTGTCCACCTCATCTAAGACCTCCTTCCAATAAGCAGACAGTATCGGGCACCCCCAGAGAATGTGCAATAGAGTACCCTCCTGTCCGCAGCCTCGCCAGCAACCCTCGTCGGTGAGTTTGTGCATCTCGTAGAGCCTCTCCGGGGTGTAATACCAGTAAGTGGACACCTTGGTAAAGGTCTCCGTCAGCCCAGTGTGATACGCAGAGTGCCTCGCCCGATATGCGATCTTGTCCCACTCCTTGTGGCTCAGGGTTCTGCCCAACTCCCTGTGCCAGCGCTCTCTCCCCGGGTTGTGGTAATGAAACGGCGGGGGTTGGAGAAATTTATATAGATCAGTGATAAGCTTGGCATCCGAGGTCCGGGTCACCAGCCACCGCTCGTAAGGTGTGATTTGACGGGCTGCGACGTCGCGCACCTGGGGTTGGAGAGCCCAGTGACGGACCTGCATATAACGCAGTCTGTCCACCTCCGTCAAACCAAATTCCTGTCGGAGTTGTTGGAAGGGGAGCACGCCCTCCGGTCCGTAAATCTGAAGAGGGCCCTGCAACCCGCACTCACCCAGTGAGAAAAAGCTCCCGGTTCCAGGCCCGGAGTAAAGTCTGGGTTACCAACTATGGGTGTAAACGGTGATGGGAAAGTAGTTAGCTCGCGGAGCTCGCAAACAGCGTCCCACACTCGTAGTGGAACCCGGGTGACAAAGGAGGCGTAGAGATTAGCCGGGCGATGTGCGCGCCGCAGGAATGGAACCTCTTGAAGGGTGCGACCTGCAACCGCCTGATCTTGAAAGAGCCAGTGCTTGTCCGATTCCCACCTGCTCCATTCCACCAAATACCGGAGTTGCGCCGCTTGAAAATACTTCCGGAGGTCCGGAACACCGAGACCCCCCGCCTCCGGGGCAAGCGTGGAAAGAACCCTCTTCATCCGAGGCTTGCGGCCCTGCCACACGAAACGGGAGATGTCAGCCTGCGCTTGCTGTATCCAACCCACAGGGGGCTGGAGAGGTAGAGCGCCAAAAAGATACAAGATCTGAGGCAGTACCGTCATCTTCACCGCTGCGATACGGCCCAGCCACGAGAGCAGGCCCTTGCCCCATCGGCCGAGTTCCTCCTTAATCTTCTTGCTAAGGGAAGAGTAGTTGGCTTTGACCATTTCAGGCAGCGAAGGTGCAAGCAGGATCCCCAGGTACGGCACCGTGGAAGAGGACCACTGCATAGGGAAAAGACGCTGGAGGTCTCACCTGGTGTCCGCGGAGAGCGACACATCCAGGGCGGCCGATTTGGACATGTTCATTTTAAAGCCGGCCACGCGTGCAAAGGCGTTCAGTTCCTGGACGCAGGCAGGGAGTGACCGCCTGGGGTCATCCAGGGTCTGCAGGACATCGTCCGCATACAGGCTAACAGTATGGGTATACTGACCCATCTTAACCCCAATAGCGTCCGGATTGTCGCGAATTCTCTGGGCGAACGGCTCCATATAGAGGGCGAACAAGAGCGGTGAGAGGGGGCATCCCTGTCTCGTACCACGCTCAATGGCAAAACTACTAGAGCTGTGTCCGTTGACTCGCACCGATGCTGACGGTCTCTTATAACAATTGAAGACCATGGTGCAGAACTTCTCGCCGATCCCCAGTTTCCCGAGAACCAGCTCAAGGTACGGCCAATGAACCCTATCAAAGGCCTTCTCCGCATCGACGGACAGTAACATCCGTTCCCCCGGGACGCGTGAGGCCTTCTCTAACACGTGCGTCACCCTCTTAGTGTTGCCGACTGTCTGCCTACCGGGCACAAAACCAGCCTGGTCCGCCTCCACCAGGCCCGGTAGGTGCAGTCCAAGTCTGGCCGCCAGGATCCCCGTGTAGAGCTTAAGGTCCACATTCAGAAGCGAAATAGGCCGATATGAACCGCACAGGGTCCGATCCTTCCCGGGTTTCGGAATAACCGACACCGTCGCGGAAAGAAGGTCCGGCGGGATGGCCCCCGGCTCAGAGAAGGAGTTGAACAGGTGAGCCAGGATAGGCGCCACAGTGGAGCAGAAGGTCTTGTAGAACAAGGCCGTGTAGCCATCCGGGCCCGGGGCCTTACCGTGCTTCAATCGTGCGATAGCGGAGATGACTTCCTCCACATGGATGTCCCTCTCCAGGTGGTCCGCCTGGGCGGGCTCCAGAGCCGGGAGGGTCACAGACTCCAGATAGGCCTCAGCTTCTCCCGGTGGGGAGGGTTCCGCGGCGTATAGCGCCTCGTAAAAGCTACGGAAAGAATCGCTACATCCGCGTCACCGGAAACCGGGACCCCATCTGCACCCACTAGCTCCTTCACCACATTGCGTTGCTGCGCAGCCCTGAGCCGATGGGCCAGGAGCTTACCGCATCTGTCTCCGCCCGTATAAAAGGCATGCTTCAGACGCAACGCTGCGTATTCCGCCAGATCTAGGTCTAGCGCAGAGAGGAGTTTCCTCGCCGCTTTCAGCTGCCTCCAAACTCGAGGAGCCCCCGTTCGGCGGTGAACCTGCTCAAGTTCCCTGACTTGCGCCGTCAGTTTGTCCCTCTTACATTGCCGCTCTCTGTTCTCCGCCGAGGAAATGGAAATAAATTCCCCCCTGAGGACCGCCTTCAAGGCTGCCCACTGCGTCGCTAGGGATGTGTCGGAGTTGTTATTGTGGACCAGGTACTCCTGAATGACCTCCCCCACTCGCTTCACCACCGACTTCTTATGTAGAAGCGTATCCCGAAGCCGCCACATCCCTCTGGAGGGGGGGGGCTGCCGGCCAAGCAAAGACTCCGGAAACCGGTGCGTGATCGGACAGGGACAAGACCCCAATGTCAGCCGCCGTGGCGGCCGAGCGAAGCGGTCCGCTCACCAAGAGGTAGTCCAACCGCGAATAAGTGCGGTGTGCGTGGGAGAAGTATGAATAGTCCCTATCGGTGGGGTGCATAGTGCGCCAGAGGTCATGCAGATCCATCTCTGTAATCCGGTCTTGCACCACTCGGGAAAGCTCCCCCGTCTGCGGGAAGCGTTGGGCAGACCTATCCAAAGCTGAGTCGAAGACCATATTTAGGTCTCCCCCCAAGACAACATGGCGATCGGGCGAGGCAGTGACGTCCACCAAAACTGATTCCAGGAAACGATCCTGGTGGTCATTCGGGCTGTAAACGGAGCCAACCGTGAAGGCGATACCCCCAAGCCGCATGCGATACACTAGGAGCCTCCCCTTCTGCTCGGCATATTTGTACAATACCTCGCCCCTGAAGGAGCTGGCTAAAAGAATGGCTACACCCGCAGTCTTGGTCGCCGCCGAAGAGAAGAATTGGGTGGGGAACTTGGCAGAGCGCAACCTGTGACAATCTTTGGAAAGTAAATGAGTTTCCTGCAAAAGGCAAATGTCCGCCTGCGTCCCCTCTAGCAGGGATAGGATCGCCCTACGCTTCACAGGGTTGTTCAGACCCTTAACATTAAGGGTCACCACCTTCAAGGACGGCATCGCTCCCAGGGGATCGAAGCGCTATGCAGCAAGCGAGGGTTCAGCGGAGGGGGCGCGCGGGGCAGGGGCGCAGGGTAGGCCAGAACCGGCCTCGCGTGTGCATGGGCAGTATCGGACGGGACCCCACCAACAACAAACCAACTCCTAAGCCCTCCCAGAACCAACCCATGGCAACTAGCCAAAACCATAGACAAAGAAAAACACCCCATTGTCTCAGTCCAGCCCGAACGGGCAAGTCTGCAGAAATCAATCAAGTGGACGTTCAGCCACTCACCTCCAACCGTCCCCCCCCCAGCCCAAACCCAGCATCGTAGAGGCTAAGAATCTCTCCCCCCGGAGTGAAGTTAGGCCGTCATGGCCACGCCGTTGGATTCAGGCAAGTTCCTGGCCGCCGTTCTCAGGGCCTCCGCCATATCCGCCCTGATGGTAGGGGAATCAGGGCGACTCGCTGTCGCCGGCGATTGTCGTCTCCTCGATCTTCGCCGGCTCCGTCTCTCGGGACGTCTCCATGCGGGCGTCGCCCCGTCTTCTTCCGTGGCTGTGAGTCCCAACACCCCGCAGACGTCTTGGAGGGAGCGCAGCTGGTGCAACACCCCATTCCATCGGAAGATTAGACGGAAGGGGTGACCCCAGGAGTAGGGCGTCTCATGTTCCCGCAGAAAGTCCGTAGCGATCCGGAAGGACCTACGCTTCTGCAGCGTGATGGCGGACAGGTCCTGGTAGAGCGCCACGGGCCGCTCTCTGAAAGTTAGAGGCTGCTTCCTGCGGGCCTCCGTCATAATGCGCTCCTTCAAAGGGAAATCCGGCAGGAACGCCAGAATATCAGGGGGGATGCCGATGACTGGCGCTGGCGGCCCACTCTGTGCGCTCTGTCTATGCGGATCGGAAAGTCCGTGTCTTCTCCCGGAACAGGTCCTGCAAATAGGCCACCAGGTCCGTTCCCTCATCCGCGGATGGGACACCCCGCACCCGGATATTGTTCCGCCTGGACCTGTTCTCGAGGTCCTCAGAGTGGGCCTGGAGCTCGACACACTGCTCCCGTAGGCGGAGAACGTCCTGCTGGAGATGGACTATCTCCTCATCGCGGCGCTGGGCTGCCGTTTCCACCGTGTCAACACGTTCGCCAAGGCCCTCGACCTCTCTGCGCACTTCTCGGACTTCGCTGGCCACCTCAGTCTTGAGCGTTTGGAAGTCCTCTTTGAGGGAGCTGAATAAGTCCTCCATGAAGGACCTCGTGACCGGTGGCTCGCCTCCAGTGGCGTCTGCCGAGGCCCGAGAGGACCCCGGGGACGGTTGTGTCCTGTCCCGCAGCTGCTGGGCCCTGCTGAGCATGTCTGGTAGAGTGCGGTCCCCCCTTTTCGCGCCTCCTCTCCCAGTCATCTTGGCCGCAGCAGTGGGCAAAGCTCAGGGCTGGCCGCTGTAGATGCTTCCAGTCGCTCGTGGGCACCAGATGTGAAGGCCCCGCCGGAGACAAGGGTGATGCGTCACAGGCGACAAAATGGCGGCTCAGGCCGGGGCGAGACGATCTTAGTACCGACCAGGGCGGTAAACAGGGCCAAAGACAGGGTCAGGGTCCTTCAGTAGTCCACTCTCAAGGAAGTAAGTGCAGGAGCCAGGGTGAAAGTAGGCGCCCGTTCGGCAAGGGCGCGGGTGAGGGTCGCCAGCTCCAGCTCCTCAGTGACAAGATGGCGGAAGGGCGGAACCTGGGAGAGCGGCCCAGGCCTGCAAGACCGCCGGCGACCCTCGGGCTGCGGTGGGCCAGGAAAGTTCAAAGCCAGTGTCTCAGTCGTACCGGCGGGTACACCCAGATCGGCCGCCGCTCAAACGCCTCCGTCTCCTGCCTCCAGGTTCGGGATCCACGTCGCATCATACACCGACATCAGTGGTGAAGGGGCAGAGCGCCAGCGAGGGTCCAGGGTTCGCTATCCAGCGGTGACTCTGGTCACGTAGGCTTCGGCCGGAGGGCTCCTGTACTCTGCGGAGCACGTCGGGTCCGATCCCTCGGAATCGCCAGCTTTCAGCACTCGGCCCAGCCGAGGCGCTCGGACAGCGCCGCACTACGCTCCGCCCCCCAGGCTCCTCTCCGTGGTCCGATCCAGGCTCTTCTCCGTGGTCCGATCTTTGAATAAACTTTCAGGGCACTTCCTCCAGGGCGATAGGAGTCAAAGTAGTATCAAAATGTGCCCCAGGAACTCCGGCACAGTTCTCTCGCCCGCAAAGCAGCCGCGGGGGAGAGAAGCGCAGGAATCGGGGCTCGAGCTGAGCTGGGCCGGAGGAGCTACGGGAGGAAGCGTCCGCTCACCCCGCCATCTTGGCCACGCCCCCCTTTACTCACACTTTAAAGCAAAAGTTAACTGATTGCAGTGCTTGCCTGCCGAAACAGTTGCGTCAAAGATGACACGTAGAGTAATGTCCCTGTGAATAGGTAACCCAAAGTCAGGCACCGGGAGCAGGAACTGCCCACGTGGACCCAGCTATGTCTTAGGCCCTTGTCACTAGGTGTAAAGAACTACATTGTTTCAGCTTCGTTTAGCTGGAAAACCACACATGGAACTTTCATGTCTTGTCCTAAAAACAGATAAAACAAGCATTTACAATGCGACAGGTCTCGCATTTATGCAAGTTTAAGCAATTGGCATTGGAAATGACAATGCCTTTTATATATGTTTTAAAAAACAAAACCTAAATAAAAGGAATTGTCATTTACAATGACACTAGCTCAAAATCGTAAAATGCGAGACCTATTGCATTGCAAATGCTTGTTTAAAAATTGGGACCAGTATTGATTTGGACCATGACTCCATTAGGCCTGTTGCACATGATGCGTTCAGGAACCTAGTTAGAAGGGGGGTCCAGAGGTCCATCTGGGCTTTGAAAAGAGCAATAGATACACCGCCTGGGCCCGGTGCCTACCCATTTTTGCTTGCTCTCAGAGCGAGAGCAACCTGATCTAGCGAAAACTCTAATTCAATGGGGTAGGGGGTATCTATATGATCTCCAGGGTTGGATTCCTGTATGTCAACAACCCCTGTGTCAATCGCAAAGATCTTAGTGAAGTGCTGGACCCAGTCCTTTTCATCTATTGCCAACTCTAGTTTTGGGGAGTTAGCGTTATCAACTAAAAAAGGGGACTTGACCACTAGCCAAAATGCTGTGCTATTTTTGTAAATGCAACTTTCATGAAGTTGTTCCCAGAGTTTTTGCTTTAGCTCAGCTTTCCTGTCCTTTAGTACAGTATTATATATTTTCCTTAACCTTGTTATCTCGTGAGGGATCCTAACGGATTTCCTTAGAGCAGATTTTAGGTTTGAGTAAGCAACTGTACACTCATGGTTGAACCATCCCTTCCTCTTCGTTTTATGTTTAATCTCTACCCAAAGGGCTTCATTTATGGCGTTTATAACCACGCCAAAGTTTGAGAGAACTTCTACATCTGGTGTGTCTGATGCTAGACAATTCTAAATGGAGTTGTAAGCCTTTAATATCACTGATTTAGTGATTGCTATGGGATCTACTTTTCCCCACTTTAATGCATATCCGTCTAACCTGTTAAGTGACATGTTGTTTTGTGCCAGGATGGTACAGAGACTGCTTTTAGGGTTATTGGACAGGGGCAAAGTAATACTGAGTGGATAATGGTCACTCAGTGCGTTTGCGTGTGTGGTGAATAATATATCTGTTGTCCTCTCTTCATTGGAAACAAGGATGTAATCTATGGTGGTTTGAAGCCCTCTCCCATGAAAAGTGGGAGCAATCAATGTGGCAGCATTAACCAATTTGTTTGCTAGTACCAGGCCCAGTTCAAACATTATTTCATTGAGGGAACTACCTAGAATTGAGTGTCTGAAATGTGGGATGGGGCTACCTCTCTCGTCTTCAATACCACAGATGTTACGGTTGTTGACTGCACAGGGTCCCAAGTTAAAATGCCCCCCCCCCCCAAATAATTATCACCTCTTTAGCTGTCTTTCTTGTTTTGGATGTTAATAAAGAACGGATTAGGCATACCAGAGTCACTGCATCTCCTTCAGGGAGATTATTATAAAAATGTACTATTAGAAAGGTGTCCCTTTTACTTAGACTTATACTGAGAACCTGAAAGTTGGCCTCCAATTTAACTGGAATTATTTCAATTATTTGGACTAAATTTGAGATGTAGATGGTTAGTCCTCCCTTTGCTCGACCCGATGTCGAAGGTTGGGCAGGTGAAAAATAGGTTTTATACCCTTCTATATGAATCTCATCGAGTAACCAGGTCTTTTGGAAACATAACATTTCAAACTTGTGGATAAAACCATTCCATACATCATTTGTTATCTTTGAACGTTGGCCTGCTATGTTCCAAAATGAAGCGGTAATATGGGGTTTACTTCCAATTCTGGTGCATCCCGTCTTGCCTATTGCGCTTTTGATACTTGGTTTTGAATTTATATTCGCTAGTGGCCCGGGAGAAGGGTACACCCAGTTTATCTTGTGGCCTTATCCAGAGACTCTATGCCTGTAACCTGGACCTGCGTGGGGTTAAGATGAATTTCAGAAAGGTTGGGACGTGAATTTGGGTCACTGCTCATAGATATTTCTCTTTGTATTCCGTCTACGGTCCCCTTCGCTGTGCTCGAGGAACTGAGTCAGTCCACTCCCTCCATTCCTGAGAGAACAGCAAAGCGATTGTAGATGGGGACATGGAAGTTGGGTCGTTCGTTCTGATCTCGGGGTGGAGCCCAGTAGTTCATAGTGTTTGTCAACAGGGGTTGGGGATGAAAGTAAGTCAAATCGTGTGGTATTATGCCAACCAATCTGTGATGTATGTAACTGCCCTGTGATCTCTAAAATTGATGATATCACCTTGAGTTTCTTTTGGTCTAAGACCCACCCATGGAAGTCGCCGTACATGTAGGATTTCCCCATTCATGTTTGGAGGAAGCTGTCTATTCTGTCATAACCAATATACAACTTTGTTTTTTAGCTGATAATAGTCCTCTCTTTTCCCATTCTCTAGTTTTGGGACTCCTGTGAGTACCACCACAAACGGCTGTGCTTCTGGTGGCAAATTTACTTGTAGCCTCTTAGACTTATTTACCCCACCAGGATGTTCACGGGCAGGAGAGTTCAGGAGATTTCCTGGAGCATGGGGTTGCCCTCCCACCTGTGCCTCCTTTATCCTTGTTTCAGTATTTTCTTTTGGCCTTGATGTTTTGGGAGAAGGGGGTTTATTGGGCTGTGGATTAGTTATCTTATTTATATTTAATTCCTTATGTTCAGTTAATTTTATGGGTGGTACAGTGGTTAAGAGTGCTGTGGTAGTCTCTGAAAGCTCCTTAATTGACCCAGTGTTTTTTCCATTGCTAACTCCAGGGTTCCCAGTTTCTGCGCTATTCTCTTCATTCTCTCAATGAGAGGCAGTAAAAGTGATTTAAGTAGATGTTCGATGTTTCCCAATAAATCAATAGTTGGAGTTTCTTTTGTTATGTACTGTTCAGATGTAACTATGCTAGGTGTTGAGGTTAGATTATTTAAGAGGCCTTTAGCAGATTTGCCTTGATTGTTTTGGGGTCCACTCCCCCCTTTCTTCTTCTTTTTGACAGAGGTCCCTGGGCTCTTCTGACATTCTTGGGTGGCTTGGGCTCTTTTTGGGCGGTCTCTACTATGGGTAGAGGCTTCTCTACTGGCGCTTCCACCTCGATTAACGAGTTAGAACGCGAGGGTGAAAGGCCAGAATTTTGCTCGCTGTGTGTGTTAGTTGCAAGTGTTCTGTCTTGCAGGAGTAGTGGGATGCTATCGTCACTAGATGTATCATGGCCCACACTGTCTATTTGTTTACTGGTGTGTGGTGAGATAGATAGTTGTATTGAGCCTAGTGATGAGCGCTTGTTCTTAAGATGTTCAACGGACAAGCGTCGCTCGGCTAGAACAATTTCCTTTTCTAGCACTGAGGTGGCCCTAGTGATAAAGTTGTCTAGTGTGCCTCTAATTGACCCTCCTAGTGTGGAAGATCTACCTTTAGACAGAAGCGATGCCATGAGGAGCAGCGTTCAGGAGGTCAAGACTAATCAGTTAAAGCCGCTTAATAGATGATATCAAATGGAAAAGCAGCTAGTGCAATAGTTACAGGGAATACCAGAGTCAATGATAGAAATATGATAGCTTACTTAATGTAGACCCAACCAGTCCCGACTAACAAAGTAAAGAGCCGGGGCCCGGCCTTTTCCGGCCACAGACGGCCCGGCCCGCCCTTGTCCCGGGCTTCTCCCGGCGACACCTGGGCGCATCCCGCGACGCGGGGGCTGTGCTTAGAGTTAGTAGCGCCTCCAGGCGCATGATTGGCTGCAGGGGGGAGATGACACTGACGCTGGGGAGTCTGTGGGAGGTAGTCCTCTCCTCCGCTCGGCGGCCGCTGTGCAGGAATAGCGGCGGCGGGAGAGAGAGTCTGGTGGCAACAAGAAGTCAGGTAGCTGTTCTCAACAAGGATTTTGCCCGCAAAATGGTTAATGCAGGCCAGGTTACAGTAAATATCGCCCCTTTGAGGTGAACGCATTATGGATTGGAAAAAGTTTGGCGCCCATCCGAGGCGCGTGAAACCTGACTGGCTCCCCTTCGCCTGGCCTGATACTGTGCTTATCACCGCTGCCCCGCTCTTGGTTATTTATTTCTTTTATCGTCTGTCAGCCCCACCTTACTGTATTGCCTCTTTCTTCCTCCGACGCACACAAACACCTCTCCTTATCTCGCTGACCCTCCCTAGCCCCCACCTGCCTCTGGCTGGTAATCCCAGGAATAAACTGTCCTGAGTCAGTAATCACCTTTGATATAATCTGCCCTCCGAGAGATGCTGTAATTCACCATGTTGCATTAGCTGGGCCCTCCCGGGCCCAACCGTAAGCAGTTTAGAAAAGCAAATTGTCTTATCAATCTGCTGGTTCACGAGCATGGTGCTTGCGTGTGTGAGTGGTGGGGGTCGCCTGCTACACGACAGGTTACAGAGAGCGTTGTTAGACGGCGTGTGTCTGTTGTATAACAGTGTACTTATATCTCAGTACAGCTGTTGGCAACGTGACTAGCCTGTCTAAATCTGTGGTGGCACATTTTTAACGTCGGAATTAAAGCAATTTTAATAGGATAGCTGTGTATCCAATTGTCTTTGTTGTGGCACCCATGTGGGTGCATCTACTTGTGTAGTCATACGTCTGTGTTCAACTATGTGCCCATAAGTATGTTTCTCTGCCTAAGTTTTTGTGTGTGCATTTATGTATAATTGTGTATCTTCGAGAGTGTTTGTTTTCAGGTATCTGTGTTTTAGTTGGTTGACCTCAGTAGATGTGTGTGTGGTGTTCGTGTTTTTATTTATTATTTAGGCTGTGATATGTGACTGTATGGATGTTTGAGGTCTTGTGCTTATCAATCTATCTTCATACTTAGTCTGTTTGAGTTGTGGTGAGTTTGTCTTCTCCTGCCACATCATTTACTTAGCCCTGCCACATAATTCCAGTGGCCCTGGTCTTAGCCTTTGTACAGTATTGTGAGCATATGCAAGTATACTTTAATGTGTCTATTGTAGTCTATCTGTCTGAGGTATTGGTGGCATGTTAGAGTTGTATTCCAGTAACAGTCGGTGGCGTGTTGCTGCAAATATGTCAGTATGTGCTTCCCCTTTTTACTGTCTGAGCTAGGACTCGCAAGTCTGTGTGTACGTCCACATGACTCTTTTTGGGTGTATCCCCATGTCTCTTCTTAGTTGGTTATCTTGTTTTACTTGATGTGTGTGTCAGTTTACCTCATCTCTGTTTGGATTGTCGTAAACTCATTAACGTGTGTTTATTGGTGAGTGTTTTTGTGCAGTTGTGTGCGTTTGTCTCTTCCTGTGTTGGTCTATCAGGGCTGTCCTGCGTGTCTGTATGTTTGAGATGTAGCATGTAGGTGTAGCTCTGTTTCTTAGTTGTGCCCTCGCTTTACCACTCTACCGTCCTCACTCTACCGCCCTTGCTCTACCACTCTACCGCCCTCGCTCTACCGCCCTCTCACTACTACTCTACCGCCCTCGCTCTACCACTCTACTGCCCTCACTCTACCGCTCTACCGCCCTCGCTCTACCGCCCTCTCACTACTACTCTTCCGCGCTCACTCTACCACTCTACTGCCCTCACTCTACCGCTCTACCGCCCTCACTCTACTGCCCTCACTCTACTGCCCTCTCACTCTACTGCCCTCTCACTCTACTGCCCTCTCACTCTACTGCCCTCTCACTCTACTGCCCTCTCACTCTACTGCCCTCACACTACCGCTCTACTGGCCTCACTCTACCGCCCTCGCTCTACCACCCTCGCTCTACTGCCCTCACTCCACTGCTCTCTCACTACCACTCTACCGCCCTCACTCTACCACTCTACCGCCCTCACTCTGCCCCCTCACTCTACTGCCCTCTTACTACCGCTCTACCGACCTCACTCTACCACTCTACCGCCCTCGCTCTACCGCCCTCACACTACCGCCCTCACACTACCGCCCTCTCACTACCGCTCTACGGCCCTCGCTCTACCACTCTACCGCCCTCTCTACCACTCTACTGCCCTCGCTCTACCACTCTACCGCCCTCGCTCTACCACTCTACTGCCTTCACTCTACCGCCCGCACTCTACTGCCCTCTCACTACCGGCCTCACTCTACCCCCTCTCACTACCGGCCTCACTCTACCCCCTCACTCTGCCACTCTACCGCCCTCACTCTACCCCCTCACTCTGCCACTCTACCGCCCTCGCTCTACCGCCCTCGCTCTACTGCCCTCACTCTACTGCTCTACCGGCCTCACTCTACCTCCTCACTCACTCTACCGCCCTCACACTACCGCCCTCACTCTACTGCCCTCACTCTACTGCCCTCTCACTACCGCTCTACTGCCCTCTCTCTACCGCCCTCTCTCTACCGCCCTCGCTCTACCACTCTACCGCCCTCGCTGTACCACTCTACCGCCCTCTCTCTACCACTCTACCGCCCTCACTCGCTCTACCGCCCTCACTCACTCTACCGCCCTCACTCACTCTACGGCCCTCACACTACCGCCCTCACACTACCGCCCTCACTCTACTGCCCTCACTCTACTGCCCTCACTCTACTGCCCTCTCTCTACCGCCCTCTCTCTACCTCGCTACAGCCCTCGCTCTACCACTCTACCGCCCTCGCTCTACCACTCTACCGCCCTCGCTCTACCACTCTACCGCCCTCGCTCTACCACTCTACCGCCCTCACTCGCTCTACCGCCCTCACTCGCTCTACCGCCCTCACTCACTCTACCGCCCTCACTCACTCTACCGCCCTCACACTACCGCCCTCACTCTACTGCCCTCTCACTACCGCTCTACCGCCCTCGCTCTACCACTCTACCGCCCTCGCTCTACCACTCTACCGCCCTCGCTCTACCACTCTACTGCCCGCACTCTACCGCCCGCACTCTACTGCCCTCTCACTACCGGCCTCACTCTACTCCCTCGCTCTCCCGCCCTCGCTCTACCACTCTACCGCCTTCGCTCTACCACTCTACCGTCCTTGCTCTACCACTCTACCGCCCTCACTCACTCTACCGCCCTCACTCACTCTACCGCCCTCACTCACTCTACCGCCCTCACTCACTCTACCGCCCTCACTCAATCGCATCACCACAACATCACTCGTCGCCACCACTCAAGACCAACTGGTTCAAATATGTTCTCTCAATGTTTCAAGCTTTATTACAAACGTCACAATTGTTTTTTAATATTTCACTTCTGTTCTTGGACTTTCGTCACAATAAAATACACTGAACATAATCTTCACAAAAGTTATTTACAAAAGTTTAAGTTATTGCCATTATAAATTACAATAACTGTAGGAAGGTGGATATCTGACTATGGTTACCCCCAAACTTTTTGCCTGGTGTTTAGCTGGTTTTTGACATAGTTGGCCTGGGATCCTGCTATTCAGGGCCCCAGGCTAATTGCTCTCTCCTTAAAATGGACTCCATGCACTCTAGGAGCATTACGAATTGGAACTGGTTCACCTTATGAGCCCCTGTATTAGTGCACCCTAGGTGCCCAGGGCATAGGTGTATCCAAGGCCTACCAGGGGCTGCAGCATGTATTGTGCCACCCCTGGCCTGGCCTCCATATTTGACACAACTGGCTGATCACTCAGCTGGGGTAAGTCGGTGTAACCACCTCTTACTTAGGTACAGTATGTCTGTGCCTAACCCTAAACTGGACACATATATTCCTATCAGCCACTCCTATGGAAGGCCTCATCAATCCTGGAGGCAGAGTGCTTGGAAATATGTGAGATGGTGCCCTAGCATGAGCTGAGCCTGTCTGCAGCTGTCGGGAACCACTCCCTAAGCTGTTCCGGGATATTGCCATACCATATACTCTTAAGTGCATTATAATCCGCGCGGTTATTTGCTATCTTTGGTTTGGCTTTATCAAAACATGTCGAGTAAGGTGTCATACGAATTGGAATACTATCCCCTCGCCAATTCTGGCGACGGGGATAGCATTCCACCCTTCTAGAGGGACACGACATGTGTGTAGCCTTAACCCCGGTTAAAGTTAAACAGAGCCTCAGCATCACAAAATGGATGCTGCCACCGCAGACACGAGTCTGGCCTCCTGCTGCTGACCGAAACTCGGCAGATGGTGGCCTGGACAAAGGGTTTCCTGCCTTGGGAGGTGCGAGCACCACCCCAGACAGGGTTTTGTGTATTGGGTAGGACAGGGCTGAATAGAATCAGACATGCCCGGGGCACACAAGGTGTCCCCGTGCATAGGCCAGTCCAAACCGGTCCTGGGACTTTCCAGACCCAGGCCTGGCGAGGAGCTGGACAAAGGAAAGGGGGTGTAACCGCCCCCTTTCCTGGTTCCTCCCAGAGGAGGGACCTAGTAGGTGATCCACCTCTCAGATTGGGAATAAGAGTGGGAGCAGTGCCATTGCACAGCAGATCATCCTGAATCAACTTTACACGAAGAAGAAGACTGGACTTCGACATTCTGCTGCACAGAAGACTGAAGAGAATCTCCCTTGTGGCCTAGGAGTGGCCACCCTGTGAACACAGGTACCAACCAGCAACTCGACGTCTGCTTTGCCCGACAAGAACCAGACTCCCAGACCTCTCAGAGCCCGATCCACAGTCCCTGCAAAGAAGGGACCCGTGGAGGCACCGAGTGACGTGGGACCGGACCTCTTGGAAGACACTCGAAAAGCTGACTGCGCAGCTTCTGAAGCATCCTCGACGTTGTGCTTTGGGGACTGAGAACCCCCACCACCGAGCAGCCCTTGCACCGAAGATCAGCCCTCCAGCATCTCCACGATCTGCGTGGGGCCCTTTTGCATTGTGCCACTCGACGTGCCATCCCGGCCACTAGCCACGTGGTCAGCGGCCATCTTGGCGACGAAACCGACGATTTACACAGCAGGTCTGGTTGCTCCAGACCTACCCAAGCTCCTGTAAAAAGGAGCACCCGCTCTGACCTTGCTGGTCCAAGTGTTAAGCATCTTTCAACTTCTGCCTGGCTTGCCTTTGCCAAGGCCTGTTTGCTCCGATCAAGTTGCCGACACCGCCAACAGCGAGAAGCCTGCGTGGGACAGCTCGTGACCGACTCCTGGACGTCCTCGACCCCGGGTATCCACGTGGCTGCAGAAAGAAGCTACCCGACAACGCCTGTTTGCACCCGACATCGCCTGGTTCCAATCTGGTTCCACGGTAGTCACTGGCTAGTGACTTTGAACACTGTCCCCTCTGCTTTCAGGTCTTCACATCCACCCTTGGATCCACCGGAACTCTTCACATCGAGCCGCCTGCAGCATCTTCAGCTCCAAGCACCATCGACCAGCGTGACGAAACCCGACACTACTTCAACCCTGTGCACCCGCTTCCTGTGGGTGAGGTAACTCAGCTCCGCCGGTGCTCCTGCACTGGTACACATCTCAAGGGCCTGTGTCTTAAGTTTCAGCTCCATAGGTCACTCGGAAGGTTCCTAACTTTCTAACTTTGTACTTTTTACGCACCATAGACTTTGCATTGGAAAGTGTGTGCACTTTGAACACTGCACCCGAGTCCCGTGGGCCTCTCCCGACTTAGTCACTGCTAGTCTCGAATAGCTCCAGCGATTCCCGAGGCCCTAGGCCTGTTCACTTTCCTATTGGTATCTCTTATACCACTTTCTTAGTATAGGGTTTAGGTGGCCCCTTGGGCTCATCCATATTGTGCAACTTTTGTGTATTTTAAACTGTCTTGTGATTTAACGCTTGTGCTTCTGTGCTCATAAAGAGTCCAGGGGATTTTATAGTTAATAAATCAATATATATCTTCAATATATATCTGTGTGGTGTCCCTTTCATTTGGTATTCCAGGGGGTTGTGTATGGTATAACAGCTGGCTTCACATGCCTTTCAGAGTTTAGCCTAAGACTGCTTTGTCCAA
This sequence comes from Lissotriton vulgaris, assembly GCF_964263255.1. Lineage (NCBI taxonomy): Eukaryota > Metazoa > Chordata > Amphibia > Caudata > Salamandridae > Lissotriton > Lissotriton vulgaris. Next base: position 2,066,399,369 of record NC_141687.1, read on the forward strand.
GTTACCACTAGGATAACTGGTCTACAAGGTTGAATTACAACCATCATCATAAGGGTTGCTTGGCATGGTACAAAGTGATCACTAAGAATTAGTGAGCATTATATACCAGGCCAACTTCTCACAATAACTTTTATTTAAGTATTAATTATTAAAAAAAAATTAAAAGCCATTGTTATTTGTAATATCAATACTTGTACGTCACGTAAATACAACATATATTGCATTGTAAATGCAATAAGTGTCACATTTACGAAAGTTAAAACTATTGGAATTGTAAATGACAAAGCTAATAATTTAGCTATTTTCAAAACCAACACATAAATACAAAATTTGTCATTTACAATAGCTCAAACTTTCCTAATGCGAGACCTATTGCATTGCAAATGCTTGTTAAATATTTCCCTCGTTGTCTTTCACATAACCAAAGGATGCTGTCTGTAATTTTGCCCCCACGACATGGACTGCAAATCAAGGAGGGGGCGCGAGGTTTTAGGCGGGCCGCCTGTAGTGCTTACAACACGGGCTCACTGCGCCTGCTCTGGACACAGATCAGCGCCCTTTTACCGCTGGGATGCGAAGGGAAGACTTTGTCGTCGGCAGGGCAGCGCTCTCTTCTTGGCGGCGTTCCCTGGCTTCCGGCCCAGCTCCGTCCTCGATACTGCACTTGAGGAAGCCCCGGTTGGTAGGAGACTCTTATGCTGTCCTTACGGAGCGCGCTCACTCTCCTGACTAAGGCCAGCAGTAGACAAATCGCCGCAAGCCTCCTGAGCAGCCCCCAAAGGGCGCTCACTCTCCGGGGGCGGTGAAATAACCACGTAGCACTATGGGACAAAGTAGGCTCCCCGCAGTGTTTCAGCTGTGCGCCGGGTTGCACACCATAATAAAGGCACGGTCCTGGGGCAGATTACTCTTGAGGCGAAGCAGACCTCTTAACAGGCCCCAGCTGTGGGCTGATATGCACACAGAGTCTGAGAGGCAATCCGAGGGGCCAGTCACAGATCGGCCAGACAGTCATTCTAGAACGGCGCAGGATGTGCGCAGAGACACACAAAAAGTGACTTGAAGGATGTTGTCTTGGGAACTTTTATATCCCTGAGTTCCCAACAGGAGGCCTAATCTTATCAGGCCCTTGTAGATAGATAGGCTTCAGAGGGGCAAAGCACACAATACAGCTCCTCTTCAAGTAAGGGGTGATTGTAGGTCAGCTCACAGACACACAGCAATGGCAGCCATTTTCCCCAGTCTTCCTGGCTGTTCTTCGTTGGCAGGGATTCCTTCTTAATAACAACAAAGTTTTCCTAATCTAATTTTATTGCGGTATTAGTTCTACTTTTATACCCCAAAAGTCTTTGTTCTTCTTGTGTGAGGGGTCCTGGACCCAGTCTAAAGCAGTTCTGGGTGCACTCTGCCAGTGCACCTCTTCCTCCTTTGTGAGTGTTAGCCAGTGCCATCAGACGAACCGCAGGAGGTGTAGCCAGCATTGTAGTAGGCAGGCACAGCCCTATTTAGACCCAGGTGCTACTCCTCCCCACCAGTCTACATGTAGATAGGGCTATTCAGCCTAGTGCTGACTCACCCAGCCTCCTGGAGCCAGCCGCAGCCCCAGCCCCTGTCACTCACAACCAGACAGTCAACACACTAACAGGCAGAGGCACAGAAATGTTGAACAGGAAAATAGCTATTTTCTAAAAGTGCTATTTTCAAACACGGAATTTAAAAAACATCTTTCCTAAAATATGCGTTATCAAATTCTGTGTTCAGGGATACCAGACTTCAGCTTCCCATCTTGCTCCTATGGGGAGATATGCAGGTACACATGGGGCACAGCATTTCCCATTCTATCCTATCGGCAAGATGGCTGTTCAATAGTGAAAAACGAAATTGGCAGTATTTGACTATCGGGACCCGTCACCCACACTAGTACATGTCCTACCTTTCACATACACTGCACCCTGCCTAGGGGGATACCTTGGGCCTACCATAGGGGTGTCCAATGTGTAAGAAAAAGGAAGGGTCAGGCCTGGCAAGTGTGTACACTGGCAAGCACAACATGCAGTTCACAGACTGCACACATGCACTGCGGTGACAGGCCTGAAACACCATTTTAGGGCTACTCAGGTGGGTGGCACAATCAGTGCTGCAGGCCCACTAGTAGCATTTGAATTACCAGCCCTGGCACACTCAGTGCACTTTACTAGGTACCTACTGGTAAGACAAAATATGCTAATCATGGATAACCAATAACAATTTACAGGGAGAGCATATGCACTTTAGCACTGATCAGCAGTGGTAAAGTGCCCGAGTCTGATAACCAACAACCACAGGTCAGGAAAAGTAAAGGAGGAAGAAGCAACAAGTTTGGGGATAACCCTGCAAAAAGGGCTTTTTCCATCTGTACCCCTAAACAGAGAAACCTCTTACAGCCTGATTCATGAAATAAAATTGCGCCCGCAATCGCTGCGAAAATGCAATTGCGGGCGCAATTTCCGTAATCGGCATTCAACATCAAAATTGCGAACTCGCAAACACATAATAGCGAATTCGCTATTATATTCGCAGAATCCCGGTAGGAGAGCATTAGCGAATCGGAAAATGCAACAAACCACGGATTCTGCGAAATAAATAGCGAATTCGCTATACAATCGCAATCGCTATTCAAGAAAAATCGCTAATAGCGAAAAACCCAAAAATCGCAGTTAGCCCCGCGCAAATTAAGGACAACTCAAAGCAGGTGGTAACCATAAAAGCCATGGAAAAATTACATTTAAAAAACCGTTGGCCAATCACCAACAGGTTCAGGCCTGACCAATCACACATAAGGACAATCATCAGCAGCAGCATAAGGAGTTCCACAATGCCAGGAATGTACATGGTGGTGAGGCGTCGAAGGCTACAGCGATTAGCACGGAGGAGACGCAGGCTCCAGGACAGGATTTTCCGCCAGCGGGTCACCTTGCTGGGCCAAACCAGAGAGCAGATATATGCAAAATACAGGCTGAATGGGGAAATGATAATGCAGCTAATACAGGACCTTGACCCCCTGATGCAGCACCCAACAAGCCGTACCAATGCGGTGCCTACACATGTGCAGGTATTGTGTAGCCTGCACCTCCTGGCCTCCGGGAGTTTCCAGGGGATAGTAGCGGCTGCTGGGGGGATATCCCAGCCCACCATGTCACGCTGCCTCCACACTTTTGTTGACGCCATGCTCACCCAGCTACACCGTCACATCAAATTCCCCGCCAGCCAACAGGAATTGGACATGACCAAGCTACAATTCTACAATGTAGCCCATTTTCCACATGTACTCGGATGCATAGACTGTACCCACGTCGCCATCTGCCCACCAGCTGCCACGGAGTATATATTCCGCAATAGAAAGTCCTACCACTCCCTCAACATCCAGATGGTCTGCAATGCTAAGACATACATCACTGACATTGTCGCACAGTACCCATGGAGTAGCCATGACTCCTTCATATTCCGGCACAGCGGCCTCCACACACGACTGGTCAGGGGAGAGTTTGGGGAAGGACACCTACTTGGTAAGTACACTTTGTTGACAATGTCACATTGCTAAGAAGTAACAGCGCAGCACAGGCAATCACCATCTGCTCCTCTCATTCAGGTGACAGTGGCTACGCCCTCCGTGAATACCTCCTGACCCCATACCTCAACCCTGCTACACCCCAGCAACGGCGCTACAATATTGCACACATACGGACAAGGAATTGCATAGAAAGGACATTTGGCCTGCTCAAGAGCAGGTTCCGCATACTGCACAAGACAGGTGGGGCCATGTATTACAGTCCTGCAGTGTGCTGCCGCATTGTGGCTGTCTGCGCAATACTACATAACATTGCAACCAAGCGCCGGATACCTGTCGACATCTCTGGCAGTGAATCTGAAGGGGACAACCGGCCACCTGCACATGCGCGCCATGCACGCGGGGAGAACCCAGCTGAATGCCACAGACGTCGCAACCACATCACAGTGAACAGTTTCTAGTGCACCCTCTTCCATCACCCCACAAATCAATAATGCATGCAAAATGTAATAATGACGCAACGCTAATGTGTGTAGCAAAATAAATGTATTTGTTTAAATCACAAAAAAAGGTACCAGTTAAACTATCTTCCACTAACAGTATTACAGCATACTGCAGTGTCAAAGGACAGGGCAGGCTTAAAGTCAGCCTGTGCCTGTTATTGTCTAATGTACTCAAGTGCGCCTCCTGCGCGTTCCGCCCAAGCGCCTCTGAGGCGCATCGTCTTCCGGGGCTTCTGGACCTGGCGGGGGCCTGGTGCTGCGGCTGAGTGGCGGGATTTGTGAGGCTGAGTGGCTGCTGATGCTGGATGCCCCCTTACTAACATCATCACCCCCAACAGTGGCAGGTATAGCAGGAGGGTGTAGTGCCGTAACCGCCGTGGTCAGGTGCTCCAGGACCCTGGTCATGTCCTCACAGCACTGGACAAGTTGGTGCTGCTGTGCTAGTGACCGCCGCGACAACTGGGAAGTTGCATTGGCAGCAACATAATTCGACCTGCTGTAGGAGGCCAGCCGGCTCATGAGCTGATGGTGGCGGCGGCGTGCTGCACTGCGCTGTGTGGTCATCGCAGCAGTGTTGGCCTCCATGGCTGCAGCCATTCCCTCACCCACACCTGCCATGGCTGCAGTCATGTTGTCCATGCGGTCCCCCATACCTGCCATGGCCGCCGTCATGCGGTCAGCGACTCCGGCCACATTGCGCCCAATCTTGTGGAGCTGGAGCTGAATGGCACCTTGCTGTCGTGCCTGGCGCTGATGGATCCTCAACATGCGTCTTTCGACGCTCAAACGCGCCAGCCCCTGTGCATTGCCCCTCCTGCTTGCTGAAGTGCTGTGCTGGCGAGACCTGCCACGCCTGGTCTGCTGGCCTGACACTGTGGCTGGCCGCTGTGTCGCAACTGTCGCGGGCCCAGATGTTGTTGCAACAGCTGCTGGTGGTGTCACAGCAGGCGATGATGGTGCGCCAGATGCAGGGGGCTCAATAGTCGCTGGCCTGGCAGCAGCTCTAGGTGGTGCGGCAGTTGCAGGGGGCACAATAGTAGCTGGCCTGGATGCGGCTCTAGGTGGTGCGGCAGTTGCAGGGGGCACAATAGTAGCTGGCCTGGCTGCGGCTGTAGGTGGTGCACCAGCCGCAGGGGGAACACTGCTGGAGGACCTGGCTGCTGGTGTTATTGCAGCGGCAGGGGCTGGTGCCTGGGTTGGTGGTGGCACCTCCTCTTCCTGGACCTCCTCATCAATTTGCAGCCTTTCACTGTCGCTGCTTTCGCCGCCACCTGTGAGGGTAAGTGGACGATCATTAGTTGCATGTATCTGGCAGACGTGCAGTTGCTACATGCCTGCTGGGTGACATTCCCTGAATGGCTGTGGCTTTGCGTACTTTGGAACCTGTCTGGCTGCATTGTGGTACTACGACATTGTGGCCACACTACATCTCCCACAATGCTTCAGGGCATTCCCTGATGTGCAACATTGGCATGCCTATGGGACATTAGGGGAGCCTATTTGGTCATGGACATTCATAGGGGACAGGGTCGCAGTCGCATGCCACTTACCTTGGGTGTCTAGGGTGGTGCGGGATGAGTCGAGACGTGTGAAGCCAATGCACGCCTCCCTCTCAAGGGTGTTCTCCACCTGGTCCTCCATGGGTGTGTTGGGAGGGACTGTAGGTCCGCCACCTCCAGTGCCCGACGACTCTCCAAGGCGCTCCGCCACCTTCTGTTTGGCACCATCGCTTTTTCAGCTCCTCTGGTGACCTATCGGCCACTCCCACGGAGTTGACAGTGGAGGCAATCCCCTGCCAGACCCTCTGTTTTTCTTGCTCCGGGACCCTCCTGGAGTCTTTCCCGAAGAGTTTGTCGTGGTTGGCCACCACCCCTTCAATCAAGTGTTCGAGCTCCTGCTCAGAAAATGTGAGCTTCCTTTTCCGCCCTGAGGTGTTGCTGGGGCCAGGAACAGGTTCCTCTGACATGGCAGCAATGTAGTAGATGGGTACAAATCACCAGAATAGCAGCAGCTCTCCCACTTGCTCCCTCGAGGTCTGCCTCACTGTGGTGAATGGGGGTGGGAACTGGCTGCTTCCTGGTTGTGATGTCATCACTGTGCTCGAAATGCGACTTCCCGTTTTCCCGATCTCGCGAGTTTGCGATCTCGCAAATAGCGATATCGCAAATAGCGATATCGTTATTTGCGAGTTCACAATCCCGGCGAGGGTAGCCGGAAATAGCGATTTTTTTTTTCTGCGATTGTCGGTAACCGCTAACGGAATTTGCGCCCGCGTGCGAATCGCTTTTTTTTATCGCTAATCTTCATGAATTCAGATTTGCGATTTCTCAATAGCGATTCTCATTTTTTCGCTATTACAGAATCGCAAATCCCGTTTTTCATGAATCAGGCGGTTAGTGACTAAACCACAGAGAGTGCCGCTAATCTAGTGAGTTAGGGCTGGGAAAGTCAAGCTATGTCTCCATTGTTCCTCCTAGTCTTCTCCCCGATTTCCCCCTGAGGAGATTGTGTTGTTTTTGGTGTTTATTTGTAATACTCAGTCTGTGGTCTCCTGCAGCAGAAGTATTCTCGTTATAGCCTCTGTCGCCACGTTTCCCAAAGTTACAAATTGTGACTTTTATCACATTCATAAACGTCATCAGCATCCGGATTTACTCTCTTGTGTGTAACCAGACTCGATAAATATTGTTACTACATCTGACCCAATTCATTGTGGTTTAAGGCATAGTGATAGTCAAACTTTTCTTCATGGAAGTGGCAGAAGGGGGAGGAATATTTGAGCCACTTTTCAGTGAGCTTACGATGCTGTTTGGTTTCCAGAGTGCCATTAGCGATGTACAAATTAACGTCTAGGAATTCTGTTGAGGTGGCACTAATGCTGGCAATAAATTCCAAATCGAGATCATTGGTATTGATCTCATCAATGAAAGTTTTAGCACTGCTCACATCACCTCGCCAGATTAGAAAGACATCGTCAATGTAGCGCAGCCAATACACTATGTTGTTGCTGAAAGCTGGCTGGTGCTTGACCATGAGAACCCGTTCCTCCTACCAGCCAACATGTAAACATGCGTAGCTATGTGAAAAGGAGGCTCCTATGGTCACACCCCTGAGTTGCTGGTATATTTTTCTATTGAACATAAAAAAAATTTGTGTAAGGCACAATTCAATTAGAAACAAAATTAGATCGTTATGTTTATGACAATTAATGGGTCTTTTACTGAGGAAATATTTACAAGCAGCAAGTCCATCGTGGTGACGTATGCTGGTAATATATATATATATATATATATATATATATATATATATATATATATATATCTATATATATTAGTTTCCATAGGAAATCCGCACCATCCTATTTGGATTAACTTTCGCGCCGGTGGACGAATCTTCGCCATATTCTCGAAGAAGATGGCCTGCTCTACTCCGGTCCTTCCCTGAAAGTTTGGGGGTGATTGGTGAAGCGGGGGCCGGTAAAAAAGGGGGGTCCCAAAATGTTTTTTCCCCATGCAATTTTCCATAGGGACCTTTAGGACGGGCTATAGCCTGAACTGCTGAACGGAATTGCACCAAATGTGGCAAAAAGGTAAAGTTTGGTTCACAGATAATGCTTTTTGTTAAATGGTATAAATCCGTGCAGTACTTTAGAAATTCAAAAGTAAAATCATAGATATATCTATGGACGAAGTACTGTCCGAGGATTATACGCGTACCCTTACGAGCTGCATGCTAATTAGCTGTCAACTGTCTGTCAACACTCCAAACCAGGAAGTGTTGGCAGCCATCGTGTGTCTTGGTAGAACCGAGGCAGAAGAAAACTGAAAAACAAGTGCGCAAAGGGGGCAGGGTAGAAACACCGTGACCCCCTAGGCCTGCTCAGGGGGTCCCACAAGGACAAATCGTGGGATGCGCGTAGGATACGCGTATGGCGTGGAAAAAAAATGAAAACCTGAAGCCCACTTTAGTGTGGGGGGGGGCCAAGTCCCGATGGCAATGTAGTTTATTATAATGGGGGGGCCCAGAGGGCCCGCCAGCCCCGGAGACGCTACCCCTGGGGCTTTTTTAAAAAATATATGTGTGGCGGGGGCTCGTGGTCCCCTTCAGTAAATGTATATGTGTAAGGGGACTCTTAGGTCCCCCACCATCCCTGGGGACCACCACTCCCCAGGGCTTTAAAACATTAAAAGAGGGAGGGGGGCTCTGAGGGCCCTTCGGCCCCGGGGACCGCCACCCTCCAGGGCTTTAAAATATTAATTGAGGGGGGGGCTCTGAGGACCCCCAGCGCCAGGAACCACCACCCTCAGAAACCACCACCCCGGGGCTTTAAAATATTAATTGAGGGGTGGCTCTGAGGGCCCCACCCAGCTCTGGGGACCACAACCCCCGGGGCTTCTTGAAAGTGTTGGAGGGAGGCTGTGTGGCCCCCCTCCTGGAACCCAAAATGGACCTGGGGACCGCCACCCCCCAGGGACTGCTCCTGCAGTGTCCCGGGGTGCACAGCCCCGGGACACTACCATTTACAATGACAGGGCGGGAGCCCTGCGGGTCTCACCCTGTCATTGGAAACTGCTTTCCTATTAGGAAGAGAGAGCAGGTTAAACTGATTTCTCTTCCAAATAGGAAAGCAGATTGCTTTTTCTCAGCGGGAGCAGCTTGTTAGTTGTTCTCCCTGAGGAAAAGCAATGCCGGCTCCAGAAGGACGCTGGGACAGTGGGGGCATTGGGGCTCCCTCTACGGTCCTTAACGCTTCATGTAAGCCCCGGTGGATGGAGTCCCCAGGGATAATAAAAATTAGTGATAGGGGCTATTTCTTTTTTTACGGTAAAATGGTATGCTTTTCAAAGCCCCGGGGACGACCACTGCCCGGGGCTTTATGTATTTTGGGAGGACCGGATTTTGCAGTGTCCCGGGGTGCCCATTTCGCCCTCCCATAGCAAGGAAATCTGTTTTCTCTTTCAAAATCTAAATCGGATTGCTTTTCTACATGGGTAGCTGCGTGTTAGTAGTTCCTGCTGTGGAAAAGTAACGCTGGCTCCCAAATGCGTAGAAGTTGTGCACAAAAGGTGCTGGAGTTGCGCACCTTACAGATTATGAGTCTTGCATCCAGGCACTGAGCTGGGTGCGCAACTTTAACTTTTTCTGTAAAAAAATAGCTCCTATCAGAACTTTCTAATATTCCTGGGGGTCGTATCTCCCGGGTCTTATAAAAAAATGTTGGGGACTGTGAGGTGAGCCACTATGCCCCCACGGTCCGGCCGGCTTTCCACGTTCTTTGGGAGCCTACCTTGCTTTTACACATGGGGAAAAGCTAACTTGCATGTGGAAATGCTATCTTGTTTGGATTTTGAAAGTGAGAACAGATTTCACTGCTCTGTCTTTCAAAATGCAAACTAAGTTTGTTATGGGAGGGCGGGAGCTGCGAGACTTCCGCCCTCATATCAAACAGCAGTGTCCCAGGGGTAGGCACCCCAGAACACTGCAGGAACCGGCTCTGGATGTGGCGGTCTCCAGGGCTCTCTAGGTCACCAGGCGGAGGGCCACGCAGCCCCCCTCACACAATACAGAAATCTCCAGGGGGTCGTTGTTCCCGGGGTTTGAGGGGCGTCTGACTCACTTTTAATTTTGTAGGGGGCAGGGGTCTTGGGTGCGGAAGTGGCGCTAGGGGGTTGTCAATCTGGTACAGTGTTTTGTTTGAGTTTCAATCAATCAATCAATCAAAGCATTTGTATAGCGCGCTACTCACCCGGAGGGTCTCAAGGCGCTTGGGGTAGGGGGGTCCTCTACTGCTCGAACAGCCAGGTCTTGAGTTGCTTCCTGAAGGCAAGGTGGTCTTGGGTCAGGCGGAGTTGGATGGGGAGGGAGTTCCACGTCTTGGCGGCCAGGTAGGAGAAGGATCCTCCTCCCGTTGTTGCTCTTCAGATGCGGGGGACGGCGGCGAGGGCGTGGTTGGTCGATCGAAGCTGGCGGGTGGGAGTGTAGAAGGTCAGGCGGTCGTTGAGGTATTTTGGGCCTTGGTTGTGGAGAGCTTTGTGTGCGTGGGTGAGGAGTCGGAACGTGATTCTCTTGCTGTCGGGAAGCCAGTGCAGGTTTCTCACGTGTTCGGAGATGCGGCTGTGTCGGGGGATGTCCAGGATGAGGCGTTCTGAATGCGCTGGAGTCTTTTCTGGAGTTTTGCAGTGGTTCCGGCGTAGAGGGAGTTGCCGTAGTCCAGTCGGCTGGTGACGAGGGCCTGGGTGAACTCCTTCCTGGTTTCGGTGGGGATCCACCGTAAGATCTTACGTAGCATGCGTAGGATGTTGAAGCACGACGAGGAGACGGCGTTGACTTGTCTGGTCATGGAGAGGGAGGAGTCCAGGATGAAGCCCAGGTTGTGTGCGCGGTCTGTGGGTTTGGGTGCGCTGCCTAGGGCAGGGGGCCACCAGGAGTCGTCCCAGGCGGAGGGCGAGGATCCCAGGATGAGGACTTCCGTCTTATCTGAGTTCAGTTTCAGGCGGCTGTTCATTATCCACTCGGCTACGTCTTTCATCCCTTCGTGTAGGTTGGTTCTGGCGGTGGCGGGATCGTTGGTGAGGGAGAGGATCAGCTGGGTGTCGTCGGCGTAGGAGATGATGTTGAGGTTGTGTTGGCGTGCGATGGCCGCAAGGGGGCTCATGTAGATGTTGAACAACGTGGGGCTGAGTGATGATCCTTGTGGTACGCCGCAGATGACTTCAGTGGCCTCGGATCTCAACGGGGGGGAGGCGGACTCTCTGTGTTCTTCTGGCGAGGAAGGAGATGATCCACTCCAGTGCCTTCTCCTGGATTCCAATGTTGTTGAGGCGCTGCACTAGGGTGCGGTGGCAGACCGTGTCGAACGCCGCGTAGAGGTCCAAGAGGATGAGGGCCGCTGTTTCCCCGTTGTCGAGCAGGGTTCGGATGTCGTTGGTGGCTGCGATGAGGGCGGTCTCGGTGCTGTGGTTGGCCCGGAAGCCGGACTGCGAGTGGTCGAGGGATCCATTCATCTCGAGGAAGGCGGCCAGCTGTCTGTTGACGGTCTTCTTGATGACTTTGGCAGGAAACGGAAGAAGCAAGATGGGGTGGTAGTTTTTGTGGTCGGTGGGGTCTGCTGATGGTTTCTTCAGTAGGGCGCTGAGTTCGGCGTGCTTCCAGCTCTCTGGGAAGGTGGCGTTGTCGAAGGAGGCGTTGATGATGTCCCGTAGATGGGGTGCAATGACGGAGTCGGCCTTGTTGAAGACGTGGTGAGGGCAGGGGTCGGTTGGTGATCCGGAGTGGATGGAGTTCATTGTGCTGATGGTGTCTTCGGTGTTGATTGGGGTCCAGGCGCGGAGTGTGGTCGTGGGGGGCGTTGGTGTGGTCATAGGGTGCGTCGGCTGTGCGCTGAAACTGTTTTTTATGTCTGCGATCTTGCTGTGGAAGAACGAGGCGAGCGAGTTGCAGAGGTCTTACGAGGGAGTGATGTCGTTGTTTCCGGCGCTAGGGTTCGAGAGCTCTTTGACGATGTTGAAGAGTTCCTTGCTGTTGTGGGCGTTGTTGTCCAGTCATTCCTTGAATGCGGTTTTCTTGGTGGCGGGGATCAGTTGGTGGTGTTTTCGAGTGGCGAGCTTGAGGGTGGTCATGTTGTCTGTAGTTGGGTCTCTGCGCCAGGCTTTCTCGAGGGCTCGGCAGTTCTTCTTAGAGCACTTGAGTTCGTCGGTGAACCAGGAGGCTTTCTTGGTGCTGGGTCTGGCAGAGGGGGTTTTCAGTGGAGCGAGGTCATCTGCGCAGTTGCTGATCCACCTCGTGAGGTTGTTGGTGGCTTGGTTGGGGTTCGCTGAGCTGGTGGGAGGGTTCTGGTTCAGGGATGTGGCGAGCTGGTCGGCTGTGATCTTGTTCCAGCTTCTGCGGGGGACCTGTTGCTGGTGGTGGTGGAGCGTGGTCCTTCTGAAGCTGAAGTGGACGCAGCTGTGGTCTGTCCAGTGGTGTCCGGTGGCGTGGCTGAAGGAGATGTCCTTGCTGGAGGAGAAGACTGGGTCGAGCGTGTGGCCGGCGTAGTGGGTGGGGGTGGTCACCAGTTGCTTGACCCCGAGGTTGTCCAGCAGGGTGGTGGTGTTGCGGTCGTTGTTGTTCTCCAGGTGGAAATTGAGGTCCCCGAGGAGGATGTATTCTGCGGAGGGGAGGGCGTGCGGGCTGATGAAGTCGGTGATGTCTTCGCTGAATTGTGTGCGTAGTCCCGGGGGTCTGTAGATGAGGGTGCCTCTGAGGGTGGTCTTGGGGTCGGTGTGGATCTGGAAGTGCAGGTGTTCAGCGGCTGTGAGGGTGTCGTCGGAGTTGGTCGTGATGCGGATGGTGTTCTTGTGGATGATGGCGATGCCTCCTCCAGTCTGGTTGACACGGTCCCTCCGGGTGATCTTGTATCGGTCCGGGATGGCGATGGCGATGTTCAGCGCTGAGGAGGCGTTCATCCGGGTTTCCGTGAGGAAGGCGAGGTCTGGGGCTGTGGTGTCGAGGAGGTTCCAGAGTTCTACGGCGTGATTGTGGACGGAGCGGGTGTTGAGCAGGATGCACTTCAGGTGGTTGCTGCTGGTGCTCGTCTTGGCGGGTGCGGTGCAGGTCCCGATGCAGGAGAACTTGCAGGATTGGCAGGTGAAGGGTCCGTGGGTGCGTCCTGGGGTGGCTCGGTGGCAGCCGGGGATTCGGCCGGTGTTGAGAGCGTTGAGGGTGGTGTAGTCGTAAGTCCGGCATGTGGGCTGGTATCTTCGGGGCCAGGGGTTCTGGCGCTGGGCGCGGTCCAGGCGCGGACGGTCGCAGACGGGCTTACCTTTGGCGCACAATCGGCGTGCCCGCTGGGCGTACGTGTGCACTCTGCCATAAATGGAGAGTGGGGGGGGCGGGGCGAGGGAGGAGCAGCTAGGAGGCGGAAGCGGGGTGGCGAGTGGTGGGGAACGATGCGGTGATGCTAGAGGGAGCGGGGGTGGGGCCGCGGGGGAACAGCGGCAGGGAGCGGGGTGGGGCAGCGGCACTGAGGTGCAGGGGAGAACTGGGCGACAAGGGGCACAGTCAACACGAGGAGGAGCGAGAAAACGGCACAAGACAATACAGAGTACAATTAAACAAGCAGGCACAGAGGGAAAGTCAGGGGCAGGAGGGGGCAAGAGGAAAAAAAACGGCGAAGAATACAAAATAAAAGCGGAGCAGGCACAGTGGGAGGTCAGGGGCAGGGGGCCAGACCTAGCAGGGGCACAAGATTACTCCTGGCGGCAGCAGCAGCGGGAGGAGAACAGCCACACTCTGGGTGGGCCACGCGGCAGGAGGAGCGACTGGGCTGTCTTGAAGAGGATCCAGGGTAAATATAACGGTTTTTGTACAGCTAGTACCTTTCAACTCTACCCCCAAACAGCTTTCTGCCTGTTAACATAGTAACAGTTCATGGAACACTTGCGTGAGCACAGAGGTTAGAAATTCACCACACTATGTTGCTAATGGCGTACTTTTAAAACTTTTGAATTGGAACCGTTAGTTGTAGGTATAGAGTGGTACAGCTCTGGTAAAGTGTTAGTCTCAGAATTATACTTCAAATTATAAATATCATTTCTATTGGGGACCGCTACCCTCCTCACTCCCACCGCCCTCACCCAAAAAAAAGACGTATATATATATATATACATATATATATATATATAATTTTTTTTTTAAATTACATTTTATTAAACAATAATAAATAACTGGAAACGTAAGTTAAAGATTACAATAAAGAACTAGAAACATAACTTTAATAAAACAATATGATAAACAAAATGTGATGTGGAGTCCAATAGTGGTATGGTAGGTAATCTGCAAAACAAAAAAGAAATTTATTGTTGAAAATTATATTGATGCGACTAAATGAGGTCAAACATTAGAAGTCAAGGTAACGCTTTACAATATTTTTTACATGTGCAGTGTGCCTAGTACATTTCACTTGTGTTATAGGCCCGGGTTCAAGCGGTGTCTGTATGGAAGTGCCTACTGCGTCAGGTTAACATTACAGATCAATAGGTCTTTAAAATGATTCAGAGATAATACAGAATTAGGTGAGAGATTAAGTCCTTATGCAGGACAATATTCTTTAGGGCTTATTTACAAGACTCTTGCAACAGTTTTGTGTTACTTTTCTCATGTTGAAAGTGACTCAAAGTGGCGCAAGGGGCTTGCAAATAAGCTCTTTTATTTCTAATGCATTTAATGGGAGGCATTGTATATCTAGGCCGCTCTGCTTACCTTTGTAAACACTGTGACCATCAGAATTCACAACTTCAACTTAGCTTTGGTTCTACACGTCAGAGTAGACAGCAGCTTCCATAACTTACAAATGGGGGTGGGGTCGCACACTACTCACACACTGGCGGTGTCGCCCCTAAGGACTCTGGTCAATGTAGTAACGTGTTCGCGATGCATCTTCTTTCAATCTTCTGCTATCTTTGCTGTCTTCGCCATCCCTGGACACGTGTTTCGGAGTATTACCCCTCATCAGCAGGGATAGGCCGTGTTCTGGGGTTGCCGATGGCTGCCAATATCTGCCAGGTATAGTACCACTCCGGCGCGTAGGTGCGGGATCCCAGGCTCGTCAGCCCGCTGCTCAAGGGAGCTTTAAAGTTACAAATGGGGGTGGGGTCGCACACTACTCACACACCGGCGGTGTCGCCCCTAAGGACTCTGGTCAATGTAGTAACGTGTTCGCGATGCATCTTCTTTCGATCTTCTGCTATCTTCGCTGTCTTCGCCATCCCTGGCTTTATTTTTTTGTGCAGTCAGGATACAATATTATAACGAGATCCACTGTAAGGAGGTGTCTGCGCTGTTTTTCTTCCAAAGTAGTATATCACATACATTCCCACTGCATAGCGGTGAGTTGTCAATATTGCGTACCTAGACTGTTGCACCCCATTGACTTGCAGAGTCTGAAGGTGAGTGTTTTTCTTCAGAAGTCAGAAGCAGATTTACAAGCTCCTTGCAACACTTTTCTCATGTTAAAAGTGACACTAAAGTGGCGCAAGGAGCTTCTAGATGTGTTCCTTAGACTGGTGTAACCTATCTATTCTTACTGCTTGGAGGTAATTGTATATTTCTATGCAGTGAAGCTGCTGCCCACTAGGTGGGCAACTAGAGCCAAATTTTGGGGGAATGGGGGCTGAAAAATATTTGGGATGGGGGGGGGGCCTAATTCTTCCAACCATAGTCGGAGTGGCTGTAAGAAGGGGTGAACACACAACAAAGCCTCATTTAGAAGTAAATAGTCTTTTAAAGACCTGTTAAGTAGTCGGGTGCGGCTGCAATTAGATGGACGCCATCCAGCGAAGCTGTCTCCGCCCGGGCAGACACACACGATGGGGGTGGGGGGGGGAAGCCCCGTGAGCCCAATGGGTGTTGCGCCCCTGCTGCACACTACCCACTTTTTCCTTTCATAGATAACTTGTCGTTGTTTCAGAAACAAGCTTCTTTAATCACCTTGTGCCATTGCCGTGATTCAAAGAGGGTGCACTACATGTCGCAGCAGGCTTCTCAGTCGTTACAATGGCCAGGCATCAACGCAGAATGCACGAATGTAGAGCTTTGTAGGTTTTATTGTGGGTGGGGGGGGGTTACGCCTTTTTGAGAAACACAATCTGTAAAATAAAAAGGAAGTTAACATTGTGTGTAATTTTTTTATCAAAGGAGAGAGGAAGTGTGAGAGTGAGGACAAAGAATATTCGCAGCTCAACTTTGTCACCAGTGTGTTTTTCACTACGTGTCGAAACATAATGCACCCCGAAGCTCTACATCTAAAAGATAGTAAAAGAAAGATGTTATGATTGGTAATTGTTACTATCTTAATGTGAAGTTGAATAACATCGCCCTTTCATACACGTTTCTTCTCATATTTAAAATAACTTTTTGTATTGTTTACATTCTGGACGTTTGAGTGATTATAAAAAACGTTCCTGCTATTGGGAAAAAAATATATACATGTAATTTGATGCACTATATAGGACTGCATTCGTCTAAATCGCTGCGTTGCATTTTTGTATTCAGTCTGCTGCAGTCCATCGACTCCCTCCGATACGCACCCAGGCCTCACTGCTCACCTTTTCGTGGACAGGACACCTACATCATGTAGTTCCGTTCTGCCACAAAGAGGTCTGACATATGGTGCCGAATCTTGATATCTCTATGGTTAACAACATACTCGTGCTCCCATCATCTTCATCATCCCAGGTTCTTCACCCGCTCAGTGCTTCGGGTACCACTAACGCAATGACCAAAGAGGCCATGCACGTGGTAGTGGGCCCTCTTGTTCGGTAGTTCGGGCGTACATGAGGCGTCCAAACCATTAGAACGGACCATCACAGCGGTTGGGATGGGAGCAACTCTAAAATGGCGTAGAGCACGTGCGCCCCGTCTATTTTATAGGTAGAGTCACGTGTGTAGTGACTAATGCGCTGGATGGGTGTGGTTTGGGTGTATACTAGTCATGAGGGAGTTTGTGTGCCGTTCTAACAACTAGACCTGCAACTAAGAAATCACTACAGTGGAAATCTGGGCCAAGTAGTGTTGTTGTGTTTTCCTGGTAGCGTAAGCGGGGTGGACTGTACTAACATATTCAGCCTCGATTAATTTACCCGGGGGCAATGTACTTATTTATAATGGGGGGCCTGGGCCCCCTGCCCCGGGGACTGCCACCCCCCCAGGCTTCTTTTTTATAATAATGGGGGGTTAGAGGGGCCCGCGGCCCAGGGACCATCACCCCTCGGGGCTTTGACATGTATGCGGGGGGCTCACTGCCCCCCCGGGGACGCCACCCCCGGGGACCGCCACCCCCGGGGCTTCTTTTAAAAAAATTAAAAATATCTTTGTCGGGGGGGGGGGGGGGCTTAAGCCCCCCCACATGCCCCGGGGACCGCCAACCTCCCGGGGCAGTACATTTTTAAATTTGGGGGGTCTGTGTCTGACCGCCTAGCTCCGGGGACCACCACCTCCGTGGCTTTTAAATATTGTGAGGGGGGCCGCGCGGTCCCCCTCCTGGAGCTTTGTGGTGGCCCTGGGGACCTCCGGTGTGCATGTGTTTGGTACGCGTACAGTACCCCGTATGCAACCTGGTTTATAAAGCGTCCCGTACGGGTATGCAAGCAACAAATAGAAAAATCTTTTTCAGATATTTATCAAGCTTATGTGTTTAGATTTTGGGTGGCTCTAACAAGAGCCCTTGTGTTTATTGGGAGATTTTAGTACCTACAAGTAAGTACCGATGCAGAGTAAAGAGGAAGACTCTGTTCCCTTAATCTGTAAAATGTATACCATCTCTCCTATAGATGCCATTCATATTGAAACGCAGATTGTTGTGGTAAATGGACCTCATTTTATAGTCTCGGAGAAAAGCAGAAACAGATTTATTCACGTTTTCTAGCTTTCTCAATCTGTGGACAATATTGGTTGGACCAGTTCCATTTGTGCCTTTGGCATATATTAGAATAGACAAAGGCAGTTTGGGGGGAAAGTGCCATCAATTCTCCAAAGGTATCCTTTATAAGCATTTCCAGACCTACCCAGGGGCCTTGGTCATTGCCACCACAGTGCACAATTATGAGGTTAAGGTGTTGGAGATGTGAAAAGGATTTAACCAATGGCATCAATTGCTGCCATTTTAACCCTCTGTCCAATCCATTTAATGTCTACATTTGGTAAACCTAGGTCTTTGTGAATTATTTTCTGTTATGCATACCTTTGGCTCCAGAAAATATAGCTCTGTCACACAATCCACACAGCATGTTGAAGAGAGGTCTGGATGCACTCAGATGGTCTCTGAAAATGTAATGGCAGTTTGAAAACCAAGATTTTTTCTAAAATGGTGGATAAGATGCAGTTTTGAAAAAAGATAAGGGATGATTGGTTGTGTGAGAACATTCTACACTGAAAATTAGGATGCCTGTTTCTGTTTTTTAAAAGCATGCTTCTTATTGGTTAACAAAAACTGATTGAAAGGTACATTACATAAGATAAGCTGATATGCTGAAAAGTCAAGCATACTTGCTGTTTTGATTAGTAACATTGTGTGATGAACTTTTGACCTGTGTGCTCAGTTAAGTGTTTCTATGGTAACAGGCAGAAGGCAGAATGTGGTAGGGTTGAAAGGTATGTCAGTTGGATAGGGTTCAAAAGTTCAACCAATAGAAATGTGTATTTGCTTTTTATATGTATATGTTAGTAGAATGAGAGGGAAAGTGTGCCATTTTCTGGTTTTGCTAAGAACAGTGAAGAATAAAAATAATGATAATGAGTGATACTGCATCTTATAGCAAAATTGACATTGTTGAGGCAGCAATTCTTTCAAAACATACTCTATCAAACGATGTCCTTGTGTATAAAAACAGTTGATTACACATGTTTACTGGTATATCGACATCCTCCCTACCATTGAAATGTGAAAGTAGTGTTATTGTAGTTGAGTGGAGAAGTGTGGCTCACTGGTTAGAGGAGGCAGACCTGGAAGCAGAGGTCAGCCCGGAACCAGGGTTCAATTCCCGGCTCGGCGGGGTCTTGAGTCCTAAAATGTCCATGGACTCGACAATTCTCGCTCCGGTGCCTACTCGATTCATGGGTTCACACTCTGCGACTCTGGGCAATAGCTTGCTTAATCTCCACAACGGCCCCTCGCGGCGGGATGCCTGGCTTTCACCTTGCGGATACCCCGCCGGGGTTATCTCACAGGGGAATACCAGGGCGGGTTCCCTAAGCAAGCGCTTAGATACCGGGTCGGTGATTTGCGCTATATAAATACAAGTACATTGTATGATAACTCGTTCGAGTCATCTTAATGTGTGTTGTTCTTTCCGTTAACAGTTTACGCTCAAAAACAAATGTAATTCAATTACATTCGCACAATGTTTCAAGCTGCTAAACATTGCTGTGCGGTCTGAATGTCATTTGGAAATGCGCAAAAAACAATCTCAAGTTTCATGATATAGAGTCCCGTTTCAATATCTCGTAAACGCCCCAAGGGTCAACATTGGGAAAATATACTTACTCAGAGTAGTATCAGTCAACCTGCATCATCACTCAATGTGGTTACCGCAAGGTTGTGTGTAGCTTTGTTAAATAAAGTTGAAAATCCGCGTTCAACAGCGGAATATTAAACATAAAAAAGAGACTCGCTACGAGTCAAACTGGAGGCCTTCTTGTAGTGGGTTGATATATGAATTCCATATAACGCTGATGGTGAACTATATACAAACTCATAGTGATTATGTGTGTTGTATATTAAAAAAACTATCAATGGACTAGAAAACTATCGATGTGTTGACTGTTGTGTACTACTAAACATTTACCATGAGTACATTGATAAACATGTGTACGATATACGATCATGGTTGATAATCATAAAACAAAATAATATGTTCTACAGTGTTCACAGGTAACATAGAAATTCCATCCTGTCGTTCAAACCAGTCGGCTGCATCGTGCATAAATAACGAATCCAGAAATTCTCTCTTTGTAACAATTTGTTCTTCATGCTTACGCAGGGTATGCGTAGTGTATGCCGTAGAAAAGCAAATAATGTCACGTGGAATCGCCGATGCGACGTATAACGTCAAAACATATTTGAGGCGTATGCGCTGGTACACGTACAGTACGATTACAGGTGCAAAGGATAATGCGGGGACAGTACGTGTGCTATACGTTTACCACAAAAAAATGCAAAAAAAATATAGAGAGAAATTATTTTTAATATATTGAAAAAAAAATCATTTTAATATTGTTTTTTTTATTATTTTACATAACAAATATGTAATGTAATTTAAAAAATGAAATAGCTAAAAATTATTATTCAAAATGTACTAAAATAGTAACAAAAAATAAATATAACAATTAATACATTTAAAAATTGGCATTTACAAAACCTATGAAATTCACTAAAAAATCATAGGTTTTAGGCACGTTATAGTTAGAAATTAGCATTTAAAAAACCTTAGAAATTCACTGAAAAAAAACAGGTTTCACACATGTTATAGTTAGCTGGACATTTCACTCATACAAAACCATTGAAATTCCCCCATTATAGTTAGTTCAGCTAACTAGAACACATGCGCGCCCGCAATCCACTGCTGATAACGTCATATATTACATCACTCATGACATGGACAGTGACATCACTCATCACATTACATATATATCTGGGCGGAGCCTAACAACATATCTCATCGTGAGATCTGATTTGCTGTCAGCACTTCATCCAAGAAGTGTTGGCTGCCATCTTCGGACCAATATACATGATAGCACATCATTAAAAAGCATTGCAGTTAATCGAAGATTTTAAGACTTTAGTTACATTATAAATCATTTGTTGATGGTACCATACTCATTTACCATGTGAAAAAGGCTGCTGGGATATCATGAATCATGTTTGAGAGAGAACTATTTTCTCATGCTTTTCCCACAGAGGTTTGGAAGGTGATCTATAAGCTAAACTGAGGGTATATTTTCTGTAAATTCACATTATCTTTTTCAGTCATGTGAGAATGAAGTCTGACATTCTCAATAAAACATGTACATCCAACAAGGGCAGAGACTGTCAGTTCATTCCTTTGTGTTCCACTGCAGCTTCCCAGAGTGTTCTAAAGAATAACTAGAGTGCTAACAGCCTTACTTATGACAACAGTATAGCACACCTGATGCCAACTTGATTGGAATAAAGTGGTAACTCTTAAAACATTAATTTAAAAAGGAACAAAATGAGGGGGTTCATTTTGCCATAGAAAGTATGATTAGTGCTGCAGAAAGTAACATTTGGGCACATTTTGAGTGACTTCTCAAATCCTCTTCTATTTCATTAAAAAAAATTCTGACATGCCGACTGAAACATGCACTTTGAATACCAGCAGCAGACTTCCCTGTTGAGCAGTAGCTTTACTACAGTGATCATATGAGCAACTAGAGTGTAAAACACTGAACGTATTTCCTACTGAGACTGTAGTAAATGAGGAAATTAGAAAACCATAACAAATAAGTCTCCCAAGATGGCTGCCAGAGACAAAAGAGCCCAAATGTAGCACAAATATCACCCAGATGTAGCCCAAGTATAGCCCAATGACAGAATGTCCCAGGGTGTTCTAAAGAACAACTAGAGCGCTAACAGTCTTACTTATGACAAAAGTATGGAACACCTGAAGCCATCTTGATTGGAATAAAGTGGTAACACTTACAACATTTAATTTGCAAAGGAACAAAATGAGGGGCTGCATTTTGCCATAGAAAATATGATTAGTGCTGCAGAAATAAAAATTAGGGCACATTTTGACTTCTCAAATCCTCTTTTATTTCATTAAAAAATTCTAACATGCAGACTGAAACATGCACTTTGAATACCAGCAGCAGACTTCTCTGGTGAGCAGTAGCTTTACTACATGATGTAATTTATGGCAATTGTGTGGCACATCTGAATGCCCTCTTGATGGAACCAAAGTAAACAAGCATTGAAAATGCACTAGGTCTCACCCTCGTTTAAGTTCAAGCAATTCTGTGTGTAATTAGGTGGCTTTTTAGCTTTGCTTTTATTAGTGTTTTTCAAACTTTCATGTACATAACATGCATATGTATGCATATATGTATATGTATGCATGCATTTATATTTGTATTTATATAGATATGGAGATTATAAATATGTTTATGTATGTATGTATGTATATAAATACACTTATCCCAGCTCAATGAAGGTCCGAACCATAAAGCTGGCAATACATTGGACATCATATTCTCTAACTGTCCTAAGATCAAGTGCAAACCCCCCTCCCCTCCCAACTCACTTGTTCAGATCACTCCGTTAATGAATATTATATCCAGGACCTTACAACTCCTAAAATCCCTAAACCAGCTACCTCCTAACTGCGTAGGCAGTGGCAGAAAGTGTCTGCTGAAAACTTCCAAAATGTGTTTACGAGGCCCCAACATTCTGCGTCGGATAACATTGAGGAAGCACTGTTTAAATTTAACTCGGCGGTTTCAATAGCCATTGATCATATTGCACCGCTGAAACCTTTTTAGAGTCATCCTAATCCGCCACAAGCAGACTGGTTTACAGTTCACCTGTGAAGTCAGAAACAACTATGCAGAAAATCGGAGAGAATATGGCGTGCCTCACATAATGAGGTGGATAGAGATCAGTATCATTCTGCTCTGGCTGTATTGACTTGCACTGTGGTAGTGGGTGCACTTACAGTGTACACACAAAATCAATAAAGAAATCTCAGTGTATTAATATTGGTTGGGAATAGTGGGTCAGGTGCTGGATCTTGAGGGGATACACTGCCCAGTTTGCTTATTGTTCTGTACCCGAAAAATTCACATCACAACTTTCACAACAAGTGCGATGCAAACAAATTACGGCGATAAGCCACGTTAGCACCGGGGATGTTACACCTGCTTTCGGCTGGTGTTCAGCAGGACCTGTAGCATGAACGGGAACATAGCCAAGAGCCACATCGGAACACCCACAGGTGTCATAGAGTCAATGAGCATGATACAGGGATACCCATGAGGGCAACAACACTCATCGCAACAACCTCAGGATCGCCAACGCCACCCGAACCCGCATCTTAGAAAGTGTGTCCGTGTGGTCATTGTGTTAGCATGATAGGCACAGGCCCTGCAACATCACAGTGTGCTGTGTTCAGCGGATGTTACCATGTCACCTCAGCGTTGGCAGTGACCCTGGACATGTAGCTACGCACGCATCCTCCTGCATGCACAAGCGGCGTGTTCTGGTCCGGTGTACACAGGTCAGCGCAGTGGTGTGCCTATCCGGCAAGGGGAATGGGGTGTCTCGGACATGTGCAGGAAGTGGGGTAACTGTGTCTCTGTGTTCTGGTGGGGCCGCAGCAGTCGAAGTTGTAAAGTAGCATGCACCACCTCCAAAGGGCAGTGTCACAGTGTTGCACGTCTGCTGCATATCCTGGGTGCCACTTACTGACTGAACTTCCGCATTGCGGACATCACCTGCATTCAACCTGTATTCCAATGTCGCACATGCCTATCTGAGTGGTGCATGGACGTGTGCCTCTCCAACGAGTGGGTAGCTGACATGTATTACGACAGGTGTGTGCGCTCCCTGTTGGCCCACAGCCAGGAGTGTAATGGTGATGCCCGTTTATGTCATGCATGGATGTTTGATATGCATGTTGAGAACTGGGCCTGAGAGATTGCACATGTCGTGGTATGCAGTGAGCAAATTGACCTATTTCCCGATTCTGCTTTGGTGCACATTCGGTACAGTGTTTGGAGTCAGCACATCTGTCCCGGTCACCTGATGGATTACGTCGACGATATGTCAAATATTGTGGCCAACCATCACTCATTAGAGATAGTGGCTCACGCAGCTGCACTCGCGTTCATGGACGAGTGACAAGGTACCTGCAACCACGACTCGATGTGCAACATTTCACGTATTCCGCCTGCATCATTGCACGTTATACATCTAGTTACATGTCCCGAAACAACAGTAGACATAACTGCATTGACGTCGAATTATGTCCGGGGCACGGACAACCAAAGCTGCTTGACAATGACGTGTGTTGGTGATCGACTACCCTGAGGTGAACATGGACGTTTTCCTACGCTCCTAGTCAGGCATGCTGCTGCATTTGTCTGCATATCGTGGTACTACTCTTGGCCGTACTGACACACGCTTTTTTTTAATAAAGTTTCTACATTTTCACTTGTCTCCAAATGCATTGTGTCTTGATTTGTATGCTAATGTGTGTGTCACGCACTCTCCGGCTGCCGGCCATAAGTGAATGGCTAGCCCAGCCAGCCTGTGGGTTTGTACCTATGCGTTCTCATGTGCCTCTTTCTTACTGATGCTTTTGGACGCTTATACGCCACATTCGAGTGCATTTGTGTCCTGTGTTCGATTGTGAAAATGTTTGTGTTTGGACAACATTGTGCTGGATGTTGATGTACTCTGTGTGTGCTGCATTGTGTGTGAGATGTCCCTACATGTGAGCTTTTCTTCACCCTTCTCCCTTTCAGCCAGTGCGGTTTTCACTTCTATGCTTGTTTAGTGGCGTAATGTTGGCGGGTTTTGTGACTTGTGCTCCTTGTTGGTGTGTTTCATTTTGACCATGGCTTGTCTATAGTTGTGCTGTACTTAATTGGGCATTTGTGCCATTGTGCCCATCTGCCCCTGTCCCCCCACTCCCTGCTTCTTCATCTTCCTGATATTGTTGTGTCTGCAATTTTGTTGCTCCACACATAAATACATGTAATGAACAAATTAGAATAGTTCCTTGATTCTTTTAGGTTTCAAAACTTCTCTCTATTGTTTATTTTTAATTTGCCATATGAACAGTTTTTTTAATATTCAAGGACACATAGAAGTCAGAAGTGCAACGTATTCTATCAACACACTTTCTAGAACATTCTACAACACATGCAGGTTAAAAGTTTATCTTTTTTTTTTAAACCTAACAATATTTTTTTGCACATTTTTTTCGGACATTTAACGGCACGTGCAGGTTTAAAGTTCACAATTGTTTTAAGTTCGAACAGGGCCTTCCAAATGCAAGTAGCAGGTGTGGTTGAGTTGAGCAACTATGTCCTATGATATCCACTCCACGTTTAAACTGCTTTTTCTTAAACAATCACAAAGATGCTTTTCAAAAAAACGAATGTGCACCCTACTTTTAAAAAAACAATGCTTTTCCTCTCCCAATCAGGTATTGTTTTGTATGGCAAAAAAGTAGTTCCCCATTGTTAGACCTGACATCATTGGCTTGAGTCTCTCCTCCATTTTTTTGTTTGCCTCCACTGTTTACGATGTTTTTGCTGGTATATGCTTTGGGCACTGTGCCACTGCTGATCAGTGCCACAGTGCAAGTGCTCCCTATGTAAAATTGCTGTATTAATTGAATTCCATGTTTGGCTTATTTGGTTTACTATCAGTCCCTAGTCTAGTGCACCAGGAGTGCCATGGCTTGTAAATACAAATGCTGCTCGTGGGCTTGCAGAACATGTTGTGCCACCCACAAGAGCGGCCTAGTAAAAGTATGTCTCCAGGTCTGCCATTGCTAGACCTACGTGCAGTCTGGTACTGTCACGCTGACTGCGCAAGTACACCTACTTGCCAGTCCCCAAACCTTCCCTTAACTTCATGTTAGTCACCCCTATGGTAGGCCTGAGGGCAGGGTGCATTGTAAGCATAAGGTAGGACAAGCCTGACAAGGTTGGCATGTCCTAGTAGTGAATTACAGCCATATTCGTTTTTCACTATTGTAAGGTAACCTGCTCTCCATTAGTTAGAATGGGCTGCCAGGGTTATTAATGCTATAATCGTAGCTGGCTCGGGGAGCATGGTGCAATGTCGAGTTTGGTATCCCTGAACTCGGGGTGTAATCACGCATCCATTTGTGTGGATGGTTTTTGGAATCTGGGTTTGAAAATAGCACTTTTAGAAAGTGGCTATTTTCTTGTCTAACTATTTCTGGTTTCTGCTGGTTTGGCGTGTGTGTGACAGGAGCTGGGTTGCTCCAGAGATCTGCTGAGTCAGTGTGGGATGAGTGGGACATTTGCATTGAGAGTAGGGGGAGAGTAGCTTCTGATAGCCTGCCCTGCCTGATACAATGCTGGCTCCACCTCCTGCCAGGCGACTGATGGCTCTGTGCCTGCCAGGGACGATCCTAGCCCCACCTCCTGCCGGGAGGCCCTGCACAGTGAATAGGCCAGGTGCCTCTGCCTGGCTACACCCACAACAAACCCAGCCATCTTTAAACATATCTCTTATTCTACAAACAGACTGCATGACCTACAGACATCTGTCCATTTCTCCCAGCCATACCTTCAAAATGCTAGTGTGGATAGTAGGACACAGCTATGTTTTCTGGTGCAAGAGATATGCAGAACAGAGACATATTGACTTAGACCTAGGTTTACAAATGTGGACATTAAATGGTTTTGACAGAGAGGATTGAAGTGGCACCAATTGTTGCCTTTGGTTAAAACCTGTTTGCATCTCCTCATGACCTCATGATTGTGCACTGTGGTGGAAACGAGCTAGGCACATTGACTTGGATAGGTTTGCAAATGCTAATGAAGGACCCTTTTGACAATTGATGTTGCTTTTGGCTCAAACTATCTTTGTATATTCCTATATATGTATAAGACAGAAGAGGAAATAGTCAAACCAATTTTGTCCTCAGATTGAAAAATCTAGGAAGAATGTCAACAGAGCTGTGTCTGCATACCTCAGAGACCATAGAATGGGGTTGATCTACAACGACATCATATCTTTTAATATGGCTGATATCTACAGAAGTGATGGAGTATACTTCACAGATCAGGATAATGGCGTTTTTCTGAATAACCTCAAGCTGTGCATCCGCACTTATATGTAGCTACAACTAATAAACACAAGGGCTCTTTTTAGAGCCGCCTTATATTCCCAATATCGGTTCACAGAGTGACAGCTGTGATCCGGCTAGCACAGGGAGAGGGACACCTGCGGTCCGTGGGCTCAGCTCACACAGGGAGAGCGTCGGCTCGGCTCACAAAGTGTGAGCTACGGGCTGTCGGCCGGCAAACGCACACCAGCGTGCTGGCTCACAGAGGGAGAGCTCAGCTCTAACTTGCAAAGGGACAGCCCCTCTTACACCAATCACCCCCAAACTTTCAATATAGGAGCTACTCCAAAAAAAGAGAAACTTTTTGGATTATTTCATAAAGATTCTTCAAACGACACCAAAGTTACAAGCACATAGAAGACTGCATGAGGGGGAACGGAACCTCCTCCCAACATAAGCGAACCCCTGCTATTATTTTTTAAGAAATACCCCCCGGAACCTTCTCACCCAAGGGCCTCATTAAAATGAAACACGAGAACCAGCGACCCCAGCGCGAATTTCGGACCCCCGTAACTCCTACTATTATTTTTTAATAAATACTCCCGGAACCTAGCCCACCCAAGGGCCTTATTAAAATGAAACGCGAGAACCCGCGACCTAGGGGGTCAGCGCTTTTCTACCCTACCCCCTTCTCTTGTTTTATACCTTTGTTTCTCTGTTTTTGGGTGACTCGCTTCTACCGAGCCACAAGATGGCTGCAAACACTTCCTGGAGTGCTAGCAGCCAATTACAGTGAGCCTTGCGCACACGACTTAGGCTCAGCCCAGATATAAAAACATTTATATTTCTAATTTCTCAGCAACTACTGAACGGATTTACACCATTTTTAAAAAAGGTCGCTTTCTGTCCCATGCACAACCTTTCTGCCAAATTTGGAGTAATTCCATTCAGTAGTTTCGGCTGTAGCCTTGCACAAAGTTTCCTATGGGAAAATGTTTTTTTCACTCTTATTTTTTTAATTTCTCAAAAACTACTGAACGGATTCACACCATTTAAAAAAAAAGGTCGCTTTCTGAATCAAGCTTCACCTTTTTGCTAAATTTGGGGTAATTCCGTTTAACAGTTCAAGCTGTAGCTTGCCGAAAATTTTCCTAAGGAAATTAACATTTAGAAAACGAATTTTGGGACCCCCCCCTTTTATCTCAGCCCCTGCTTGACGAATCAACCTCAAACTTTCAGGGTAGGACCTGACCTGGATAGACTTTTTTGGGGGGAGAATTTCATGAATATTCGTCAAATGACGCCAAAGGTATTAGCAAATCAAAAAATGCTTTTTCTATGATAACTAGGTTCTAACTATAACTCTATAACTACCTAGTGGTGAAGGCAGGTAGGTAATATATGTATGTTTCTATTTTAATTATGAATTTGTCCCATTTACTGTACAAACTTAGACCCTGACTCATGACAGCTTGTACAAATTTGTTTTTCTAGAACCTAAGTGCAACTCTGCGCTCTCTTCCCTACTCTTGTCTATAAAATCATTTCACATGGTCTAACAGTTTTACGTCTGGGGGTTTCTGGTGCTTTGATCAGTTACATAAACTGTCTTTATGTGCTGGTAGTACCACAGAGTTTGCATTGAGCTCTCATTCGTTCTCCACCATCACAGTGCTTTCTTCTCTGACTTGTATGCATTTTACAAGGAGAGTTCTACTACTGCAACACATATGTTTACTGGCAGCACTAGTCAGCTTTGTAGCATGTGCCACATGGTATGGGATCACCTTATCTGTTGGTACTTGTCCTTTCTTCTTTCCAGATAAAGGGTGTAAGATCAACATTCTTGGTACTGCTTCAACAATAGAAAATTCAAAACTGGGCAAGATGGCAGCCGAGTGCTCGGCTGTGTGAGTCAGCCGTCCTTACCTGGATGTACCACCTCCTCTGAAGTCTGGCACTGGTTGAGCGGAGTGGATTTTGTTTCATGTGTACCGATGTTGAGACTTTTGCTGTGTTCCGCTAGCTCCCCAAGTGCGACATCGCACATAACTCTGCGTGTCCTGCTGCCTCATCTATTGGCTTTTTCTCACTCTGCTGCATTTCTCTGCAATCATCACCCCCGAGCTTCTGTGGCCCGAAGATCACAGCTAAGGCTGCCGCCGGAGCCACAAGGGCTCGCCCTGTGGTGAAAGCTCGAACCAGCAGCGCTGTAGAGCTGGATATCAGAGCTTCGCAGGGAGGGGAAGCTACCGTCATTACGGACGCCCCACGGAACAGGAACCCAGCCGCTACGGCTGTTTCGACCGGAGTCTTGCCGATCAGTAAAACGGAGCAGACTGTTCCTGCCCTGTTCAAGAATGTTAAAAATAAATTACCAGTCGTTATCAGCAGCGGCAATCTGGCATGCATGACTCCACCACAGGTTAGCAATGGGGCAGAGCTACTAGCAGATGGCGTTATTCCTTCCGTGCTCTGGGGGGCGGGGGTGTACGCAGGTCCCTACAACAGAGCTGGAAGGTACAGGGCATATAATACACCAGGGGGCCATGAAGAGTCCTTCAAAGGCTGCCCTGGAGAATGGAAGTTCTACTGTCTGTTCACAGCCCGTGCTTAGGTCTCCGGCAAGCGGGATTCTGGGAGATGTAGTGTTGCCTATGGGTAGTAACCTGGTTCTTGATCCCCTGCATCTCCCTGCCTCTACTAACATTCCTGTGCCGAAGGACATTGTGCCCTGTGGTTCTGAAGATGGGGGCGACTCTTCAAGGGAACCTGAGGGGGAAGATCATTTTTACTCCCGGTCGGAGCATACAGGCTTCTCAAATGAAGATGATGAAGATCTGGATAGAGACAGAGATTGGACTGATGACAGCAGCGAAGTGGGGGACTGGAGGCTGAATTAGGTCCTCTGCAATGAGGCCTTATCCCATAGCCCGACGACCGTATTGAAAGCCAGAAAATCTGGAAATATTTAACAACAAGGTCTCAGCTGCTTCTGGCTCCTTATCGTGGGACAGTCCTCAATCTGGGATTGCTAGCTCAGGGGCGGATGTTGTAACAACGGGTCAGAATCCCTCACCCAGTCAGGCAGAGCTACTGTCAGGAGAGATAAACCTTGCTGTTATTTATCAGACTATGATGGCGCATCGCGAAGAATCCTGGCAGGAGAACTTACGAACACAGGGGGCCTGCCGCAGAGTTCAAAACTCCATCCGCAGAGTGGCCAAAACCTGCACCGTCAACTGCTCGAATCGGAGAGGCTGAGGAGAGGATTTCTAACCAGGAGGATGCCTTAGCAGCTCAGAAAATTACAACGGACAAGATTGGCGCCCAGAATGATGATATTTTGTGTAAGTTAACGGACTTAGCAAATAGGGCAAGGAGAAATAATCTTAGGATTTTAGGGGTCCCTGAAGGTTGTGAAGGAGGGGATGCTAGGCAGTTTGTGGTTGAGCTTTTTACAGAGGCATTTCACGAAGTAAAGCAAGGGGATTGGGAGCTCGAAGTGCAACGTGCTCATCGGTTCCCCTTCAAACAGAGGCAGAAATCTGGTCAATCTGGGGATAGACCCCGAGCAATTTTGATATGCCTTAACGACTTCCTGGCTAGAGAGAAGATTTATGCTCTAGCGAGACCTGATAGTAAAAAAGCTGGTAAAGGCTGCGAGTTCTTTGTTCGCCCTGATTTTTGTCCTGCAACAGTTGAGCGGAGGTGGCAGCTCCGTCAGCTGATATCTCTTTTTCAGTCAAAGTTGGCTCAAGCCTTCCTACTGTTCCCCTCTAAATTGAAAATAATCTATCAGGGTCAGACTAGATTCTTCCTCTCCGAAATTCAGGCTAGGAAATACTGTGGTACTATATAGCAAGCCGGTTACTGGTTTTGGTGTTGTTTCATCTACGTATTACTTTAGTGGGACCATGGCTTGTCTATAGTTGTGCTGTACTTAATTGGGCATTTGTGCCATTGTGCCCATCTGCCCCTGTCCCCCCACTCCCTGCTTCTTCATCTTCCTGATATTGTTGTGTCTGCAATTTTGTTGCTCCACACATAAATACATGTAATGAACAAATTAGAATAGTTCCTTGATTCTTTTAGGTTTCAAAACTTCTCTCTATTGTTTATTTTTAATTTGCCATATGAACAGTTTTTTTAATATTCAAGGACACATAGAAGTCAGAAGTGCAACGTATTCTATCAACACACTTTCTAGAACATTCTACAACACATGCAGGTTAAAAGTTTATCTTTTTTTTTTAAACCTAACAATATTTTTTTGCACATTTTTTTCGGACATTTAACGGCACGTGCAGGTTTAAAGTTCACAATTGTTTTAAGTTCGAACAGGGCCTTCCAAATGCAAGTAGCAGGTGTGGTTGAGTTGAGCAACTATGTCCTATGATATCCACTCCACGTTTAAACTGCTTTTTCTTAAACAATCACAAAGATGCTTTTCAAAAAAACGAATGTGCACCCTACTTTTAAAAAAACAATGCTTTTCCTCTCCCAATCAGGTATTGTTTTGTATGGCAAAAAAGTAGTTCCCCATTGTTAGACCTGACATCATTGGCTTGAGTCTCTCCTCCATTTTTTTGTTTGCCTCCACTGTTTACGATGTTTTTGCTGGTATATGCTTTGGGCACTGTGCCACTGCTGATCAGTGCCACAGTGCAAGTGCTCCCTATGTAAAATTGCTGTATTAATTGAATTCCATGTTTGGCTTATTTGGTTTACTATCAGTCCCTAGTCTAGTGCACCAGGAGTGCCATGGCTTGTAAATACAAATGCTGCTCGTGGGCTTGCAGAACATGTTGTGCCACCCACAAGAGCGGCCTAGTAAAAGTATGTCTCCAGGTCTGCCATTGCTAGACCTACGTGCAGTCTGGTACTGTCACGCTGACTGCGCAAGTACACCTACTTGCCAGTCCCCAAACCTTCCCTTAACTTCATGTTAGTCACCCCTATGGTAGGCCTGAGGGCAGGGTGCATTGTAAGCATAAGGTAGGACAAGCCTGACAAGGTTGGCATGTCCTAGTAGTGAATTACAGCCATATTCGTTTTTCACTATTGTAAGGTAACCTGCTCTCCATTAGTTAGAATGGGCTGCCAGGGTTATTAATGCTATAATCGTAGCTGGCTCGGGGAGCATGGTGCAATGTCGAGTTTGGTATCCCTGAACTCGGGGTGTAATCACGCATCCATTTGTGTGGATGGTTTTTGGAATCTGGGTTTGAAAATAGCACTTTTAGAAAGTGGCTATTTTCTTGTCTAACTATTTCTGGTTTCTGCTGGTTTGGCGTGTGTGTGACAGGAGCTGGGTTGCTCCAGAGATCTGCTGAGTCAGTGTGGGATGAGTGGGACATTTGCATTGAGAGTAGGGGGAGAGTAGCTTCTGATAGCCTGCCCTGCCTGATACAATGCTGGCTCCACCTCCTGCCAGGCGACTGATGGCTCTGTGCCTGCCAGGGACGATCCTAGCCCCACCTCCTGCCGGGAGGCCCTGCACAGTGAATAGGCCAGGTGCCTCTGCCTGGCTACACCCACAACAAACCCAGCCATCTTTAAACATATCTCTTATTCTACAAACAGACTGCATGACCTACAGACATCTGTCCATTTCTCCCAGCCATACCTTCAAAATGCTAGTGTGGATAGTAGGACACAGCTATGTTTTCTGGTGCAAGAGATATGCAGAACAGAGACATATTGACTTAGACCTAGGTTTACAAATGTGGACATTAAATGGTTTTGACAGAGAGGATTGAAGTGGCACCAATTGTTGCCTTTGGTTAAAACCTGTTTGCATCTCCTCATGACCTCATGATTGTGCACTGTGGTGGAAACGAGCTAGGCACATTGACTTGGATAGGTTTGCAAATGCTAATGAAGGACCCTTTTGACAATTGATGTTGCTTTTGGCTCAAACTATCTTTGTATATTCCTATATATGTATAAGACAGAAGAGGAAATAGTCAAACCAATTTTGTCCTCAGATTGAAAAATCTAGGAAGAATGTCAACAGAGCTGTGTCTGCATACCTCAGAGACCATAGAATGGGGTTGATCTACAACGACATCATATCTTTTAATATGGCTGATATCTACAGAAGTGATGGAGTATACTTCACAGATCAGGATAATGGCGTTTTTCTGAATAACCTCAAGCTGTGCATCCGCACTTATATGTAGCTACAACTAATAAACACAAGGGCTCTTTTTAGAGCCGCCTTATATTCCCAATATCGGTTCACAGAGTGACAGCTGTGATCCGGCTAGCACAGGGAGAGGGACACCTGCGGTCCGTGGGCTCAGCTCACACAGGGAGAGCGTCGGCTCGGCTCACAAAGTGTGAGCTACGGGCTGTCGGCCGGCAAACGCACACCAGCGTGCTGGCTCACAGAGGGAGAGCTCAGCTCTAACTTGCAAAGGGACAGCCCCTCTTACACCAATCACCCCCAAACTTTCAATATAGGAGCTACTCCAAAAAAAGAGAAACTTTTTGGATTATTTCATAAAGATTCTTCAAACGACACCAAAGTTACAAGCACATAGAAGACTGCATGAGGGGGAACGGAACCTCCTCCCAACATAAGCGAACCCCTGCTATTATTTTTTAAGAAATACCCCCCGGAACCTTCTCACCCAAGGGCCTCATTAAAATGAAACACGAGAACCAGCGACCCCAGCGCGAATTTCGGACCCCCGTAACTCCTACTATTATTTTTTAATAAATACTCCCGGAACCTAGCCCACCCAAGGGCCTTATTAAAATGAAACGCGAGAACCCGCGACCTAGGGGGTCAGCGCTTTTCTACCCTACCCCCTTCTCTTGTTTTATACCTTTGTTTCTCTGTTTTTGGGTGACTCGCTTCTACCGAGCCACAAGATGGCTGCAAACACTTCCTGGAGTGCTAGCAGCCAATTACAGTGAGCCTTGCGCACACGACTTAGGCTCAGCCCAGATATAAAAACATTTATATTTCTAATTTCTCAGCAACTACTGAACGGATTTACACCATTTTTAAAAAAGGTCGCTTTCTGTCCCATGCACAACCTTTCTGCCAAATTTGGAGTAATTCCATTCAGTAGTTTCGGCTGTAGCCTTGCACAAAGTTTCCTATGGGAAAATGTTTTTTTCACTCTTATTTTTTTAATTTCTCAAAAACTACTGAACGGATTCACACCATTTAAAAAAAAAGGTCGCTTTCTGAATCAAGCTTCACCTTTTTGCTAAATTTGGGGTAATTCCGTTTAACAGTTCAAGCTGTAGCTTGCCGAAAATTTTCCTAAGGAAATTAACATTTAGAAAACGAATTTTGGGACCCCCCCCTTTTATCTCAGCCCCTGCTTGACGAATCAACCTCAAACTTTCAGGGTAGGACCTGACCTGGATAGACTTTTTTGGGGGGAGAATTTCATGAATATTCGTCAAATGACGCCAAAGGTATTAGCAAATCAAAAAATGCTTTTTCTATGATAACTAGGTTCTAACTATAACTCTATAACTACCTAGTGGTGAAGGCAGGTAGGTAATATATGTATGTTTCTATTTTAATTATGAATTTGTCCCATTTACTGTACAAACTTAGACCCTGACTCATGACAGCTTGTACAAATTTGTTTTTCTAGAACCTAAGTGCAACTCTGCGCTCTCTTCCCTACTCTTGTCTATAAAATCATTTCACATGGTCTAACAGTTTTACGTCTGGGGGTTTCTGGTGCTTTGATCAGTTACATAAACTGTCTTTATGTGCTGGTAGTACCACAGAGTTTGCATTGAGCTCTCATTCGTTCTCCACCATCACAGTGCTTTCTTCTCTGACTTGTATGCATTTTACAAGGAGAGTTCTACTACTGCAACACATATGTTTACTGGCAGCACTAGTCAGCTTTGTAGCATGTGCCACATGGTATGGGATCACCTTATCTGTTGGTACTTGTCCTTTCTTCTTTCCAGATAAAGGGTGTAAGATCAACATTCTTGGTACTGCTTCAACAATAGAAAATTCAAAACTGGGCAAGATGGCAGCCGAGTGCTCGGCTGTGTGAGTCAGCCGTCCTTACCTGGATGTACCACCTCCTCTGAAGTCTGGCACTGGTTGAGCGGAGTGGATTTTGTTTCATGTGTACCGATGTTGAGACTTTTGCTGTGTTCCGCTAGCTCCCCAAGTGCGACATCGCACATAACTCTGCGTGTCCTGCTGCCTCATCTATTGGCTTTTTCTCACTCTGCTGCATTTCTCTGCAATCATCACCCCCGAGCTTCTGTGGCCCGAAGATCACAGCTAAGGCTGCCGCCGGAGCCACAAGGGCTCGCCCTGTGGTGAAAGCTCGAACCAGCAGCGCTGTAGAGCTGGATATCAGAGCTTCGCAGGGAGGGGAAGCTACCGTCATTACGGACGCCCCACGGAACAGGAACCCAGCCGCTACGGCTGTTTCGACCGGAGTCTTGCCGATCAGTAAAACGGAGCAGACTGTTCCTGCCCTGTTCAAGAATGTTAAAAATAAATTACCAGTCGTTATCAGCAGCGGCAATCTGGCATGCATGACTCCACCACAGGTTAGCAATGGGGCAGAGCTACTAGCAGATGGCGTTATTCCTTCCGTGCTCTGGGGGGCGGGGGTGTACGCAGGTCCCTACAACAGAGCTGGAAGGTACAGGGCATATAATACACCAGGGGGCCATGAAGAGTCCTTCAAAGGCTGCCCTGGAGAATGGAAGTTCTACTGTCTGTTCACAGCCCGTGCTTAGGTCTCCGGCAAGCGGGATTCTGGGAGATGTAGTGTTGCCTATGGGTAGTAACCTGGTTCTTGATCCCCTGCATCTCCCTGCCTCTACTAACATTCCTGTGCCGAAGGACATTGTGCCCTGTGGTTCTGAAGATGGGGGCGACTCTTCAAGGGAACCTGAGGGGGAAGATCATTTTTACTCCCGGTCGGAGCATACAGGCTTCTCAAATGAAGATGATGAAGATCTGGATAGAGACAGAGATTGGACTGATGACAGCAGCGAAGTGGGGGACTGGAGGCTGAATTAGGTCCTCTGCAATGAGGCCTTATCCCATAGCCCGACGACCGTATTGAAAGCCAGAAAATCTGGAAATATTTAACAACAAGGTCTCAGCTGCTTCTGGCTCCTTATCGTGGGACAGTCCTCAATCTGGGATTGCTAGCTCAGGGGCGGATGTTGTAACAACGGGTCAGAATCCCTCACCCAGTCAGGCAGAGCTACTGTCAGGAGAGATAAACCTTGCTGTTATTTATCAGACTATGATGGCGCATCGCGAAGAATCCTGGCAGGAGAACTTACGAACACAGGGGGCCTGCCGCAGAGTTCAAAACTCCATCCGCAGAGTGGCCAAAACCTGCACCGTCAACTGCTCGAATCGGAGAGGCTGAGGAGAGGATTTCTAACCAGGAGGATGCCTTAGCAGCTCAGAAAATTACAACGGACAAGATTGGCGCCCAGAATGATGATATTTTGTGTAAGTTAACGGACTTAGCAAATAGGGCAAGGAGAAATAATCTTAGGATTTTAGGGGTCCCTGAAGGTTGTGAAGGAGGGGATGCTAGGCAGTTTGTGGTTGAGCTTTTTACAGAGGCATTTCACGAAGTAAAGCAAGGGGATTGGGAGCTCGAAGTGCAACGTGCTCATCGGTTCCCCTTCAAACAGAGGCAGAAATCTGGTCAATCTGGGGATAGACCCCGAGCAATTTTGATATGCCTTAACGACTTCCTGGCTAGAGAGAAGATTTATGCTCTAGCGAGACCTGATAGTAAAAAAGCTGGTAAAGGCTGCGAGTTCTTTGTTCGCCCTGATTTTTGTCCTGCAACAGTTGAGCGGAGGTGGCAGCTCCGTCAGCTGATATCTCTTTTTCAGTCAAAGTTGGCTCAAGCCTTCCTACTGTTCCCCTCTAAATTGAAAATAATCTATCAGGGTCAGACTAGATTCTTCCTCTCCGAAATTCAGGCTAGGAAATACTGTGGTACTATATAGCAAGCCGGTTACTGGTTTTGGTGTTGTTTCATCTACGTATTACTTTAGTGGGATCCTTTGAGTAGAGGGGTGCTGGGTCGATTGCACGGGAGGCTTTCCTTTGTAAAGTGGGGGTTTCTTTTTTTTTTCTTAGCCTTTA
This sequence comes from Lissotriton vulgaris, assembly GCF_964263255.1. Taxonomy (NCBI): domain Eukaryota; kingdom Metazoa; phylum Chordata; class Amphibia; order Caudata; family Salamandridae; genus Lissotriton; species Lissotriton vulgaris. The sequence goes on from NC_141687.1 coordinate 2,066,435,873, forward strand.
AAGTCGCTGCAATCAACTATTTCCTCAGTTATAGTTAGGAGGGGGTGGAAGGTCCAGGTAAGAATAGGCTGTAGGCTCATCCCATCATAAGGACCTTGGTCTGGTTGCCTGCCAAGGGGTATGTAGGGGGTGGGTTGGAGAGGGTGGGGATGGGGGTAGGTTAAGGGAAGGGGTGGGCTCTGAAGGCAGGGGGGAGAGTGGGTAAGGTCACTGTGGTCTTGGTTGTTGGTATAGGTTGTGGCTTGAATTTTGATCAATACTGTTGTAAAATATTTCTCATGTCTTGCAAAGTTAAAAATGCACAGTTATGTGTAAGAAACCTTTTTTTCCGTGTCAATGGGGCAGGGTAAACTTATTTTCAGTTAATAGAACATCTGTGGACTTAATGAATTATTTTCTAAAGTAGTGAACGCTATGCAACTAGATATATTATGCATTCAGGAGACCCATAAACCTTGGGGTAGGCGCGGCTGTTTAAAACTGCCAGGTTATGATTTAATTGCCTGTTCTAAACAATCCTCTGTGATTAGGGGTGTTGCTGTATTAATGAAGCGGGGATTGAGCATTTGTACTAAGGTTCATGAGGATAGGATGGGTAGGTGGGCTATCGAAATATTAGTTGCCAATAGACTATTAACCCCTTCGATGCGGCCGCGATTCCCCTGGTGTGCTGTAAACAGCACGAACAGGGGCGGGCCGTGACGAACCCCAGCCGTCATCAGCACACGAGCACCGTAGTGCATGACGGCTGGGGTTCGTCATGAGCATGGAAGGGGTTAACAATATGTACGATTTACGGGCCAAACTTAGACGACCCAGAAGTGTTCATGGATTTAAATGTTGAATTAGCCACATGGCACTCCCCTTTGGCCATATGTGGGGACATGAATATTAATTTACTTAGTAGTTTTAATCTGTTAGGAAGCTCCAAGTATACTGGTAGGAAACCCTGAGTGTTTAAAGCTTTACAAACTTTAGTGCAAGAACATGACTTAATGGATTTATGATATCGGCACAATAGTGCTGACGATGGCTTTACATACTACTCTGCCCCTCACAACAAAATGGTCCGACTTGATTATTTTTTTCTGTCTGAACAGACAGCCAAAATTGCCTCAATATCTGTTCCTCCCAGAATTTTGTCGGACCAACATCCATTGGTGGTAGAATGTCCCTGGTCTCGTTCGACTAGTGCTCCAAGGGTTGGGACGTTTGAAAGAAAGCTCCTTTATGATGAGGCTTATCGGGTCCATATGCGGAAGTGTCTAGCTGAATTCCTAGATGTCAACAGGGGTACAGCATCTGCAAGAAATTGAGAATCTGTTTACAGCACTCCTAAGAGTTTCAGATTATAATAGTCTGGGCATAAATTACAAAAGGCCCTAGATGTAACACACTCTAATTATCATAGAGAATACCAAAGGGACAAACAGCAAAATTCTATTCAATGGGGGATTCCAGAGAAGTTCAAGATACAGTCCAATTATTTTGTTTCTTCAATCTTTTCCTTATTGATATTCCAATTTCATAAAACAAGTTCTCCCAGCATGTAAATCACCAACACGTGTTTCGTCCTACACAAGGACTTCCTCAAGGCATAAAAAGGTGGAGTGGAGATTATGTTCGCCATCAAAATGAAAGAAGCAGACTGTGGTTGAATTGAAGCAGAATACCATTAAATTTTATGATAGAATAACTATCTGCAACGGATCAGGATCTGGCTATTAAATACTTGCAATATCGAACAACAATGTTTGAATTCGGAAAGAGAACTCCGGTAGGGTCCTGGCCAAGAGGCTCCAACAGAAAAATGTGCAGGGGTCTGTCAATAAAATTCTAGACAAAGCTGGGGTGGTGCAGGATACTCAGGAGGGTGTGGCTGAAGTGTTTCAGAAGTTTTATTCAGCACTGTATACTGAAGACGCTAGAAGCGCTCAGTGGGAGGCTGATACAGAGGCCTTTCTGTTGGGATTGGATACTACAAAGAACCCTCCTGAGTGTAATGAATGGTTATCAGCTCCTATCTCATTGGAGGAAGTTGAACTTGCTGTACAAGCCCTAGCTAATGGGAGGGCCTTCGGACCTGATGCCCTCCCCTTGAAATTTTATAAGATCTTCCTCTGGAAGGTTTGTCCTGATCTACTTACAACGTTAAGGGCCGCGCAGAAAGGTACCGTTCCTGACTTGCCAAACCACAATTATTTTATTTAAGAAAAAGGGGAAGTCTGGGCTGTGTCCATCATCTTACCGACCTATCTCCTTAATAAATAGTGATAGTAAGATTTACTCTAAAATCTTGGCAACCAGGATGTTAGAGGTGATCGTTCCGCTGGTATCTTTGCGCCAACATGGCTTCATCCCCGGAAGGGACACAGCCGACCATGTTCGGCGTGCCATCGCTCTTCTGGATTGGGCTCAGGTCACGTCCACCCCCCTCGGGTTGATCCTGTTGGACGCAGAAAAGGTGTTCAAGAGGGTCTCCTGGGGTTCCTGTGGGCTGTGCTTCGGTGGAAGGGTTTTAGCAACGGGATTATTCAGGCAATACAGGCGCCGAATACTTCCCCGGTAGAGGCGCTGCATATTTCTGGTCAGGAACAGGGGTACTTTGATATCAGTAGAGGCACCAGGAAAGGGTGCCAGTGCTCACCCTTGCTTTTTGCCCTATATATAGATCCATTCCTGAGCAGAAAAGAAGGACTCTTAGGGATCCAGCCTATTAGTGTTAATGGTATAGATTATCGTGCGTTAGCGTACGCTGACGATATTGTCGCTTTGACATCAGATGTCTCATCTGCATTCCCGGCCCTTAAGGCAGCTGCGGAAGTATCTTCGAGTCAAAATTACTGCTGCCGTAGAGACCATTCCGGAACTGAAGATCTTACCGGTGGTTGATGCCGTGAATACGTAGTTAGAACGGTTGGATCACTTACATCTCTCTCTCTACGGCCGCTGCAATGTTCTAAAAATGTTGGTGCTCCCAAAATTTTTGTACCTCTTCCGGACAATTCCTTTAGAGCTATCGCAAAAAAAGCCTTGTAAAGGCCAATAGGATTTCTCTGGGGCTACCGCCGGTCCCGAAGAGCAGCAAAGTGGATGTGTCTTCCACGTGATTTGGGGCGTTTGGGCAGTACCTGATTTGGTATTTTACTATTGGTGTGTGATGCTGCAATCATTAGGGGTACCATTGTTTGGGGACAGGGTGGAGGTTCAACTATGTAATAGGCCTACTGTTTATGAGCTGGGTCTTGGCTCAGGTGCCAACGGTATTTTAACACAAGTTTTGGAGCCTAGTTATTTAAAAAAAAAAACAGGTTTAAGATAGTTATTGCTATGTTTACAATTTGGCAAAAGATTAGGCGGAAACTATCTATTCCTAATGTAAATCTTTACACTCAATTCAAATCCGCAAGACTCCTACCTGGCATCTTTCAAGATCAAACCATCTTAAGATGGCAGGCACTCGGTATTCAAATCGTAGGGGACTTAGTCAGGGCCGGTCAAGTACTTTCCTATATGTCTCTCAGGGATAAATTTCAGCTGAATATTCCTACTTTTTTTTAATACTTACAGCTTAGAAGTTACATACTTAAACGTCTTAGGGTATCTCCCTCCATGCTAGATAATCATCCCATTTTTGAGGTGATTCAGAAAAAGGCCAAAATAGGGACCATTTATCAATACCTGTCATCCAGCGCCCTGGACAATCTCGAGATGTTAAATCTTAAATGAGAAGGTAAACTCGGCAAGACCGGTGTTGACGTGAGACCAGCATTAGAATTAGCTAGCACGGTCTTAGTTTCTGGAAGCCTCCAAACTCAAAGCTACATGGCGGTATTCGATCTTTACTACACGCCTGCAAAAATAGCAAAATGGGGCTGTAGAAAGGGTGATCACTGCACAAGGTGTGGTATGCATGCAGCAGACTCAGTACATATGTTCTATTCTTGCCCGAGTCTTCGCGAATTTCTGTCTGAGGTCTAGCGATTTATTAATTCCACGCTCCATGTTCCGTGTTTATTGTCCCCAGGGATGGTGGTAATGGGGGTTGAAGACTCAGCAGTGACTAGAACTTCATGGTTTACGTCTGCATTTCTGTTCATAGCCATGTCCATGATTCGTCTCTGTATTTCGTCGCAATGGCTAAGTCCTGAAGCTCCAACATTTATTAATTGGAGAGCAAGGTTGCTGGCTTTCTAGAAATTAGAATCTCTGTATTTACTTTAAAGGGCAGGCGAAGGCGAAAGCTAGCCTGTAAGATCTGGGCTCCGGTGGAGGCATGGTTAAAGTAATACCCTAGATCATGTCCATTTTGTCTTTTTTTTTTGTATAATGTGGAAATTTGTACTATGCTGTTGCTTCCTGAACTACTCTATAATTTTTTTGTTTCTCCATTGTGTATGAAATTTGTTGTTTGTATAAGGTTTTGTTGCCACGACCATATTGTCTGATTTCTGTTTTCTCTCAAAAAACAATTTAAAAAAAACTGAGTGGACCCCGTATTTAACCATAAACAACATTATCATTCTTAGCAAAACGTATTATAGAATGATTCATCATCATCAGTCTTTATAAGATTATCTTCAAATATTTGAGTATCATAAACATTTTGCAAAATTGTGATCTTTACCACATATAGATAACTATGATACTCACTGAAATCCATTCTGGTTACATGCTTGCAGTCTTGTCAGCCAACACGTTTCTTGGAACATCCGCTAATTCAAGGCAATCTTACCAATATTTTTTGTTCAACCTGTGTGCATAAATCAACTCTAAGAGAAAGGCACACACACACACACTGCCAATCGGAAGTAAGCACAATTCTTGCAACTGTGCAAGCTATAGTCTTCTGCTGAAGCTACACTATAATGAAGTGTCTACAGAAAATACTTGTTAGACTGCTTTTAGAGCCGGTTGCCCCCAGACGTTTTGCTTTTTGGCCTTTTGTTTTTGACTCTGTTTCTGTTGGTTTTAGGACTCTGTGCACTGTACTACTGTTATTCAGTGCTAACGTGCATAAATTATGTTATGGATTGGTGTTTCCATGATTGGCATGTTTGATTTTACTGGTAAGTCCCTAGTAACATACACTGTGTGTGCAGGGCCTGTAAATCAAATGCTGCTAGAGGGTCTGCAGCACTGATTGTGCCACCCACACAAGCAGCTTTTCAAAGGATTTTCACCTGTCATTGCAGTGTCTGCGTGCAGCTGTGACTGACATGTTGACTTGGCAAGTGCACCCACTTACCAAGCCTTAACCATCCCTGTTATTGCATGTAAGGCACCATTAAGATAGGCTCAAGGTACCCCTAGGGGCCTCGTGCTGTGTATTTGAAAGGTAGGACATGTCCTGAGGGCAAACTATAGTGTAATTCGCTTTTTACTGTTGAAAGGCTATCTGTCCCATAAGATAGAATGGGGAATATGGGAATACTTTGTTAGAAGTATCACTTCCTATTGGGACAAGATAGAAAGATGGAGTTTAGTATGCCTGCACTCAGATCATAAAATTGCATCTTTTGATGAAGATGATTTAGGGCCGACGGAGGAGGAACATGGCGGCCGTCAGTGGTTGCTGAGCTGTGGTGGATCTCTCTCTCCCCATGTCGACAGGAGCGGCGTAAAGACGAACGTTTATATTTTATGAAAAATGAAAATATCATGAGGCTAACAAATTACAGCGACTAAGCTTGTACCCCCTACTCACAATTTTGCTGTTCCTGGGCATCTTTTTCACAGTCTGCAGGTCGGCTGCCTCTGGGGGTCTTTCTCTGCTTGTGGCTCTGTGTGTCGTTTTCTCGCAGCTATCTCTTTTTTGGCCCGTGTCTCTGCGGTCACCCGCGTTTTCCCCTGGGTTTGTGACTTTGTTTTCCTGGGTCGCTTTGTTGCGTTGGGCGTTTGCTGGCCTCCCCTGACTGGAAGCTGCGGTTATGACCGCAGCAGTGGCTCCTGGAACTGCCGAGCCGCCTCTACGAGGCGGGATCTGGGTGGAGGCAGCATCGCGGCTTGCGAGAAAACGCCGGGCAGCGGCCAGGATCGCATTCCCTGGTACTGGAAGCCCTCTGACGCTTTCGCCACCTGCTAAACGAACGGACAGCAAGAACAGTGTGTCAGGAGCTGAAAAACTCCCACAGCTGCAACCGGTAAGGAGGAGAAAGAAGGGTGCACGGGCGCTGAGAGGGAATTGTAGAAATACCACAAGCGCTACCAAGGTTGGCAATGTTAACCCTGGGGTTTCCACTCCATTACAGGCAGAGAGTCCTTCAATAGCCCTAGAAATCTCAGAAACAAACGGTGGGGGGAGAGGGTAAATTATTTTCAAAAAATAGTACTGTGAACAGATATACCCTCCGGAGTAAAGGTATTTGGGGGCAAGAACTGTCTCCCACAGAGAGTATCCAAGGAGGCAATATCCCTACAGTCATACAAGCAGAGAAAGTGACCCCCGCAGAGGGGCACAAACCTGTTAGAGTAAACAGTGAAAAACAGTCCAAACCAGCACTGTGAGTTCCCGCGTTACCCCCTCCCTTTGTACCTATTTCAAGGTGCAAGCAGTAGCTCAAAAAGCTCAAAATATACAGGCAAGCCCAGATACTATGAATTTGAACATAAGACCCCCTGCAAAAATGAGCACCAGAAGAGATATGGAGGCCACAGAACACAGCGAAAATATGATATCCTTGGAAAACAGCTTTTCCGTTCTAGCAGGGCTATAAAATGATGAGGTCTTGCCATAAAATAATCAAAATCTGGGATCAGTGCAGAAGTCTTTCAGCAAGAAAACTACAATAGGCAGTATTACCTCTCTCTCTCCAGACAGTCCTCAGAGCTCCGACGTTACGCCTGACGGCCCACTAAATATGTCTCCAGTCCATGACCAAGGGGGTGATCTCCCAGAGCAAGAAACAGGGTCCACTACTAAGACAGAGAACCTGCTCTTAAATCTGATTACTGAATGAGAGAAACATTTACAATATCTGAAACTAATCAACTAAAGATTCAGGGAACTTGCGAGACTTTGGAACATAAAATAAATGATGTTATGGGTTGATTTGAGGCAGTTGAAGCAACAGTGGAGAGCCTCACAAGCAAGTGGCAGAAAATACGGGGTAGATCAAGAGACTAAAATTGAAGGATAAACTTTTAGCTGATAAACTGGAGAGTCTTGAGAACAACGCTACGAGGAACAACATTAGGATTGTAAATATCCCAGAGGACCTTGAAGGTAGAGACATAAGGTCCTTCATAATAGATCTCCTAAGCGATATCCACCCTGAAATCGATAAATCAACTCTACAAGATGATATCCAGAGAACCCATCGAGGCCCTTTTAACAAACGGCCGGGAAAGAAAACGCCAAGGAAAGTATTATTGAACTTTAAATCATACTCCATAAAAGAAGCTATTCTCTCACAGCGGTTGAAAAGGGGGGAATATGATAAGTCGAACTGGTCCTTCCGTATTAGATCGGACATTTCACGTACTACTCAGGATAGGCAATGGGAATTACGAAAGAGCCTAGGGACTACCGCCAAACTCCAATTCCCTGCCTCCCTGAAATGTATGTGGAAGAACAAAATGTTTCATTTCAAAGATCCGGAAGAAGTTGGCTCCTGGATTTCGCAGATTAAAAGCTCGTCAAATTAAGGCGCAAATTTCAACTTGTATGTAATTTTCCTGTCGACTTGAGGAGAGGAGAGTCCAAAGGAGAGAGGTGTCTAGTACGCCTCTAGAGAAGGGAGGGTTCCCATGGAGGGAAGGGGGGAGGTTTTAAGGGTATGCACCAAAACATAAATAATGTAAGAGAAAAAACATGTGCTCATTTTCGAAAGTGTGCTCAGAAAACATGAGATGCTAGGGCCAAAGAGCCCATGCACGGAAGCGGTTTCTGTCTTTTGTAAGCCATGGGTAGTTCTCAATGGTTAAGGATTCTATCCTGGAACGTGAATGGGCTCAGGTTCCCTGTTAGAAGAAGGAAAGTTTTAGAATATCTGCGCCTCATTAGGCATGATATTATCTTCATTCAAGAATCGCACCTCCTAAAAGAAGAGTGGGCAGCAATACATAAAAACCATAAATGGATTGAACGGTCCTGATAAAAGGTGTAGCTATTTTTTTTAGGAAGAGCAAGTGGGTAACCATTGGGAAAGTTGTGGTAGATTCCCACGGCAGATGGGTAGTGGCCAGGGCAAAGATTAGAGCCACTTGGGTAACTTTTGCTAGCTATTATGGCCCGAACACCGACGATCCGTCCCATCTTCAATCCTTGTTTCTCCAACTGGCCGACGTAAACGACCAAATCATAATAGGAGACTTTAATTTAGTATTAAATCCTACTAATGACTTTACATCCACAAGAGCTGCAGGGGCAACTCCAAAAATCCTCAAAACACTCAAACATCTAATGACAGAGGGGGGTCTTATAGACATATGGAGTAAAAAAGGGCATGGGTCAGGGATGGCAGGGGGAAAATACACCTACCACAACAAGAAACATGGTCACCAATCAAGAATCGATTTTTTTCTGGTGGGCCATATTACCTGCAGGGATATGAATAAAATCACCCATCTACCAGAGCACTTATCTGACCACTCTGCCATCTCGCTAGAAATCACGATATATCACAGCATGCTACCCCTCGCAGATGGACTCTGAATCGGGTTATACTTCTTGAACCCGCAATTATTGACACACTAAAATACGCCACAGCAGAGTTTTTTGTATTCAATAAAGGCTCAGCAGCTCTCACCACTGGGACTCATATAAGGCCTTTTTTAAGGGGACTACTAATCTCCCAATCTGTCATACATAATAAAAAATCAAGAGAAGAAATTGGAAAAATAGAAGCTAAAATTGCCCAAAAATCTTTAATAGTAGAAAAAGTACCAACTGACCTGGTTGCTCTGCAACAACTATCTCTGGCTAAAAAAGAGCTAATAGGTTTCTTAGAGGCAATTAATAAGAAAAAGTGGGAGGCAAGTAGACTTGCCCACCATGATTATGGTTAGGGGTGCGCAACATTTCTGGCGTGGAAAACAAACTCGGACCTGGTCAGAAATTTTGTGAGGAGCCTTAACTACCCTAACACTGCGAGAGTCCTAGATGAAGACACAGATATTGAAGAAGCTTTTGTAAATTTCTTCTCAGCTCTATATTCTGAAGATCTAAGTCCTTCACAAGAGATTTTTCAAGGTGTCCAAATTCCCACTGTATCTGTTTTAGACAGGGAAAAAATGATTAATCAAATCACGATAGAAGAAGTGACACAAATAATTATAACTTTAAAAAACGGGAAAGCTGCAGGCCGGATGCCATTCCTAATGAAATATATATTGCTCTGAAAGATGAACTGGCTCCGTTTCTATGTCAACTCTATAACTCCTTGTTTCAGGAAGCGCAGGAAGTACCACCATCGTGGAATGAGGCAACTATCACTTTAATTTTGAAGCCAAATAAAAACCAGCAAAACTGCAAATCCTATAGGCCCATCTCGCTGTTAAACAGTGACCATGAAATCTATACCCAAATCCTTACAAAAAGACTTGACAAAGTTGCAGGCTTAATAATATACCCCGATCAAAAGGGTTTCGTAAAAGGGAGACAACTGAAAGAGTTAACACAAGACCTAATAGGGGGGATAGATTTGGCAAATGTTTATCAGTTTCCATTGGCAGTTTTAACATTCGACGCAGCCATGCCCTTTGATAGGGTCAGTTGGCCCTTTTTAATAGAAGTAATTAATCGCTTCAATTTGGGAGGAAGCTTTGTAGCAGATGTAAAGCTCTCTATAAAGATCCCCGGCAAGGATACTTGTTAATGGGAATCTAACAAAGCAATCTGCTGAGGGACCAGACAAGGCTGCCCCTTTCGCCGCTCCTTTTTAATCTCTATATAGAGCCCTTGGCCTGTAAATTAAGATCATGTCAAGCTATTCCACCTTTTATCTGTATCGGTTGGTAGAAAAAGATACGGGCTGTATGCAGATGATTTCACGGGAGACTTGGAACAAGCTCTTCCAGATATCTGGGCACAGCTAAAAAAAATTCTGGAAGATATCCAGCTATTCCATAAACCAGCAGAAAACAGAGCTGCTGCTGTGGAATTCCCCCTATAAGAGCACACTTTTAAAAACACAAATAAGATATCTTGGGGTTCAAATAACAAAGGATATTGATAAGATTGCTCAATTAAATTTCGAGAAAACCTTGAGCAGTGTAGAACAGCAAATGCAGGCATGGGAGAAATTTCCTTTGTCAATTATAGGTAGATCTAACCTATTAAAAATTTCGATCCTACCTAGGTTTACCTTCCTTTTTGACACTATCCCCCTAGAATTCCACAATGCTTGTTTTAAGAAAGCACAAGCGCTCTTCTCCTCATTAATTTGGGGAAGGAAGACCCCTAGAATTTCGCAAAGGAAATTTAGGAGGAAAAAATCTAATGTTGGCATAGCTACACCGTATCTTTATCGCCACTATTGTGCTTTCCATCTCAAAAGCTTTTGCCAACTTCTCAACAATTCCCAGGCATATTTTTTATAGCCTTAACTAAGCCATATAATCCTCAAGCCGACTAATTCTTTTAAAATTTTGCCACCCCAAATTCTACAAAAAGGTCAGGCTGACGATTCTTACTGCTGCCCTAAAAGTCTGGGTTCAAGCAAGGGCATTACTGGATATACCGTACTACAATCAAGCATCACCAATTTGGGACTCCACGGGCACCCCGGCATGTTTGCAAGACATTTTGACCCTACCAATAAGTAGAGCCGAGATAGCTAAATAGGGAGAGCTAATAGTGGAAAAAGATTTAATCCCATGGTGGTGTTTTTCTGCTCTAACAAACAACACCGTCTCAAGATTTAAGTACGTGCAAATCCTCGGCTGGTCAAGATCAATCAGAAATGAACTAGAAGGAAATGGGGAATAAAATTAATCGCCACTAGATCAACCCGAAAGGAAGTGGCAGCATGGTATTGGCTTTTGATTGAGACTGGAGATAACAAAGCGATCCCATATACAGAAAGCTGGAAGAAAGACATGCCGGATGAAGACCTCGACAGTCTCGGGCAAGTATCCATGACTACCCTTTGGTCATGTGTGAAAGCTGCCCCTCTGAAAAGAAACTATCTTTTTAATGTCAATAAGGCTTACTGGACACCTTCGAAACTCTCAAAAATGGGGGACGGAGCGACAAGGAAGTGCCCGAACTCTGGTGACATCAACGCAAACAAGGTACACATCTTTTGGCAATTTGTCCTTCGATCAAGCTCTTCTGGGATCATGTCAGTAATATTATTTCGGAAATTATGGGTGGAAGGGTGGGGCTAACCACATCAACAGTGATTTTCGGGGTATGTGTAAAAGAGATGGAAAATCAGGTATTTTCAAGGGACCAGAGGGCACTACTCTTTGTCTTAATGCTCTTGGCATGTCAGGAAATCTGCATTAAATGGGTTGTACCTATCCCCCCACTATATCAGAATGTATAAGCTCAGTGCAACGTATCTCAACTCTTGATCATGCAAGTAAAAGGGGTAAAAAACAAGGTTTTGGGATCTGTGGGATAGTTAATTTATATATTTTGCCTCTATTTAAGCTAGTTTTATACTGCTTTACACTGTCTTTGGTTGCTTTTCTTTCTTTATTGTGTGTTTTTAATGGCAGGATGCCTTTTTTTCTCTCTGGTCCAATGATTATAAATTGGCTCGTTTGGCTGAAAGGACAGAAAACTAGCTAAGGCTAGATGGGAGTGGCCTACATAGAGGAGGAGCCTTGTTTTTTTCTATAAAAACTGCTGTCATAGATAAATACCCGGGGCCAGACTAACATTCCCTTCTTTGATAAGTGACTGGGTATTTTTTCTTCCTTACCACTTTGTGCAGTGGCTTGCAGTCTTTTGATTAAACTAGCTATATTCTCCAAACCTACGAGCTTTCTTTGTTAAATGATGGCTAAAATTAAAAAAAAAAAAAAAGATGATTTATATATTGTGTGTTTGAAAATATCACTTTTAGAAAGTGGCTATTTTCTTGCTTAGCCATCCTGTGTGCCTCTGCTGGTTTGTGGATTGACTGTCTGGCTTTTGAGTGACAGGGGCTGGGGATGGACATTCTCCCAGACCACCACTGGTGGGGGGTTGATGTGTGTCCTGCCTTTCCTTAATGAGTCAGGGCTGGGCTGAATAGACCTGGGCTAAATAGACCTGGGCTACATTCAGAGTAGTGGGAAGAGTTTCAGAAGCACCTGAATATGCTTTGTCTCCCTTGCACAATGCTGTCTCCACCTCCTGCCGGGAAGCTAGACCAGAAAGACAAAAAGAAACTGAGTATAAATATTGGGGCTCAGACCCCAGAACTTTAGATTACTGCTGAACTAAGGAACCTGCCAGGAAGAAGAGCTAGAAAAGCTGTCAGGAGGAACTGTCACTTTGATGTGTGCTCTGCTGTGTTGGCCTGCTGCTTTCTGCTTCTGTCTTGGACAGGGAAAGGACTGGATTGTTCTTTCATCATCCTGCTGTTAGAGTTTTCTCCAAGGGCTTGAAGTAGAGCTTGCCTCCTGTTGGAAGTCTGAGGGTGATGAAAAACTTCAGAGAACTCATTTGAATCGAGGGACCTGCCAAGAAGAAGAGCTGTAAGAACTGTTAGGAGGAGTACTGCCCCTTTGCTGTGTTTCTTTTCTGGGTTTTTCCTGCAGTTGCTGCTTCTTCTTTGGATAATAAAAGGGAAGACGTGGCTTGGCAGTTCGGGCTGGACTGTTCTCATGAGGAACAGGGTCAAGATTGATTTGCATATGGCCATGTCTGAACTGGGGTGGCTTGGTGAGCAAAATAGCGATGGATTAAACCCAGATCTGTGACTGGGGATGAATGTTTTGCCATTGTGCAACATTCCGTCCATCATCTTGTGTGGTTTGCTGTTCACCCTATGTGGAAAGGGTATGCCAAGATGTGGGTTCCGTGCTCACTAAGCCACTGTAGTCAAGCTATCCTAGCTGAAGACGGCTGATAGCCAGAAACCGGGCCTACGATGCTTGATTCCGGTCCAGGGAAGACATGGCTTGGCAGTTCGGGCTGGACTGTTCTCATGATGAACAGGGTCAAGACTGATTTGCATATGACCATGTCTGAACTGGGCTGGCCTGGTGAGCAAAATAACGATGGATTAATCCCAGATCTGTGACTGGGGGTGAATGTTTTGCCATTGTGCAACATTCCATCCATCATCTTGTGTCAGTCAGTCAAAACACTTTATTTCGATTAATTAAAATAATAAAAAGACAAGCATAAACATATGTACATATATATACACATCATTTTTTACAGAATTCAATCATCAGATATATGTACAAGGGATAAGAAGAGATAAAAATAGATGTAATCACAAAAAAGTCAAATATAGACGTAGTACATATTTCATAGTATAATATACCTAGCAACCCATACTCAACAAAAAGTATAAAGTGCAAAGTGCAGTTAAATAGAAACACATCAGTAAGATTTAACCTACTTTATCTACTTTATCTAACATATTCTTTCTCCGGACTGCGGCCACCAGAAAACTAGCAACACAAAACATGTCACGGGGGCAGCTTAACCTCTGTGAATACAAGAGGTCTGGTCTAACTTGCATAAAGCCACCCTCCTTCAGGATCGGTAACAGGAATTTGCCTCGCATTTCCTGATAAAATTCACAAAACATAATAAAATGCATCGTATCCTGAACTGAAAAATTATCACATTTACAAGGATAACTGTTTTCTGGTTTACCCCAGGTTGGGAAATCCCCCAGAGTAAGGTGTATTAGATTAAAGCGGAACTTTGACAGGAGCTGTCTATGAAAAGGGCGATTAACTATATTCAAATAAGGCTCAATTGAAGGAGATGTTGATAATAAAAAATTAGCTCTCACAGACACTTTCTTAAGTTCCCGCTCCTCTCGTTCAACACTAAGCATGTTAAGAAAATGTGTCTTTATCCAGCCAACGTCCTCCCTTCTAATACAATTAGGGGTAGTATAAATCTCGGGGCGACCTAGATTTGTAAACATTGTTTTCAAATACAAAAGCCAGGGGATCGTGTTCGCCCTATCTAGCGCTAAACAATCCACCAGGATTTGATGATTTAGGGTTACTTCCTGGTTTAGCCAGGTCTTAGCCCAGCAAGTTAGAGGTGCCAGTCTAAGCTGGTCCGTCACATATCCTAGTCCTAACTCAGTGTGAACTGAATAGGTGGGTGAGGACTGTGGCAGACCCAGCAATGATCTTAAAAACTTATTTTCACCAATTTGAATTTTTTCATGAGATGTATAGCCCCAAATACAAGAACCATAGGACGCTATAGCGAGGCATTTAGATTTATATATGTGGAGAAGAGCCTCAATGGGTTTTGCCCCTAGCCTTTTAGCAAACCCCAGAACTGCCAAGGTAGATCTGATCAGAGCATTACTTTTGTGGATCTGCTGAGGTCCCCATGTCCCCCTTTGATCGAACAAAACCCCTAGATAAGTAAATATTGGAACCCTAGAGATAACTATGTTCTTACAGTGAAAGGTTTTCATTTTTTGGGACCTACAATTTTTGCCCACCACCATAATGTGTGATTTTTTGGTATTGACTTTTAGGTCTAGGGACTCCATGAACTCTCCAAAAGAATCTAGTAGCTTCTGGAGCCCATTTCCAGTCCTTGCCAGAAGGACCGCATTGTCCGCATATAAGAGAACCGGTATCAGGGATTCTCCTATATGCGGCATATCCTGTGTAGCTCGCTCTAGGCAACCCCCCAGGGCATTGATGTACAAGGTGAACAATAGGGGGGCCAAAATACAGCCTTGTCTCACGCCCCTCCTAGAGCTAAAATAGTTTGTACATCTTCCCTCCTGGTTTACCCTCACTGTTGCAGACAAATCAGTGTGTAAAACCGCTAGAAAATTAACTAGGGCAGGGTCAACACCAATGTCCAATAAGATAGACCACAGTTTCGCTCGATTGACTAAGTCAAATGCCGAGGAGAGGTCCATAAACACTAGGTATAGGGACCCCTCCTTGGCTATCGTATATTTGCCTTTCAAGAGATGATGGTTCATACACTGGTCCAAAGTGCTTCTTTTTTCTCTGAATCCATATTGGAAGTCAGACAGGACCCCTCTGCCATCCAACCACTCCCTGAGTCTCCCCAATACATCTCTCCCCAAGATCTTAACAGACGAATCTATCAGGGAAATGGGTCTGTAGCATGCAGGGTCCCCTCCGACACCCTTTTTAAACACCGGAACAATGACTGACGTTAAACAGGAATCAGGGACCCTACTTTCAGTAATGGCATTAAACACTTTCGTTAAAATCCCTGCACAATAATGAGGGAAATGGCCATAGAAATCAGCCGGGGCCCCATCGGGCCTGGGGCTTTATTTTTGGATATATCCCGTATGGCCTTTTCTATCTCTACCTTATTGAAGGTAATCGGGATTCCAGATGGATTGATGATCGGTTCTTGCCCCAAAGAGCAAGAATCCTGCTCATAGATCCCCTTAAAATGCGTCAACCATTTTTCATCGGGGACAACGCAGTCTAGTGCTGAATTGTTATCCACGGAGAAAAAGGGGTGATTAACGGTAGTCCAAAATTTGTTGCTATCACGTAGCACCTACACAGAGAGGAGTTTTTCCCAGGCCTCTTCCTTAATTTCTTTTTTGCGTTGCATAATTGCCCTTTTATACTCCTTCCTTAGTGCACTAACTGCTCCTTTATTTCTTGGTCTACGTTTCAGCTCCTCAAGGAGAGAGCTATGAGCTTGGGAGCAATTTTTGTCAAACCATCTTTCCACTCTAACAGATGATTTCCCATTTTTGACTCTCAAATCTTCAGCGACTTGCTGGCAAATAGCAGTATAAGCGTCAATTACTGTCGTACTTTGAGCGGTAGAATCAAGGCAGGTTGCCAAATGGGCATCTGTTTTACTAAAAAAATACTCATAAAATACTTCAGGAACTACCTTCGACCATTTAAGCCTCCTACACTGGTCCTTAACTGTCAGGTGCCCAAGTTCCTTCATCAATACATCCTGTGATCCTGTTGCTGCCTCTAAATGCACCTCTAGGGTGACAGGGTTGTGGTCACTAAAAGCGGATGGCAATACTTTATATGACAGAGTACTTAGTAACACCCAATGTGACATAAATATGTAATCGATCACAGTGCCTGACTCTGTACCCTTAAAGGTAACAGTCCTATCTCCCTTTTCATTTACCTCGGGCTCGCTTAGATTCATAGAGGCTAAAAATTCCTCTAAGGCATTGCCATGAATGTTGTGCTCAAAATGGGAATGGGCCACCCCCGGAGGCCCAAAATCATCCTCTATTTGACATTGTAAATCACATAAATGTGTGTTAAAATCTCCCATTAAAATAATTTCAAAAATCGAATTGTGTTTTGCTTTATAATCTGACAGAAAACTATCTAGAGTAGTAATGTGCTGACTCAATAGCACACCCTCCTTAGCGTTATAAAAATTTATCAGAAGGATTTTTGTCTGATTGGGCATCACCCACTCCACAATCAAGAAATTCTTTGAGTCTGTCTCCACCTTGGTGAAAGAACCCCTCAATCTTAATGAAGTTAGAAGGATTAACCCACCTTTTGCTCTACCCGCTATCCCCAGGGTAGCAGGCACAACAAAACTAGTGTACCCATTCAGAAAACAGTACTCTGCAGGGTCCCATGTTTCCTGCAGAGCAATAATATCAAAATCATTTATAAAATCCAACCAAATAGGATCATTCCATTTAGCCCTAATGCCCGCAATATTCCAGCTCACCAATCGACACAGTGTATCATGCTTAACTTAGGTCGAAATATCTAGGGGTTTGTGACTACCATCCGTTAGTCAGTCAATTTCCTCCAAATCTGACATCGGAGCAAAATGCTTGTGCAGAGGTATGTCTTTCCTCCCTACGCTTCCAAGATTGGGCTTAGTGGAGAATGGGTTTGTGGTAGTGGCTACAGTGGGCGTGATAACTCCTCCAATTTTGGGATTGGGGTTAATAGTCAGGCCATTGGAAAGTACAGTGTTTGTCATTAAATCTCTATCATCTGTTGATATGTGTGCAGGAGTGGAGAAATTCCTACCGTGTCTGTTTTTGGGGGGGTAAAAAAATCCCAATGGTAATGGTCTAATACCAGGAGAGCCTAGCTCAGAGGCATCCCAAAACAATCTGTGGGCTATGTTTGGTCTATCAAAATTCACCACCACACAGTCTCCTGGAATGTTTTTGGGAGCGTGCCCCACCCATCTCACTCTTCTAGCCATGATGACATTAGAGGCTATATCAGGTCCCCCACTACTATAGTAAGCACACAGTTTTTTTGAAAGTGTTAATAGCTCATGAGAGGATTCAAACCTACTTTCAGAGAATGCAGGAATCCCTGTAAATACTGCAACTAGTGGGTGAGCATCAGGTGGCAAGTCTAGCTTTTTCCTAGAATATGCGCCCTGATTAAATTTCAATTCCCCATGTCTACCCTCTACCTCTTCCCTTCTTACATTTCCAGAGCTTCCCCTCGCAGTTCTGTCCAAGGGGACACTACCCCCTGGGATGGAAGGCACAGTATTGACATTAGTAGGCACAATATTGACATTAGTAGGCACAGTATTGACATTAGTAGGACCATCATCACATATCATCAATGAATCACCCACCGGGTCCCGGCCCCTAGGTGGGCTAAGAGTACCCATGTGACGGTTAGAGCCCCCTTTCGAGACCCTACCCTCCTTCTTAGACTGGGAATATTCAACCTGCTGCTCCTTATATTCAGTGATAAACTTTCTAATTTGATCAAATTTTTTCCGCAGGCCATCCACACAAATATTAAGGGTATCTACAATATCTTTAGCTATGCCCATCAGTAGAGGTTCCAGTCGGGATGTAAACATTTTTTCCACAAGGGCTTCAAGGTTGTGCATAAGATGTTGATCACTCCTTTGAGGTCTAGATATAGACTTTGAGGGTTTTATACATTTCCTAGAATTCTTTTGTTTCCTCATTTTCCGACGATCAGGAGACCTTTGAAGATCACCGTCAGCCCCCGATAAGTCTATTACAGTGTCATTCTCTATTGGCCCATTGCCCCATTGCCTGGTTCAGGCCCTCTCGTGAATGAGGGCCTGTGTGTTTTGCTGTTCACCCTATGTGGGAAGGGTATGCCCAGATGTGGGTCCCGTGCTCACTAAGCCACTGAAGTCAAGCTATTCTAGCTGAAGACGGCTGATAGCCAGAAACCGGTCCTAGGGTGCTTGATTCCGGTCCAGGGAAGACATGGCTTGGCAGTTCGGGCTGGACTGTTCCCATGAGGAACAGGGTCAAGACTGATTTGCATATGGCCATGTCTGAATTGGGGTGGCTTGGTGAGCAAAATAACAATGGATTAAACACAGATCTGTGACTGGGGGTACATGTTTTGCCATTGTGCAGCATTCCGTCCATCATCTTGTGTGTTTTGGGTAGTAAAAGGACTGGACTTGACTTTCACAACTTGCTGCTGAGTGTTTCCAAGGGCTTGAAGTAAAGCTTTCCTCCTGTTCTGAAGTCTCAGGGACCACAAAGACTTCACCAACCTCTGGGTACTGCCTCTGCCACAGAGAGGGGAAGCAACCAACTCCATCACCGACTCAATCACTGGCTCCATGTCCTGAAGGCACCAGAGTGCACTGCTTCGTCTTGCTCCGCAACCCTGCTCTCAATGACGACCGCTGCCACCGCCACCTTGCCACTGCTTGCACCATGACCTATGGGCACCGCACTCCGCACTGCATACTTTGCCACCTGTAGTGTAGTTCCTAGTTTCCCACTAGGCCCTGCGCATTGGAATAACATAAACAGTAGTATCGACATGGAACTGCTTATATTCCAGGCCTCCACTGACTATGCTAAACTTAATTGGGTGTGTTACCAACTAGCTCAGAGGTCACTGGAAACTTTCTTCTCTGCATGGGAGGTGATCAGCTTCCCTGGCACAGACAAGAAGGGATTCAGTTTTCCAACAACCGTGCAACATGACAACTTTGCTCCTCAGATCAAGAGTCAATCTCTAGGGTCGTGTGAAACAATAGACAGGTATTTCACTCAGTCAGTTTAGTGCAGTTTGCTTTCACGAGATGTAGAGAATAGAGAGACGGGCGTTTGTCAATAAAGGGTTAACATTTATTGAACAGTCTTTCTTCTCGTACAAGAGAAATGTATTGCCACAATTGCAAGACTTGTTATTATAAAAAGTACGTACAGTAAGATAAGTATTGCGAAATAGAACTGTAAAAGCATTGATATGGTTTCTTAGCCATACAATGGTTTAAAAGTAATAAAACATATATACAGTCATATATACATTAGGCTAACATACTCAACTGGTGCTTCTAACTAAGCCTACCCCAGTGTGCCTGACCTAAGCCTACACGTGGAAGGGGAGTAAGTAAGTAGCTTTAAGTTAAGTTGGTTTTGCCAAGGTTTGTTTCAAGAATTCTCGTCTAAGGGTTTAGTCAACACCATACCTCTGAATAGAATGATGGAGGTTTGGTATCTCCTTCAGGGGTCACTCTCGATATCCCAGTCACCCGCAAGGGTAGACCGGAAACGCCGGAGCTGGATTTCTCTGTAGGAGAAAGGCAGCAGCTCTTCTTCAGCACGTCGAGAGGAGGAGGCGGGGACAGCATCCGCGGGCAGCTGGAATCTCCTGGATGTCTTCGCAGAGGGACGGCTGTTCAGCTCCTAAGCGTACTGCACCATCGTTCGCGCTTTAGCAGCGATAATGGTATCAGTAGCTTCACCACCAAGGGACAGCAGGCTGCAGCGACAGGGTGCTAGCTTCACCAACACGGGGTCTTGCAGACAGCTGGCAACAGCAACAGTAGCTCCTTGCTTAAGGCAACGTTGGTAATATTTATACCTGACAGGTGCCGGGTTTGACGCAAGTTTGCTGGACATAAGACGTCAATTAAAGATGTCACTAGGAAGTGATAGTTATCAGTTGCTCATTAGAGTTCCATTACTAATCAAAACACAGCAAGCGGGGATTTCCAGGTTTGCTGAGTTTTTATCTTGTTGAAGAACTCGGAGTGTTAATCTAGGAATATCAGATAGTGACTTCTGCTCTGTCATTGCACTAATTGGTCGCAAAGGAAGTGGCAGAGAGCTATGCTGGAATGTGGCTCTGTTCGTGTGAGGCCAGAGATGACTTTTCTGAATATCGCACTTGAACGGTTATGCCAATATAGGGAATAAATGGATTTATAGCCGAATAGGGGCATAAGGTCACAGTATCGATCAGGAACCTAGATAAACACGCAACACCCACTCCACGGGTTCATGTCCATCAAAATTACTAAAACTAAAGCAATTAGATGCATGTGTAACATTGCCCACCCCAAAATACATAAATGCATTCGAAATAGGCGTACTTGTAATACATGAAATTTAGGTACTGTACGTTTTTTAAGCATAGACATCATTCAAAAAATTATTGCATATGAAATCATTGAACGATTATGCAAAAGGAATTACACATAAAGTATCTCTGACAGAAGAAGGGCGAGATAAATCATCACATATAAATGCATTGTAATAACATGTGCTAGAGGCTGATGTAATGTTGTTATGTTGTGATGTGTTTAGAAATAGAAGTGTGAAGCTTCTGTCCTCTAAGAATAGTTTTTACGTTAAGCAAAGAATTGTTTGTGCCAAAAAGGTCAATATTAAAAATGTCCAATTCAAAAAGAATTATTGCTTGAACGGGGAAGTAGAGTTCCAAAGCTTTTTGCAGTTTTTGTTGATCAAAACTGAAGGCCGAATTCAGAGTTCATGGGAACGCTGTGTGTCGGAAAGCTTCTTAAAAGTTATTGTTTCTGTGCGGGTGAGAACATCGTATCAGACAGGCTCTCAAAAAATTGGTCTACAAAATCAGGTGACAGTTCAACCAAATTAGATAGCGCTGTAACTTGGCAGGTGTGAGAATGATTGCTGTCATCGTAGTCAGGAGCAGCAATGCTCACAGATGGCCGTACCTGGGTGATGCTGCTTTTGTCGCTTGCTCCACTGTTACCACCTAGTCGTAGCACAGGAGTCTCCACAAATGCCGTCATCAGGATTGGTAGCCGCTGGGGACAACACAATGCGTGAGCCGTTATTGGACTGAGCAAAGTATCGACGTCCATTGGTACTGCTGATGGAAGTGAAAGACAGATGTCCAACACGCATTCATCTCCGCAAAGCATACATCTTAGTACCGGTAAGATACAGTTCTGCCATATAGGTCTGAATGAAAGGAACCAGGTCATGTTTAGATCTCTCAGCCTGGCCAATCCAAGGACGTTAGTTATCCTGTCCCGGTAGCGCATTGATAGGATTGTCTCTTCCATTCCCATGGGAGCTATGTCTGAGTTTTGGCTTGCCATAACGAAGCAGGAGGGTCAAAAATAAAATCCCTGCTACAAGTCCCAAAAATAATGGTATGCCGCCAAAAACAGAGTGTACAAAATTAGGAACGATTCCCAAAATTGCCTGGAAGGGTGTTAGCAGTCCCGTAAAGACTGTCTTAAATATGCCTGGGATGCTTAAGGCACTAGACATGTTAAGGAGTTGGCTCAACATTTCTACGAAATGCACGGGGCAATTTGTTGATAAAAGGTCATGAACTTCAGTAGCTGTCCTTGCAACTAGAAGATCATACGTCTCTTTTGATGACGCTATAGGCACTGTTGTCTGTAAAAGTACAGATTTCATTTTGCTTAATGTATCAATTCATATAGAATAGAGATTCAGATGAGGCCAGATGGGAGTCACTGTGTCTGCAGGCCCACTTGGAAACAATGCTTGCATACAGCATTTGACCATGGATGGTACTTTTACTAGATAACTTTTCCCTGGCACGAGGCCACAACATCTGTGATCCGTTCTAAGAATGTAACTCCCGTTTGAAAGTTGCATAAAGAAGGGCTCTATCTGAGTTGCAGGTGTGACTAGCTGGTGGCATGAAAGGTTGTTAGAATTTCCATCACATGCTCCGTGTAAATTAATACCCTGACACAAAAGTATACCGCTTAGTGAATGTTTACAGTTGTCACCACTAAGAAATACATTTTTGTCGCTGTCACTATAGCAAGAATGAGTGTATGGTAATTTCCATTCAGATTTTACATATCCTTTACCCAATAGTTCATACTGGCCAGCAGGTATGTATTCAAGGCACTTTTTAAATCGGAAAGTTGTTATCAGAATGGTGATAATTCCGTGTATTATCCATTCAATGACAGGACTCTCTGACATTGTCAATGGTAATCTCTCGAGTTTTTCGATGCTCAGGATTGTATAGTCTGCTCCTTTCTGTGCCAAACTGATCTGTTTATCAGTAAGGTTAAAACTGGAAAAAAATGACGTTGTGTTGATTAAACGCCAAGGCACATAGCCTGAACGAAGATTTTGCAGCGTCCAGCCTAATTCTATAATAGAACGCAATTGAGACTGGCCATGTTGTAACATTAGCAAGTCTCTGTCTATCACATCAAAGGCAGATGATACAATATTGTCCAACGAATATATTCTGGAAGACAGAGTCATTAACCCATTGTCTACTACAGAAAGTGATTTCTCCAAATTAATACGATCAATTTCTCGTATTTTTTCAGCAGTTTCAATTTGTTTGACTTTCCAAGCCTTGTTGTAAGCAGCATAGATGCTGGTCGCTATGAAACGCTTCTGACGCTGTTTGCGTGGTCCAAGAATGAAATCGCGCAAATCAGCACCATCTTTTAGTAAAGACAAGTGTTGCTTAATTTCAGCCAGTGTGGATGTTGTTAGCCATTCAAGGCAGAGTTTCCCTACACTGTATGTTGTTATAATCCCTGGATGTTGTCTCTGGGAATATCTCGAGTCTAATCTGGTCATTTTTAACCCCTGTGTTTTGTTCAGGAATCTATCTTGACAGCTATTTGTGTCTGTAGGCCAGAATAACCATTTTTTCCAATCAGGATGTGTTCTGTTGAAATGTAAAATTTGTGACACGTCTAACTCAATATCTGTGGTTGCATTCTCAGGTATTGGCTTTGGTATAGACGGTGTTTTAAGGTCTTTGATCTTAGCTAGGCCAAGACAAGATGTTTGGTGTATTGTGTCATTTAAAAACAACATTTGTTCTGGTATCATGCAGGTTCTAAATAGTGCTTCAATGCCTTGCACCTGCCAATCTTTTGTACCCCAAATTGTTTTCGTTTCAATATTATTTTTCCAATAATCAAAACCAAATGTCATCATTTTGTCATAAAATGCTTCTGAATATATCAATTTAGAATTTGTCAGCATTGTTTTCATTCCTGTTTTATCTAACAGTTTGTAATAAAACGTTTCTGCATTACTTAAAGTAGTGATCCCCATAGTGGGTGTAACAGAATAACTGCTCATAACTAGATGAACCTTGTAAATAATCATGATCTGTGAATCTAGCTGACATTACTAAATCAGACATCATGTCATTAATACTGTTAAAGTCCCAATCATCAGAGAATGTACTAGGTGTCACAAAGTCACTTAAGGAAACCTTTAGTTGATGAGGATACTTCAGGATTTCGACCGGACCATATATCTCGTAGTCTGTTTTCTCCCATACTACCCCACCAGGTATTGGAATTGCTGTGACATTTACTGTTGACAGTTCTCTTTTCTTAACGTGGGATGATCTGTGTGGTTTCAGGACTAGGTTGATGTTCTGACTTGCTGTTTCCATTCGATTGTAATGAACTTTCCTAAAATTAAAACTAAAATTAGGCAGAGTAGGAGTATGAATACCCCTGAAATAATCCAATGCTCAATCAACGGTGAATCCAGATATAATTCTTTGATTTGTTGAAGGAGTCCCAATGTATTATCTTTAAAATACTTTTTTGTTTCTGGCATCACTTTGGGGTCGTTTTGATCTTCAGAGAAGTTGTCGAAATTGATGAAATAACCAGAGGCAGTTCTGTCAATTGATGGGATTGTTCTTTCAATCTGTCTCATTAGTGTAGACTGGTGTTGTTTCTTGACGAACTGTTTCAATCTGTGTCTCAAGAGGCACGAGTTCCATGGCATTATTGCATAGTCCTTCATTGTGCACTGCAGGCTGATCGAATGTGATTAGTCTTTCAGTTTGAACCTCTTGGATTGTTGCAAGTTTGGGTATTCTGTTGTTTCTTGGGAGTCCACTGGGCCTACTGTTGATTATAGGCCACATGTTTGTGGTTTTACCAGATCGATAGACACGACTCTGTTCTCCTTTTTACCAGCAAGGGGCGGTAGCACAACTGATCTTGTTCCAGTGACTGCCAAGACAGGTACTGCTTTTCTGTAAGAAGGCCCAAATTCCTTCTTAACCGCGATCTTTTCTCTGACTAGATCCCCAATCTTTGGAATCCAGACAGGCCTTGCTGGGGCTGTTGCTGGTGGTGCCTCGTCAGTGGTACTTGGCTGTTGCTTTAACTTTATGTTGCTTAAGGATTTTCTTGTTTCATTCAGTTCCTGTAAAACAGCCAAACGATCTTTGATGTCAAAGTTTGTTGCTTTTTCTTGTACCACTGACATCTGACTATCGAGGTCCTGAATACGCATTCTAATTCCGAACAATAGTTCGTATGGGCTGAAACCTTTTAGAGAATTTCTTGGCATGTTGTTAAGACTAGTCTGGACACTTATTAAATGTTTGACCCACCCAGCGCCTGCACCTAATACCTTCGCTGTTATAGATTGCTTTATGTCACGGTTTTTTCTTTCTACCACACTATTCCCTTTGGGGTGCGACGGACAAGAATACCGCAACCCAATTCCCATGCTAGCCATGGCCTCCTTATAAGCTCGAGAGCTAAAAGCAGGACCCTGGTCAGAAGGGAACCTGGTAATTGCGTATGTGCCGATATGGACTCGCAAATCTTTTATAACCGTTCTAGCGTCAGCCGAGCGCTGGAGGCCTCATTTTTTAAGTGCTTTTAGCCTTAACTGTTAATAGGACGCAGGGTGGGGTGTAGGCAGCGTTACGCTCTTTCTGATTGGTAGCCGGTAGCAAGGTTCGCTACTGCGATCCCTATTGCAGTTTTCACAGTTGTTTGCATATATTTGGTGTTCTACACTCATTCCCGGCCACCAGAATACTGATTGTAATTCAGTCAGTGATTCCTTGATCTCTCTGTGCCTAGGACCCAAACCCATATGTGCGTCTGCTATTAAAAATATTCTCCTGTTCGTGTTTGGAATTACTCTGTCCTCCACTCCAGGGATTCGAGCAAAAGGAACGGAGTTTGTATCTATTACGTATGCATAATTGAGTGGATAGTTTACGGGCAGTGCTGCACAGTCGCCTTTTACGGTCGGTTTTACTGCCAGCATGGTTTCCCCGTCTATGTATTTATCTGTACGCTTTTTTGTGGCTACGGAAGCCGGTTTAGGTGCTTCCGCTGTGGCTGTATTAGCCAATGAATTCCCTTCAACGTGAACGCCATCACGTTGAAGACTCTGTGCGTGAATCACGTGAGTCTTTTGTAGTTCTTTGTGTAAAAGAGCTACCTGTTTCCAGAGCATTTTATGCTTTATTGTGGCACCTGTGTCATCTTTATAGTCGTTTTCGATCCAACTCTGCAGTTTATTGTTGTAAGAGTTGACGCAAAAATGAGAATCGCACACTATAAGTGTCGGGAATTCGCGTTCTGCATTTTCGAGCGCCATCTTTAAAGATCTGATTTCAGTTCTCTGAACCGAACAGTTTCTTACAGATTCAGTTTTTGTTACTTTCGGTCTGAATTTACCGCACAGCCAACGACCTTTAATAATCGCACATGCTGCATCGTAGGATTTTCTCTCTACGTTGAAATGCTGTACAGAGCTATCTGTATATATTATACAGGCGTATTGTGGGAGAGGCAGAATTTCGATTGGCAGAGGATATTCTTCTTCATATTCTAAATCATTCAGTTCTTCAAATTGCGGGGCGAAATAGTATTTCACATCTCCCGCTCCTAGAGAATCTATACACTGTATCCATTTCGGATCCAGTGACACTGTAGGCAGGTTTACTGGGCTGAATAGCGCTTCGAAGGCGGATTCCGCTGTAAGGATATTAATCCGTTTGCCGTGTGCTAGTTCTCGTTCATTTGCTAATGCGATTTGCACTGCTTTCACAGTTCTTTCTGTGTGACTGAATGTTTTTTCTGCTTGTGTGTACAAGTGAGATTTAATTGAAATTGGTACCTTTTCTCCCTCATTAGAGGTTAGGTATGTGAATCCGCATCTTCCTGGGATGACTCGGATTACAAGATCGATCGTGTTGTCACGTGTATCTAATTTTGTTTTTGCTAACATGTCTGTTTGCAGTGATCTCAAAATTTCTGTGTGTTTTTGAGTCCAATTGATTTGTTTAAAATCAGGTTTAATTAGTTCGTAGAGAGGTTTAACCCTCTCTGCGTAATTTAGGATGTAAGTTCTTCCGAAATTCAGAAAACCTACTATGGATTGTAAATTCTTCAGCGTTTTTGGAGCTGGGAGTACAGCGCACTTCTCTAAGAAGTTGTCCGCTAGGCTTTTCCCTTCACTTGATAATTCGTACCCCAAAAATAGTACTGTCAGATGGGCAATTCGGGACTTTTTAAAGTTGAATTTGTAACCCTCTGCTGCGAACCCAAGTATAATGGTGTTCACTCTTTTCAAGTGAGTATCCAAGTCGTCGTCTGTGAGATAGATATCATCTACGTAAGATAATGCCTCATCATCATAGATTTGTAGTAACTCTGTTACCCTAGCTGAGAATAGTCCTGGGCTGTTCTTGAACCCCTGTGGGAGTCGACAGAATTTTTGTGCGACCCAAATGCAGAGAAAGCGGTCAAATATCTGCTTTCTGGTGCAATGTTTTGACAAAAGAAACCATTAGATATGTCTAACGTCGTTTTATATTTTTTCCTAACTATGTTATTCATTAGGGCTGCACTATGCGAGTTTTGTACTGCAAAAGTTTTGCAACATGTATTTAGGTGTCTGTAGTCCAAAACTAGACGATATGAATTGTCTGGCTTGGAGACAGGAAACAAAGGATTGTTCGTTTGAGAGGTGCATGTTTCAATCACCCCCTGGTACTCAAGTTGATCTAAGATCTCCCTGACTTGTTTTTTAGCTTCTTGCTTTATGGGATACTGCCGTTGGGCAGTTGGTTCACTTTTTAATTGGACTTTGTGAGGAGGTGAATCCTCATCCCATCCTACATGATTTTTATACAATGCAGGTGCCTGGGCCACTGCCCATTTCCTTGCATATGTATATTTTTTGTGAATCGGAATGTGATTCGAGAAGGCTGTCATAACTTCTTCGCCACGAGGGCACTCCCTGACAAACTCTGGGGGCCAATCTTTTTCAGCTAACAGAATATCATAGCCTTTTGAGAGGTTATCCCAAAATAGACCCCTAATTTTCCTAGTCTTATCACCCTCTATACGCAATTTTATTTCGTATATTTTATGGGGCTCGCTAAGTCTGGTGTCGGCAGTTTCAACCTGAATGTATTCATTCGTGTCCACTGTCTCCAGATGACTCATCAAGATCTTGCGCGCTATACTGATTTCTGCTGCACTGTCCAACATTGTCAATGCCCACTCCCCGTTTTTCAACTGTGTCCTCAGTATTCTCGGCATGGTTGATTACTCTAATACTGGCTACCTTCTTTTTCTGAAATTGAGATTTTTTACTCTGAGCAGGTTCCTTGTCTTTGGACTTGGTGTGCTCTCCTGGGTCTGACCGTCCTCTTCTTTCCGAATTCTGTGGAAGAGATCGAGAGGGACGTGTATCAATACTTTGATATCTATCAGGTTTTTTCAGATTATCCCTATTTCTAAGGTTATATCTTTTTTCAGAGGGCTCCCGCTGGGGAGACTGGCGTTCTCGAGTCGGAGTTCTTTCCCTCCGTCGAGGAGACCTTCCTCTGGACTGGAAAACTTTTTCCTTGGGAGTGGATTGTTTATTTCCATCCCAGCTCTTTTTAGGAGTGTTTAAATTATTTTTAATAAATAATTTTTCAGGATTTTCGAGCAGTTGGGGCTTTACCGGTTTCCCACCCAAGCTGTCTCTACCTAATTCTTCATAGCATTTTTCTATGATTTTTGCAAGCTCAACAGGATCTTTTATATCTGTTTCCTTCAACTTCTGGCGAATCGCCACAGATGCTGCTTCTCCTTTAATGTTGGCTAATAATATAGCCGAGACCTGCTTGAAGTCTTTCAGTAATTTCATACCTAGATTTAAAGCGGGCTCTGGACCGAATTCATTTTGAATCTGTTTTAGCACTTCTGGTACTACCGCCATAGACGGAACACCGTGTCTTTTTGTGTAAATGGAAGCAAAGACTGTACCCCAAGTGTCACAGTCCTCCACATGTGGTGCGATTCCCATAGGAAGGCAGATTGTCAAGATTCTGTGTTTCTCTATAGGGGTAGTATCAGGAAATACTGCCTCTATTTGAGTGATTTTCTGTGCTAACCAGAAAGGAATTTGTTCCAGTTTTACGGGTGTTTTACCAAGACATGACTGTATGTTCTGTGGTGTGATTTTATTTGTGTTCCCCTGATGAGGGGTCAGCTGTGGTACATTAACAGCTGGTTGGACTGTTGCAGTCCGCATTACATATTGGACTAATTGCCTATGTATTTTTATTAGTGTTTTTAGCTGTACTAACAGCTCTTCTTTAGACATTTTTACAATGTCAGGATGTGGTGTGTAGCTGGCTAGAACCGGCCACGTGGCTCCTGGTCTACCTAGTGGACCGAGCCTAGTTATGTGATCATTGTGTTTTAGGGCGCCATTAAACCAGAGCAGGTGCTCTTGAAATTTAAGTGGAATTTCAATCTCCTCGAAAGGAGCGTACTCTTCCGGAGGTTTCTCTATTTTGTAATAGTGAAACTCTTTTGTTCTAGCGTTTACCGCTGGAAAGTTTATCCATGAATAGAATACCTCTGTCTGCCGATATTCGTGAGCCTCTATCACAAAAATTACTGTACCACCTTGAGGTGTCAGTCCGTTTTCTATAAGTTTTAAAGTTATAGATCTTCTTAAGTGGACCGGGATGATTATTGCATCCGGGTCTGTGTGTTCGGGACCTTGCTGAGTCGCATCTGCTGCGGCCCCAGTGGTTCCGTTATTCTCTGGCATTGTAAAAAATGCAAGGTTTGCAGAGTAGGTCTCCAAGGAGACAAAGATTAGGTGCACAATATTTTGGAACACTGTATACTTCAACGTTGAATAAACCAGAGCTTTACATAGGAATCTCTTCCTACTGAGTTCGGGCGGATTTTAACCTTTCACCCACTCCAGACGTCTATTGGAGTATTTACGGGAGAAAGGGGTCTGTGTGAAATATGCACAACTGAGTTACTCTAACGTCTTGCGTTAGTTTATCGCCTTACCAAACGTTTGGGCGCCATGTAGTGTAGTTCCTAGTTTCCCACTAGGCCCTGCGCATTGGAATAACATAAACAGTAGTATCGACGTGGAACTGCTTATATTCCAGGCCTCCACTGACTATGCTAAACTTAATTGGGTGTGTTACCAACTAGCTCAGAGGCCACTGGAAACTTTCTTCTCTGCATGGGAGGTGATCAGCTTCCCTGGCACAGACAAGAAGGGATTCAGTTTTCCAACAACCGTGCAACATGACAACTTTGCTCCTCAGATCAAGAGTCAATCTCTAGGGTCGTGTGAAACAATAGACAGGTATTTCACTCAGTCAGTTTAGTGCAGTTTACTTTCACGAGATGTAGAGAATAGAGAGACGGGCGTTTGTCAATAAAGGGTTAACATTTATTGAACAGTCTTTCTTCTCGTACAAGAGAAATGTATTGCCACAATTGCAAGACTTGTTATTATAAAAAGTACGTACAGTAAGATAAGTATTGCGAAATAGAACTGTAAAAGCATTGATATGGTTTCTTAGCCATACAATGGTTTAAAAGTAATAAAACATATATACAGTCATATATACATTAGGCTAACATACTCAACTGGTGCTTCTAACTAAGCCTACCCCAGTGTGCCTGACCTAAGCCTAACACGTGGAAGGGGAGTAAGTAAGTAGCTTTATGTTAAGTTGGTTTTGCCAAGGTTTGTTTCAAGAATTCTCGTCTAAGGGTTTAGTCAACACCATACCTCTGAATAGAATGATGAAGGTTTGGTATCTCAGGTTGGTCTCCAGTTGGCCCTTCGTTTTCCTGCTGTAGCTAATTTGCAGTTTAGCTGTTTGGTTGAGGTATTTTGTGCTTTGGTCTTCACGGACGGCCTTTTTAATACATTAGACTTGAGGTCTCACTGAAGACTTTGTTGCTTTTGGGCACAGGCTATTTGATGAGCCTAGTATAATGTATAGTCCATATTTATAACCCCAGGGTGACATACAACTACAGATTGTGTTATTAGATAGGTTATTTTTACCGATTGCAAACACACTTAGAGGTTACCACTTATGTATTCTGCTCATGCCTTTTGATATTACAGGCATTATAGCCTTAGGTATTGTCCATGGCCTTAAGTGTAGGTTCCGTAAGGTTGTAGGGTGATGGTACTAGCACACGTGTGTTGGGTTAGGGTGTAGAGCAATTGGCTTGGTTACTATAGAGCTGTGCACTCATGGTTTCCTTTTTTCTACACTGTAGAGCGGGGCCTCATACTCCCGAGCGGTTGCCGGGTGAGGTGAGGTCTTCACCCACACAAGGCTGGGTGAGTAGCACTATGAGGAAATGCCTCATATTGTTTGAGCTATTAAGCTTTTCATATCACGCTGAATGTAATTCATTCATGCCAGTGTGTACAGCCTGTGCAGCTTATGTGTATTTATATGTTTGTATTATTGATCTATGGTGTTGTTGTAAAACAAACTCTGGTGTTTTTCTAGGAAGAAGATGTTCTACTTCCTTTCCAGTGGACATCCAAATGTGATAGTTCCTGGTAGATATGTATCTATTTATCAGTACATTGTTTTGTGTTGATGTAACATTTTCAACCATGTTTGCAGTAGCATTTTCTAGTCATGGTCCTGAAGAAAGCCGGGGTAATGCCCCTTGGGCTGAAACATGTCGACCGATTCATACTTCCCCATAGGGTAATCTTATTACTCGGCGTGTTTTTAACTCTTGGCACAAGGAATGTGTTTTGAATACTTTACAACACCCTGGTAGTCAATTTTATTTCACTATTATCATTTAAGCACTGCACTTTAGTAAAACATCACTCCATGTTGAATATCACGGCTAGTCTTCTGACATCCTTATCCATATCGACACTACATGGTCGGTTTGGTTTTTTGGAGTGATCAGTGATATCCCACATGACGCAAAATCCACCATAACGGGTGGTCTGATGGGATTCATCTAGCATGTGACTCTCAACATCATATGTTCATGCATGCATGCATCTCTTGCACCTTCGCTAGTATAGGCACACACTTTTTCCAGACCTGGTCTGCTCTGTTGTGTGGTACATATCGTAGTTTGGGGTATGAGCAGACAGGTCATTAAATATTCCCCTTGACCCTCCATATACTTGTTTTGTTTTTGATGGTTTGGTATCTCCTTCAGGGGTCACTCTCGATATCCCAGTCACCCGCAAGGGTAGACCGGAAACGCCGGAGCTGGATTTCTCTGCAGGAGAAAGGCAGCGGCTCTTCTTCAGCGCGTCGAGAGGAGGAGGCGGGGGACAGCGTCCGCGGGCAGCTGGAATCTGCTGGATGTCTTCGCAGAGGGACGGCTGTTCAGCTCCTAAGCGTACTGCACCATCGTTCGCGCTTTAGCAGCGATAATGGTATCAGTAGCTTCACCACCAAGGGACAGCAGGCTGCTGCGACAGGGTGCTAGCTTCACCAACACGTGGTCTTGCAGACAGCTGGCAACAGCAACAGTAGCTCCTTGCTTAAGGCAACGTTGGTAATATTTATACCTGACAGGTGCCGGGTTTGACGCAAGTTTGCTGGACATAAGACGTCAATTAAAGATGTCACTAGGAAGTGATAGTTATCAGTTGCTCATTAGAGTTCCATTACTAATCAAAACACAGCAAGCGGGGATTTCCAGGTTTGCTGAGTTTTTATCTTGTTGAAGAACTCGGAGTGTTAATCTAGGAATATCAGATAGTGCCTTCTGCTCTGTCATTGCACTAATTGGTCGCAAAGGAAGTGGCAGAGAGCTATGCTGGAATGTGGCTCTGTTCGTGTGAGGCCAGAGATGACTTTCTGAATATCGCACTTGAACGGTTATGCCAATATAGGTAATAAATGGATTTATAGCCGAATAGGGGCATAAGGTCACAGTATCGATCAGGAACCTAGATAAACACGCAACACACCCTGGTCTCACTGATGCCGTCGCTGCCCTGTGACTTCGACACCTGCGACCGCACCATGGCTTGGGGGCACCGCATGTAAGTCTCATGATGCACCACCCTGCTCCACACCGCAGTCCAGACCGACCGATACCAGCTCCCCGCAACTGGCTCTGTCACCTGCACCGTGATCTGTCAGCACTGCAACAAGCACCTCCTTCACTCCACATCGCAGCCCTAGTCTCACCGACATCGCTGGAAGAATGTCACTGAGCCACTGCCTGCACACCGACTTGGGGGCACCGCTACGCTTCGCATTGCAACCGCGATGGTTGCCACGACCGGCCCTCCCCAATGTGATCGGACACAAGAAAAGGTACTGTTTACGACACGATCGGACGGAACTGTTGGATTCAGTTTTCAGCACCGCAGTAGCACCAGACGGACCAACCAACTTCAAGGAACTGCTTTTTAAGGTTATTCTTGCAAAGTGCATATTTTTAAGGACTGTATGTTGGATTTGTATTGTTTTGGTCTTGTTTTGAATATATAAAGTATTGGATATTTTTCTTAACTGGTGTGGTGTCCTTTTGTAGTGTTTTCACTGTGTTACTGTAGGTTATGTGCAAATGCTTTACACACTGCCTCTGAGATAAGCCTGTCTGCCCATGCCAAGCTACAAAGGGGGCGAACAGGGGTTATTTTAGAAGTGTATCCCTCTTACCCTGATCGGGGTAAGAGGGATACACTTTGTCCCTACTTGGACAACGG
The DNA here is from genome assembly GCF_964263255.1 of Lissotriton vulgaris. NCBI lineage: Eukaryota > Metazoa > Chordata > Amphibia > Caudata > Salamandridae > Lissotriton > Lissotriton vulgaris. The sequence continues at coordinate 2,066,468,992 of NC_141687.1, forward strand.
TGCAAGCCATTGCCAACCAGAGACCACCGTTTCTAATAATACTGCTACAGGTATGTATTTCTATTGAACCTAACACGCTTATTTGATCAAGGTAAATTATCTTGAAATGTTGCCCCTCTTTGGTAAGGTGCATTTGAAGTGGTTCAGTTACTGATAATAGTTTGGTTAATATGCAGATATTGCTCTACTACAAATTGCCAAGTCAAGTTTGGCATTAATGGTTACTTATAACAGTCATGTAATATTTGTAAAATTGCTAAAATATCTGCATGATCTGAAACCGGGCTGTCAAGTTACTCTGAATAATCCTAAGTGGGTTGATTCATTTGGTTTACCTAGGTCTCCTACTCCTGGTAATATAACTTAAGCACATCTTGTACTGGGATGTAACTGTACTTTCTCTGAAAACCTGTTTTTGACTTGAACTTGGTTTGTGATCAGGTAACTGCTACTATTTTACATGGTGGTATAGCAACTTGGTTGGCTGAATTGCCTTTGGAGGGGATATGCTCACTCTGGGGGGCCAGTGTGTGCTGTGGGTCTACCTACGAAGGTTGTCTTTTAAAGATAGCTATCTACATTTAGAGACCACTTGTCTTTGTAACTGTTGAATTACCAATGTATTATATAAACATTTTAACCCTGCTCACAAAATGAAGAGTCAGAAACAGTGTTAACTGAAGTATTTGTCTTTTCCAAGCTGGATCAAGTGCATTTATTGTATATACTTAAATGCTCCGACAGCCTCACATGAAGATGAATATTGCTACTTCGTGCCCCCACAAGGGAATTTGAGATTGACTGTTACTATTGGAGATACTTGTGGTTTTTTCAATGTCAGGTCATATTCAAATTGAATGTTGAAACCTATTTGGCTTGTGGCCCACTGCACCTATCCAACCTATTAAGTTCTTGAATTTGAAATACTCTCTTTTGTTGCTGCTTATAAAGTGGATATTTGTGACACTATGGCAATCCTTTTTCTCCCTGTGCTGTGGGGTGTACTTTAATGATTGCAGTTAGTACTGCAGTGAAAATCATTGCAACAGGAACAAAACTACTCCTCTGCAGCCGAATACAAATATGATTTGTAAGTACTTGATGAAGAACTTAGAAAACTATATATCACAGAGTTCGAAACATGGTGGCCAACTTGGGCTGTTCTTGGTAGTTAAAAGTGACCTGCCCAATGTTGGCCATGGTCCTCTCTGTAGGGTCATCCCCAAACATTTTGTCTTCACCCCTCCTGCTTCGCTGAATTTGTTTTTGTTGGCTTTAGGACTCTGAAATTTACCACTACTAATCAGTGCTAAAGTACTGGTGCTCTTTCTCTAAAACATAGTCAAATTGGCATACACCTGATTTGATCATTTAATTTACTCGTAAGTTCCTAGTACAGGATTACTGCGTGTACCCAGGGCCTGTAAATGAAATGCTACTAGTAAGGCTGCAGCACTCATTGTGCCCCCCACTAAAGAAGCCTTTTAAAACATGTCTCAGGCCTGCCACTGCAGTGCAGTTTTAAATTGCTTTTTCAGGCGGGAAAAATAAACCTCTTGAAAGGCCTAAATCTTCCTTTTTAAAACATATGTTACCTCAAAGGAAAGCCACAAAAGCTCATAGGGCAGGGCGCCTTGTATTCAGTATTCAGAAAGTATGACAGGTGGGTTTAGGTTTTACATGTCCTTGTAGTGAAAAACTCCTAATGTAATTTTTACACTACTGTGAGGTCTATATCCCCTATTACGTAACTTGGGGTTTCCTTATTACATTTAATAAGAGATAATGTTTGATTGGGAGGAGATATAAAGATATTGTTTATACTCAAATGAATTGTAATTTAAAAGTCGCAATTTTGAAAATGCCACTTTTATAAAGCTGTCTTTTGTTGGTGCCCTGGGTCCCATGACTGTGAATGTCTGTGCTGTTGGGGTTGTTTTGTATTCCTGCTAGATAATGAGATAAAGAGAACTGTGTGTAGGTAGGATGGGCTATTCCTGTTTGGATGGTTGAAGGCAGAGCTATATCCAAGCCCCACTTAAATTTCATAGGACTGTTGATCCAGCATATGTAAAGGTACCGGACACTAGTCTTTTATCACCCCATACGTCTTGGAGCCTTTACAGGGAAGGGAAGAACTTTCCAGAACCAGATGTGGTGGTGGAATATGGAAACCCCCTACTTCAAGGCTAGTACAGGATATAAATATTGGACCTCCAAAGTCACTCTACAGTACACGCCTGGACCTGTGGACTGCCCTACTGCTTCCAGAGGACTGTCCTTCTGCTTGAGGCCTGCCTTGTTCCCCAGAGGACTGCCTTACTCTCTTAGAAGGAAGACTGGGCATGCTCCCATCATCCCAGGTTAACTTGAGTGACTCTAAGTGTCAGTTTGCTGACGTGTTCTGAGCATCAGGGACACAAGCTCCAGAGGCCCCCCTCTCAACTGCCCAGCTGACTTGCTGAAACTGGACTTGCTGAGACCTGCATTTTGACCTGCCTGAGCCCTGCTGGCCTCTGCTGGAGTGAGTTCCTGATCCCCAGGAAGTGTCTCCCCAGGTCCTGGAACATTAGCTGGCTTTAGAGAGAACTCCACCTGGATTAACTGAAGCTTCCATCAAATCCAGTACGAAGCGATGCAGAGTTCCTCAAATCCTTGCCACACAGCTACACGCTTCACCGGACTTGATGCTGAGTGACTCAAAGCCTTGCTGCACAGCTGAAAGTCTCATTGAACAGATGCAAAGCAACAACATGCATACCTCGCATCAAGGACATAAGGCACAACTCTCGGAGGTACAATCTTGGTCCGGTGCCCGGCATGCGCTCCATCGCGGTTGACCTGAACGTATGACCAGTGTGAACAGAAACCCACAGTAGGTGCTTTCTGCTTCTTGGCGCTATTTTTATTTATACTTTGACTTTGCATAGCTTCAGTTCTACTGATTGGATTTAATTTGTTTTGGTGTCATTTTATTAATTAAAATGACCTCTGTTTTTTCTAAACTAGTTTGGAATTGTGTTTTCACTTTATTACTGTTTGTGTACTGCACGAATTCCTTACACATTGGATCTATGGTAAGCCCGACTGCTTTCGTGCCAAACTAGCAGAGGGTTATGCACAGGTTAGTTTAGTTACTTTTATATCTCACCCTGACAATATTGTGGTGGTGGTATTAGTGATGGTGGTATTAGTGGTGGTGGTATTGGTGGTGGTTGTATTGGTATTGGTGATGGTGATTGGTGTTGGTGGTATTGGTAGTATTGGTGTTGGTGGTGCTATTGGTAATATTGGTGATGCTGGTGGTGGTATTGATGGTGGTGGTAGTATTGGGGGTAGTGGTTTGGTGGCGGTGGGATTGATTTTGGTGGTGGTGGCATTGGTGGTGGTGGCGGTGGTATTGGTGGTGGTATTGGTGGTGGTGGCATTGGTGGTAGTGGTATTGGTTATAATGGTATTGGTGGTGGTGGTGGTTTTGGTGGGGGTGGTGGTATGGGTGTTGGTGGTGGTATTGGTACTGGTGGTGGTGGTACTGGTGGTGGCATTGGTGGTGGCTTTGGTGGTGTTGATGGTCGTGGTGTTGGTGGTCATATTGGTGGTGGTGGTATTCGTGGTGGTGGTGGTGGTGTTATTGGTGGTGTTGATGGTCGTGGTGTTGGTGGTGGTATTGGTGGTGGTGGTGGTATTGGTGGTGGTGGTGGTATTGGTGGTGGTGGTGGTATTGGTGGAGGTATTGGCGGTGATGGTGGTGGTCTTGGTGGTGGTGGTGGTATTGGTGGAGGTGGTGGTATTGGTGGTGGTGGTGGTATTGGTGGAGGTATTGGCGGTGATGGTGGTGGTCTTGGTGGTGGTGGTTTTGGTTGTGTTGTTGTTCATAAAACCTTATTTTTTTAAAAGAACCCGTCAGGTGGCTTTAGTACAGATGGCATGTAACAGAGATGTGCTGTTGTCACTTTCAGCCTATTAGCATAGGATTATATACAACCTGGAATACACATGACTTAATTTGCTAATCATTTCTAAATCCATTTTACTTGGGGGCGGGGGGTTGAAACAGACAAGGTAATGCCAGGTTCAAGTGATTGAAACCAGGCACCCGGGGGTGGCAGTGGTGCTTAAAAAACACACAAAAGGTTCCAGCTGAAGCAGCTCATGTCCGGCCTGCAGAAAGAGAAACTCAATAGGGTAAATAGTGCTTACAGTCTTAATAACAGGTCACATGTAACAAGCAACAAATCAAAAGGCAGTGACATAAGCCATTGAAAAATATGGTAGGAGAGTGGGCTCAGCTTCTCTACTACAGCAGTCTCGCAAAGCGAGCAGTGCATGCGCACTGCTGCTAGGCTTGACCTAATAAGGAATTACCATGGCTAGTTCCACGGGTAATTCTTGTTTTTATCCCGGACTTTCATGAGCTGGAATCTACTGGTGAAAATAAACAGATAAGGTGATCAAATGGTTATGCAGTAGGAGTAGGACTGATCTATCACTTTCTTGCATTTTACATCATTTAAAGGGATGTGTATAATTTCCCGCAAACCCACATTGCCTTTTTACTCTTCAGCTGCTGGTTTTTGTCAACTTCCTCAAGTGAAGTGATTGTGAGCTAGGGTGAGGTGAGCTGCAGCGACTGGATTGACAGCCCCGATCTCTTGGGGAGAGGTAAGATGATACAAGCCGAAGGGAAAGCAAAGCTGTCAATCCGTTTAAAGGCAAACAAGGAAGAAAGAAAATATGCGGATAAGCAACAGAAAGCAATACACGCAGTCACACTGCATAGCCAAGCCCTGCTTGCACCCAAACAGCTTTAAAACCGCAAATTATTATTATTCTCTAGAAGATAAAAATGAATGTTATCAATAGTACAAAGGATGTAGTGGGTGGGAGGCAGATTGATAGACAGAGGTATGAGTTTATGTTTGTAGAAAAGAGCACGTACTGCAGAAAAATACTACAAATGAATAAGTTAAGCAGTATTATATTGGAATGGCGTGCTCTATAAATAGATCTAAATTATGTAAAAAATATTTGGTAGGAATATGTCACTGATGATGTCACTTCAATTCATATTTGCATAAATATTTGCCATAAGTATTGTTTGTATATAAATCACTCTACCACAAAAAGGAGCTTCGAGGTAAAAGAACAGGGTTGCCCTCCACTCAAATGACATCAATAACAATGAAACCCTGTCTTATGGACGCAGATCGTGTCAGTGTGTCATGCAACAGATCAATCTCGTATCAGTGTTTGCCTTGGCATTACCCCCATATTTATCGTATTTACATGGGTATCTACTGCAATGCGTCCAACACCTAAAACTATTGAAAAAAACTTTATTTTTTTATAAAAAACGGGAAGAAGGTTTGGTATATTGGTTAACATCCATTGACATTCGGACAGAACACCACACAGTGACTGAAAATTCATTCTAAACAGTGCTAATCCCAAAAATATTTCGAAGGTGTTAAAGCAAATTCAGCAGGAAAATCATCTGTCAAAAAGAAATATGTGAAGAAAAGAATGACACCTCACGGGAACACCACACTCGGGGTAACTGGCGAGTTTTCACCAGACTGGGCCCCTTTTCTCATCACTGGTCGTCATTCAATTCAAAAACAAAAAAAGATGTCCAAACAAAACCAAACAAAGTGAAAGTGCGCTAAAGCAGAGCCCTTTGGCACTGCTGGTGACAATACAGTGTGATTAAAATCAACAGGCACACCTATTCGCAACCAATTTATTCCTGTTATTTAGGCAAGGACTGTCGAATTAAAAAGGCTGGTAGCTAACCTGGCATACCATTACCTATTGCCAACATGTTTCTCTGCCTCAAAAGTAACAGCAGATTCGTCAGGGCAACACACCTTGTCACCACACCACTGTTGGACACTTTGTTCTGTAGCGACCTCCACAGCTATCGTGACTCATACCGGCTGCAGAGGGAAATGGGCTTCAACGTAATCCTCCCGCAGTGCGGTTTCTTCAAAATTAATTTGGCCCACACGATTTATAACATCAATCGTGCTCATAAATACGGGGCGTGTTGACACCGGTGAAGTTGGTGGTAAATAATGAAAACCCTTGAAAAAGCATTTTTTTTGCTTTTCCAACAGCGCTATGTTGCAGACATACTGCCCCTAGGGCATGTATGTCTGCAACGTGTGCACCCATACACAATTGAGGGGTGCAACAGGGTGTCAAAGTGACACCCTGCCACCCTTCAATGTTTCCTCCAATTACCGAATCGGTATTTACCGATTCGGTAATTGACATTCATTCCTTTGGGCCTCCAGGCCCATAGGAATGAATGGCAATTACCGATTCAGTAATTACCGAAACTTACCGATTCGGTAATTTGTTCGGAAAAATTACCTACGTCCCATTTCCCTGTTCTTAAATACCGAATCGGTATGATTTGGTATTTAAGAATCGGTAATCTAGGATTACCTACATCTGGCCCCATATCTTACTGAGGTAGTCAGAGGAGAAAAGGACTTCCCTACTGACACACTGAACAAGACGCTGAGGTTCCTGCATGCAGACACTCCAGCTCGCAGTGGTCTGACATCCCTTGCGCTGTGTCCATCTCGAGACCCATATGGGGTCCCACGGTCTCTCACTTCAGGTAATGGGGTTGACTTTATCCTAGAGGGATTCTTGACTTTTGCACCTACATACATACCAGGTACTCTTAGGTACATCTAGTTAGGGTCGCATCGTAGGAGTATGCATTTACTGCTGTCATGTATCGCCGCCAAGACATGGAACACCCTCCCACTGAGCCTATGACAGTCCCAAGACCTGCTGACCTTCAGGAGGATACTCAAGACCTGGCTGTTTGATCAGTAGCGCCCCCCCAAACCCCAGTGCCTTGAGATCCTCGCGGGTATGTAGTGCTCTTTACAAATGATTGCTATACTTGCCTGTATTAATTGTTTTAGCACAATGGTAGAAATCTACCCTCCTTTTACTCTGTTAGTGCTTCTAATCATTTATATCTGTTTCTGTCTAATGGTTGTTTCAGCACACCTGTTTTACACTAGAATGATACTGGTTCAATAGATATTGAAAAACGTCCCCAAAGTTTATTCTATGTATCTCTCTAAGACAAATGGAGCCCGAGTGACTGACCAAAATGTATTGTACTGTTTCCACGAGCCTTAGGGATCAGGGTTGTCATGTTCGATAGTTACCAATAACTATTCTCTCCTTGGTAAGAGGGGCTTCTAGTGGCACCGTGAGCTGGCTGGTATACAGGCTAACATACTCGGTAGGGGTGTCTAGAGTCAGTTTTGACACAAGTCCTACAGTCTATGTTGTTTAAAGGCGCAGATCCTCTATAGGTTTATAGGAACTACACGACAAAGTGGAACTCTGGATGCCAGTTCTGGACCTTCAGTGCTGCACTGCAACAGTGGTAGTGGCTTGAAGACTTGGGGCTACCAACTTGCCCCAGCAGGCTTCGTCAGCTGTTGTGTCCCTGTGCTACATACAGGATGCCAGTTAAGTGGCCATTGGGGATCTCTTGGCTTGACTGGGCTCTGGAGACAGTTTCTCATTGAGCAGGACAAGGACAGGCCCATTCCCTCTCTTTGCTAGCTATCAAGTGCAGCAGGTGCAGCTTTCGTCGCTGCAGCCTCTCGTTGCTGGTCCCTCTGTGCAGCAGGGCAGTCCTTCTATTGTCCTTCTTCCGAGTATGTCTTGATCTGAGGTCTGGGTGCCAAGGGTGCCCTCCTTAAGCTTGGAAAATGCCCTCAGGGCAGGAGGTGCTTGGTAGTAACTGGGTTAACAGGTTCCCCCCACCTGGCAACCATTTCCTGTGGAATTTGGCATTTCCCTATCCCATGATGCACTCACTAGCCCATCCCCGGGATGTGGCTACCTCAGGGCTATACGCCCCTCAGGAAACTGATTTGGCAACTGGTTTACCCTCTCTGCCTCCGAGGCAAGCCTGTTTACCACAACAATGTATGTCTGCAACGTGTGCACCCATACACAATTGAGGGGTTCAACAGGGTGTCAAAGTGACACCCTGCCACCCTTCAATGTTTCCCCCAATTACCGAATCGGTATTTACCGATTCGGTAATTGACATTCATTCCTTTGGGCCTCCAGGCCCATAGGAATGAATGGCAATTACCGATTCAGTAATTACCGAAACTTACCGATTCGGTAATTTGTTCGGAAAAATTACCTACGTCCCATTTCCCTGTTCTTAAATACCGAATCGGTATGATTTGGTATTTAAGAATCGGTAATCTAGGATTACCTACATCTGGCCCCATATCTTACTGAGGTAGTCAGAGGAGAAAAGGACTTCCCTACTGACACACTGAACAAGACGCTGAGGTTCCTGCATGCAGACACTCCAGCTCGCAGTGGTCTGACATCCCTTGCGCTGTGTCCATCTCGAGACCCATATGGGGTCCCACGGTCTCTCACTTCAGGTAATGGGGTTGACTTTATCCTAGAGGGATTCTTGGCTTTTGCACCTACATACATACCAGGTACTCTTAGGTACATCTAGTTAGGGTCGCATCGTAGAGTATGCATTTACTGCTGTCATGTATCGCCGCCAAGACATGGAACACCCTCCCACTGAGCCTATGACAGTCCCAAGACCTGCTGACCTTCAGGAGGATACTCAAGACCTGGGTGTTTGATCAGTAGCGCCCCCCCAAACCCCAGTGCCTTGAGATCCTCGCGGGTATGTAGTGCTCTTTACAAATGATTGATATACTTGCCTGTATTAATTGTTTTAGCACAATGGTAGAAATCTACCCTCCTTTTACTCTGTTAGTGCTTCTAATCATTTATATCTGTTTCTGTCTAATGGTTGTTTCAGCACACCTATTTTACACTAGAATGATACTGGTTCAATAGATATTGAAAAACGTCCCCAAAGTTTATTCTATGTATCTCTCTAAGACAAATGGAGCCCGAGTGACTGACCAAAATGTATTGTACTGTTTCCACGAGCCTTAAGGATCAGGGTTGTCATGTTCGATAGTTACCAATAACTATTCTCTCCTTGGTAAGAGGGGCTTCTAGTGGCACCGTGAGCTGGCTCCCCTCATGCTACACATCTGCACTTCAAAGGCAGCTTCACCTTTGAGAGAAATTTACAAAAAACTATTTGATGGACAGAATGTAGATTAATGTCTTACATTCACCCCAGTACAAGGATCTGGGCCTAAATCCATCGTTTATTGCACTCCACACCACCCTGGGTTAGATAATGGCTTTATGCAAATCAGCTCTGACCCTGTGCCTCATGGGAACAGTCCAGTCCGAACTACACAGCCATATCTTTCCCAGACCGGAATCAAGCATCCGAGGACCGGACCGGTTTCGAGGTAACACCTCTCATCAGACCGGCTAGATTGACTCCAGTGGTGTGGAGGCTCTGGGACCCACGTCTGAGCTACCCCAGTACACTCAGGGAGAAATTTACAAAAAACAATTTGATGGACAGAATGTAGATCAATGTCTTACATTCACCCCAGTACAAGGATCTGGGCCTAAATCCATCGTTTTTTGCACTCCACACCACCCTGGGTTAGATAATGGCTTTATGCAAATCAGCTCTGACCCTGTGCCTCATGGGAACAGTCCAGTCCGAACTACACAGCCATATCTTTCCCAGACCGGAATCAAGCATCCGAGGACCAGACCGGTTTCGAGGTAACACCTCTGATCAGCCCGGCTAGCTTGACTCCAGTGGTGTGGAGGCTCTGGGACCCACGTCTGAGGTACCCCAGTACACTCAGGGAGAAATTTACATAAAACAATTTGATGGACAGAATGTAGATCACTGTCTTACATTCACCCCAGTACAAGGATCTGGGCCTAAATCCATCGTTTTTTGCACTCCACACCACCCTGGGTTAGATAATGGCTTTATGCAAATCAGCTCTGACCCTGTGCCTCATGGGAACAGTCCAGTCCGAACTACACAGCCATATCTTTCCCAGACCGGAATCAAGCATCCGAGGACCTTACCGGTTTCGAGGTAACACCTCTCATCAGCCCGGCTAGCTTGACTCCAGTGGTGTGGAGGCTCTGGGACCCACGTCTGAGCTACCCCAGTACACTCAGGGAGAAATTTACAAAAATCAATTTGATGGACAGAATGTAGATCAATGTCTTACATTCACCCCAGTACAAGGATCTGGGCCTAAATCCATCGTTTTTTGCACTCCACACCACCCTGGGTTAGATAATGGCTTTATGCAAATCAGCTCTGACCCTGTGCCTCATGGGAACAGTCCAGTCCGAACTACACAGCCATATCTTTCCCAGACCGGAATCAAGCATCCGAGGACCGGACCGGTTTCGAGGTAACACCTCTCATCAGCCCGGCTAGCTTGACTCCAGTGGTGTGGAGGCTCTGGGACCCACAACTGAGCTACCCCAGTACACTCAGGGAGAAATTTACAAAAAACAATTTGATGGACAGAATGTAGATCAATGTCTTACATTCACCCCAGTACAAGGATCTGGGCCTAAATCCATCGTTTTTTGCACTCCACACCACCCTGGGTTAGATAATGGCTTTATGCAAATCAGCTCTGACCTTGTGCCTCATGGGAACAGTCCAGTCCGAACTACACAGCCATATCTTTCCCAGACCGGACTCAAGCATCCGAGGACCGGACCGGTTTCGAGGTAACACCTCTCATCAGCCCGGCTAGCTTGACTCCAGTGGTGTGGAGGCTCTGGGACACACGTCTGAGCTACCCCAGTACACTCAGGGAGAAATTTACAAAAAACAATTTGATGGACAGAATGTAGATCAATGTCTTACATTCACCCCAGTACAAGGATCTGGGCCTAAATCCATCGTTTTTTGCACTCCACACCACCCTGGGTTAGATAATGGCTTTATGCAAATCAGCTCTGACCCTGTGCCTCATGGGAACAGTCCAGTCCGAACTACACAGCCATATCTTTCCCAGACCGGAATCAAGCATCCGAGGACCGGACCGGTTTCGAGATAACACCTCTCATCAGCCCGGCTAGCTGGACTCCAGTGGTGTGGAGGCTCTGGGACCCACGTCTGAGCTACACCAGTACACTCAGGGAGAAATTTACAAAAAACAATTTGATGGAGAGAATGTAGATCAATGTCTTACATTCACCCCAGTACAAGGATTTGGGCCTAAATCCATCGTTTTTTGCACTCCACACCACCCTGGGTTAGATAATGGCTTTATGCAAATCAGCTCTGACCCTGTGCCTCATGGGAACAGTCCAGTCCGAACTACACAGCCATATCTTTCCCAGACCGGAATCAAGCATCCGAGGACCGGACCGGTTTCGAGGTAACACCTCTCATCAGCCCAGCTAGCTTGACTCCAGTGGTGTGGAGGCTCTGGGACCCACGTCTGAGCTACCCCAGTGCACTCAGGGAGAAATTTACAAAAAACAATTTGATGGACAGAATGTAGATCAATGTCTTACATTCACCCCAGTACAAGGATCTGGGCCTAAATCCATCGTTTTTTGCACTCCACACCACCCTGGGTTAGATAATGGCTTTATGCAAATCAGCTCTGACCCTGTGCCTCATGGGAACAGTCCAGTCCGAACTACACAGCCATATCTTTCCCAGACCGGAATCAAGCATCCGAGGACCGGACCGGTTTCGCGGTAACACCTCTCATCAGCCCGGCTAGCTTGACTCCAGTGATGTGGAGGCTCTGGGACCCACGTCTGAGCTACCCCAGTACACTCAGGGAGAAATTTACAAAAAACAATTTGATGGACAGAATGTAGATCAATGTCTTACATTCACCCCAGTACAAGGATCTGGGCCTAAATCCATCGTTTTTTGCACTCCACACCACCCTGGGTTAGATAATGGCTTTATGCAAATCAGCTCTGACCCTGTGCCTCATGGGAACAGTCCAGTCCGAACTACACAGCCATATCTTTCCCAGACCGGAATCAAGCATCCGATGACCGGACCGGTTTCGAGGTAACACCTCTCATCAGCCCGGCTAGCTTGACTCCAGTGGTGTGGAGGCTCTGGGACCCACGTCTGAGCTACCCCAGTACACTCAGGGAGAAATTTACAAAAAACAATTTGATGGACAGAATGTAGATCAATGTCTTACATTCACCCCAGTACAAGGATCTGGGCCTAAATCCATCGTTTTTTGCACTCCACACCACCCTGGGTTAGATAATGGCTTTATGCAAATCAGCTCTGACCCTGTGCCTCATGGGAACAGTCCAGTCCGAACTACACAGCCATATCTTTCCCAGACCGGAATCAAGCATCCGAGGACCGGACCGGTTTCGAGGTAACACCTCTCATCAGGCCGGCTAGCTTGACTCCAGTGGTGTGGAGGCTCTGGGACCCACGTCTGAGCTACCCCAGTACACTCAGGGAGAAATTTACAAAAATAATTTGATGGACAGAATGTAGATCAATGTCTTACATTCACCCCAGTACAAGGATCTGGGCCTAAATCCATCGTTTTTTTCACTCCACACCACCCTGGGTTAGATAATGGCTTTATGCAAATCAGCTCTGACCCTGTGCCTCATGGGAACAGTCCAGTCCGAACTACACAGCCATATCTTTCCCAGACGGGAATCAAGCATCCGAGGACCGGGCCGGTTTCGAGGTAACACCTCTCATCAGCCCGGCTAGCTTGACTCCAGTGGTGTGGAGGCTCTGGGACCCACGTCTGAGCTACCCCAGTACACTCAGGGAGAAATTTACAAAAAACAATTTGATGGACAGAATGTAGATCAATGTCTTACATTCACCCCAGTACAAGGATCTGGGCCTAAATCCATTGTTTTTTGCACTCCACACCACCCTGGGTTAGATAATGGCTTAATGCAAATGAGCTCTGACCCTGTGCCTTATGGGAACAGTCCAGTCCGAACTACACAGCCATATCTTTCCCAGACCGGAATCAAGCATCCGAGGACCGGACCGGTTTCGAGGTAACACCTCTCATCAGCCCGGCTAGCTTGACTCCAGTGGTGTGGAGGCTCTGGGACCCACGTCTGAGCTACCCCAGTACACTCAGGGAGAAATTTACAAAAAACAATTTGATGGACAGAATGTAGATCAATGTCTTACATTCACCCCAGTACACGGATCTGGGCCTAAATCCATCGTTTTTTGCACTCCACACCACCCTGGGTTAGATAATGGCTTCATGCAAATCAGCTCTGACCCTGCGCCTCATGGGAACAGTCCAGTCCGAACTACACAGCCATATCTTTCCCAGACCGGAATCGAGCATCCGAGGGCCGGACCGGTTTCGAGGTAACACCTCTCATCAGCCCGGCTAGCTTGACTCCAGTGGTGTGGAGGCTCTGGGACCCACGTCTGAGCTACCCCAGTACGCTTTGAGGCCTGCCTTTTGGGGTTAAAAAACAAGTAGCTTCATGTAGGAGGAAGGTGACTTGTGCACTACCTCGTTGTTCTCTTTCCTGAGAGTTGTTAGCATGTCTCTCTATGAGGGCAGAAAGCTGTCTTGTCAAACAGGCTTCAGGTGGACCCCGGAAGGTGCAAGAGTTTTAAAGGCAACAAAGCGGCAGCTATGCTAAAGCTGCACACTGCAAAAAGTTACATTCATTTTGACTTGAGATACAAGTCAGGCTTAATTTAACAATTTGCTTGATACCTTGGAGTACATTTCAGGAGTTAGCACGGCTGAGGGGTCAGCGAGTAGCTTTTACTCGCCAATTGGGCGACCAAGTCTACTCACAGTAAAAACAGTTGTTTAACGTCTTTTACTGTCTGGGCATGTAAAGTGCATGTCCTGCCTGTGCCATATGTTGCATCCTGCCCTTAGGGCTTAGTAGGCCTGCCAGAGGGGTGACTTACATACATGACCAGGCGAAGCAGTGTCCTTGCCATTGCTTTCAGTGGCAAAGTCAGGCTAGCAGTGCACAACAGCTCTACCAGTCTGCAATGGCAGACTGGGGGGCTTGCTTTATTTTGGAGTGCTGAAGGCCCTGGGTTACCCCTCTAACTCACATGCACTGGGTACCAGGGAACCATTTACTAGGTATTTACAGGTAAGTTAGCCACTTCCAAGTGGGTATAACCAATTCAACTTTAGGGTCAGGGCACTGGCACAGAGGTCTGGTTGGCAGGCTTCCGTGCAATCTCAGAGTCAGGAATCCAGCAGCATCAGTTGAAAAACTTGGGGCTGGCCATACAAATAGAGGCATTTTCTTATGCCTGGTACTAATAACAAGAAATCTTTTCCCAGGAACCTTTACCATGTGTAGAAATTACAAAAATAATGAATCAATAGTATGAAAAATGTACCACATACTGTCACATATTTTGCCTTTTCTTCCTGCATAATTTAGTCAACACTGCTGCTTGATTTAGTGCTCTGCTTACCCATAAATTTAGTGAGATAGGCTTTATGTGTCTCTTATTGAAGATCCGGAAACTTTCTACCTCTTTCCTGGCCTTTAGAGACTTCTTTCATCCGCTGAATCTTATGTTTATTTTTTGCTTATTTCACGAAGTGTTTTCCACGCTACAGTTTCCTGTGAACTCCAGCACTACATAATTTGCCTATATGAGAAGCTGAGAAGAGTTCTTCGCTGTAGGTTTAGGGACCCCAACAGTTAGCCATGCCATAGATCTGGGTGTAGCGGAGGACGCTGCTTCTCGGGGTGCAGGAGGTAATTGGGGCTTCAAGAAATTCTTGTGTTTGCCATAGGCAGTGCTGATATCCCATCAAGGAACCCCACTGCAAGTCAATCTTTTTACATTTTTGCTGCAATTGGTCTAATCCAGAAACCACTAAAAGGGTGGGGCAGGATGGTACCCCAGAGGTAGACCCACCCTAGGTCCTCCCATCAGGCTGGTGGGAGGTCCCCAAAAACCTTTGTGGAGGTGTGATAAAGTTGTCGTTCTCATGGTCCCCTTTGATTGTCTGGTGGGGAGGGCAGCTAGCCCACTGTAGCCCATAATGGAGGGTGGGCCTGTGGATGGATGGTTCCCAAGGTTGAAGGTGTAGTGGCTGACTGGATCAGAACGGTGAGTAGGACTCCCTAGATTCCCAGCGTGGTTTAGTGGTGGACTCTGAGATGTCAGGGTAGGTTATACAACTGCCAGAGAACAGTGAAGGATGTGTACCTGATATCCCAGCTGGGGCAGTATCCAGCTGGAGGTCTAATCAGGTAGATCATGTGGTGTCAGATCCTAGGACTTGTTGTATTCCGCTTTAGGTGTCCGTATATAAGTATTCCTGATACATGTCCTTATATAGGCACAATTGGCATTGCCCTTATATAGGCATAAGATCCCAGTCCTTATTTAGGCATTAGTCATGCTATCCAAATAAAGGCATGGTCACCTACATCCATCCACCCCAACTTCACAACGAGTTCTTAGAAACCAGACCCTTAAGCTCTTAGGAGTTTCCCTAGCCCAGGATTTTTTTTTCTTTTTATTGAAAATATATACAAACAAGCAAGGCATAAGACATGTCATACAAAGCGCCAGTTAGATTATGGGGCGAGAAAAAAAAATACAATGAACAGCATTCAATAGGGAGAAAAGGGATGGGTAGGGCAAGGGTCAAGTATAATGACAAGTAAAACAAAGAGGTTTCCCTATGGGGAGTATTATTTCCTGCTTCTAAATCAGGACTCAAACTGACAAACACCAATCACACCATTCGTTTTGTGGAGCTGGAGAACACTTACCAAAAAGGAACATACCCAACCCAGTTAGTGATTAAAAAAGTATACAATTTATTATAAAAGAATATACAAAGATATCAATGAATTGTCAATTAAAAACATGTACATCACAGATAAAAAACACAGTTAAAACCACCTAATGTGGACGTGGAGAAATTAATCAAAGGAGACACTAATATCTGTCTTTGTCATATCATTTCGGACCCTCGTTTGTCAACAATAGGAGGAATATTATTCCTTTAGACCAGATTAGTTGTTGGCAACGCCGAATATGACTTAGGGATTGGCGTCGACGCGTTTCGGAAGCATCAAATGATAATGGCTTCCTTCCTCAGGACAGTTTGTATATGTATTCTCCACACGTTAAATATCAAACCGTGATGGTTATATTGTCAGTGGTGATCTACCAGATGCGTAGTATTCCTCTGGCTTTCGCCTGTGGTAACATCAGGCTTCCACAATCCTATCTCGATATATAAGAGAAGGCGCTTATTATTTCACAACTAGTCTGTTTGAAGATAGGTCCAAAACGGACTTTGCACAATCCTTGTTTATTGCACAAATGGGCGGGATAGATTTGGTGCCTCCCTTTTGTTCTTAGCGCTGTATATTGCAAAGGTTGCGGATCCGATTTCCGAAAAGGGGGTTCTGTTTTGCAGCCGGGTAGTGTAATACACGTGGCTAATGTAGGCACACGGCTGGTTTTCCCGGGACTGCTCTGCGTGGCGTCTTTTCAATCACCGCTTCGTTTGTTGATATGTGGGACATATCAACAAACGAAGCGGTGATTGAAAAGACGCCACACAGTGCAGAGCAGTCCCGGGAAAACCAGCCGTGTGCCTACATTAGCCACGTGACATAATTGGTGACACATTGCGAGTGGCAAATTGCGAGACGCTAAATGAAATGTACAACAGTGTGTTTAACACTGTTTGGGATTCCCAATGGGGTCGCAAGTTGCGAGGTTCATTAATATTAATGAGACTCTTGCAATTTGCGAGCGCATTGGAAATGCCAGCCCTCCCAGGCATGGTGGCCTGCTGGGCTCTGCAGGCCACCTTGTCTTGGACTGCTTTTAAATAAAGCAGTTTAAAAAAATGCAGCCCGTTTACCATGCATTTAAAAAAAAACAGAAAATGAAACATCTTCGTTTCATTTTCTAAGGGCAGGCAGAGGTCCCTGGGACCACTGCCTGCCCTTAAAAAATAATTTTGCATGCATTTACAAAGGGGAAGGGGTCTCCTGGGGACCCCTTCAAATTTGCAAATGCATTACCATCTACTTGAAGTAGGTGGTAATTGAGACTGTTTTGCGACTGCAAAACATTTGTACATGGCTTTGAAAATCACTATATAGAAGGGAATTCCCCTTTCGAATAGCAAATTCAAAACCTACAAGTCTTAAACAAATTGTGAATCGCGAAATAGGCTATGTAGATGGCCCAATAGGTTTTTGCATGCGCAAACGGGTTTGCGAACCTGTTCGGGCATATAAAAATGGATCGTACATCTGACCCTTAGTATTTTATATTGAAGTAATAGCACCTTGTGTCACATGTATTTCATTTGTTTTATAGCATCTCTCATACCATTGTAGGATATCAGAGCACTTTAGATCACACACATATAGAGACATTGAATCATACATGTAAATCAGTGTGCATATAAAATATTTAAAGAGTGCTTGGTCTGGAAAAGCACAAACACAGGATTCAGAACATAACACAGTGGCTAGCACTGACTTTTACATTAAAAATGTATTTCCACCCAAATAAATCTTTTTAGCAGCACCAGGAAAATGAATAACTGGGGAAAAATATAAGTTACTAACTGGTACCATGCAGTCTGCAAGCAGCTCTTTGATGACAGTTTATAGGTCCCTCTGCTAGATTACGATTGTCACTGATGAAGTGCACAGTAACAAAGAATCACTGTGACAAAAGCAGTAACCACGAACCTATGCACATAAAATACTGTTAATAAAATGCATGTTACACATTCTTTGCAGTAGGCACATTAACCCTCTGTGCTACATTAGTAAAATCAAAGCTGCCACTGAACAAAACTCTCCTCACACTCCAGCAGGTACATTAATCACTGGCATTATCTTGACACTTTTATTGATGCTGGAAAGCTGCTAATTATACAAGAAACTTTTCTGTGCTTTTAAAACTGTTGCCTACGGACCCCCTGGGAATGTGTCACTGACCCCTGGGGGTCCGCGGACCCCAGTTTGGGAAACACTGCGCTACCGGATGAAAATCAGCTGACCCGGTTTAAACCAAGTGTCACTGATTTTCAGAGTTATTGCATCACTTGGCCACTTGATGGAGCTAAAGCGTTACAAGCAAACAGCAATTTTGGCCTGCGTAGAAAGCAGATCAGAATGTGAGTCACCTCATTAAGGTGTGAATGGCCTAAGGGCTAGAGCAACACCAGGCACCCTGCCTGGCTCACGTGGGGGGGGAGGGTGGAGCTGTTGTAGTCTGCCGGCTATCTTGCTGCGGCCTCACCCAAGTACTTCACATGCCTTTAAAAAGACCATTTGCTTAACGAGTCTTCGTTGTTCGTTCGCCCCTTCTCAGAGCCCCTGCAGCTAAACTGTCCCCAGCTCTGCCCATGACTGTGCCCCACTCCTAGCCGCTGAGGCCACCCGTTGCGGCTGGGTCCGATCAACCAGCCACTGCACTGCTGCCTTTGCTCATCTTGCAGAGTGCGGAATTTAGCGTGAACTTAGCCCAAAGCTGTTGGAGCATTTTTCATCAGAACCCGATTACATTACTCAAGAACAGAGCTTTTTTTATTTTGGTGTTGTCTGGATCGTTACAGCACCATAAGTTTTCAATCCGCTTGCAGTATTCACAGGGATTTCGAAATCCTGCTGATTAAAACGACGTCATTCCTTCCACAGAATCCAACATGGTATCTGCAGCAGGATAAAGCCAGCAGTAAAGCCCAGGAGTACTGAGTCTTCCCATATCAGCCGCCACTCAAAATTTAAAATAGTACAGTGAATAGCTGCTCCCCGGAACATAATCTGCACTTCTAGTCCTGGCAGAAGTTGATGGAATTAGGTGCTGCGGCATGAGGGGAATGCGGGGGCAGGCGGTAAAGCAGTGACCCGCAGTTGCAGCTGTCAACATGTCAAATGTTGGAGGGGTCGGGCCGGGCATTGAAACTGAGGCAAGAAAGGGACCGGGGCACCCGACAGACCGGCAAGCGGCACCCTGCTCTAGCTGGATTATCATTGTGTTGGAGGGAGCAGTCATGAAGCTCATTCCAGCCCGGAGCCGGAGGCCTGGACGTGAGTGAAATAGCAGGTTTGTTGGCATGCTGTAGAAAAGCTGCTCCTCTCACTTGTGCCGCTCACTGACACTGAAATGATTTTCATATCTGCTCGCACAGCTAAGCTTCACAGCCCTCATGCCCCATCCCTTTAGATACCAGGTGGCCTTTGGTCATCATTAGCATGGCAGCTGGTCCTAGGCCTCCTTTCACTGACGTCTGGAGTGGGTAGGGTTGAGTATCCGCCAAAGCTGAATAGGACAAAAACCCTATATATTAGCTGTTTGGTTTGTTCAATGTTGAAGGATACAGTGTTCCAAAATATTGTGCACCTTATCTTTGTTTCCTTGAAACTTTTCAAAAACAATGTCCCTTAACGGGGATACTAACACCAAGAACGGTGTAGCTGCGGCTGACCAGTCATAACAGCTTTTAATTTTACATATTTAAATTAAATGGATGAGGGTGTAATAAACATCCATCCAAATTTAAGGAGCGCCATCACTCTAAAACTTATACAACACGGCCTAACACCAAGAGGTGGTAGAGCAGTTTTTGTGATAGAGGCACACAAATCATTTCAGACAGAAGTATTCTATTCATGGATTGTATTCCCATAATAAAGTCCAGTAACAAAAGTGTTTCACTTCTTTAAAGAAGATGAACTACCACCTGAGGAATAAATTCCTTCAAGGATATTGAAATTCCACTCGAATACCAGGAGCATCATCTCTGGTTTAAAGGCGCCCTAAAACATCACAAAAACATTACCAGGTTTGGTCCACTAGGTAGACCAGGAGCAACATTGCTTATTTTATCCGGCTACACACCTCATCCTGACATCGAAGAGATGTCAGACGAGGAGTTACTTACTCAACTACAAGAGTTAATAAAAATTTACAGACAAGTAGTCCAATATGTCATGCAGACTTTTACAGTCCAACCACCAATGACCATTGCAAATCAAACCCCTCAACAGGGTAATACTCTAAAAATTACTCCACAGACTTTGCAACACAGTCATGGGTAAAATGCTCACAAAACATGAACCAATTCCATTCTGGATAGCTCAAAAATTACTCAAATCGAAGCAGTGTTTCCTAATAATAGCCCTTATGAGAAACACAGAATCCTAACAATCTGTTTACCAATGGGGATCACACCACAACTGGAAGACTTTACCACTTGGGGCACAGTCTTTGCTGCCATCTATACTAAAACACATGGTGTTCCGTCAATTGCAGTAATACCAGATGTCCTGAAACAAATTCAAAACAAATACGGGGTAGAGCCTGCTCTGAATTTAGGTATGAAATTACTTAAAAATGTCGACCAGGTCTCAACAATAATATTATCTAATATTAAAGGGGAGGTGTAGGAAGGGGGAGGCTCTAGTTGGCGCAGTGTGGCACTAGCGACAAGCAGGGACTCTCTCTTCCTCGTCAGGGCTGAGGGTTACCTTCCAGACAACCTCTGCTTACCCTCTAGGTAGTGTGGCTTAAGCAGTCGTAGGCTAATCTTTGGGGCATATAGGGTTAAACACTTGCAACAGTACACCTTTACAACCAACCCACCACACAACGAGACCAGACTGTATTCTGTAAAAATATATATCTTTATATAGATTTTAAGCAGGCTTGTGAATACAGTCAATATACTTTATGAAGACGGTTGCACGTTACTTAATTCGGGTTACCACAGTTCTTATGGAAGTTCTCTTGAGGCCCGTAGGCCGGTGTTACTCAAAGTTCTTGTGGAGCCGGCGGCTTCCAAGGGATCTGTCCCACGTCGCGTTGCCTTCCCGGGGTCGCTGATCGTTGCGGCTCTTCGGCCGAGCAGGTCACTGGTCGTCCGGGGCAGCGGTGTTCTGTGGCGGCAGGGTCCTCTCCTCGTCGTCCGCTCCAACCCTGGAGGCGGCGGCTGTGCGGTGGTGGCAAGTGGCAGTACGGTCCCCAAGTGCAGGACGTACCCAGCCAAGTGCCGGTGCAGCTGTGGGCTCACAGCTGGGCTGTCGGGCAAGCTACCGACCTTGCAGATTCTCGTAGGGCAACTGTCCGTCTTTGCAGGTGAGTGACTGCTCGCTATGCAGTCACCTCGAGAGCTCGGACCGGACGGGTCCTCCTTTGCTTTGCTCTCGGGCTCCCGGTGCAGTTGCGGTCACGGTGTTCGGGCCAGCGGCGGCTGGTCCTCACTTTGCTTCCGCTGTTGCTTTGGGCCCCGGTCACGGTGGTCGGGAGGATGTTGATGCCTTAGAGGAGATTCCTCCGCCAGTTGCTGCGGCGATGGTCAGCACCCGCAGTCGCTTTCTTCCAAGGGGGGTAGCGTCCACTGGTCCTGGGACGCTGGTCAGGGGGCAAGTTCAGTCGCAAGCCCTTGGAGATCTCTTTAGCAGAGTTTGGCACAAGTAGCACAAAAGTCTTTTCGTAGTCTTTTTGTCTTCCTCTCCTTCAGCAGCAAGGCACCAGACACAGGCAAGAGTCAGCACCCTTCCTTGTCTCTCACGGTCCTTCTCGTAGGGCAGAGTCTTTCTGTGGCCCAAACCGGATCTAATTTTCTAGGAGCAGGGCTCCTTCTTTTATAGGCCAATTCTTTTGTTCTCGCAGGCCAGGGGGGCCTTTGCATAGCCACTCTCAGTTCTGGAGTACCCCGGCGGGTGTACTCCGGCTTCTGCTTTCAGTGTGAGGGGCAGGCGCATCAGACGCCCCACAGGAGGGGGAGCCAGCATTGTCCGGACAGGGGTGGCCAAAGTACCTTGTTGATGGGGGCTTCGCCCTTCCTGGGCCAGGTGCCGGCAGAGTCATCCGCCGCTCCCCAGGAGGGTGGAGCCAGCATTGTGATGGCCGAGCACAGTGACAGTTCGAGTCAAGAGGCACTCCTACCTCCCACTAAGGTGTAATCTGCGCATTCACCACCTGTCATCCCTCCAGCCCTGTCACTCACACATCCCAGACAGTCAGATACACATACCAGCAGAGGCGGCTGAAATGGTTAAGCAAGCAAAGGCTAGCTTTCTAAAAGTAGCATTTGCAAACCCAGGATATTAAAATAACCTTGACTACAAGAAATATCTTATCATCCTGAGTTCAGGCATACTAAACATGACTCGCTACCATGCTCCTTGAGCCTGCGGGGATTATAGGGTGTAATAATCCTCGCAGCTCAGTCTGGCCTAATGGAGCAGGTAGCCTTCAATAGTGAAATACGGTCTTCGTTGTAAGTCACTATTAGGACATGCCACGCTCATCAGGCTTGTCCTACCTTGCACCTACAACGCACCCTGCCCGCAGGCCTACCATAGGGGTGACTAATATGTAGTCAAGGGAAGGGTCGGTGCTGGCAAGTGGGGACACTTGCCCAGCTAGCGTGACAGTACGAGACCGCACGCGGGTTCTGCGGTCGCAGTTCCCAGACACATCTTTACGGCTGCTTCGGTGGGTGGCGCAACCAGCGCTGCAGGCCCACCAGCAGTATTGGCATCTACAAGCCCCGGCACTCTCTCGTGCACTTTACTAGGGACTAACAGTAAATCCAATGCACCAATCATGGATACCAATCGTATGTACAATTTACAGTAGGGAGCACTTGCACTGCGGCACGGATCAGCCGTGGCGCAGTGCCCTGAGTATCGGAAAACCAGCAAAACATCGGAGGCACATCAGCAAAAAGTGGAAGGGAGACTCACGCCAAGGTGCCAGGTCTAACATGTGTCCCCTCCAGCTGAAACGTGGGAGGAACTACCCTTCCCCAGGGAGTTCCACATCACTAAGGCAGAAAAATCTGGACAGACCGTCAGCGTTGGCGTGATCGGTGCCAGGGCGGTGTTCCACCGTAAAGTCCATACTCTGTAGAGAAATGGACCACCTCAACAGTTTCGGGTTCTCACCCCTCATTTGCATCAACCATCTGAGGGGCCTGTGGTCCGTCTGAACTCGGAAGTGAGACCCAAACAAGTAGGGTCTTAGCTTCTTCAGCGCCCAGACCACAGCAAATGCTTCATGCTCTATTGCACTCCACCTACTTTCCTGTGGAAGTAACCTCCGACTTATGAAGGCTACGGGTTGGTCAAAGCCCTCCTCAGTCATCTGTGAAAGAACAGCCCCTACACCATGCTCTGAAGCGTCTGTTTGCACAATGAACTCCTTGGAGAAATCGGGGGCCAGGAGCACGGGCGCCGTGCACATGGCAGTCTTCAGGGTGTCGAAAGCCTTCTGACAGGTGTCAGTCCAAATCACATTCCTGGGCTGCTTTTTCGAAGTCAGCTCTGTCAAGGGGGTCACGATCGTGCCATAGCCCTTGACAAACCTCCTGTAATACCCAGTGAGCCCCAGGAAGGCTCTCACTGCAGTCTGGGTCTTGGGGGGTTCCCAAGCCAGGATGGTTTCGATTTTGGGCTGCAAGGGGGCTACCTTGCCACTCCCAACTTGGTGTCCCAAGTACACCACTGAACCCTGCCCAATCTGGCACTTGCTTGCCTTGATTGTGAGGCCTGCTCTGCGCAGGGCCATCAACACTTCCCAGAGGTGTCGCAGGTGTTCGGGCCAGGTGCCGCTGAACACCGCGATGTCATCCAGGTAGGCGGCACTGAACTCGTCCAGTCCAGCCAACACCTGGTTGACCAATCTCTGAAAGGTGGCAGGGGCATTCTTCATCCCAAATGGCATAACCCGGAACTGGAAATGCCCATCTGGTGTTGAGAATGCCGACCTCTCCTTTGCCCCATTGGTCAAGGCGATCTGCCAGTACCCAGACGTTAAATCAAACGTGCTGAGAAACCGGGCAGCCCCTAGCCGATCAATGAGCTCGTCAGCTCTGGGGATGGGGTGCGCGTCAGTCTTCGTGACTGAATTGAGTCCTCTGTAGTCCACACAGAACCGTAGTTCGGGTGTGGCTCCCGGCGCAGCAGCCTTCGGAACCAAGACCACGGGGCTGGACCAAGGACTGCTGGAAGACTCAACCACCCCGAGGGCAAGCATCTTGGAGACCTCCTCCTTGATGCAGGCCCGTACCCTGTCAGTTACCCGGTAAGCCTTGTGCTTCACCGGTAAGCTGTCCCCAGTGTCCACATCATGGACGCACCAATCTGTGACACTCGGAACCAGGGAGAACAGGTCTGGAAACTGCCCCAGCAACTGGCGGCAGTCCTCCTGTTGTTCGGCGGTCAGGGAGGGTGAGAGGTTAACTCCATCCACTGACCCATCCTTCTCACAGGCCACCAAGAGGTCAGGAAGAGGCTCCGACTCCTCCTCCATTCCGTCATCGGTTGCCAACAACATGCCCACTTCGGACCTTCGCAAGTGGGGCTTGAGGCGGTTGACATGTAGGACCCGCAAAGGGTTCCTGGGCGTCTTCATGTCCACCAAGTATGTCACGGGGCTCTTGCGCTCCACAACCTCAAATGGTCCTGTCCACTTATCCTGAAGGGCACAGGGCTCCACTGGGGCCAGGACATACACTCCTGTCCAGGCTGAAGCTCGACCAGAGTGGCATTCTGATCGTACCATCGCTTCATTTCCTCCTGGCTCGCTTCCAGATTTGCCTCGGCAAGTTGTCTGAAGCGTCTGGTTTGGTTTCTGAAGGCCAGCATGTAGCTATATACATTCTGGGGAGGTTTCCTGGGAGATTGCTCCCAGCCTTCCTTTACCAAACTCAGTGGTCCTCTCACGGGGTGACCGTACAGCAGTTCAAAGGGGCTGAACCCTAGGGACTTCTGTGGTACCTCGCGATATGCAAACAGCAGGCATGGCAAGAGGACGTCCCACTTACGCCTCATCGGACCTTCCAGGCCCATGATCATGCCTTTGAGGGTTCGGTTGAATCTTTCAACCAACCCGTTACCTTGGGGATGGTAGGGTGTGGTGAACTTGTACGTTACGCCACACTCCTGCCAAAGGGACTTCATATATTTCGATATGAAGTTGGTCCCCCTGTCGCTCACCACCTCTAGAGGGAATCCTACTCGTGAGAAAATTCCCATCAGTGCACGCCCCACCACGGGAGCCGTCACTGTCCTCAGAGGGATGGCTTCAGGGTACCGGGTGGCATGGTCCACCAAGACCAGGATGAACCTGTTGCCCATGGCTGTCTTGGGGTCCAGAGGCCCAACGATGTCAATACCCACTCGCTGGAATGGCGTACCGACCACAGGGAAGGGTTGGAGGGGAGCCTTGTTCTTCCCTCCCGTCTTCCCACTTGCCTGGCAAGTCGGACAGGTTCTGCAATAAGCGTCTGAGCTTTTATGCATTTGGGGCCAGTAAAAGTGGGTGACAAGCCTGTCATAGGTCTTGTCCATCCCCAAATGTCCTGCTAAAGGCACATCATGAGCCAGACCCAGTAGGAAGGCTCTGAACTTCTGGGGTACCACCAGCACACGGGCTGACCCAGGTTCAGCAGCCTTAGGCTCCGAATACAGGAGGTCGTTCTCCCAGTATACGTAATGTGTTTTGGCCTGAACACCATTGGCCTGGTCTGCAGCCTGCTGCCGCATACCCATGAGAGAAGGGCATTCTTTCTGCTCCCTGCAGAATTCCTCCCTGGAGGGTCCTCCTTCTTGCTGCCAATGGGTCAGCTCAGGCAGGTCCCCCAGTTCGGCGACCTGTTCCCCTGTAGGCTCCAGGGCATCCCCCTCAAGGTCTGCCTCCTCCTGGACCGTAGGAACTTCAGGGGCCGGTTTCCCGCGCCCCCTGCGCCTTCTCCCTAAAGCCGGTTCCTGGGCCTCTCCGTCAGGCCCCAGGACCTCTCGGTCACCCTTACTGGCTGCCATCGACCGGGTGGTCACGCACGCCCAGTCAGGCAGACCCACCATCCGCAGGTGAGTCGCTTTCTCCACCTTTTCCCAAGGGGAGTGCTCCAAGTCGTTCCCTAGCAAACAGTCAACAGGCATGGTTTTTCTCACACAGACCTGCAGAGTACCAGAGACCCCCCCCACTCGAAGGGAACTTGAGCCATCGGACACTGGCTCTCAGAATTATCAGCGTTGATAACCCTACAGTAGGCATGGGGTACAACCTGCTCTTGAGACACCAGGTGCTGCCTCACTGCAGTCACACTGGCTCCTGTGTCTCTAAGAGCCTCGGCTTCCTTACCATTGATGATCACCACCTGCCCATATTTCTTAGTGTTAGAGGGCAGGTAGTTCGTAGGGATCATCTCACTGTCTCCTAGCGAGACCAGGGTCATGTGAACGGGATCTCCACCCCCCGGGACCATCATTTCTTCTCCCAGGTGAACGCTAGTCACTTGTCGGGGCGGAGCACCAGTGGGTGCAGGCTTTCCAAATAGGCGACACTTGGGGTCACTGGATATGTGCCCAGGCTCGCCACATTTGAAACAATTGAAGGGCCCCTTTGGAACAGGTTTACCTGTCGGGGCCCCATTCTGCTTCGGGGGTGGGGGAGGCTGAGAACCCTGCTGCGGATTCCCTTGGGAACTACTTTGGGGGCCTTTTTGGAACCCTTTCTGTTTTCCCCCTTTGTCCCCCCCACTCTTCTGCTGGGGACCCTGCCCACTCTTGGCGGAATCTCCCACGGGACCCTTGTGGACCCTGGTGCTGAGCCAGCGGTCCGCCTCCTCAGCAAGCTTCCTCGGGTTGGACAGCTTGCTATCGATCAGGTGTTGGCGTAACTCAGGAAAACAGTGATCAGACAAGTGCTCCCATGCAATTAAATCAAAGAGACCTTGAAAATCATTAACTTTGTTACCTTTCACCCAACCATCCAGTGCTCTGCAAAAGTAAGTCACATACTCCACATACGTATTCCCAGGCCGCTTAGTACATCCCCTAAACTTCTGTCTATACATTTCAGGGGTAAGCCCGTACCTGTTTAATAAAGCTTCTTTCATGTGGGCATAGGATCTCTGATTCTCAACGGGCAAATCTAGCAAGGTATCTCTCCCTTCGCTAAGGAACCTTCCCCACAACCCCGCTCCCCAATCCTTGTCAGGGACCCGGTGGGAGGACATGGCTACCTCGTATGCCCTAAACCACTGTCCTATGTCATCCCCCTTAAAGAACTCCTTAACTACGTCCTTCGGGATGTGCACTCTTGACTCTACCTGCACTGGCGATGTGCTGCCACCAGAGGGAGGCCGATCCAAGTCTCTCTCCTTGAGACTTATCTCCCTCATCTTTATTTCGTAATCCATCTGGTGCTTTCGCTCTTCCAGCGCCATTCTTTTGGTTTCCAGCTCCAGCTGGATTTTCATTTCTGCCAACTTTCTCTCGTGATTCCGGGTTTCCTTCCTGTCCGCCAGCTCCTCTGGCGACAGGCCTTTACCCAAGCTGTGCTCGCTGTCTTGCCTTTCTAGATCGATCAGATCCCCAAGCGCATTCTGCTCCTCCGGGGTCTTTCTGGACTCCACCCAGGCTTTCAGGGCCTTGTAGAGCTCCGGCTTGTTTTTGCAACCAGCGTGCGGAACTTTTAATTTCCTACAGAAAAACTTCAGCTCCATCTTTGAGTATTTGTCCAGCTTTGCGGCATCCCACTCTATCTCCAACACCTCGGAGGTCGTGGACTCCGCTCCATCCAAGCTCTTGGTGCCCGGCATGGTTTCTGTGCTCGGAATCTTCTTTCGGCAAAATTCAAAAATCAAAGTCTGTGGCTAAGTAACTGGACCGTAATCCTTGTGTAGTGGTCAGAAGCTCAGGTATAACTATCGCAAGTGTAAATTCGAAATCCTCACCGCTGCGTCCAATGTAGGAAGGGGGAGGCTCTAGTTGGCGCAGTGTGGCACTAGCGACAAGCAGGGACTCTCACTTCCTCGTCAGGGCTGAGGGTTACCTTCCAGACAACCTCTGCTTACCCTCTAGGTAGTGTGGCTTAAGCAGTCGAAGGCTAATCTTTGGGGCATATAGGGTTAAACACTTGCAACAGTACACCTTTACAACCAACCCACCACACAACGAGACCAGACTGTATTCTGTAAAAATATATATCTTTATATAGATTTTAAGGAGGCTTGTGAATACAGTCAATATACTTTATGAAGACGGTTGCACGTTACTTAATTCGGGTTACCACAGTTCTTATGGAAGTTCTCTTGAGGCCCGTAGGCCGGTGTTACTCAAAGTTCTTGTGGAGCCGGCGGCTTCCAAGGGATCTGTCCCACGTCGCGTTGCCTTCCCGGGGTCGCTGATCGTTGCGGCTCTTCGGCCGAGCAGGTCACTGGTCGTCCGGGGCAGCGGTGTTCTGTGGCGGCAGGGTCCTCTCCTCGTCGTCCGCTCCAACCCTGGAGGCGGCGGCTGTGCGGTGGTGGCAAGTGGCAGTACGGTCCCCAAGTGCAGGACGTACCCAGCCAAGTGCCGGTGCAGCTGTGGGCTCACAGCTGGGCTGTCGGGCAAGCTACCGACCTTGCGGATTCTCGTAGGGCAACTGTCCGTCTTTGCAGGTGAGTGACTGCTCGCTATGCAGTCACCTCGAGAGCTCGGACCGGACGGGTCCTCCTTTGCTTTGCTCTCGGGCTCCCGGTGCAGTTGCGGTCACGGTGTTCGGGCCAGCGGCGGCTGGTCCTCACTTTGCTTCCGCTGTTGCTTTGGGCCCCGGTCACGGTGGTCGGGAGGATGTTGATGCCTTAGAGGAGATTCCTCCGTCAGTTGCTGCGGCGATGGTCAGCACCCGCAGTCGCTTTCTTCCAAGGGGGGTAGCGTCCACTGGTCCTGGGACGCTGGTCAGGGGGCAAGTTCAGTCGCAAGCCCTTGGAGATCTCTTTAGCAGAGTTTGGCACAAGTAGCACAAAAGTCTTTTCGTAGTCTTTTTGTCTTCCTCTCCTTCAGCAGCAAGGCACCAGACACAGGCAAGAGTCAGCACCCTTCCTTGTCTCTCACGGTCCTTCTCGTAGGGCAGAGTCTTTCTGTGGCCCAAACCGGATCTAATTTTCTAGGAGCAGGGCTCCTTCTTTTATAGGCCAATTCTTTTGTTCTCGCAGGCCAGGGGGGCCTTTGCATAGCCACTCTCAGTTCTGGAGTACCCCGACGGGTGTACTCCGGCTTCTGCTTTCAGTGTGAGGGGCAGGCGCATCAGACGCCCCACAGGAGGGGGAGCCAGCATTGTCCGGACAGGGGTGGCCAAAGTACCTTGTTGATGGGGGCTTCGCCCTTCCTGGGCCAGGTGCCGGCAGAGTCATCCGCCGCTCCCCAGGAGGGTGGAGCCAGCATTGTGATGGCCGAGCACAGTGACAGTTCGAGTCAAGAGGCACTCCTACCTCCCACTAAGGTGTAATCTGCGCATTCACCACCTGTCATCCCTCCAGCCCTGTCACTCACACATCCCAGACAGTCAGATACACATACCAGCAGAGGCGGCTGAAATGGTTAAGTAAGCAAAGGCTAGCTTTCTAAAAGTAGCATTTGCAAACCCAGGATATTAAAATAACCTTGACTACAAGAAATATCTTATCATCCTGAGTTCAGGCATACTAAACATGACTCACTACCATGCTCCTTGAGCCTGCGGGGATTATAGGGTGTAATAATCCTCGCAGCTCAGTCTGGCCTAATGGAGCAGGTAGCCTTCAATAGTGAAATACGGTCTTCGTTGTAAGTCACTATTAGGACATGCCACGCTCATCAGGCTTGTCCTACCTTGCACCTACAACGCACCCTGCCCGCAGGCCTACCATAGGGGTGACTAATATGTAGTCAAGGGAAGGGTCGGTGCTGGCAAGTGGGGACACTTGCCCAGCTAGCGTGACAGTACGAGACCGCACGCGGGTTCTGCGGTCGCAGTTCCCAGACACATCTTTACGGCTGCTTCGGTGGGTGGCGCAACCAGCGCTGCAGGCCCACCAGCAGTATTGGCATCTACAAGCCCCGGCACTCTCTTGTGCACTTTACTAGGGACTAACAGTAAATCCAATGCACCAATCATGGATACCAATCGTATGTACAATTTACAGTAGGGAGCACTTGCACTGCGGCACGGATCAGCCGTGGCGCAGTGCCCTGAGTATCGGAAAACCAGCAAAACATCGGAGGCACATCAGCAAAAAGTGGAAGGGAGACTCACGCCAAGGTGCCAGGTCTAACAGGAGGCAGCATCAGTGACGATCTGCCAATGCTTAAGGGAATTTGATGTATCAGAACATCAACATGAACTATGCAGGATAATAGAAAAATCCTATGCAGAATTAGTCAGAGACAATTTGGGTGGAAAATGTTTGAAGCCACAACTGTCTGAAGGTACTGTAAAGGACTCTAAGAAGAGGGAAACTAATAAAAAAAATCAAAAGAGAAACGTTCTCAATTCCGAGGTAAGTCTCCTCAAAAGGAGCCCTCTGAAAGGAGGTATAACCTTAGGAATAGGGATAATTTAAGAAAACCTGACAGGTATCAAGATACTGATACACGTTTCTCTCGTACCTTTCAGATATTGTCACAGACATCCGAAAGAAGAGGACGGTCAGACCACAAA
Source organism: Lissotriton vulgaris (assembly GCF_964263255.1). NCBI lineage: Eukaryota > Metazoa > Chordata > Amphibia > Caudata > Salamandridae > Lissotriton > Lissotriton vulgaris. The sequence goes on from NC_141687.1 coordinate 2,066,499,383, forward strand.
GAAGAACGCTTGAAGTCCAAAGACGATCAACACATTAGGAAAAATAAATCAAAACCTAAATTCACCAAGAAGAATGCAAGTCTGAAGATCAGACATGCAGAGAATACTTTAAACACAACTCAAGAACAGTGAATGGGCTCAGACAATGCTGGACCGTGCAGCAGAAGGAGCAATAGCTCACCAGAACCTGAAGGAACTTCTGGAGATAGTGGACTTGAATGAGTACATCACAGTAGAAACTGTAGACACCAGGGTTAGTACTCCATAAAAGTTATATGAAAAAACACTCCGGATGGAGGGAGACATACCACAAAAAGTGAAAGCACTCTTTTGGGAGAAACCTTCAAGGGGTTACGATATACTTCTAGGAGAAAGGGACTGGCCACCAGAATTTGTCAGGGAGTGCCCACATGGCGAGGACATCATTATGCCAGCCTTCTTCAACCGTATTCCAATTCACCTAAAATATACTTATGCCAGGAAATGGGCAGTTGCCCAGGCCCCAGCATTATAGAAAAATCATGTAGGATGGGATGAGGACTCACCTCACCACAAAATACTGCTAAAAAATCAACCTACTGCACAAAGGCAGTGCCCAATACAGCAAGAAGCTAAAAAACAAGTCAGGGAGATCTTAGATCAACTTGAATACCAAGGGGTGATTGAAACATGCACCTCCTCAATGAACAATCCTTTGTGTCCTGTATCCAAACCAGACAATACATATTGTCTAGTTTTGGATTACAGACATGTGAGCCAAAACATTTTACAATGCAAAATGCATATAGTACAGTATTAATGAACAACATTATGCGTAAAAAATATAAATCCACATTAGACATTTCAAAAGGTTTCTTTTGTCAAAACATAGCACCTGAAATAAGGTACTTAACAGCTTTTCCAATAATGGTGACTCAGCGTCAATTTTGTCGACTCCAAAAAAGGTTTAAGAATAGCCCGGAGTTATTCTCAGCAAGAGTAACAGAGTTACTACAAATTTGTGATGACAAGGCATCTATCTGACAGACGATGACCTAGATAGGCACTTGAACAGGGTGAGTACCATTATACTGGGTTTCGCCTCTGAGAACTATGAATTCAACTTTAAAAAAAACAGAATTGCCCATCTCATGTCCTTTTCCTAGGATATGAGCTTTCAAGTGAAGCAAAAGCCTGGCAGCTAACTTTTTAGAAAAGTGTGCGCTACTCCAACCTCCAAAAACGCTGAAAAATTTACAGTCGATTCTAGGTTTCCTAAATTTTGGAAGCATTTACATTCTAAATTACACAGAAAGGATTAAACTTCTATACAAATTAATCAAACCTGATTTTTCAACAAAACATTGGACACAGGAAGACACAGACATCCTGCGTTCACTCCAAGCTAACATGTTAGCAACAAATCACTTAAAAAACATGTGTAAATAAACGCAATTTAGTGATCCGAATAATTTCGGGTCAAATCGGATTCACCTATTTATCATTTAATGAGGGTGAAAAAGTACCAATTGCATACAAATCACATGTGTATACACAAGCAGAAATGCGCTTCACTTCAACAGAAAAAATCCTCACAGCAGTTCAAACCGCTGTAGCAAAAGAAAGAGCTCTAGCTCAGGGGAAACGCATTATTGTCGTGACTCCAGTACCAGCCTTAGAGGCGGTTACAAAAGCGAGCATTCCAAATGCAAAAGCTTTACATCCTAGATGGATACAATGGGTTAATTCTCTTGCTGCAACAGATGTTGAATATGTGTTTGATCCAGATTTAAAATCACAAGCGTTCCTGCAATATGAACATGAATGTCCTCTGCCCACTGATATTCTGCCTCTAGATCAGTACAAATTAATAGTTTATACTGATGGATCAGCACAACCTGCTATAAGGGGTAAGGAAGCTTACAGTGCAGCGTGCACAATCGTTAAAGGTTGCATACGGATGTATCTTCCGACCTATAGTCACTAAAACTCAATCTCTAGGATATTGTACAGCTCATAGAGCTGAAGTACAAGCATTCAAACTGACACTTGAAAGTACAGATCACGAAATCCCCACACTTATAGTGTGCAATTCCTTTTACTGTGCTCAGTCATATAATGAATATTCAAGTAAAAGCGACGTTCCCTTGAACTGAACTATAAATAAAATGACATATAACAAACCCTATCTAAATAAAAAATTAGTTTATACAAATCCACAAACTAATAAGGAAATATAATCACAATTTATTATGTATACATACAGTAAAATACAATAAAATACAATGGATACTAGACAAAACAATGGTAGGATCTATATAAAAACATTTCATAAAAAATCAGAACATTCAATTATGACCCGCATAATTGGTACACAAGAACAGAAACAGTAAGACATAAAAAATTGTACTATACTACTCGCATATTCGGACTCCTGGTTTCTAACATCGATGTTGTGTACTTTAATATTCAATGTATCAACAACGATGACAGTCTTGAATTATACAGGACAAGAAAGCGTCGACGCGTTTCGGTGGTTATCCAAGATTCTGTCCACCTTTATCAAGACTTTGCACAACGTCTGTCGTGACCAGGGGGTCATTAGAATTTCCCTAAAATAAATATACAATACGTTATGGAGAGTCTCTAGATCTCTTACACATATCACATTTGTAAACGACCATTTGCATTTAGTTTAAGAACATCCTATATGTGACTTTTCTTACATAGAGATTAAGAACACAAAGATAACACATTCCTCAGATATCTTTAAGTTAAGAACCTTAATAATTACGGTTCAGGGGAAAGCCCCATTGGGACACAATGAACTTATATATATATATATATATATATGCTTGGTGGAGAGTACATCCGGGGTACCGGAATTGCCAGAACTCCCTTGTCAGCCCGGGAGAGGTGTGGCGGTGTTGAGGCTATTCAGCTTCACGCTGGGCGATGGTTGAGCTTCAGCCTTGCCCCCGTCTAAAGCGAACCTGTGACTGCAAGGTAAAGCGGTTGGGGACTGAAGGAGGCTACGAGTTTCATGCACATGGGACAGTGAAGGTTCTTTGCTCAGGCAGTATGTGTCCGCTTCACGCAGCACCTTCCAGACACGAACATGGACAATGCATGCTGGGACTGGTAGGCGTTGATCCATTTACGTCCTACCAGGTGTGCCTGCGATTGGGATATACCTTTAAGGAGCGGCACGCTGCACAACCTATCAGGAAAGGCTAGATATTTTATCTGGGACACTCTCCTTTCCCTGAAACACTCACACCCCTGGCGCTGATGAAGGCAGCAAGATACGCCGAAATGCATTCGCCGATTGTGGGTGATGCGGGACTGCAACTTGCCTGTGTGATGAAATAAAGTTTGTCTCCAACGGTTCCCCTGCTGTGGCCTCTTCACTTTGTCTCCGGATCTGGTGTGGAATGTGGATATTTTCAGCGCGGTTTCCAGTTACGCGCAAAGAGGTCCCCTCTTTGTTCAAGAGGCTCTGGACAGCTGGTTTCTGCTTTGGTGGAGGAGTACATCCGGGGTACCGGAATTGCCAGAGCTCCCTTGTCAGCCCGGGATAGGTGTGGCGGTGTTGAGGCTATTCAGCTTCACGCTGGGCGATGGTTGAGCTTCAGCCTTGCCCCCGTCTAAAGCGAACCTGTGACTGCAAGGTAAAGCGGTTGGGGACTGAAGGAGGCTACGAGTTTCAGGCACATGGGACAGTGAAGGTTCTTTGCTCAGGCAGTATGTGTCCGCTTCACGCAGCACCTTCCAGACACGAACATGGACAATACATGCTGGGATTGGTAGGCGTTGATCCATTTACTTCCTACCAGGTGTGCCTGCGTTTGGGATATACCTTTAAGGAGCGGCACGCTGCACAACCTATCAGGAAAGGCTAGATATTTTATCTGGGACACTCTCCTTTCCCTGAAACACTCACACCCCTGGCGCTGATGAAGGCAGCAAGATACGCCGAAATGCATTCGCCGATTGTGGGTGATGCGGGACTGCAACTTGCCTGTGTGATGAAATAAAGTTTGTCTCCAACGGTTCCCCTGCTGTGGCCTCTTCACTTTGTCTCCGGATCTGGTGTGGAATGTGGATATTTTCAGCGCGGTTTCCAGTTACGCGCAAAGAGGTCCCCTCTTTGTTCAAGAGGTCCCCTCTTTGTTCAAGAGGCTCTGGACAGCTGGTTTATGCTTTGGTGGAAGATTACATCTGGGGTACCGGAATTGCCAGAGCTCCCTTGTCAGCCCGGGAGAGGTGTGGCGGTGTTGAGGCTAGTCAGCTTCACGCTGGGCGATGGTTGAGCTTCAGCCTTGCCCCCGTCTAAAGCGAACCTGTGTCTGCAAGGTAAAGCGGTTGGGGACTGAAGGAGGCTACGAGTTTCATGCACATGGGACAGTGAAGGTTCTTTGCTCAGGCAGTATGTGTCCGCTTCACGCAGCACCTTCCAGACACGAACATGGACAATGCATGCTGGGACTGGTAGGCGTTGATCCATTACGTTCTACCAGGTGTGCCTGCATTTGGGATATACCTTTAAGGAGCGGCACGCTGCACAACCTATCAGGAAAGGCTAGATATTTTATCTGGGAGACTCTCCTTTCCCTGAAACACTCACACCCCTGGCGCTGATGAAGGCAGCAAGATACGCCGAAATGCATTCGCCGATTGTGGGTGATGCGGGACTGCCACTTGCCTGTGTGCTGAAATAAAGTTTGTCTCCAACGGTTCCCCTGCTGTGGCCTCTTCACTTTGTCTCCGGATCAGGTGTGGAATGTGGATATATATATATATCTGTTATTATGCAAAAATCGTAAAGGAATACCTTAATAGGGTCGAGGATGTTGCATCTAGTTTGTTGTTTTAAAATAACATAGCCATACACGGACCAATTTAGAACGTCTCATTATATTTATCATAAGCCAGGAGATAACCTGTAAATGGATATATAATGAACGAAGTCAGTCTAAAACTATTTCTGTGGGTGTACACCTACACTGTATATTTATCATGACACTATTAAAACGGAAACGGGCATACCTGTATTAACGGCTGTCAGAAGGTAACTTGGCTGTCAACCCGAGCCGTAATGAATATTTACAGAATGGGCTTCAAAACTGATTCAAAGAAGCAAAAGGTGGGACAATAAAGCATAAAACGCTTTGGGAGCAAGTAGTTCAGTTGCGAAACAAACTACCAAAAGCTCATGTGATACACACGCTGAGTCATCAACGTGATGGCGTCCACGTTGCAGGAAAGTCAATGGCTAATGAAGCCACATTGGGGACTGTACAAACGGCTTCCGTAGCTGCGATCACTCGTTCAAAAACAAGAATAGACAGTGAGATATTATTGGCTGTCAATGCTTCAAATAAAGGCAGTGGTGCAACGTAACAAAAAAAAATCCACTCAAGTACTCTTATGTAAATTGATGCGAACAACGTTCCTTTTGCTCGAATCCCTGGCTTACAAAGAAGCCCTGGCCAGTTTTGGGGTAGTATTGCGGTACTACTTTTCATTTCATCCTGAGGAAAATTCTGCTGTGGAAAGGAAAAACCGGGACATAAAGCAGTCTATAACAGCTAGAGTATTAGGCCTGGGTGATGGGTGGGTCAAACATCTTGATGGGGTCAACGCTCAGTAAATAATTTGCCAAGAAGTTCTCTGGGGGGGGTCACTCCATATGAGGTCCTATTTGGAACAAGAAAGTGGGTTCCTGATCATGAATGTAAAGGCACATTGGTGGAAAATAAACCCTTTGATATCAATGATCGTTTGGCTGTTTTACAGGATCTGAATAAACTAATATCAAAACAAAGCAACGTGTTCCTGCAGCCAACCACCACTGGGGAAATACCGGCAGTCCCAGCAAGGCCTGTCTGGATCCCAAAAGTTGGGAATCTAGTCAGAGAGAAAATTGCAGACAAGAAGGAGTTTGGACCTTCTTACAGACAACCAGTACCTGTCCTAGTCGTCCACTGAACAAGAACAGTACTTCTGCAACCCTTTGCTGCAAAAAAGGAGAAAAGATTTGTGTCAAATCGACCTCATCAAACCACACTATGTGGCCGATACTAAATAGTAGGCCTTGTGGACTCCGACCTAGTAGCAGACGCACTCCTCTCGCTACTATCCTTATGGTTCAGACTGAAAGACTCCTCACCATCGAGAATTCAACAGTGAGAAATGAAGGACTAAGCAACAATGCTATGGACCTCATCCCTCTTGAAACTCAAGTAACAGTTCGTCCAGATACACCTGTCTACACCAATGTAACACGTGATCAACTGGTTCCAGCGATTGGGATGAATCCTGATGCAATTCCAACAATCAACCAAACTCCTTCTGGCTATTTCGTTAACTTTGATACGTTTTCTGAGGATCCAAGTGAGCCTGAAACGGCGCCAGCCCAAAAAACTTGTAAAGAACAAGTACAGGACTTTTTTCATTTTCTGATTTCACCATGGATTGAACTATGGATTATTTCTGGAATAATATTCTTTCTGCTTTGGATAGCTTTAAAAATGACTCTTAGCAGGCTTTTGAATGGCAGGTACATTCGTTTGGACACTGAAAGTAAAAACGTGAACTTACTTTTAAAGCCACACAAATCCTTCCATCGTGAAGCAAGAGACTAGTCAGCAGTGAACATCACAGCTGTTCCTATACAGGATGGTATCGTTTGGGACAAAACCGATTATGATATATTCGGCCCGTCTGAACTTTTGAAGATTCCACATTTATTTAAAATTTATTTAAGTGACTTTATTACCTCCAGTACCTATTCTGATGATTGGGACATTGAGACTGTTCATAACATGATGTCTGATTTAGAAAGGTCTGCTGCGTTCTATAACAATGAAGGGGTTAGAGGGTTCATCAGACTACGAACAGCTTTATTGTTATAACCACTATGGTCATCATTTCTTGCATAAATCTGCAACACCTAGAAATATGTTTATGTTTAACAAATGGGAACATTGTCCTACACCCCCAAAGGGTAGTTCAAAAACTTTTGCAAATAAGTTTCCATATTTTTCAGGGTAAAAGGCATCTGATCCAGAAAACTTTTACTACAAGAATGTAAACAAAACAGGACAGAAAAATATGTTAACTAATACAAAAAAGATTTATTCTGCAGCCTTTATTGCCCAACTGTCTAGACAAGGGTTTGACTTTTGGAAAGACACAATTGACACAAAATCTGTCTGGGGTGCAAAAGAATGGCAAGTACAGAGGATAGAACCTTTGTTTAGAGCCTGCATCATTCCACAGCAAATAATGTTTTTGAATGACACTGTGCAACAAACATCTTGCCTTGGATTAGCCAAGATCAAAGACATTAACACTCCTTCCGTACCAACAACTGCAAGTAATAGCACTACACAGTGAGTGGTCACAGTAGACACAATACTACAAAACAACAGATCCGATCCTGATTGGGAAAAATGGTTGCTCTGGCCCACAGACACAAACATCTGTCAAGAAAGATTCCTGCGTAGAATACAGGGATTTACTATCAATAGGCCAGACCCTTGGTATGTTCAACTACAGCATCAAGGGGTAGTAACAACATACAGTGTAGGAAAATTGTGCCTCGGTTGGCTAAAAAAATCTACACTCGAGGATTTGAAACAACACTTATCTTTACTTAAAGAAGGTGCAGACCTTAGGGATTTCTTGCAAGACCAAGAAAACCACATCAAAAACATTTCATATATGCCAGCATTTATGCTGCTTATAATGAAATATGGAAGGTTTCACAGGCAGTGGCCGTAGAAAGAATATGTGAACTTGATCGTATTAACTTAGAGAAATCTCTCACTGTGGTGGACAATGGTTTAACAACTTTATCATCCAGAATATATTCACTGGGCAGCATTGTATCCTCTGCTATTGACATACTGGAACAAGATTTAGCCATGTTACAACAAGGCAAATCTGAGTTACATTCTATTATGTTATCAGGCTGGACTCATTGTGTGAAGGCTATGTGCCTTGCGTTTCATCAACACATCATCTGTGTTTACAGAATACTATCTCACGGATAGACAGATCGAACTGGCTCAAAGGGGAGCAAAGTGTACAGTGCTGAGCATTGAAAAACTGGAAAAATTACCATTTATGGTAGCAGACAAACCAACTACAGAATGGCTTATCCATGGCAAAATAACTCTGCCTGTCACTACTTTTATTTTCAGTAGTGCCTCAAACAAATGCAAGCAGGTAAATATGAAAGGTTGGGTAAAGAATACATTAAGACATCCTGCGATTTGCCTTACAAATACAGATGTTGGAGTGGGGGTTGTGAAGTGTTTCTGAGCAGTACACACTGTGAAAATACACTGAGCGTTCACTCATATGTCGGGACATTTCTTTACACGGGGCTTGTAATGGTTCTGTGGCAAACTTGTCCTGCCACCTGCAGGGTACACCAGCTGCTCTGGTTAATCCAACGTTTGGCCAACTTTCTAATTGGAGTTACCTCATGTTGAATGATCAAAGTTGCCGTGGCATGTTGCCAGGAATCTCATATCTGGTAATGGTTAGCTCCAGGGTTACTTGTTGTATGCAAGCATTGTTCCCCCAAATAGACACAGTCAGGGAGTCGCCTCTATGGCCTTCATTAAATGTTTCTTTTATACGTTTTGATACTTTAAGCAGAATAAAAGCCATGCTTTTAAGACAAACTGTGCCTTTGACCGCGGCCAAAGATGGATCACTGAAATAATATTGACTGACAAAATATCGACTTGCCAAAATATCGTGGACAAAATATCGACAGTCAAAATATCGAGTTTGTATCTACAAACAGGTAAGTACAAAAATATCGAGTACAAAATATCGTTAACAAAAATATAATGTAAAAAATATCGACTTTATTAAAAACAGTGTTAAATTAAATTAATATTAAATTTTAATTACTAAAATATACTTAAAACGACTTAAATTAAATTATAATAATAAAATAATAAATGAAAATAATAAAAATAATTTTTTAAAATCTTATTTGTTGACCCTGAACCCTAAAAATACCCCTTTACCCAAAAACCCAAAACTGACCCTGAACCCTAAAAATACCCCTTTACCCTAAAACCCAAAACTGACCCTGAACCCTAAAAATACCCCTTTACCCATGACCTGAAAACTGACCCTGAACCCTAAAAATACCCCTTTACCCATGACCTGAAAACTGACCCTGAACCCTAAAAATACCCCTTTACCCATGAACTGAAAACTGACCCTGAACCCTAAAAATACCCCTTTACCCATGACCTGAAAACTGACCCTGAACCCTAAAAATACCCCTTTACCCATGAACTGAAAACTGACCCTGAACCCTAAAAATACCCCTTTACCCATGAACTGAAAACTGACCCTGAACCCTAAAAATACCCCTTTACCCATGAACTGAAAACTGACCCTGAACCCTAAAAATGCTCCTTTACCCAAAATGTATCAATATTATTTAATTACCAATTAATTATTAATTAACAATAACAATAAAGTAAATATATTAGAACATTAGGTGTAATTATTTTAATAATTAATATTATTTTTGCAAAATTAATTACTTAAAAATAACACAAAATTATATATATAAAAAATGTACTCTAATTAATGTAATTAACTAATTACAATTAATTAATTAACAATTATTTACTAATACAAAATATATTCAAAATTATATTAATTAATTAACTAATTAATATTAATTAATTATCAATTAATTATTAATTAAAAATATTAACAAACATATATTAATTAATTAATTATTATTAAATTACTTCCCACCCTATTCCCCTATAAACCCACAACCCGCTACAGAATTACATTACGCAATTATTATCAAAAAAAATTCATGTAATAAAATATTTTATAACATTAATACACACTATTCACACATATTATTACATAAAAATACACTATAAAATATTATATATTATTAAAAAATCGATATTTTTGCTATCTATATTTTATACAGTCGATATTACTTCACTTACCTGAAAAACAATATTTTTGTAGTCGATATTATGTCCAGTCGATATTTTGTCCAGTCTATATTTAAAACTCGATATTATGTCCAGTCGATATTTTGGAGTCGATATTTTGTCTCTATACCGGCCAAAGATACCTATTATCTACAAATTGCAAGGACTTTGGCTGAGATACAGGCTCAAATAAGAACAAACTGCCCTATACATTTCATGAAATGATGGGACGTATCTTAAACATGTCTGATACAAGCTGAATTGTACATGTATTTAAGACCATATGTTCAGGACTGTTAACATCTTTTCAGGCGGTCCTCGGAATCATTCCAAACTCCGTGCACTCAGTGTTTGGTGATCTGCCATTAATTCTAGCACTCGTTGCAGGAAGCCTATTTTTATTCCTACTACTACGCGATGTCAAGCCTATCCACCGTTGTCACTCCAAGCAGCTTGGAGACAGCTCTCCTGGAACGAAAGTGCTGTGAGCGCATAGTGCAACTTTTGGGCATACCTCATCTACGGGTACTTAATACAACATGGTTTCTGTCATTTAGACCAATCTGGCAAGATTGCATCTTACCTGTTTTACGCTGCCTGCTTGCGGTGAAGAATGCGTGCTAGACATCGGTCTAACACTACCATCAGTCATGCCAACGGATATCGATACTCTACTGGACCCAATAATGGCCCATGCTCTGTCCACAGAGGCTACGAATCCTGATGACGACATTCGTTGAGATCTCACAGACGCAACATGCTACTGATGAGGTACGAGATGGATCAACGGCACACAGGTAACAATGGATGTGAACATTGCTGCGGCATCCCATGCTGAATGCGATGCTTCACATCTCTGTGCAGTTAACCTTCTAAACAAGGCATTCCAACTGTCACCGACATCGGTAGACGATCTTTTGTCTACCGGAGTAGGTGATTTCATGTTTTCACCAAACTCATACACTGGCTTCGGCTCACAGTGTACTGGGGAAGCTAAGAATTTGGCCTCCATATTTTCAAAACAGAACAAAACTTGGGACTCTTCCTGAAATTTACTTTTTTTTCTCTAAATTTGAAAATACATGGCAATTCAATCTGCTTACAGTAGAACTATTTATATAGATTGGACTTCTTTGAATACTTCCAGGGACACATTGTCACCTTATTTCCCACTATTTCATTTAGTACCATGTTATGACATGGCTTTGGTTCTTGAATAATGTCAACCATTTTGCCATATGTATATATTACTATTGATTCATCTGGCAGTTATTTCGATATATGCTTTGAATAAAAACCTGCTTTAAAATGTACCGTACCTTTGCATTACATGTTTAGCAAAAGTTATTTTTTAACTTCTTTTAGTATGCTTTTACAAATGTTTTTTTGCAACATGTGGTACTCAGTTTAATGTTTAACGTTTAATGTTTAGCATTTAGTACAATTGTTCATTCAAAAATGGAGTAGGTGTTGTATTCCACTTTAGGTGACTGTATATAGGTTTTCCTGATACATGTCCTTATATAGGCACAATTCGCATTGCCCTTATATAGGCATAAGATCCTAGTCCTTGTTTAGGCATTAGCCATGCTATCCAAATACAGGCATGGTCACCTACATCCGTCCACCCAAACATCACAACCAGACCCTTAAGCTCTTGGGAGTTTCCCTAGCCCAGGATTATTGATTTCTCCAAGAACTCATTTATTATGCTTTAACCGCTATTCCCTAAGGGTTTAATTCATGATGTCTTCCTCTGCCCGACTTTACATGAATACTAACATTCCAAGTCACCTACCAAGTATAAATATACCTTCCCTTGCCTAAGCAAGTAGAAGGAGACATCAACTTTAGAGGAGCCCGTGTCCAGGTCTAACACACTGACAAGACGCTGTCATCCCTGCTTGCAGAGAATCCAGCTTCCATTGTTCTGACTCCCTTCGCGGGGTGTTAGAGTTCGAGACCCCGAAAGAGATTCCTACCTCTCTCATTCTCAAGGTATGGAGCTGACTAGAACCTCCCACCCAGGGAGGCATAGAATTTTTATACATTCCCAGATGTACCCCTAATAGTAAATGTGGGAATGCACCAAAATCCATGGGTGGATGCATGGGAACATCCACCCATAGATGCACTGCAAAGTGGCTTTCCGAGGCTTGATAAATCTCAATTTGGTTTTGCGTCGCCCTTGCGCACCCTTGCGTGGCGCAAAGGCGACACAAAACTTGATAAATATGGGCCAGTGTGTTTAAACTGTAATTCTCAGGCATCACAACAGCACAGTAGACACATTTTTATAAAAAGGTAGCGGTAAGTGGTTATCATTGTGAGGTTTCCCTCAATTACAATTCACAGGTCAAGCCCTTCTGCAGTCTAACAAAAGAAATAGTTAATGCCCCATCACCAAAACCAAATTGGCTCACAAATCGGACAATATAACTATCTTTAAAGAGCTATGGCTTTGACGGACAGTTGATCAAGCAATGGCAAAGTGAGAAAAATTCATGCAAGCCAATAACTACAGTGAGTTAACCCAAAACTCACTCTTTCTATATACTTCTTCTTATTGCACACTTTAGACAATTGATGACTTGAGGGGTTACAGACATCTAAAGCTGTCTGTAACTAGAAATAAAAAATGGCAACTTCATCATTGTGCAAGTATCATCAGATGTTGTAAACTGTGTTGCAGCAACAGGAGGTTAGGCCCTGGGACGTGGTCAGGTAGGGCCTTTTGAACAAGTTAAAATGGGGGAAATTACTTGGCATACAAACTTGGCATACAGACTATAGCATACCATTACGATAGAATACATCACCTACTTATTACCTTGTACTACACTTAGATTAGGTACACTTGGGTAGAACTAGTTAGAGAAGCATCTTATGAGTACTCACATTTTTAGCATGTGTTATTTATGTATATGAATATATGTGTCATAGCTAAAGATAATGCTAGCGCTGTATTATTTCTTTCTACTGCCAGATACTAGCTCACACAGCCTTCCCTGGGTCGGCCTGGGGCTGCTCTTCTTCACTACCAGGAGCGACTTAAGTGCTACAATAGGGTGTTTGGTTCCCAGTAAGGAGATTGATGGACCTATTACTCATGCAGGCCACACAACTAATAATCCAATTTCCTACACTTACCTTCTTGTGTTAGAAAAAAACACAAAGGTCCAAATTTAGTATCCTTCATATCACGGTGCGCTGTGTGAAAGGAACAGTCTTGAATTGCATTAAAGATAAATACCTGTGTAGCATCATGTTTAGAATGTGGTGCCTGCTGAAGATGCCATTGGCAGTGCACACACAAATAAAAGGCTATTTAATATGGCACACATTGTTGTGCCACAGTGCAATTTCCTTTACAAAAACAGATCAATAAGGGCAAAGTTCACTAAATGTGTTCTCTCGTGTGGGGTGCGCGTGCACCATGTAGATCTCCGACGCAAACAACCATTTACCGCCTTGTCTGCTCCTTGTTTCCATTGGCCTAAAATTTTGCTATAAGCTCAGGTCTGCTATCTAAGTTGATCAGGTTTTGCCTCAAAACTTTGGGGTGTTGCACTATTTTAACCTAGAGATGCCCCTTTGAATAAAATATTTTGAGTTGCTTAGCATCATGTGAGAAACAGCAGTTTTTGAGAATACATTTCGACTAACTAATGGGACAAGAACAGATTTTAAGTATTAATAACACTGTTTATTTAATATCTTTTTTGGGATCTAGGTAACCGCACTGTGGGGCAGATTTATTATTCTTTCATGCAGCACCATGCAGCAAGCCGCCTTGCTGTACTACATTGCGTGAAACGAAAGGACAGGAATGTGCCAGATCTCCCATTATATAGCGTATTTCTGTCCTTTCCTAGTGATAGTGCACTTTTGGCTACCTAGCTATGTCGCAGGAATACTGGCATCATGTTGCAAGGGTGACTGCATTGTAGGCAAGATTGTTTATGTGCAGGAAGGGACACCATACAGCACAAAAACAATCCTGAGAGGCATTTTTCTCTATGTGCACTGCAGAATACAGCACACGTAGAAAGGGCAATAACCGAGGAGAAATAAAGCTATTTCTCCTTATGCCCCACCCAGGGAGGCATAGAATTTTTACACATTCCCAGATGTACCCCTAATAGTAAATGTGGGAATGCACCAAAACCCATGGGTGGATGCATGGGAACATCCACCCATAGATGCACTGCAAAGTGGCTTTCCGTGGCTTGATAAATCTCAATTTGGTTTTGTGTCGCCCTTGCGCACCCTTGCGTGGCACAAAGGCGACACAAATCTTTGATAAATATGGGCCAGTGTGTTTAAACTGTAATTCTCACGCATCACAACAGCACAGTAGACACATTTTTTAAAAAAGGTAGCGGTAAGTTTCCCTCAATTACAACTCACAGGTCAAGCCCTTCTGCAGTCTAACAAAAGAAATAGTTATTGCCCCATCACCAAAGCCAAATTGGCTCACAAATCGGACAATATAACTATCTTTAAAGAGCTATGGCTTTGACGGACAGTTGATCAAGCAATGGCAAAGTGAGAAAAATTCATGCAAGCCAATAACTAAAGTGAGTTAACCCAAAACTCACTCTTTCTAAATACTTCTTCTTATTGCACACTTTAGACAATTGATGACTTGAGGGGTTACAGACATCTAAAGCTGTCTGTAACTAGACCTAAAAAATGGCAACTTCATCACTGTGCAAGTATCATCAGATGTTGTAAACTGTGTTGCAGCAACAGGAGGTTAGGCCCTGGGACGTGGTCAGGTAGGGCCTTTTGAACAAGTTAAAATGGGGGAAATTACTTGGCTACTGTTTGGGAACCCGCTCTTTAATTCACCAGGCCCAACAAACAATCCAGCACTGCATTATGTATGGATTATGTTATTTATTTATTTATTTATTTATTTATTTCAGCCACCTTGGCCATAAAAGACACATACATAAAAACACAGGATCATAACAATATACACGTACAGGTATTTTTTAAAAAAGAAATTAAAAAGATTATATCTTTGAGTACAGAATTCATTATAAACATCCTCATAAAACCATTAACAAAGACACCAAAGCTTCATCTCATTTTTTGTCTGGTTGCTAGGCATATACCAGGTTAGGGGGGATATTTCTAGGAACAGCAAGGATTTAACTGCTCAAAGTAATTGGCCAAACTTCCTGCCAACAATGTACACAGAATAAAGATACAAGATCTTGTTCCTAAGAGGGAACACAGGGGTTTAATCCATCTTTTTCGTGCTTTTGAGTATGCTTGACAGATAAACAGCATATGGACCTCATCCTCCGAGCAAGAACCTAAGCACATTGAACACTTCCCATGTATAACATTTGGACATTCCGGTTTTCTCTTAGACCAACGTTCCAAATTGGAATTTAGCCTGAGATTCCCATACCTGAATTTCAGAAATAGAGACTTTGCAAGGGGAGGCACTATTTCATCTAAAAAAACCTCAAAGGAGGGGTCATCTTTAAAGATTAAAAAATCTTGGGTTAGAGACCCGGTTCTATTTTCATTCACTAACTGGTTAGTTATGTAGGACCAGAAGGCTTGTTTCACCATGGACTTGGCAAAAGGTGGTTGGTTTTCTGGGCTCTCCCATAACTGAGGCAAGCCCAGGATTGAGAACCATTTTTTAATGTGTCTGAGCCATTGAACGGAATGAAAAGAGTCTAAACCCAATATCTCCTGGAGGCCTTTCCTATAGTCGATCAATTCTGGGGTAGACCATATCCTTATCCAGAACATTAGTGGTCTAATGGTTATATGGTTGTCAGTTCTCTTAAGGTTCCGATCAAATTGAAGAGGAATCAACGGTGTACTAGTGGGTACCCTTACAATGGATCTCATAAATTTGTTATCCAGGCCATAGAAACTATCCCTTGCCCAGGGTCCCCATATCTCAGCCTCGTAAAGGGCAGCAGATTGGAATTTAAATTTAAAAAGCTCAAGCACAGGGGTCACACTTTTACTTATACTGGCATTAAGTTTGCTGATGACTTGCATGACGTTATGGGCATAAGACACCTTGTTTTTCTCAATTTGGGCCTTCCATGTCAGGTTTGAATCTAGCACCACCCCCAGATAGGAAAAGTTATCAACGGTTTCTAGGACTTGACCATTCAAATTTAGAGTCCCTCTATCCGGTTTACAGGGATTCAGTGCCATACACTTAGTTTTGCCAACGTTTATCTCTAATCCTTTCTTCACATAATAAATACTAAAGGAGTTCAGGAGCGCCTGGAGGCCTTTCTTGGTTTGGGATATTAAAATGGTGTCGTCCGCGAATAGCAACGCAGGCACCCTTTCTCCATTTAGTTGTGGTGAGTCATTAGCACAGCCGTTCAAATGATCAGGGATATCGTTAACAAATAATGAAAATAAGGTGGGGGCCAAAACGCATCCTTGACGGACACCACGCTCTATTGGGATATTACGCGTCAGTTCACCATTTGGACCCCACCTGATGTTGGCATGATTCCTAGCGTGCAATTCAACTATTTAAACCAGGAGGCACTCTGGCAAACCAACTTCACTCAGGGATCTCCAGAGTAAGTTGCGGGGGACAAGGTCGAATGCAGCTCTCAGATCTACGAAAGCGACATACAAATGACCTTTCCTAATGTGTACATATTTCCAGTATATACAACAGAATCTAAAGACCTGGTCTATGGTGCTGATCTTACCCCTAAACCCATCTTGAAATTTGGTAAGTTTTGCTTTTTCCTCCAGCCAGTCATTTATCCGAAATAATAAATGCTTGGCATACAGTTTTTGCAGGGTATCCATTAAACTAATTGGTCTATAGTTTGATGGAACAGATCTACTTCCCTTTTTAAGAATTAAAACAACTTCTGCTGCGCGCCAGCTATCGGGGAATTGACAGTTGCTAGATAAAGCATTAAACAAGCGGTTTATATATGGAGCCCAGACTTCAATCTCATGTTTATACAGGTCACCCGGTATTTTGTTGGGACCAGGAGCTTTGCTGTTTTTTAGTTCAGTGATTGCCCTTTTCGTTTCACCTAGTGTGAAGTCAAGACACTCTATCGGGGGTGGCAACCATAAGGTCTCATCAGAACCACTGTCATATTGTTTATAAAGAGTTGTGAAGTGCGTCACCCAAGTCAGTTCATCTAAGAAAGTCTCTTTCACAGCTCTACCTGCGTGACCCTCATTTGCAACCAGCCTCCAGAACCCAACATTGTCCTTGAATTTGGCAGCAGCCAACATATCCGCCCAATTCGACTCCTCCCATAACTTTTTTGAAGTCCTTTGAGTGTGCTTGTATGCTTCCCTTGCAACTCTGACATCATCTTTCGATTTGTTTTTGATAGCAAACAGGAGCTCCCTCTTATCCAACCTACATGAATGGTCATACCATAGTTTACCATGACACCCAACTCTTACATTTTGCTGCTTTTTTTTGGCATTTTGGTCAACCATGTTTTTAGCTCCTCAAAAAACGTCTTATGTAGTGCAATGAAATGGTCATAGTGATCGGGTGAGAAGGAGTGTCCAGCTATAGGCCTGAACATTGTGTCAAAAAGTGAGTATACCGTTGCTAGTGCATTTCCTTGAGCAAGGACGTGCAACCATTTTAATGCACGTCTGTTGTTACTGACATGTACCTGATCACACAAATTGGGGTTGGAAGTCTCAGTGGAAAATAAAACAGAGGGGTCGCTAAACATAGCTGCGTCAATATAAAGTTCAAGGGGATAATGGTCACTCTCATCCCTATTTGCCACCTTGAGATCAGCCACGAAGTGCCAGATACTCAATGAGACAAGTATGAAATCCAGATTACTTTCGGACTTCACGAAAGTTGGATGTTTTGTTAGGTCAGAAGGGAGACGGCCATTACATGCTCTAAGACCATAATCTGCAGTTAACCTCATTAATTGCACAACCAAAGCCGAACATTTAACACAATTTGAAGTCTCAAGCTGAGGAATATTATAAGCTTGATCTTCATCCTCAAAAACATCAGCAAGCCCTAGAACGGGTTCAAAATTGCAATTTAGGTCGCCGCCCAGGATCACTGGGGCATCACCAACCACCCTTTTCAAGAAGCTATCCAAAGTTTCAAGAGTGGGAGAAACTTTGAAATGTGCAAGGGGTCTATTATAGACATTAATAATGTAACATTCAGCCCCATTTAAATTTATAAGTTTTAGGGCCAAAATGTCAGGGGTGCCTGTATCTATTAGTTCGACCATAATCTTCAGTGTGATTTTAGCCCATATGATGAGTCCCCCCGAGGGCCTCCCCCTATTAGACTGTACTGCCTCGGTGCCAAAAGTTTTGTACCCTATCCTGTGTGGAATGTCTATTGCCCATGTTTCTTGCAGTAGGCAAAAATCGCTAGAGTCAATATAATCAGCCCAGTCTGGGTCCCTCAGATTTTTGTTGACTCCTGTAATGTTCCAGGACAATACGAGCAATAATGGATTTGCCCCACTACCAGGACAGGTGGACTTAATAGTGGCCAATACTGGTGCCACTGATAGTTTCACACTATCTTGCAACGTAACACCTACAGAGTGTTGTTCTGATTGTATAACCAGACCCCCTGCTACATTGTCGGCTTCATCATCATGACAACAATCTTCCTCTCCAGAACACGCTAAGTTCGCTACTAGAATACATTTCTTATTCAGGAAGTCCCCCGTTTTACAGTAATTATTGTCTCCCTCTCCCCCATCCTTTGATTCCTCACTGTCTTCATGTTTGGAAATGATATTCTCGTCACCGGGTGGGTGGTAAGTACCATAGACATTAATGGTGCGGTTTGGCGAGGTCTCAAGTCAGTCAACTCCATCTAAGCTACTAAACCTGTTGAAAGTAGGGACTCCATTCCACACATTTCGAATACCCTGTCTACCCAATTCGGGGCCAAATCCGGAATGGTGATTGATCGTGGTCCAATTACCCCCATAGTTAGGGCGCCTCTGTGGGGGGTAAAAGAAAGATAGGGGCCTAGCTTCAATAGATGAAATGCCTGCATATGTTTTCCATGTACATATCTGTTGGGCACTATGGGGTTCCTCAAATGAGATAACAATACAGTCACCCGGAATTGATTTGACTATAGGACCAATCCAAGGTACCCTGCGAACCATGAGAATTCTACTTTTCATGTGGTTGGGAACAGGTTTATTTGAGTTTAGCCAGTGGATCACCTTGTTTTTTAAGGACAAAAAAGTTTCTTCGTGTTGATTGTCTATTTCAGGGACCCCAGTAAGTACAACTACAAGAGGACTTGCATCAGGGGGCAGTTCTATGTATCCTCCCTTAAAGTTGTCACAAGCATAGGGTGTTTGAAGATTGTGATTATAAATTTTATTACCGGAGGATCTACAGGCCGAGGACTTATTTGGACCAGAAGCAGTGTGTACAAGAGGAAGTGTGTCGGCAGAGGACTTATTTGGGCCAGAAGCAGTGTGTGCAGGAGAATGCGTATCGGCAACACTCACTATCTGGGGTTTCTTATTTGGTACAGGACCCTTCAAAAGTGGTTTGCTAACAGAATTACCTTTCGGACGGTTCAAGGGGGTTGCAATAGTATTATCTACAACACTCACATTCTGATTTGCGTTGTTTGCTGCATCCTTCTTCGAATGCTGTGTATTAGAAGGATTTATTTTCGAAGATACCAAAGTGGCCGTAGTGGGGGCC
This sequence comes from Lissotriton vulgaris, assembly GCF_964263255.1. Classification (NCBI taxonomy): domain Eukaryota; kingdom Metazoa; phylum Chordata; class Amphibia; order Caudata; family Salamandridae; genus Lissotriton; species Lissotriton vulgaris. Next base: position 2,066,519,074 of record NC_141687.1, read on the forward strand.
GATGTGGGAATTGCAGATACATCACTGCCATTAAGACTTAAACTGGACAGGGTGATAACACTTTTTTCCACCTCAAACAGCTGATTTTCAATGCAAGTTAACCTAACTTCTAACGGCCTGAGAAGTTTTTTTAGTGTTTCCCATACAAGTTTCAAGAACTCTTCTTTGCCCCCCTCTGACTCGACCATGGATGTGGTAATTTTCTCATCCCCGACAACAGGGGGCCCGACTATTGTATCTAGGTTTAACACTTCCATTTTGTCACTACTGTTGAGCGTTTGCATAATTGGAAGCGTCTGATGAGGCGTGCTATTTGCAATAGTGGCCCCTCCTGTGAAACACTGACTTGTGGCTACTTTAGCCTTTTTCCTGGGATACACAGACATGTTTTTTCGTTTTCTCTTTTCTTTGGGTTTTGCCTTGTTATCGCCCTGGTTACTCTTAGACTCTTCTTTCCCTGAGGCTTTCTCCCCCGTAACATCCTCCAACAGTGTGCCTACTTTAGTTATATTTTCAGATATATTACTAATAACTAATTTATGTATGGGGTCTAAGTTAGCGTCAACAGAGGTAGCTATTTCCTCAGGAACAGGATGCACCTCGGCCAATGTAATAATGGGTGTAGGGCCGGTAGTGCGCTCAGGAGTTTTCGATGTGGCAATGCTACCTAAGGATGATTTTTTCCTTAGTGCTATGTCTAAGGACTGTCTTCTAGCTGCCTCTAGCTCCAGGGACACTCTATGCTGCAGTTTTGTGATCTCAATGTCAATGTTTGTATTGATCCTTGTGATAAAATCATCAAGGGTCCCTGTAGCCTTTTTCACAGACTTTGCAGTCCTGCTCCGACTTTCACGCAAAGACGTCATTTTACGATTACCCGGGGGCTAGAGAGAACACAAATAAGGCTTGTTACCGTAACTATATCACACAGCCAGACAACCAAGAGGGGTGGTCCGGTCCGGTCTTGCTCGGTCTGTAACGGCCTGAAACGGCCCGCCCTTTGCCCGGGCTTCGCTCCGTGCTTAGCCCCGCGTGCGTCCCGCTTGCGCGTTAGATACTTCCTGTTTATAACGGGAGGTGGGCGGGAAGAGGACCAGCTGCGGCGAGTCAGCAGGCGCAACGCCCGCTGGTCCTCGCAGTCCCGCAAGGGTAGAAAGCAACTCCAGGCAGCTCCTCTCAGCGTCGGTGATTCCCCGTTGATGTAGACCTCGAGCGGCTCCCGCGGAGAGGGGGCCGCGAGGAGTGGTGTGCAGGATACAGAACAAAGTGCTTTTGTCAGGAGGAAAGCAGGACAGCATGTCTACCCTCTCTCAGCGCCAAGCACTGAGGTCCCGACCCGCAGTTCTTTAACACCAGGCGGGAGGGGGGCGGGAAGAGGACCAGCTGCGGCGAGTCAGCAGGCGCAACGCCCGCTGGTCCTCGCAGTCCCGCAAGGGCAGAAAGCAACTCCAGGCAGCTCCTCTCAGCGTCGGTGATTCCCCGTTGATGTAGACCTCGAACGGCTCCCGCGGAGCGGGGGCCGCGAGGAGAGGTGTGCAGGATACAGAACAAAGTGCTTTTGTCAGGAGGAAAGCAGGACAGCACGTCTACCCTCTCTCAGCGGCAATTATTTATTTAAGTTTTTGTTTCAAATCTTTTTTATTTTCTGACGGACTATTAGATACACAGCGTTAAGCCTACAACCCTTTCCAGGGCCGGCCGCGTGACTGGACAGTACATTAACATCATTAGGGATCTATGGAGAAAGCTAGATGGTACACAGCGTTGCGCCTACAACCCTCAAGGGGCCGGCCGCGTTCCATAGTGCAGAATGTCATGCCATCAGATCCTGTGGGAAGGTTAGACCACTACGGTCCACCTTCGTAACAAACAGGCAACTAGCCCAGACTCAACAATCAGCCCAACAGGGACCAGAAACCCAAAGAGTAGCAGAGAGAAGAAAGAAAAGGATAGACGAAAAGAAATGAGCAAAGAGAAAAAAGGAGGGACAGCACAGCAAGAGTAGGAGTAATGTGCGCAGGGGAGGGAAATGAAGGGCAATAAGTCCGACCCGGTGTCACTGGCGATGGGGTCGCATTGCAGGAGGGCAGTTATGAAAGCAGTCTACCCGGGTCAGGGGGGACCACAGCATCTTCAAAGAGGCACAGCGTCATGAGTTTGATGGGCATGTGGCGCGCATGTCCAACAGTACAGAGGTATTTAATTAAAGGCTGCCAAACAGCCTTAAAGCGTGTGTCGCGTGCCTGCAGCCGCGCTGTGAAGAGCTCCATTGTGACAACATGCCATAAACGCACAAACCAGGCTGCGATTGGAGGAGCTTCGTTTTTTTCCAATACAGGGCTATAAGCTGCTTGGCCGCTCCTAACATTTGGAGTGTCAAGGTCCAATCGCTCCGGGTGAGCGCCTTCAGACTAGCAGGTTTAATACCTAGTAGGATTGTGCTCGTGACCTCAGGCAAAGAGAACTCCAGCACTCCTGATGTGCCTAAGGACATCTTTCCAGAATAGAGTCAGCAACGGGCATGTCCACCAAATATGAATAAATTCCTGCAATGCAGACCGACACCTCCAGCACAAAGGAGTGGATGTAGGAAATATCTTGTGGAGATGTTGGGGCGTGTAGTACCACTGAGTCATGAGCTTATAGGCGTTTTTCTGCTGCGGGTTGCTACAATATACTTTGGGGATATCCTGCCACAGCCTACCCCACTGTGCGGGAGTAATGTCCTTGTCTGATACGGCTTGCCATCTGCATTGATAGGGGTGAGAAGGCGGCGTCTTAGGATGCTGCAAAATCTGGTAAATCCGGGTGAGAAGCCCCATTGATTCAACCGGATATCGGGCCAGTCGCTCAATAGGGGTGAAGGCGTGTGTAGCCGCCTCATACATTTCCTCCTTGGACACCCAGTGCCTCAGCTGGGCGTATTGCAGCCCCGCCATCAACGGGACACGGAACTCTTCCCTTCATTGAGCAAAGGACTTAAGCATACCCTCCTCGAACAGGTCAGTAATCACCCTGCAGTCCCCTTGTGTCCATTTGGCAGAGGCACGTGTGCGATGTGCCGGTGGGAAAGACAGATTCCCCTCTATCGGGGTATGCAGTGAAGGAAATGTCGTGAGGCATCTGCGCACAGCTACTTTATCCCATATGTCCAGGAAAGTTCTTGTGGGTACCGCAACATAGGCACCCTTAGGGCATACCGCCCGATGATGCCATGCAAGTTCCCAGATGGTAACCCTCACCACGGCCCGGTCCTTGTGCAGCCATCCCTTCTCACTCTCTGTCAGCCCCCATTCTACCACAAACTGGAGATGCGAGGCCCAGTAATAGTCCACGAGATTGGGGCATTCCAGTCCCCCCTATCTCGCGATGTCATCAGGAGCTTCTGTGAGAACCGAGGTCGTTTCCTGCCCCAAATAAAATTTGTGAGGTTGCGCTGGAGGCCTCGTATACAACGTAGCGGAATGGGCGTCGGGAGGCACTGAAATAGATATAGAATCTTGGGGAGGATCGGCATCTTGATGGCATTAAGTCTGCCCAGCCACGACAACACCAGGGGCCTCCACCTCCGCAGGTCTTCGAGGACCGACCTTCGACATTCCCGCCAATTTGCTTGTGTCCATGTGTCTAGAGAGGGGGTCACCTGGAGGCCGAGGTAGCAAATGCATTGGGAGGCCCATTGGTATGGCACAAGTTTCTCCAGGAGGGAGATCTCTTCCTTCGGGATGGTAAGGTTGAGGGCCCAGGACTTGCTATGGTTGATTTTGAGGCCAGAGGCCCGCTCACAGAGGCACAGCACTGTATTGAGTGCCGGGAGGGATTCCTGGGGGCGTGTTAGGGTGAGGATGTGATCGTCTGCGAACAACGCCACCTTATTTTCACGTCCTCCCATGTGGATACCATGTATATCAGTTGCCTGACGAATCATCTCTGCCAATGGTCTCACCACAAGATCAAATAATAAAGGTGAGAGGGGGCACCCTTGCCTGGTACCCCTATGAATGATGAACGGTGCCGTGAGCTGTCCATTGATCCGAATCCTAGCCTGTGGGGCAAGATATGGCGCCATGATTTGAGTGATCATGTTCTGGCCTAGCCCAATCTTACATAGAACCGCCCGCAGAACCGTCCAATCCACCGGATCATAGCCTTCTCCGCATCCAGCGACAGAAGGCAGGCCAGAAATCCCCAGTGTTGCCCTTTCCCCTCTAGGTGTGCAATTTTGCGCACGTTATCTGCCCCCTGCCGGTTGCGAATAAAGCCAACCTGGTCCGGATCCATGAGACCAGGCATATAGGGGTCCAGACGCTTCGCCAAAAGTTTGGTGTTGATTTTAAAGTCAGTGTTTAGTAAGGCAATGGGGGGGGGTTATGATGCACACGGCGCGGGATCCTTCCCTGGTTTCAGGATCAATGCTATCTCCGCCATGCCCATATTGGGGTCGGGCCCTCTATGTCAGTAAAAGAATTATACAGCCTTAGAAAATGAGGCCAAAGCTGTGACTGAAACATGCAATAGAAAGGGTAGGTTGACTGATGCGACATGCTGCGGTACTAAGGCACATACCTTGAAGTGCTCGTTTTTACGGGAGGAGACCGTTGAAGCCATACACAGCACACGTTAGGGTTCCAGTAAGAAATGGTAAGACCTTCGGCCTACCTTTGAACTCCCTGTGGAGTAGGTAATTCTTTCGCCATCCACATCGTGTAGATAGTGTCTATAGTTTCTAGGTCCTGATGAATTGCGCTGTATCCTTCAGAACAATTGCATGAAACATGTTGACCAACCACTAACTGACCACCTGGTAGAGTATACTTCCCTGGATCCTAACACCAGGAGGTTTTCTCTCCCCACTGTTTTTACTAAGGTAGATAGTCACACCATTAAAACACTTTGTGGACTACCTAACCTTTTTTAACTATTACCACCACCACTACAACCTTCCCACTAGGCCCTCATACCCACATGCACCAACTGGCAGGGACAAAAGATCTCCGATAAAGAGCCCCGTCTGGGTGCCCGTCAGACATTGCACCACCAGTTTGACAAGTAGCAAAACCCAGATGATGAAGCATGACACCTAGTTTGCTGGGTGTGTGAGGGTTTTAGTCCTGTAAGGGAGGATCCCCATCCCCCTTTCCCTTTTCTTTCTTATGTCTATACCTGGTCTCTTTTAGCCTCACTCTTTGAGTACACCTTACTTAGGGAACTGCGTACCTCTCTTTGTTGACATATTCCCGGGCTTGTACGCTGGACCCTTAACAAATAGCCCTCCCTGTCCCTCCTATTGTAAATATCATAGAAAGACAAAGGCAGACCATCTGGCCCCGGAGTCTTCCCAACAGGAAGATCCCTCATGGGTGCTGTTACCTCTTCTTGGGTGATGGGACCTTCCAGGGTCTTTGAATAGTGCGGGTGTAGCGGTGTCCCCGTATACTTGCTCAGAACGCCCGCCACCAATTTCGGGGATGACGGCTCCTCCTTATACAGTGCAGAATAGTAAGCCCGGAACGCCTCGCGTTTGTCCCTCTCCGAGGTGGCCCTCGTCCCGTCCGGAAGCTGGAAATTGGCTATATGAGCCTTGGCCGCACGCTCCCTCGGCCGCCCCGCCAGCAGCCTGCCCACCTTGTCCCCTCCCTCGAAGTATTTCTGCTTCAAGGCCAGCAAAGATTTTTCTGCCCTGCTAGTGCGCAAAAGCCGAAGCTGCCCTCTGAGGTTGGCAAGCCGCTGCCAGGATGTTAGCGAGGTGCAACCCTGATCCCGTTGTTCCTCTAGCTTTATGTTCTTTGCCAGGCTATCTTCTAAAGACAGGGCCTCGCGCGCCCGTGCAGTCAATGGCAGCTCTAATACTTTCTACATCAGCCGCATCCCGGAGAATGCCCGGCGGCAGTCGCCACATCGTTTCTCAAGCAAGGCAAGCAGCCGGGTCCTGTAGGAGTAGCTCAACATGCACGTGGTCCGAAGGCGAAATATCAGACATGGAGGCTTCCAACATGTCTCGCAGCAGAGCGTGGGAAATGAATAAATAATAAATATGGGAGTACGAGCGATGAGCGTGAAAGTAGAACGAGTAGTCCCTCAACCCCGGGGAATGGTAGAGCCATGCATCAAGCAGCCACAGTTCTGTTATCTGAGTACGCAGTCCTGAGGATATGGCTCCAGCTCCGCTAAACAGGGCATCGCTGCAATCCGCTTCCGGGTCCCAGACTAAGTTAAAATCCCCCACCAAAATCAGCGAGGGGTCTCCTTGCCGGACATGTTCTTTCATGAGCGACTGGAGGTAACGATCCTGCATCTGGTTGGGTGCATAAATGAAGATACGCCGCCCAATCCTCCCACTCACTCTAAGAAAGCGTCCATCCCCACTCCTGAAGGGTTTGGCCTCTCCCCGTCTGATGCCAGTCCTGCACAATATCGCTACACCTGCTTTCTTGGTGTCTGCCGCAGCCCAAAATTGGAGGAGTTATCTAGGGTGTGCCATGCGCCCTATATCGGCCTGTAAAAGGTGGGTTTCCTGCAAAAATATGATGTCAGAACTCTGCTGTAGAAGGTAGCGCCATGTTTGCCGCCGCTTATTGGGGGAGTTCAGGCCCTTGACATTAAGCGTTAAAACCTTTAAGGGGCTGGGAAAGTTAGCTGTCATGTTAAGATCCATACAGGGCTCATCCACGCCCCCCCACCCCATCTCTTCAGCAGCATATAGATGCAGGGGAAGCCATCTACCCCATCCCACACAAGGTGCCGCTGCCGCATAGCCCCCAACCCAACGCACACAGAGAAGGGGAGAAAGAAAGAGAAAAGAAGCAGTGAGAAACAAAGGAAAGAAAGGTACAGGAGAGAAAGGCAGCAAACCAACAATGGCCAACCGGGCCAAATCCATCTGTTCCCGTCACCGAGCATCCTACACCCCAGGGTTCGGATAAGCTCAGGGATGTCACTCCCTCAGGAACCAGTGGGGGTAGGGTTGCAGTCGACCTCAAGTCCCTCGCGCAGGGGAACCTCGGCATCCCCCACCCTAAAAGGAGGGAGCCAGGGTGTAGATCGGGTTGGTATATCGGTCAGAAATCCTGAGAGTAAGGGTGCATTTCAATGGGGATATGTTTCTTAGTCCAATGCAGGCATGCACTCAGTCTGTCATGGGGTTGAGGGATGTGAGATGAGGTCTTCCTTGTCCCCCTTGAGGGATCATATGTGTGCAATGATATCCTGCTTGGCCTGGGAGGCAGACTGCTCATCTATGCGTGGCGAACGTCGAAAGCGAGACACAGTAATCCAAAATGGTTTGGCAGGCATGCGCTCCTGATGGCGAGGGGGTGAAGGGCTGGTCGGCGGAGATGTTGGGATACGAAGCAATTGGGCCGCCTCCCTGTAGGTTCGCACCACCCGGCGTTTGGATTCCCATTGAAAGATGAGGGCAAAGGGGTGCCCCCACTGATACGAGATGCCCATGCCCGCAGTTTCTCTGTCACAGGCTTGAAGGCACGGCGCCGCTTCAGGGTGTTGGGTGCCAAGTCTTGAAAGATTTGAATTTTATGTTGTAGTGTAGTTCCTATATTCCCAATAGGCTCTGCGCATTGGAATAGCATATACTATAGTTTAGGCGTAGGACTGAGGTCGACTAGGTCTCTATCGAATATGTTAGACTTAATTGTGAGTGCCAGCTAGTTCAGAGGTCACTAGAAACTTTCTCGAATAAACAAGAAGGGATTGGTTTCTGACAACCGCATGAACATGACAACTTTATTTCCCAAGAATAAGAAATCAATCTCTAGAGTCGCGGAAACAATAGATAACTATTTTACTCAGTCAATCGTGCATGCTTCGTTTCACCAGAGGTGCTGAGAAAATAGAGAGACGGGCGTTTTCAATAAAAGGTATTTATTGAACAGTCTTCTTTCTCAAGCATAGGAAATGTACTGCTATAATCGTAATACTGGTTATAAAGTACAGGGCATATAATACGAAAAGTATTATTAAGTAGGAAAGCATGATATGGTTTCTAAGCCATAAGTTGCCTAAAACGTATAAAATACATACAGTAATAAAATAATGACTAAAAGTACTCAACTGGTGCTTCTAAAATACGCCTACCCCGGTGTACCTAACCTAAGTCTAGTACAAGGGAAGAAGTAAGTGAGGAGTAGCTTAAGTTTAGTATTTTTCTGCCAAGGATCTATCCAAGAATTCTCTACGGGTCTAATCAGCTCCGTACCTTGGTTTTAGAATGAAGGAGGTCTTGTATCTCTCTCTCAGGACTCGATTTCCCAGCAACCCGCAAGGGTAGCCTGGAAACACTGGAGCTGGATTTCTCGGCAAGAGAAAAGACAGCGTCTCTCAGTGCATCCGCTGGAGGGTCGGCTTCCTTCGGCACTTGCTGCTGCAGTTAATCGATGTGTTACAAACCACCATGTGTTTGTCTGGAATCACTGACAGAATTTCGACTACAAAAATATCGACCTACAAGAATATCGAGTCAACAATATCGAGGGCAAAAATATCGACATCCTATCTACAACATGGTAAGTACAAAAATATCGAAAAAAAAATATCGATGTAAAAAATATCGATGTTAAAAATATCGTTTTTTTTTTAAATATATAAATGTAAAATTAAGTCTATAAGACTAATAAATAAAAGAAACATATTTAAAAGTATCTAATAATATTTAAAAGTAATAAATAATACCTATATTAAGAATACATTAATTAAATATATACAGTAAATATGTAATATATATACACTGAACAATAAGTATTAATAATTATTTTACGAATGTATAAATTAATGAAATATATTCTAATTTACTAACACATTTACAAACATAAAAGAGTAACAAATAAAATGTAAGTAATATAAAAAATAAAATAAATATTTGATATTTTAACAATTAATTAAATAAAACGTTGGATAGCGTAAGGGAAAACTGACCCTGAACTCAAAAAACACCCCTTTACCCAAGAACTGAAACTGACCCTGAACCCTAAAAATACCCCTTTACCCAAAAACTGAAAACTGACCCTGAACGCAAAAAATACCCCTTTACCCAAGAACTGAAAACTGACCCTGAACCCAAAAAATACCCCCTTACCCAAAAACTGAAAACTGACCCTGAACCCTAAAAATACCCCTTTACCCAAGAACTGAAAACTGACCCTGAACCCAAAAAATACCCCTTTACCCAAGAACTGAAAACTGACCCTGAACCCAAAAAATACCCCCTTACCCAAAAACTGAAAACTGACCCTGAACCCTAAAAATACCCCTTTACCCAAGAACTGAAAACTGACCCTGAACCCTAAAAATACCCCTTTACCCAAGAACTGAAAACTGACCCTGAACTCTAAAAATACCCCTTTACCCAAGAACTGAAAACTGACCCTGAACCCAAAAAATACCCCTTTTGCCCAAAAACTGAAAACTGACCCTGAACCCAAAAAATACCCCTTTACCCAAGAACTGAAAACTGACCCTGAACCCAAAAAATACCCCTTTACCCGAAAACTGAAAACTGACCCTGAACCCTAAAAATACCCCTTTACCCAAAAACTGAAAACTGACCCTGAACACAAAAAATACCCCTTTACCCAAGAACTGAAAACTGACCCTGAACCAAAAAATACCCCCTTACCCAAAAACTGAAAACTGACCCTGAACCCTAAAAATACCCCTTTACCCATAAACTGAAAACTGACCCTGAAACCAAAAAATACTCCTTTACCCAAGAACTGAAAACTGACCCTAAACCCTAAAAAAAACCCTTTACCCAAAAACTCAAAACTGACCCTAAACACTAAAAATACTCCTTTACCCAAAATTAATTAATATTATTTAATTAGCAATTAATTATTAATGAACAATAACATATAAAGTAAATATATTAGCAAATTAGCTGTAAATATTATAATTTAATAATTAATATTATTTTTTCCCAATTAATTAATTAACAGTAATTAAAAATTATATATCAATAAATTACTCTAATTAATGTAAATAATTAATATTATTTAATTACCAATTAATTAATAATGTTAAATATGTACATAATAATAATAATTAATTAACTAATTAATATTAATTATTTCCCAATAAATTAAAAATACATTTATAAAAACATATATTAATTAATTAATTATTATTAACTTACTCCCCACCCCATTCCCCTATAAACCCACATCCCGCTACAGAAAATATATATCAATTAATCAATTAATTGTTTTCCCAATTAATCAATATTAATTAGCAATTAATTATAAATAATTAATTAATCCTACTAATTATTAATCAACTTACCATAATTAAATTACATCCCACCCTATTCCCCTATAAACCCACAACCCGCTACAGAACATATATATATCAATTAATAAATTAATTAAAATTATTTTCCTATTATTTTCACATAATTACCAATTAATTATAATTTATTAATAAATCCTACTAATTACTAAACAATTTACCATAATTAAATTACTTCCCACCCTATTCCCCTATAAACCCACAACCCGCTCCGGTACAAAAACATAACATTTACTTATAAAATTATTTATTATTATATAAAATGTATACACATATAATAGTAATTATTTTAAATACTTAAATTAAACATATAACACATACATAATAAAAAACTATACAATAATACAAATATCGATATTAGTGTCATCGAAATTAGTAACATCGATATATATGCTATCGATATTACTTACTTCGATATTACTTACATCGATATTAAGTATTTCGATATTACTTACCTTGGGTCGATATTCTGTCCTACGATATTCTTGCCTTCGATATTATGCACCTTCGATATTTCAGACTCGATATTATGGTAGGTCGATATTTACAACTCGATATTTTGACTGTGTACCGTTTGTCTGGGCAAATGTAGGCATATTTATACTTTGAAGGTGCTGAGTTTGACGTATGATTGGACTTAATAACGTCAATCAAAGACCCAGTTCTGTGAAAACTCCTTGATTTCCTAGATAAATTAGTATTCAGGCAAGGGGAAGGTCCTAGCTGCTGAAGGCGGGTTTTTCTAAGAAATCGTTGTTGATTCTCGGAACTTAGTGGAAGTAGCCATGCCGTATTTGGGCTGCATAGGCTCAATCTAAATATGGTAATGATTTCTATGCCTACATAAGGATCGGGTAATTTATACCTATATAAGGGCATGAATCTGGAAAATTACACTAGGATCCTAGATTCATTTACATTACAACAATGTCCATCGTGACAGAGATCCGACTTAGCGCGGGCCGCCTTGAGGATAGCCTCCTTTTCAGTAAAGAAATGGACTCTAGTTAAGATGTCCGGAAGGAGACCTGGCCTCCCCGCGGGCCCAGAGACCCTGTGGGCTCGATCCAAAGCCAGCTGAGAAGCATCTTCGTCCCCCTATACCTCATGAAGGAGTCGTGCCACGTAGGTCATGAGGTCTTTCCCCTCTGCACCAAGAGGAACCACCCGGATACGAAGGTCTCCCAAGTCAGTCACCTCCCTTCGAAGCTCTCGCACACACGAGTGGACCTCTGTGCGCAAAGTGCCGATCTCCGACTTGAGATCAGACAATAAGGATGTCATAAACGCCTGGGTCACTGGTGTCGAACCTCCTTCAGCCTGTGGTGCCACCACATTGGGAGCCAATGCTCCCGCCTTGTCCCACATTGCCACCTCGGTGTTGTCTCTGGAGGTGGCAGCCGGATCCGTCTTGCCCCCCTTGGAACGTGTCATCGCCAGGCTGGGAATGTCCCGTTGGCCACCAGGCCACATGATCCGTGTGTGATTGCTCCGATGCAGGCAGAGAGAGTTACCCCCAGACAATTCCACTCGCGGCTTCAGAGTGCGGCTTCCGGAACTGTAGCCTCCGCTCAGGTTCTCGACCTCTAAGACGTAGGACACTGCTAGTGTTGGCCCGTCCCCTTCCCGCTTTCTCCACAAAAGTGCCTACCAGTGCGACCTTGTGAGCACGGAGAGGCCCTCGAGCCCAGACTAAGGCGTTCCCGGGCTCTTTCCAAAAGTCCCACAACAGACCAAACACCTCGTTCCATAGCTAGATCACTCCCTACCCGGCAGGGTCTGTGTCGCTCCAACGCCTGCCAGCAGACTGTGCCTCGCAGTTGTGCCCTCAGGCGTTCAGTTGCCAAGGTGTGAGCAGTCCGATCTCCTGCTGCAGTTCACCAGCTATCATACCCTGCACACAAGACCCCGAGGGCAGAGTCCACTTACCCTCCGAGCAGCCACGCAGAGGTAGGGGGTGGTCCCTCGCTGCGCTGACAAAGAGTGGCCAGTAACTCCAGGCCGCTCTGGACTGCCACCTACTTCACCAGTGCATTAGTCCGGGCTGCAGCAAGGACAAGATCTACAGGTCCCATAGCGTGGCTAATAGCAGAAGCCGGAGGATGGAAGCACAGATGAGCAGAGCAGCAGCCAATGGACCTGCCCTTCAAAGCTCACCCTCTCTACAACATCTGTGCTCGGCGCTGCCGCTTATGGGGACGAGTACTCCATACAGTCATCTCATCACGGGCAGTACCACAGCCACTGGTGCCAGCCACGTGGGGGTGTAGCGCTGTTCAGGGCAGTGAGGGTGTCCGCTCCCCAAAGACTCCACCAGGCCCCAAGCGACTCTCAGGTGCCACTCGCCGCGCCCTATGCCGTCTGCCACATAATTCACAATGTCCCTTCTAGGCAGCGCGCGTCCAATTAAGCTGATTACTCACGCTTCCGCTTGGAGAAGAATGGCGGCTACCTCTACGTGGAACTCCTGGTACACATCCAACACCCCTCCGCCTCGCTGCGTCACCTCTCCGCTTGCTCTCAACTGCAGCCGCCTCACACCGGGGAGAATGCCCAAGACCGCTATGCCGCCTCGAGCCGCAGTCCCAAAATGGCGACCGATGGTGTCGCCGCCCTGCACTCTCCCCTGACGTCGCTCAGAGGCCCACACGCAGCAAACACCCGCATGCGGTATTCAGGCCCCTCCAGGCAGCAGTACCCAGCGAGGCGGGGGGCCATGTCCAGGGCCTAAGCCCCCAGAAGCCGGATCACCCAAAGACTGGAGCCTCCAGGCCGCTCGGTGCAAAGGGTCAAAATGGCGGGGGAGGCCTCTCACCTCCAATGCAGGTAGTCACGGCGGCAGCAGCTCTGAGGGGCAGGGATCATCCACCGCGCAAGCATGAATCAGTTGTCTGCGCACCCCAAAAAGCCTCAGGGACCCGCCATATCTGCAAGACACTTCTCGGGGCGCGTCACCAGCAGTTCAGCCAGGGGGGCCCGGCAGGGAAGCCCCGCCAGCCCGCGATGCCTCCAGGCCGCTGCTCCGGTCACCCCCGCCCAGGCCTCGACATGCAGCTGTCGCCCGCCGTCTGCTAGCGTTCCTCAGGGTCTTCCCGGGCCACAGCTCCTCTACTCACACCGTCTCGGGTGCCACTAGCCCCCACGCTTCAGGGCCCAATCAAGTCGCTCAGGATGCAGAGCGCTCTCCGAGGGTCAGCTCCTGGCAGCCGCTGACCAAGGCCAGACCGTGCACCAACCCAGGCGTCACCCCAGAAGCACCTGTCACTGGGGCGGCCGCCGCATCGCCACCGCTCACTATGCCGGATGGGCCCCACCAGGCCGCACCGCCGCTTCTCACCGCACCTCTTCGTCGTCTGCAGCTCTGAAGGACTGGGTTTTTCCAAGACCCAGCGGTGCCAGGGACAACACCTGAAACCTTCGTGGGTTACCTGTTCCGGCGTACAAATGACAGAGACACGGGACACTTCCTTCGGCGTCAAAGATTCGAGGTTTATTTACTGCAGGGAACACAGAAGTCACGAGAAGTACATAACATGTATGTTCAAGGAGACTGCTTCAAATTGTATCTGTGGATCGCTCCTTTTATACAGTTTTTCGTCATAGGACAACATGACAAACAAAAGATTACAACCCGGTTCCCACAGTAAATTTCATAGGGGGTCGCTTTCATGTATTCAGGGCCCGGAACATAATTACAGTAGCATTGCCGGTTCCCAACTGTAAAAGTACATCTTCCCACCATTAGTGCATTCCGTTCGGCTGTAAACGAATCAAGGAAGAGTCAGAAACAGGTGCAGAGGAAGACAAGGATAGCGAACAGATTGAAAAGAATGTACGGAGGTGCTATCAGAGACACGATTGCAGGGATCAAAGGAGACGTGCCTAATGAATGTACAACTGAGACAATAGACCGGCACTGCAAGATGAGCCTCGAGCGGAGCCATCTGCCTTACAGTGTCATCCCCCTCGTCATAAAGACATCCTCAAAGGAACACGTGTCTTCCGCAAGAGTTTGGGAATCCCAGGGTCACGAAGCGGACAGTGTCCGTTCGCTGGCTACTTGAGGGCAAGAAACAAAATGGATGCCGTATCTAAAATGGAACCCGTGGGTTCAGATGAAGAAACCCACGAAACAGACGAACGGTTTAGGTTAGCACAGCGAAAACGCGTACACCCACTAAACTCGTCATTTGCGGTTCATAGATACCAGACTCGACCATATTCGGGCGAGTCGAAAACACCACTTACAATTGTCACGGAACCTCAGCTCCCCTCAAGGCGCCGCCGTCGCAGTCCCGCAGCGCACCACTGCCAGGTCGGACCCCACAGTCTGCACCGGATTCACAGAAGGGGGAGCGATTCTGCCAGGCGAGGGCCCTCAAAGAGTCCACAAGGCGCAGGTCCGGCCCCCCCATCCGACTTCCCAAAATGGCGGGCTCAGCTCTCCGAGTTGTTTGTCACGACCGCTGCCAGCTCAAAATGCACGGGCAAGCAATCTGTCGCTCCCTACTGGTGCCCCCAGTCTCAATGGTCGACCTGCACCCCGGGACCACTTTACAGCATCCCAACTCTGCTATAATAGCTCATATAGGCAGCGGATCACCGGAGCTCCTCAGGGACACGTCTCACCGCATCACCGTCCAGACCACGCCCCCCTTATTTAACTTTTTTTCTTTTTTGATAATTTTCTAAATTGTTTACATTTTAAACGGTCTCAAAATAAGGATAACATTTTTTCTTTCTGATACATTCAAAAAACAAAAGTAGACATTAACATACAAATCGACAATAAACAATAAACTCAAACCTGTACATTTATATGTGCAATAATACAACCTGCACCAATTTCTTTCCACACTATGTTTTCAAAGAAACTGTAAATTTTTTGTTTCTCTAAATACTTTTCCAAAGTCAATCAATGTCCTGTTGTCTATTCTTTAGGAGAAACACTTTTCAGTAATGTGTAAATGTACACATTTTTGAGTTTATTGTTTATTGTCGGTGTGTATGTCAAATGTCTACTTTTGTTTTTTGAATGTATGAAAAAGAAAAAATGTTATCCTTATTTTGAGACTGTTTAAAAATTTCAACAATTTAGAAAATTATCAAAAAAGAAAAAAGGTAAATAAATAACATAATCCAAGCATAATGCAGTGCTGGATTGTTTGTTGGGCCTGTTAAATTAAAGAGCGGGTTCCCAAACCAGTAGCCAAGTCATCATTTCCCCCATTTTCACTTGTAAACTGTGTTGCAGCATTGCTTTTAAAGGTCATGATAACGCAATTCTCCAACCAATAGACTATCACTTCACAATATCATGAAAAAAGAGTGATTTGTGGAACAGTACTGCTTGGTGTATGGATGCAAATTTTTAAATAGGAAACCAGTATAAATAACTCAATATATTTTGGTCTGAATCTTTAGAAAAAGATAAATTGTAAGTACACAGAAATACTGACATGTTTTCAAGGGTGAACTGAGACCAAAGACACAGAGCTCTGTCACAAGATATATGTAAGCTTAAAGCACATCCTCTATAATACACCTCTCTTCTAGACCTAAAATGGAACTGATAAGGTGCTCTACAAGGGGCTGGATTGGCCGATATCGGCTCTTGAACACAAAGCTGCCATCAGCAATGCAAAAATTGCCGTAACACATTTTAGAAACAAAATATTGTGCTACCTTTAAACCTGAAAAGAAGATTAAAAAAAGTATTTTAGGTAGGTGCACTGCTCCCCGGGATGTGCTCATTCCTCTCTTATACCATATCTCGAAGACACAGAGTCAGAAACCTAAGCAACATTTATGTCTTTTGTTTGCTTAAGTAGATTTTGTGCTGTTTTGGAAGTTAACCCCCTTTTGGTCCGAGTATAAGACCTGAAATTCTACAATGGGTTAAAATGTACTGAACTACAGCTGAAACCCCTTAGCCTATGTCAGGTGACGTTTCTTCCACAGAATATCTAACTACCTATGGGAAGTTTTATTTTCATACATGGAAAATACTTTTACCTGTGTTTTTTTTTTTTTTTAAATATATTTTTATTGCAGAGTTATAAACCACAGGATACAATTAATCAGCCAGTACACTCGTGAGATCCCCCCGTCCAATAAGAATTCCCAGTCGTACACCGCCATTCAGCCCGCATCCCGGAGGCCGGGCGGCATATTATATCGCTCAAGAGGAACACATCACAGTGCACGTCCCATAGGGACCCTGGTTGAAAGATCGGTTTGCGTATCTGCTTTTACCCCCCCACCCACAACAACATTCCCGTCAGCCATCCCAGTGATAGTCAGTGATGTCGCCCTTGTCGGGACCTGCCCTAGGCGCCATGGGTCATCACACCAGGCCGCTCTACCCAGCCATTCTACCCTCCACATAGTGACCACCGTCCCAGTAGATCCAAGGCCCTAACAAGCGACCATCTAATGGCTTCCGGCCCTCCCCAAACACCCAACAACCAACCCCCCCAAAGCCCCCCCTCCCCTGGCAACTGCTAAGGTGTGTGCCTCGTCCTGTCGAGTTGGATGGGTCCACTACAGTGCGTGATGCTATGCTTC
Organism: Lissotriton vulgaris; assembly: GCF_964263255.1. Taxonomy (NCBI): domain Eukaryota; kingdom Metazoa; phylum Chordata; class Amphibia; order Caudata; family Salamandridae; genus Lissotriton; species Lissotriton vulgaris. The sequence goes on from NC_141687.1 coordinate 2,066,535,937, forward strand.
TGTGTTCGCCCCGCGGTGTCCAGCGGCTTAGGTCTCGCCATCCTCATCCTCTACCAAAGAATCACGCATAGCCTGTGCCACTAACTCCCATGCACGCGCCGCATCCAATGCCTTCTCATTCCTCAACTTTACAGCTTGCTTCATCCGGAGCACACTCTCGCAGTCAGACCACCGCAGCAGCTCATTCTTCCATCTACGCAGTGAGGGTCCCCCCCTGGACTTCCAATGCCACGATATTTCCCTCTGTGCCAATATCAGGCCCAGGTCTATGAATTTGCTTGTCACCCTGGTGTGCTTAGTATGCGGGAACCAGAGCAATAGGCACGCCGCCATGTCGAATTCCACCTCCCTGTCAGTCACTTCATTCAGAAGTTCCCCTACCTCCGCCCAATAGGTCCCCAGTTGTGGGCACCCCCAAAACAAGTGGTCCATGTCCGCTCCCTGGGACGAACACCGCGGGCAACAGGCATCCGGCACCTGAAAGTACCGCTGTAATTTCTCAGGAGTTAAATAGGCCCTATGGAGCACATAGAAATGCACCTGCTGAAAACGCGCGTTTCTAGTGCCCTTCCACGTGCGTCGCAGGATGTGACCCCATGCCGTATCCGGTATGGGCCGGCCGATGCTCACCTCCCATTTAGCCTTGAGCCCTTGGAGTGGTTCCAACCCCTCGTTCAGCATCCTATTATGGAGGCACGTCACAGCTTTGAACGTACCAGCCGCCATCACCACATATTGGCACGCCATAGTCGTCGTGGGTTCCAGGAGCCCCTCCTTCCAGTGCTTTTGTATGGCAGCCACCACTGCCGCGTGTAGGAGAAAGCCCCCAGCAGGCAGCCCGAACTGGACCCGGAGCACTTCGAACGGCGCCAAAGCCCCATCTATGTACAAGTCGCCCACCACCTGCAGTCCCGCCTCCTCCCAATCCAGCAACGGGGACCAATCTCCTCCGTGCGGCAATGCCGTCAACATCCCGATCGGGATCTACCGGGCATAAGGCAGCGATGCCCTCGCTCTCCGAAGGCTCCGTTGCCAGCACAGCCGGAGCGTCCGCTCTTCCATGGTGAGGGCCCGTAACTCGAGCCGCTGCTGCATGATGATGTAGGACAGCACGTGGCGTTGCATTCCCCGATCCCGGTCCTCCTCCGGGCCCCGGAACACCCTGGCCACGTTCTGTGTAAGGACCTGCAACTGCGCTGCAAGATAATACAGCTCGAGGTCGGGCACAGCCATGCCCCCTTCCAGCTTGGGGCGAAGTAGCATGCTCAGGGCTACTCTACGGCGGCCATGCCCCAAAGAAAGCCAATTATCATTGACCGCAGTTCTCTAAACACCCCCTGGGGAATCCAGACAGGCAGCGTACAGAAATAATAGAGGAAGCGGGGGAGCGCCACCATTTTCAACAGTGCTATCCTGCCCAGGACTGACAGCGGGAGGGTCGACCAGAAAGACAAGCTGCCCCGCAGCGCCCGGACACAGCGGCCGATGTTGCCCTCCAATAGGTCCGCAGCCGCGTGGTAAATGCGGACACCCAAATAGGTGATGCAAGAGGGTTCCCATACTACACCCAAATCGCTGCTAGGGGCTGGCGAACCCGCTCGCAGCGGGAACACACAAGTCTTCGCCCAATTGACCTTAAGGCCCGACAGCCGGCCGAACTCAGACAGCAGGTCCATCGCTCCAACCAATGCCCCCGAGGTGTCAGCTAGGTACAGGAGCAAGTCATCCGCGTATAGCGATATATAATGCCACTGCCCGTCACTAACTATCCCCGCGTATCGGTCGCCTGTCCTCGCATGGACCGCCAAGGGTTCCATCGCCAGGGCAAACAACAGGGGGGAGAGAGAACATCCCTGTCGTGTTCCCCTGCCCACTGGGTACGCCGCAGACACCAGGCCGCCCAATCGTACTCTCGCCGTCGCCGAGGTATATAAGACCCTCGTCCACCTCCGAAACCCCTCGCCCATGCCAAACCTCTCTAGCACTCCATCCAGAAAAGGCCATTCCAAGCTATCAAAGGCCTTCTCGATGTCCACGGACAGAACCGCCGGTGCTCCCTCCCCGTCCAAGATGGCGTCCATTATTCCCACCAGGCGGCGGATATTCAGCGCCGTGCTCCTCGTGGGTATAAACCCGGCCTGATCCCTGTGTACCAGACCCGTCATGTGCGGGGCCAGCCTGGTGGCCAGGATTCGGCTCAGGATCTTATAATCCACCGTCAGCATGGACAGCGGGCGATAAGACCTCACATCCGCGGCATCCCGGCCAGGCTTGAGGAGCGGTACAATCAAGGCCTCCCGCATGGACCCAGGCAATGCCCCCGTCTCGAAGGCTTCCGTGTACACCACCAGCAGCCTGGGCGCCAAGCTGTCCACATATTGTTGATAGAATTCAATTGGCAGTCCGTCCACCCCGGGCGTCTTGTTGCGGGCCATATGTTTGATAGACACCCGTATTTCCGTGAGCGTGATCGGGCTACCCAGCTCCCTCACGTCTTCCTCGTCCAGGACCGGGAGCTGCCTCTCCCCCAGGTATTCCGCGATGTCCTGAACCCCCACTCCCAGCTGACTCCGGTATAGTTCCTCATAATACCCCCTAAATCGTTCCAATACCGCTGCCTGGGAGTACACCATCTCTCCCTGCGCATTATTAATGCCGAGAATCGGGCAGCCCCTAAGTTCCGGGTTAGCTAATCTGGCCAAGAGGGTACCCACCTTGTCCCTTTCTGCGTGTGCCCTGATGATGTACTGCCTATAGTCATAGCACCTCAATCGTTCCGTCTCGGTGGCAACCACTTCCTTCGCCTCCAGCAACTGGGCCTGTAGATCTGGCCTAGCCGGCCTGCGGCGCTCCAAGTCCCTCAAAGTTTCTTCCGCTTTCATTAGGTCATTCAGCACAGTCGTACGAGCATTTGAGAACCTACCCAAACACACCCCTCTCACCACCACTTTCACCATTCAATAGACCTACTCGCAGCCGTGCCCTCATTCACTCCGAAATAGCTATCAATGCCTTGCCGAACCGCATCGCTGAACACAGAGTCCTCTAGCGTCTCCGGCCGAAGCCGCCATGTTGGTATCACTGAGCGCTCTCTCTGCCACTGAATGTGCACCAATAGGGGGTTATGATCGGATATAGTCCTAGCCAGGTACTCCGCATGGGTAATCAATGGGGCCAGGGATCCCCCGCAAAGCACCGAATCGATCCTGACATGTAGATCATGGAGAGCGGAATAGAAGGAATAATCCCTGGCTCCCCTGTGCCGCTCCCTCCAGACATCCAGCAACCCCCATCTTTCCTGCCAGTCCTTCCTGTGCGCGGCCAGCCTGCGCACCGGAGAGTCTACTAGGGGGGGATGGGACCTATCCAGAGCAACATCCGTAATCGAGTTGAAGTCCCCCCTAACACTATCGGACCTGCCAGGAAAGAGGCCAAGGACCCCGAGAGACTATCAAAGTATCGGCCCTGGTCAGTGTTCGGTGCATAGACACAGCAGAAAACCACATCCCGTCCATATAACCTCCCCTCCACCGCCACAAACCTGCCATCCGGATCTACTACTTGATTCAGCACCTGAAAGGGTATCCCCGCCCTCACCCAGATCAACACCCCCCTGGCATACGCTGAGTAAGTGGTGCCAAACACCTGGCCCCGCCATCTTTTCTGCAAGGCAGCGCACTCTTTTTTGGTGAGATGAGTCTCCTGGAGCATAGCAATCTGAACCCCCCTGCATACCAGATATGCATGTACTTTGTGACGTTTCACCATGGTCCGCAGCCCCCGGACATTCCACGTTAGGCATTTCAAGTTAGGTAATGTCCCCATTCCAACTTCGTACAGTCCGAATCAAAGACCAAAAGTCCATGGCCCCCCCATTGCAGTTGCCCCCCCCGAACATTCCCAAAACTGAAACACTACCCAAACCCCACTCCCCAGGACAGAGCACACAAACCCAATGGCCGCCCCCATCCAAACCTTGAACCAACTTCTCACACTCTTACCCTGTGGTCTCCACCACAGTCGACCTTAAGGGCCCAAGGGGGGTGAGTCGCCGCCGACCCCAGCTAGCGGAGCCCGCACCCCGCACCTTCATCCCCTCCAAAGCACACAGCTCCCCCTCCCGGCAACCCGCCCTCCATCAACAGGATATCACCCTACCATGAAGTCCCGATCTAGTCCCAGTTCTATCTCAGCCGCAGAAAATACCATCCGATGTCTGTGGGGTCACTATCGGCCCCTTCGAACTTTCCGCCTCTGAAAGTTCCTCTCCTGTTCTGCTGCCTTCCCCTCCCGAGTCCGTTCCTGCCCGTTCACTGTTCTGTTGCGACCCTGTAATGGCCGCCGTCGCTGCGAGCGCATCCCTCTTCTCCGCCGCCATTTGAGCCTCCCGTTTCTCCCGCTGGCGCCTATTGCGGGATCTGATGCGTTGTGACTGCCTCACCCGGGGCTGCTTGGGTTGGTCTCGCCTACTTTGGTGTGATCTGTCCGTCCCCGCTCTATATGACTCGAGCCAATGCCAAACTTCGTCCGGAGTCTGGAAGAAGTGCGTAGTACCGTCCATAATGATCCGCAGCTTGGCTGGGTAGAGCAAGGAGTACTGGATGCCTTCCTCCCTGAGCTCCTTCTTCACAGCGAGGAACGATGCCCTGTTCTTCTGGACCGCTTGAGTGTAATCCGGGAAGATCGTTACCTTACTGTTCTCCACCCCATACGGGCCCGACATCCTGGCCCGCTGGATGAGAAGATCCCGGTCCTTGTAGTGGAGGAGCCGCACCACCATCGGTCGGGGGGGGCGGCCAAGCCCCGGCGGGCGAGCAGGCACCCGGTGAGCTCGCTCCAGAGTGAAAAAAGGAGTAAGCCCCTCCGGTGCCACCACAGTGCGGAACCAGTTCTCCATGTAGGCCACCGCGTCCTCCCCCTCAATCCGTTCCGGCAGGCCTACGACCCGCACGTTGTTCCGTCTATTGCGGCCTTCGGCATCCTCCGCCCTCCGTTCCAGTGAGTCCAGTCGGGCCAAAATGTCCGTGATCCTGTGCTCCGCGGTCACCACCGATGGCTTCAGGTCCAGCAACAGCTGGTCATGGTCCTTGACCCTGTCTGCCAGCTTCGCGTGATCCGCCCGTAGCAGCCCCAGGCCCGTGGCCACTTGGGCAATGTCATTGTGCAATGCTTCCTTAGTGGAGGTGATCGCATCAAGGATGGCATCCAAACGCCGGTTCAGCCGCTGTTCCTGATCAAGCTCCGGGGAGGGACTCTCACTCAGCCGAGTTGATGTCGCCGAGTCCCCCTCGCGACTCCCGGGCATCGGCCCTCCGATCGCCGCCATGCCAGGGTGCTGCGTCACAAGTCCTGTCGCCCGTTTTGCAGTTACGCCCGTGATTCTGTGCCGGTCTCCGGGCACCAGGCAGCGCAATGTCCCGGCTGACGCTCTCAGGAACAATGGCCAGGTGGACGGGCTCCGTTCCGTCACCCCCCTCCGGCCTGAGGGGGGAAGGATAAGTCTCAGGGCGGTGGCCAACGAGGGTCCCCGAGCTCCTGGGTGAATCAGGTCAGCGTCCCCTGGTCTCAGGACACAGCACCGCCAGTCCTAGTGCCTCGGGCAGCCAAGTGCAGGATCTCTTGCCACTCGGCGACAACTTGGTTCAGGGCTGAAGTTCGGGGCCGTCCGACCTCCTCGCCGCCATTTTCTTCTCACCCTCGGCAACACCTCGGCCGCCTCTTCTCTCGATCTTCTCGGGGCCAGCAGTCCCCCAGCGACTCCCCGATTGCGCCCAGCTGTCCCCTTACACTTCAGAGGGCAGGAACGTCGTCTTCGGGTCGCCTAGGGTCCCGAAAACAGGAGAATTAGCGGGATTCCGCGCGGAGCTGCGAGCTCACGCCGCCATCCCGATCGGCGTCCAAGCCACGCCCCCCTACTTTTACCTGTGTTGAACTGTTCTGCCCTGCACCTCATTAATTATGGCCTCAGCAGGGCTGCTTTTTTATAAAACCTCCATTTTATCTTTTTTATTAAAGATACATGCTAATTCCTGCTGTTTGTATATCTAAATGCCTGTGGGCGTTACATGTGAGAAACGGTATGCAGAGCGTACGAGCATCAGTAAGTTTGTATGTGTTCATTGTCCCTGCACATTCTCCCACTTACTCAAACAAAAGATCTACCTATGAAGTAGAACTGTCTGCCTGATGAATTGCAATCCCTTTTAGAAACCTTGATTTGGTGAACACATTTGTCTATTTTTGTGGTCCAATGAGACACCTACCTAGAATCAAAAAACATTTGTGAATCAAGTCCCTTATCTTTTATTCCATTACTGTCTGATATATCAAATTCTTCATAATACTAATTTCTTCATTTTACGCCCATCACTAATGTCATGGTTTCAGTTATGACTTAGATGGAGCATTATCCCTGGGTGCGATAGCGCTCTGCACAACTATAAGTCGCCTTGTGTACCCACACTTAGATTTCCTTGTTTCAGGAACACCAAACTTATTTTACCAGACAGAAAATCCGGCCAGTGAAATCAACTTACAAAAGGCTGGCTACGACCCTGGCCCCTGCCAACTGCCCATTCCCCTACCACTCTCTCGCTTCGCACCTGTCTCCACTTTCCAGTTACCTCTTCCCCAAAGCAGATGGTAAATAGGAGTATTAATCACTATGGAATGGGAAATATTTGTTGAAATGTGCATGTAAATAGTGGTTTCCACCGTCACTCCCCACTGTATTGGGATTAACGTGTATTAAATGGATTTATGTTTGAGGTTACTGTCAGGAAATGTGTTTTATGGCGACACTGTTTCCCACAAGTACATTTACTTAACTTATTATCAGGTCCTATGCCTCCTATAATGCCAGTCAACTTTTTTGTCACTCAATGAACTGGATTCTAGAAGTCTGAATGATGGAATGATAATCAAAGAATGACTCATACTCTCTGATCAGTTAATCTTATCACTTCCACTCTATCATCTAAATGCTTTTTACTCATACCTAGTTTAGTCTTGCACACTAATTACTGCTCACCAGAAGGCTGCAAACCATTTAAAACTTGTTGGCCAGAATGACTCTCAACCTCCCAGGCTGCACTCACACCACAACTGAAGGAACCCGTGGCGGCTCCTCTGCAATGGCGGAGGAGCGTCACCCTACTAGCTCAGCCAGCAGCCAACAAATAAAACAATATTTTTTTTAGCTGCTGGCTGAGCCAGTGTGTGTGTGGGAATGGGCGGGGCAGGGCCATGGGAGGGGGCAGAGTGATGTGCATTTCTAACTGTACATGCCTGTTTGGCCGGCGGTCTTAGGCTGGCCAAACAGACATGCGCAGTTAGGTTTCCCCAACCCAGCTGTATTTTACAGCTGGGTTGGAGAAACAGCAAAGGCTCCCTGTGCCTGAGCAAGCTTAACCCAGCCCACTCAAACCACACCCCATGCTGCTCTCATAGCATGAGAGCTGCACCGGGATTGCACAGGGAGTCTCTGATGTTATCCCAGGGGCTGCTGGAACCAGGAAGCAGAGGAATTCCGAGGTGCAAGGTAGCAGAAGCAGCATCAGGTCATTTTTCTTTTCCAACACCGTCCCTGTGCTCCTTGGTGCCCCCTTCACTCACCTCACCACTATTTAAATGTTATGGCCGCCACTGGAAGGAGCTCTACTGGCTCCCCATACAAAAACAAGCAGAATTCAACTTCTCACTCATGCTTTCAAGGCAATACATAACACTAGCCAAACAGACATCAACAGAGAAACTTCTTTCACAAACCTATCGGACACCTCCGCTCATCTGGACTTCTACTTGAGAAAATCCCACACATGTAGAAAATCAGATCCAGCAATTGAGCCTTCTTCTACCTGACTCCTAATGTGAGGAATGACCTGCTTCTACACAAAAGAGCCTCCTCCTCACACCTGCTCCGCATCAGCATGCCCTACCCAGTTATAGTGCGCTCTTTATTTCTGCATAACATAACATATTAAATGTTGTTGCAGTCTTTAGTATTTCTGATCAAGGTATTTCAATAAATAAATACAAGTACAAGCAAGTACTTATTTGCACACAAAAACACCAGTGCCTATCGAATTCAGTACCCAAAATCTGAATCAAATATTAACCTGTTTTACTTCCAACACTGACACATTTTAGTAGTATTTTCAGAAACACAAACTAAATAAAAAGAATCAGACATTTTAACTAAAATATTGCAGCACAATCCAAGAGCATACTATTATGAAATAAATGAGTTACCACAGTGGTGTTCATAATTGGTCCTCAATAGCTGGAGCCAAGCTTCAAAGAAAGAATCTAAATTGGAACAATTTAGCACATGAGTTCCTAACAGGTTGACTTCTGTGGACTTCAAACTGATACTGGAAAACAGAGCCCCCTCCTTAGGGATTGCTTTGATTTGATCACCAAACATTACACAAAAATACAGAAACAAATACACACCAAACAATACACAAACTATGGATTAGTTAAGTTAATTCGCAAGCAACAAATAAATAAAAAACAAAATTTTTATTTTGATGGAAAGATTGTAGCTTTTAAAAAAGTAGCTTTATTTTTAAAAGTTGATGTGGATGCAGGATTCTTGCATGCCTCTTTGTCTTTATTCATCCCAATTCACATTCTCTTTGTTGGCACACACCAGTACTAGATCTATTGAGGTCTCCAAACTTCTTTAGAAATTTCTGTTTGCTGCGCTTGTGCTGCTCCCACAAGTCAAGAAAAGGATATCTACTTAACTCAATTTTATATTCCTTTCCATTTGCAGAGTATTTTCAAACTTTTAATTTTTAACGTAGTTTTTTTGCAAATGTCCTTTATTAATCTGCTACAGGTTGATCAGGCTAAGAACTGCTGTCATAGATTATGACACTAGATGGATTACACTAGGTGGATCGTATACTCTTTAAATGCCTATGTACCATGTACATAGTGGTCGAATATCAATTCTCCAACTAACATGCAAAGAGAATCTTGATTTCATTAAAGACAACAGATGCTAACGTTATGCAATAATTTATATTGCTGCCCCAACATGCAGCCCTTTAAAAACAGCAAATACATCATAAAGCATTAGAATGTTCAAACAGTAAATATATATATCCAAGCAAGCTGTCATCATTCTCTTTAAGCTACGATGAAGCAAGATATATTTTTCATCTTCTGCAAAATGCTCTTATTGGAAATTGTCTGCAAATAAAAAACATAAAATGAATTCAAAAGATCTTTCCTGTAATATTATTTATTATCTCAAATCCAATATTTCTTTTTTCATAAACAATTAATTCAACTCCTCAGAGGGCGAGAAGAGTGGGATAATGCTAGCCTTCATTGTGTTTAATGACATCAAGATTATCTTTGCATGTTGATTGAAGATTGACCATTTCATTACAAGGCAGGAGGATACCATTATGCATGTTAAAGTCAACCAGCACCACTGTACTCACATGCTCCACAGATCTTAAATAAAATTGCGTGAAAGTATTCACATTAGACCAGTCTGCTGCGTTCAAGCTCTCTGTAGAGAACCATCTGCCCAGAATACCTTACTAGCCATTTTACATCTAGAAGAGTGAGTACCAGACCTTGAAAGATCTGCTCCTGCTTCACTCATTACTGTTCTTACCCATTTAGACAAAGTAGCTGTCAAAACTGCTTTATAAGGCTTTACATACCACAGTAATAACTGTATCCCTACATCTGCCCTAAATTTCAATAATTTGTTCTCATATGACTACATACAATTCACCACCATTACTTAGTACACTCATAAAAATAGGGATGGAAAATTGTCTCAGATATGGTTTTTGTTCTTTTCCAAATGTCAAAAGTACACCTTGAGGTAAATAATGTCTATTCAAACTTTCCATTGGCGACATCAGAAACTCTTCTAAAATAATTTAAGCAAAGTAAAGTTTCTAGCTTCAAAGAAATCTGTCTAGATGAAAGGTAACTATTGCCTTGCCAGGACGTAAACAATCTGAACACTAAACCAACATCCCTCCTTAGCTTAACCCCCTTCATTAGCCTTCCGATCAAAGGGTCACTTTCTATTACAAAGTTATTAATCCAAGCATGTTCTGCAGACACTGCTGATCTATAACAGTTAATTGTCCTATAAGAAAGGCATTAGTTGAACAAATTCGCCAAATAGTTTGCTACTTCAGCTACAGGAACTTCCACAGGATCCAAATCCCTTTTCATGCATTAACAACACCACTTCTTCCATGCTTCCTTATATCTTTTTCTAGTGCCTGTGGTCCAGGGCTCATCCTATGGGTCTTTAGATTTTTTTTAAAGTCCTGAACATGTACTGGAACCCCTGAAATCTTCCAAACAAGAAGGTTCTTATTCTCTTCTAAAACCAGAGGGTGTTCCTCTCCCTCTGAATTCATCAGAAGACCTAAAGAAACCAGAACCAGACGGGGTGTCTCTCCAACAAGTTCCATCATGCTTGGGAACCAAACTTGAGACTTCTAATAAGGTGTTACTAGAATCGTACTGCATCCATCTGACTGAACCTTCAATAACATTCTCTGGATCATGAAGAAGGGTCAAATGCATACCCTTCCTTTCTTCCCCAATCCTGGAGAAAGGCATCTACCACCATTACCCTAGAATCTGGTCTCCAACTGAAGTATCTGGGTACTTGGTATACTAATCTGCTGGTAAGCAAGTCCAATTGAATTTGACCCCATAACCTCTGAATCAACTCGAAAACCTCTGGAATCAACTTCCAGTCGATGACGTCCCTGTGGTAGATGGAATTTCATTCGGCTCTAACATTTTTATGCCCTGGTACATACTGCACTCTTAAAAGGATCTTGTGATTCGAACAGAAATACCATATCCGTTTTGCCAAGTCTACCAAATCTTTCGATCTTGAGCCGCCCAAATGATTTTCTCCAGCTCAATGATGCTGTTCGGTGACGCATATATGACATGGTCCCCGAGCTGGTGATCAGCATAGCTGGAATCCGCACCGGCCCCCAAGACCATGGTCAAAAATCTAGGTCTTCACCTAGATCAAAAATTAATATTGAAGGAACAGGCTTCAACTACCATCTGCGTTTGCTACCATGTTCTTGGCCTCCTGTGAAGGATATTTCCCGTTCTCCCTCTGTCCACTCGGAAAACCCTTATCCAGACACTGGTATTAAGTTACCTGGATGATTGCAATGCTCTGCTGATCTCAGCTAATGAAGCGTCATTGAACAGAGGTGGTCCAAAATACAGCAGCCCGACTGGACTCCAATACTCTCCCGCTTACCCCTTCCCTCCCCTCTTGCAGAGATTGCACTGGTCAGGGGGTTCAAGATGCAAAAAGATTTTAACAAAAGGCATCAATTGGTGCCACTGTAATCATCTCTGTGCAAACCATTTAATATTCACATTTTGCAAACCTAGGTCTTTGTCAATGCTTCTTTGTTCAGCATACCTTTTGTCTCGGAAAACATAGCTGTGCCCTACAATCCATACTGTAAGCATTTTGAAGGGATGTGTGGAAGTAATCAAAAGACATCTTTAGCTGAGTAAGTCAGTTGGTAGAATGAGAGTATCTAAAATGGTGGGGAAGATGCTGGTTTTGAAAACGCAGATAATGGATTGGTTGTACATAAATATTGTGTACTCCAAAAATAGGATGCATGTTACTTTCCTGAACAAGCATCTTTCTGATTGGTTATAGAAAAATGTTTGAAAGTACATGTATGTGCTACTAATTTGCAAAAGTCAACCACACCTGCTATTTGCATTTGTAAGCTAATTTGCTGAATTTGAAAATATGGTGTACTTGTGGCCTTCTGGTACAGTTGAATGTTTCAGAAAGTGTTACTATGGAAACTAGGATTAAATAGAATGGGGGAAGGGTTGAAACTTAACTGTGGTTTTAAAATATGAAATGCTGAGTTATATATAAGCGATATGCTACTAAAGTAACATTTTCTAAATGAGTACTATGTTTAGAAGTGGTGTGCTCTTAAAAAGATAATACTAATGTTATTGGAAATAGGATTTTGAACACTTGTAAGGGTTTGTGGCTACTTTGCAACACTGAACTGTGGCACCAATGTAGAGTCGCAACTCTAATAAATTACAGAAGCATATTGAGTACTTTTGGGAGAGAGTAATAAAGGGTTAATATGGTAACCAACAGAAATGAGTTTTTGAATTTGAAAAACTGAAGAGACTATTTTGATTTGTTGCTTACATTAATTTGTGTGCAAAAAGAGAAGGAAAGTTTGCTGTTACTGGTTTTACCTTGTTGCGAGTGGCGTACCACATTTATTGTGTTGGAGGTGAGTTACAAATATGTAAGGTGTGTTAAGTATTGCGTAGGAGTGCTTCAGTGTTTGTAGTGGCATTCTTAATGTTTGCAATGCATTATTTATGAAGCTTGCAAAGCATTAGAGAAATGTGGTCCTTGAGATATGTTACCAAATTTCGGAATGTGTATTGTATTATTGTACTGAAATGAAGATTGAAACAGGTTGTGCATAGTAACATGTGTGCTGACTGAGTTTCTAATGAAAGTAGTAGAGAAAAATGATGTTTAAACCATGTTTACAAATGTATTAAACTATATCCCAGTCTATATACATCTGTACCCATATGCCCTGTATTAGGATCAGAAAGGAATACATACACTTTCTTCTACATAAATTCAGAGAGTATGTGGTCTGAAACACAGGTATTCAAGTATTTGTATGTTTCTTTTATGTATCATGTCACTAGCAAAAGGCACAGACACACATGCATGCCCGCAGAAACATGGTGAGACTTACAACTGAGACATGGGAAGGATTCCTATTTTAAATTTGGTGGGTCCAACATTCTGAGCAGTTGGTGAAAAATGAAGCTGCAACTGAAGGGGAACTGCAGGGGAACTGTCCAATGCTTAAGACATCGGCCTCTTTCAAATACCTAGGTATTGTTATCGCGAGCGGGGAAGCAGACTTTTTCGTGAACAACCTAAAACCACCCATGGATCGCCTGCGAGCGGATGTTAGGCACTGGGCGGCCCTCCCCCTGACCCTACTGGGCAGGGCGGCATTGTACAAGATGATGGCCCTCCCAAGATTCCTTTACGTACTGGAAAATACTCCTCACCTGGTACCACAGCGTTACTTCCAACAGATTGTGGCACTGGTCACAGTCCTGCTCTGGGACACAGGCCCGGCGCGCATAGCATATGACAAGCTGGTAAAGAGCTGGTACGAGGGTGGCATAGCGCTCCCCAACATCCAGCTATATTACTGGGCGGCCCAACTCAAGATTATAAACTACTGGATCCACGCCCCGAAGGACGACCCGGCTTACCGGGCAGACTGGTCGCAACTTGGGACGGACTGTATGCTGTCCGTGCTGTACAACAAGTCGCAACTAAAGGACCTGATCGGTCCGACCAAGCACACGGCGGCGCTGTGGCACATGGCGCAGGCCCGTCTGGGGTGGGCAGGCCGACTCACTAAAATGACGCCCTTGTGGGACACGAAAGCGTTGGGGAACCTGAGAGACTGTAAGGGGTTTGAGCGGTGGGACTCAATAGGCATCTCTACGATAGGAGGCCTCTGGGACAATGACTCAGTATTACCATTTCCACACTTGCAACAGCAATACAACCTCGGACCCACAGAAACGTTTAGGTATGTCCAGATTAGGCATGCATTACTACAGGCAATCCCTGCCGGCACCACATTACCAGACTCCTCTCCTTTGGAAGATAGATTACTAACCGATTTCATGCTCCAAAGCGCCACCTCCCTTACATACAAAAAGCTGATCAACAATCTCAAAGACCCGACACTAAAGCTCAAAGGGAAATGGGAGGAGGAACTAGGTGAGACAGACGAATTTGAATGGAATGAGGCCCTGGCCTCCCCGAAAGAGGTGGGAATCTCTAGTAAGCTCAGACTGGTACAGCTTAAAATCTTACACCGTATCTATTACACCAGGACACTGCTGCACAAAATACAAAGAGCACCACACCCCTTCTGTTTGCGAGGCTGCGGGGAGGAAGGGACACTGTTCCACACGCTATGGGAATGCCCGCAAATACGCGAATTCTGGAGACAGGTGCTCCGATCCATCTCCCAGGCCCTCAAACTTTCCATTCTACCCGAACCACGTAAATGCCTTCTAAACATCTGGGACCCAAATGACCTGGGTAGATATGAACTGATTTGGGCGTCACTGGCATTAACAGTAGCTAAACGGGATATAGCACAGAAATGGGGGGCGCCGGAAGTGCCCACCACCAGTAGATGGGCTAAAAACATGGACATCCTAATGGTGACAGAGAGAGCGGTCTATGTGCTTTGAGCGGCGCCCCGGAAATGGAACAAAGTATGGGCGGCATGGAACATGTACAGAGGGGAACTTTGTGAGCCCTTGCCAGAGGGAGAGGAATCAGACTCCGAAGGGGAGGAGGAGTAACTGAACAGTTGCGGGGAGAAGGCCTCGGACATATGACACGGCTGCATGGGCAGCAATGACCTGGCCATTTAATGCACTACGAATAGCAGCGCAGGATATTACGAACTGTGGGAGACGTCCAAGGGATACGATGACACATGGTTGGGGGGGTACGTTGGGAAGTTTGTTCTTAAGGGTTAATTGGAAGGAGATGTAGCCATCACTGAAGTTGAGGGAGGGGTTATCGAGGGAACGCACTCTACGACCAAATGTCATATATTGAAAGCTTAGGCGAGACCCATGATACAGCAGAAACTATGTCTTAATTACGAGAATGTAGCCAGTAAGTTATTGCACAGATAAATTGTACGAAATGCAAGATTACCAATTGGATGTATGCAATTGTTTAACCACTATTCCTTCCTAACAATAAAGTTTAAAAAAAAAAAAAAAAAATGTGAAAAGAGTACATTAGAAAAAGAGCAAACCATTACACAGGATAAAATCTCTTCTGATAAGAGCACTAAACAGTTTCTTAAAACAGTTGCAGAGAGATTAAAAAAGTCAATAATAATGAAAATAAAAAAAAGTTTTACAACAAGTCAGAAGGAAAAGAGGAATGGTCAAGATAAAAAAACATTAGTTTATAGGTAAACAACACATATTACACTGTAATCCTCTCTGTGCAATTATCGTTAAGTCCAGAGATTTCATGTAGGCCCCAAAGGAATCTAAAAGCCTTTGAAGCCCTAAAGCTGTGCAGGCCAATAGGACGGCATCATCCGCATAGAGGAGCACCGAATGAGACTGTCCCTTACCCGAGGTATTGCCAGACTAGCCATTTCTAAAAACGTGCCTAGATTATTAATATACAAAGTAAAAAGTAGTGGTGCTAAAATACATAATTGGCGGACACCTCTGCCTGATGTAAAGTGTCTTGTGCATTTTCCTTCTTGGTTGACCCTCACTCTTGCTGTCAGATCCCTGTGTAGGTCGGCCAAGAAGTAGACTAAACTAGGATCAAGGCCCATATCTAACAGGATGTGCCAGAGCTTGGACCTATTTATCAGGTCGAAAGCCGACGACAGATCCATAAAAGCCAGCTGAAGCATCCCTGCTTTAGCTATAGTGTATTACCAGCTAGTAAATATAGATTAAGACACTGATCCATGGTACCCCTACCGCTTCGTAAACCATATTGTAAATTAGATAAAACTCTCAATTTGATGTAGCCAATCCGTTAATTTCTTTAAGATCACTTTCCCTAAAACTTTCACTGCAGAGTCTATTAGTGAGATTGGCCTATAACAACGGGGGTCCCCTCTCTGTCCCTTTTTAAAAATCTGGATAATAGTAGAGGATGCCCATGATTGAGGAAAACCCTGACGACTTCACACATTAAAAATATTTGTGAGGATTTTAGACCAAAAGTGTGGATTTTGTTTGCATAAATCTGCCGGGACACCATCTGTGCCTGGAGCCTTATTGCTAATCATTTTGATAATTGCCAATTCCACTTCACCTTCATTAAAGACTATTTTGTGGGAGCCCCTTCTGGAATCACAACTAATTGACCCTTCCTGGCTATTAGTGGCCTTCTATATAGCTTCAAAGTGGGAAAGCCATTGGTCTTCCATGATATTACATTAAACGGGGGTGTTCACTGTCCCACTAAAAAAGATTTGTTGACAATGGCCCAAAAGTTAGAGCACTCTTTTATCACCTCTACTTATAGCAGAGCACACCATGCATCTTCTTTACTTTCCTTCCTACGTGTCGATAGTGCAAGCTTGTACTCTTTACGTAACCTAACTATATTGGCACAATCTCATGGAACCCTCTTTAATTCTGTTAACAATTTACGATGTACGGCAGAGCAGTTCCTATCAAGCCATTTGTCTCCTATGGTGAGCTTAGATTTTATTGGTACGGTCAGGTCTGAAGCTACCTGCGCACAAATGCCTTCAAAGGCCAAAATAATCTCCTGCCGTACTTTGGCATTATCAAGACAGGTAGCAAACTTATCCCCAACCCTCTCACAGAGATCTAGGAAGAAGAGGTCCGGGAGTACTTTTGCTCACTTCACCCTCCGTCCTTGGTCTGGTACTTTCAAACAGTATCCACCCCCAGCCTTTACCGGTTTCCCCTTTAGGCAACATCGCCTACCCAATACCAGGATTAAAGGATTATGTTCACTAAAGTAAGACCATTTGGCATTATAAATAAATACTTGGGGTATCAGAATTGGGGAAATAAAAACAAAATCTATAATAGTGTCACTCCCCCGTGCTTGAAAAGTGGGAACCCTCTCTTCGTGGATCAAATGAGCTCGGTTCAAAAAGATCTATGGCTCAGTCAAAATCTAAGCTAAGCGGAGGTCGGGTGGGTGCTGTGATCCTGTTCTGTCCTGTTGCAGGTTAATACTGGAAACAGACAACAGAGTAGACATGATTTAGCCATGCCGCTCTGAAAGTGTTTGCACTCCTCCGTAATTTATGGGGGGGTTTTTTAAATCTCCCTTTTGTTTTTCCATCTACAATTACAGGCCGGCCTTTACCCTGTGCTATACTGGGAAAAACAACCCACACTCACCTAAAAATCCACATCCGCCAGGCAGGTAGTGGTACCCAAGATTGACAGACTCAGCGTGGACAGGAGGACCAACACGAATGTCGAGATGCAACTCCCCAATTTGACCAGGATAACATACAGTAACAGTATAGTATCAACATTCATCATCTTTTAAATAATTTGATAACATTTTTCTCTTCAGTCATTAATACTGTGTGTTGTTGTTTGCTCTCTGCTTATAATTGTGATCCATACACCTATTTTTAAATTTTCTTTGCTACCTTTAAAAAGTAACTCCCGTACAACAGAAGTTAAAATGTATGTAGTTTGGGTTTCTCTGAGGGTAGACAGGCAAGGCAAATTGCATTATAAGTAATAATATACTGCTGCCTTGTACTGTCTACTAGTCTAGTTAGTAAGTACTACTTATAATTAACCATCAAGTCATCATCATCATGCATGCATTTTCTTTTCCTCCCTTAACAGATTAATGGATATGATGGTCGTCTGAAAAAATGTGTTTTGTTGTTTGTCCACGCGTAGTGTTTTTTTTGTCAAACGTTTCTACTAACCCCCCTTCTCAACCATTCATCAAACCCTAAGCCTCTTCCATCGGGCTGTGTGATTTATATTAAGGTGTGACTCAATTAAATGTATACCAATAATTGATTACACGCTTGCTGGGGTGGATGTGGTAAAAACAACACTAATTCAATTTCAAGGCAGGGCGAGGATCTTCTTCTGCTTGCCCACCCATGCTCAGTATATTTGCAAGTAAATTTTTTCCCAAAGGAGCCTAATCAATCATCATTAATTGCCGGCATCGATTGGATTTGTCATCCTCCTACTCAGCTCTAAAGGTTACGCTTGTGTCGAGTGAAACGACACAACTACAGTTTGTAACTTGTTGTACTAGGCTATCCCCACCACCATTATGTTTTATTTTACTTTAGCATTGCTAATCAGCATTATTATTATTGTTTGGCAGTCTTCATGTGTACTGTACTGTACTTCGTTCTACTACTCCTCCCAGAGTCTCTCTAAGGTGACTGTTTCTTTTTATTTTTTTGCAAATGATACTGCCAGTGTCTACTAGTACTACCACCACAACCATGGCATGTTGGGAACCCATAACATCAACACCATGCAGACATTGCTGTGCCTAGGTTAAAAATCAATCATAGGTAAGAGAAGATGTTTGGGGGGAGGCATACTTAATAATGGAAATTAATTCACACACACCTTGAGTCCAGTTGCAGAATGCATAGACTAGGAAGAGAGACTGACAGTACTAGTAGGACAAGTCACTCAGTGAGGGGTACCACATCTATCTGTTTGTGTCTTACAAAATCTGCAGATTATTTAAATCAAACACTGGCTGTGGCCCTGCAGCAGCAAGGAAACAGTGTGACGTAAAACAGAAAATCCCCCACAAAACATTAACATCGTATGTAAAGTATAAATATAATTTAATCCCCTAAAAAATAAACTATGTAAAATATCTCACAACACGACCTGACCCACCCCTCTCCAACCAATGTCCAAAACGAAAAAGTCCAACTAATTGTCCATAAACCCCAACGTCCAATTACCACCCACTAAAAAAAAGGAATAAAAAAGTGGCAATCCAACAGGGTCTTTATCAGCGGGTTAGTCACTTCTCCAGGACCTTTATCCGCTCCTCTAAGCGGGCATTTTGGAGGAGCATGTGGTGCTGGAATTTCCTGCAATTGCATCCGCGGAGGGCAGCAGTGCTAGATGAAGTGTGGCGGCGGACGGCTGCCAGACCACGGAGCCGTACCACTCGAGGGCCAGGGGATCATGGATGGGGCCCGGGACATTAGAGGAGGCTGCAGCTGCTGCTGATGCCTCCTCCTCCTCCTCTACCAGAATGACCAGCCGCCGATTTTCTTTTTGAATGGCCTCAAGCTTCAGGTGCCGGGCCATCTTCCTCTGCCTTCCTCACTGTTCCCCGTTTACGCAAAACTCGCACTGGTGGAACTAGATTCTCTGTCCTTGCGCCCCGGTTTTGGAACTCCCTCCCTCTTTCTATGCGTTCTATCCCTATCTTTTCACACTTCCATAAAGCGCTTAAAACATTTTTGTTTGCCCAGGCCTATCCCCGCTAACCTCCTTGGCCCTGTCTGTTCTGTTCTCTAGAGCTCTCAGCGCCAGGAAGCCGTTTGGCCATCGTGCGCTCTATAAATATTTTCATTCATTCATTCATTCATTCATTCATTCATTCATTCATTCATTCATTCATTCATAGCTGCCAACTCTTTCCTGTCCGGTTTGGATTTGGGTTGGGAAGGAGTAGCTATATCAAGGAGAATAAAGTGTATTGCAATAAACTAACAATATATGCTTAGCAAAGCAGTAAGACAAAATAATTCACCACAGAGTGGCACAGAAGCACTAGCAAGCACAGTACATACCATTTGTGTTATGCATCTATCCTCCCACTTCTTCAGCCTCTAACATTAGTGGGAGGTTCAGGCATTATACTAGGACTATGGACTCGAGTACACAGTACATGTCTTCTTCTTCTCTCGAAATTACGTAACTTGTTGTTGCCGGCCTGCCAGCTCAGTCTGCTTGCGCCCAAGACAAACATACTTGTGACGCAGTCTCACGTTAGTTTTATTTACTACTGTCTGGTGGGGAAGCTGACTACACACTCATCGTATTTTTCTATTACGGGTGGCACTGGCCATACTCTGTTACATGATCATCAAGTGCAACTGCTAAATTTTACTTTCACCCTGCCCCGACTTCTACAAAAAGGCAGATGATATTTGATCCAAATGATCATTTCTTATATATGGGACAACCTGAGGTACTTTGTTTTGATTGATTGTGTAACCATAAAGCCGATTGCTAGGCCACCAATTGCAGGCTGACACAGTCGAAAATAAATTAACATAGGTAGGGAGTGGGCCTCGGAGTCGGAGGGAGGTGCCTGATAACAACCTACATACACAATATCTATGCTGTGGTTGCAAACAACTGTGATTCAAGGGTGTATTCTGAAAATACAGCTTCTATTCTCTTTGGCTTTGCTACTCTGGTGCAGTTTATTTGACATTCTCTTCAAAGTAAGACTCTTTATCCAGTCACAGTCTCCACCTATGCTATCTATGATGAATACCATCCAGGCATCCATCCATTCAAAGTAAACATGCCTATAATTCTTCTTAATCTCTCAACAAACCTTAGTTTGTTTCACCAACAACAAACATTTATTATTTTTCTCAAACCACCACCCATGCATCCTTCCTTCCTTGCTTGCCTTGGCTTTGAGCTTGACCCATTAGACACCCTGGAGGATTCTTGCTATCCACCGATACAGTTTCACCCACCCAGGCAGGCATCTTTGCTTTCACCTTCCACCCATCCTTCAACTACCCATGCATCTGATTTCTATCAGCCACCTATGCATGCATCCCACGTATCCTTCTCTGCCAGTCATAATCATAAATATGACATATCGGCCTTCCTTCCTCCTTCCACTCTTCTTTCTCTTTTCGTTCAACCCCTCCATCAATGTCATCTGATCTGACTCTTAGTCTTCTCCATAAAACTTTCACAGCTGAGTTGAAGTCAGATAGAAGAAGCCATTAGTTATTCAACTCCTGCCGCTAATGCTAATGCTAAGTAAAAGGTGTCTTCTTCAACCGTTGTTCACAATAACTTAGTCTCTCTCAACAGTACAGTGTCTTGCAGTGAGTGTAATGTCAATAAGAAAGGAATATAACTTACCACCACCCACCACTGCTGCTGGCTCACCTCCTGCAGCTGCCGCATCTCATGCTCCCTCCATACTGGCTGACCCTCCGTCTCCT
Source organism: Lissotriton vulgaris (assembly GCF_964263255.1). Taxonomy (NCBI): domain Eukaryota; kingdom Metazoa; phylum Chordata; class Amphibia; order Caudata; family Salamandridae; genus Lissotriton; species Lissotriton vulgaris. The sequence continues at coordinate 2,066,556,774 of NC_141687.1, forward strand.
TCGCCGCTAGCCCTGGCACTGGTAGTCGGTACGCCAGCCTAGAAAAAACATTACACATGTTTTAGATGCCCTTTACAACCCCCTATTTTATTCTTCTTCACTAGTAAGATTAAAAAAATGTTAATACATACATATATAACAGACATCACTAGTACAAATTAGGTACTAGAGTAGACTAGTAGTATAATGTCCTATCCTATCAAAAATAGTAAAATATCTGCTTGGGCATTTTGTTGGTGGGAATTGTCGAAAAACCTCACTAGATTAGGAAGACTAGAAGAGGCCAACCCAAAGAACTGGAGTTTTAATACAATCTTTTAAATAAAGGGTGGCAATTGGGCAAGCTTAGCTACAGCCAGACTAATAGTAGTAGTACAGAGAGTCATAGCACAGGCAGTTAGAGGTAGGGATAACAAAAATTTAGAAACAGATAGTCGAGATCGAAGAAGAATTGGTAAAAAATAGCTTTAGGAAATGAAAACAATAGTTCAGAAAAAATATGGTGCAGTAAAAGTTAGGGAAATATAATTATTAATATTAACAGGAAGAATTACTTGGGCCAGCAGCCGAGCTCTCTGTAGAGGAGCGGTCCTGGTCCTGTCCCTGGTGTTCTCCTTCTGCTCCCGCCGACTCCGACCTCATCGTCTTGCCCCTGGATGCGATCATGAAAGATATAAGAAAGAAAGCGACAAACATTGATGATTGGTGTGAAACAAATAAATATTTTTTTAAACGATCAAAAAAACATTAATGGAAACAACAATTGCCATAAAATTGACCTATCTAATCTAGTCAACTAGTAGTATCGGGGGATTCGCGGACCATCTAGTTATTATTTATCAACACTATTCCAGTGTTCCATACTGATTCCAGAATACTAACTAAGCCTAAGTACCACCTGACCTAGCCCACCTATTCCAGATGGGCCAATTGTTCACTAAGTCTGCATTTCCATTTATTTTATTATAGTCCTCAAAAATGCATAGATGGAGGACACATGCATAAATGTTTGCATAAACCAAATTGTTAGTTGTTGCTGCTGATGTTCTTCTAGTGCTAAGCCTATTACCACTCACTAAACAAACTACAAAAGGTTCTACTAAGGACTGGGGTAAGCAGCACTCAGCAGCACGTGAAGCAACAGAGGATGCGTAACACAGACCGCTAATAAATTACCAACTCATACTAATAAGTAATTAAAACTATCATTCCACTACTATCTCTTAGTGACAAGTGGGGAAAAGAAGGACTAGAATATCTCTAGCATTACCTGACTTAACTGCTCTAAAAGGAACTATTACATAATCACACTGAGCAAGCGCAAAGTTGCAAACAAGTAAGATTAGTAGCGGGGAGCACCTGTGGCACAACAATCACAGAAGATTTTTAAACGTAATTTACCTGCAATGTAAGCAGCAGCATTCTCTCATTCGGAAAGCAATTATATTCACAATATATAACACAGAGCAGAAGAACACAAAGTAGTGATATGAAATAGCTACTCACTAAGCCCTGGGACCTCAACTACAAGCAGGTCCAGCAGGTCCTGCTCCCGGTCCAGGATATCGGACCACAGGTGCGTAAGCTGGTTCCGGACCCAAGAGCAGCAAAACACTGCCCGGCACACCCTTTCCTACCGCTGGCGACACTCCCGGAGCCCGTACCCACAACCCGGCCTGCCGCCTGCTGCCAGGATTTAGGGAAGGGGCGCTGCACAAAAACAAACCAGTGCGGCCACCTCTGCCTCACCAAATAAATCCTGTGCCTGCACCCCTTTAGGGTGCTGCGGCTCTGGCTGAGAGCTACGATCCTTGCTCTTGCCCTTTGCCTTTGGCATGGTTCTTTACTCGGGGCGGAAATAAAAAGGTAGGAATTAAAAAAGTAAGTAAAAGAAATGAAAAAAGCATGTAATAGAAAAGAGTGAAAAAGTAGTGAAAAACACACAAAAAGTAGAAAAAAAGTCAAACTATAGAATCAGGAAAATAGAGAGATAGATAATAAATAAAAAAGATCAAAAAACGTTTGCAGAAACAAAGGATTGAAAAGATAGAGGGAGGAGGGAAAAACAGGCCCAGAACGATTGCAAAAATGTGAAAAACAAAATGGACGTGCCCATTGCGACAGCATGGGTGAGTTCGCGCAATATTTCTCCCGAGCACGCAAAATCACTCGCAAACTCGCAAAGCGCGTTGGTGAACAGCAAATATGTATCGCGAACGGGTGGGAACACGCAATACATGTTCTGGAACAGGAAATACGCAACACCAACGGGCAGGACAAGTGAAAAACAAGATGGTTGCGCCCATTGGCGACCGCATGTGCAAGTTTGCGAGATATTTCTCCCCGAGCATGCAAAAAGCGTGCCGAACACACAATACGTGTTCCCGAACAGGACAAACGCATCGCGAATGGGCCTAACAAGCAACTCCCCGTGCTCGGAGAATTCCGCTTAGCTTGCAGAGTTTTTTTACCACTTCACAGTAGTTTGCGTAGTGCGACTACAGGAACTTCGCCCAGGGTTAGTTATGAAGTATCAATAGTTCTGAAGAAAAACAAACTTTTAATTGTTGATGAGGTGAGCATGGTCTCAAGTTTAATGCTCACCTTTGTACACTTGAAAATGCAAAAGCAGATTACGATGTTCTGTTTGGAGGAAAATATTTAATTGAAATTTGGAGACCGATTACAACTTACTCCTGTTAAAAGGGCAACCTGTTTTTAAAACACTTCTCCATGATGAGACAAGGAAATCTTTGGGAAGTATAAGAATTATAAATATTTGGTTAAACTTTGAATATAAAGAAGTTGCTAAGAATATACTACAAGCAGGTGATGAAAATTATGGAAATGTTCTTAAAGACATAAGAATTGGTGTCTTGACTGAACATGATAAATAAGCTTTAGAAAGTCAGCTACTAAGGAACTAGTTTACAACTGGAAAAACAGCAGCTGAAGTAATGTACAATATGCTTGTATACAACAAGTCTGTAGTTTGTCTAATGCCTACACTGCAAGAGTGTTCTACATTTAATCATCAAGTTCTCAAACTGGAAAAACAACAAATTGTGCAGATTAAAGCTATTAACAAAAGCGAACACCAGGGAGTGACAATTCTTACTGAGAAACTACAGGCTAAATTGGATTCTTTGGAAAAGTCTGTATCTAAAACTGCAGGATTAGAAAAGACTTTACATGTATGTAAAAACTGCAGAGTTTTTTTGCAGCATAATTTGAATGTAGAAGAAGGATTAGTAAATGTAGCAATGGGAAAAGTTGTTGATTTTGTACATTTTCAAAATAGAGATGGAATAGAATTTTTAATTATAACATTTGATCAGATTAATGAGGTGAGACAGATTGGGCATTGTGTTGTACGTTTTGTGCTTATAAAAGGCTTGTATGTTCACAGAGAACAGTTTCCTCTGTCTCTAGCATATGCAACAACTATTCATAAATCTCAAGGTTTAAGTATAGACAGAGCTTTTGTGAATATTAAAAGTACGGTCTTCAAAAAGGGAATGGCATATGTTGCATTGTCTCGAGTAAGAACATTGTCTGGGTGTAATTGGATAGATTTTGATGAGAAAAAGGTTAGTGCTGATGCAAATTGTGTAAAAGAGTACAATTGTTTAGGAAGACTTGAATATCCCATATATGAAGTGCGTAGTGTGTCCAAAAAGAAACATTTAAAACATTCAACTGAGATTCAAAAAAGAAAACATTTGAAGAGAAAGTTGAAGGTGTAAAGATAAAAAAGTAGAAAGTGTTGATGAAATTGTAGGATACCAGTTAGGAAACAATTCAGGTATCAACTGTTATGCTAATGTGATTCTGAATGTTGTGTTTCATCTACCACATCTTCACCATGAAAGCATGGAAAATCATAACAAAAGATTCTGTTCTGCACTACATCATGTATTTCAACAGTTGGTAAGGGACAGAACTAAAATACATACTGCTTCTGGCAGTCAACATCTTTTAGATATTTGGACTAGTTCATTGACATTTACTTAAACATACAACAAGATGCATAAGAATTTGTAATGTTCATGCTTGGAGTATTAAAAGGCAAAAGAATACACATTGATAACTTATTTGGACTAAATTACAGATGGGACCATAAGTGTGAAGAGTGTTCATTTACTTCTACCGCTGAAATACAAACAGAAAGATTCCTATGCTTAACAATAAAAGACTTCAAATCAGTACTTTTTAACAAATTGATAAAAACAGCAAATCAGGATATGATATGTTCACATTGAAGATCAGAGATGTTGTCTACATTACATATAGAAAGATTTGGAAAATATCTCATTTTATGTTTACAATGGAAGAAAATTAGAAACAATTTTTTATTTTTAATGGAAGTCGGATATCTATTTCAGGAAGAACTTTTACAACAATGGCTATTATTTTCCATGATGGTCTTACTCCAACATCTGGACACTATACTGTTTATTTGAAGTGTAACAAGGGATGGACGCATTGCAATGATGCCCACTTGGAATTCAAACCTATATTACCCTATGAAATATGTTATTTCAGCAGCCAACAGAAAGTAGACAACACTGCAAACTATTAGTGTGTATAATTAGTGTTTTGATTATTATTTGCCTTAATTGATATTACATTTGGAAAATTGTGTTTAAAAGCAAATAGTTTATATATTTGTTGTCTATATTGTACCAGATGTAAATGAGATTATACTTTTTGTAAAATGTATTTGTGATAAATAATAGCGTTAATGTAGATGAAATTACTGATTAAGAAAGAAGAGAAAGGAGAACGCATACCTACACATATTGATAACGATGTTCTATACTGCTATGGGGGTTTTTCTACAATCAATTTGATTGTTTTTTTCTCTGCTGTTCAATAATGTTGGCACATTGAAATCCTTGTTTATGGTAAAGTTATGTGCAATCTGAGAAACAGCAACAAAGGGAAACTGAGAATGTTATTTAATTGTAAATTAATATGTGTTCTCAAGTATTTATTTTATAATATCTCCATCGTGTTATCATTAAATACATTTTTTTCTTTTTCTTCTTTATAGTATCTACTGTTGAAGTTTGAAAACAGTTTCAATACTGTTTAGGATATTACTACTCAAAATTAGGTTTACCGAATGATGCATCTAAATTACTTGAAAGGGAAGAATGCATTACACAATATGCATGATGACCTGGAAAAAAGTTTAAAATGTAATTATATGTTATTTATTTCTAATATAAATAATATACATCCTTTAACCTCATAGATGCTATTAAACATTCCTCCCCAGTGCTGCGCTGTCCATTGGAACTAGTGCTGATTGGACGTCCAATGGTCGTGCGCAGCACTGGGGAGGTAGTGCTGCCGTCGGCCAATGCACCGAGGCAGCACTTAAGGGGTTAGACTATTTAAAAAGTATCATCATATGTCTGAGGAGCAGTATCACATTTACGTTTTACCAAAGGGCACAAACCAATAAAGGTGCTTTTATTGCAGGTTATTTACTCCTCATTATACAGGGCAGGTGTGTATTGAACTCTCATTCCAAGGACTTCTCAGACGCATATATAGATAACAGATGTCTGCTTTTGTGAACTGATAAGATTTGTGCACCTATAAGATAAACCACACAGTTTTGAAGTTAGAGTCATCAGATGTACAACACGTGTCAGAATACATGCAGAAGCCTACACATACTAGAATACGTCTGCTTCACAACACATATTTTCAAAATGTGTGTACAAGAAGATGTATGTATTACTTTCCCCTCCATATAAAGGACAGGTGGGTATTTAAAGTGCTTTTTATTATATTTGGAAATGTGACAGTTTTGAAGTATCTTCTCATTTGAAGAAGTATATTCATATATATTATAGGGCTAATAGGACTAAGTTTTAAAGGATAGAATATACTGTATACGGCACAACCCTTGCACTCATCAAATCATGCAAACACTATCCTTTCATTTACTATTCACTATGCATACAGCCATCCAATCATCCAGATACTACTTATGCACTCATTCATTCACCCAGACACTACTCTTGCACTGTTCCAATCACCCAGGCAGTACCCATACACTCAGTCATTCACAAGGCACTACCCATGGACTCCTCTATTTGCCCAGGCACTACCTATGCACTCCTGGAATTACCTAGTGACTTCCCTTGCACTCATGCAAATAAACAGGCACTATACATGCACTCATACAATCACCCAGGGACTACCCATACACTAATTCATTAACAAAGCTACTATCCATGCACTCATGGAATCACCCAGACACTGCTCTTGCACTCACCCATTCATTCAGGCACTACTCATACATTTACGCACTATGCATGGCCTCATACAGTCATAAAGGCACTACCCTTGCACTAATCCATTCACCTAGCCACTACCCATGCACTCATCCAATCACTCAGGCACTATGCTTGCACTCAACCATGCACTTAGTCACTACCCATGTAATCATGCATTCACTCAGGCAGTACTCATCCAGTCACCCAGGCACTACCCATGCACTCATCCAATCACTCATGCACTATCCTTCAACTGAACCATTCACTCATGCAGTACCCATGTGCTCATCCAATCACCCAGACACTACCCATGCACTCATTCATTCACCCAGGTACTAACCATGCACTCATGGAATCACCCAGGCACTGCTATTGCACTCACCCGCACTCACCCTTTTTTCCAGTAACTACCAATGCACTCATCCATTCACTCAAGCACTGTCCATAGTGTCATGCGATCATTGAGGCAGTACCCATGCATTCATCCAATCACAGAGATACTACCCATGCACTCATCCAATGGGCCAGGCACTACCCATGAGCTCACCCAATCACACAGGCACTACCCATACACTCATCAAATCACTCAGACAATATCCTTCAAATCAACTGTTTACTCACACAGTACCCATGTACTCATGCATTAAGTCAGACAGTACTCATGCACTCATCCAATCACCCAGGCAGTACCTTTCATGCATTCCCTGAGGCACAGCCCATGCACTCATCCAATCACTCAAACACTACCCAGGATCTCAGCCAATGAGCCAGGCACTACCCTTGCAGTAATTCATTCACTCGGGCATTACCCATGCACTCATACAATCACCCAGACACTAGCCTTGCACTACTCCATTCACCCAGGAACTACTCATGCAGCCATCCAATCCATCAAACACTATTCATACATTCTTCCACTCACCCATGCACTATCCATTCACTCACACAGTCACCTTGCATTAATCCATTCACTCAAGCACTGCTCATTTACTCATCCTATCACTCAGACTCTATGTATGCACTCATCCAATTGGACAGGCAATATCCATTGACTTATGTATTCACACAACATATAGGTAAGAACTGTTTTTTTAAAACTATTGTATATATTTATGTATTTTTCCAACAATTTTAAGGATTTTTTGCAGTATTTTAGATTCTAACAACGAAAATGTAAACAAACATACAAGCATAAAACAGCATGCCTAACTCGGAGGGATTTTTGTTTTACAACAATAGTTGTTAATAGTGTCCAACATGGGTGGACAACCTGTTCACCAATACTTAAGCCAGTGATGCATTTAGGACAAAAAGTCCTGCCTTTGCTAAATCAGGTAGAGTCTGTGGAATTGACTCCAACCTGTTGCCAGCTCTTGAGGTGGAAGGCTGTGAATTTTTGCTCCCAAAATTGCAAGTTCAGCTCTTGCAATCCTATTCTTGTGCATGGTTTTAAGATGCTTGTACATCAACAATGTACTGCAGAAGTATTTCCTGTCCGATCCTCGTGACCGCACCTTCATGCACATGTTGCACGTTACTTTTTGTAGATTGACCTTCTACTGGCCCTTGGGTATAAAGAAGAATTGCAATACCATACTCTCCTTCCGTTTGCAGCATGGCTCCTCTTCCTCCTCCAGAAGGGCTCCTCCTCTTCCTCCTGCAGATCCTGTGGAGTTGCCATATGCAAATGTTAGAGTAAAATCTTCCAAACACAAAAAACACCTCCAAAAATGTCAAGCTCCTGAAAAAGTATAACTGTTGCCAACCGCACCCAAAATTCGAAGTAAGAGGGTGGAATCTCGCAAAGTTAAGGATGGCAGGATCTATAACCAATCACATCTCTTTTTTTGTGCCATATGAGGGCCACGACTCCGACGCGGTGCCACTGGGTATGGGACGCAATTTCGCAACTTCTTTTAAATTTACATTTCAACAATATTTGGTTGTATCTTATAATATATATATTTTTAATTCTTTTAATTAACAAATGACAAAACAGGTGGCAATCATCACAGCATAGCATTAATTCGGTTACATTTGCAGCGCAAGTGGTCTCAGGACATATACAGTAATCACAGTGTATAGGGACAGAAACAGTGCAGTAAGCAGAGTTCACAGTACAAGTGGTTCGTCAATCAGAGCGGTTTGGGGGGCTCACAGATGTTTCCTCTGTAGTCGTTCCAGGTGGACCAAATCCGTGTCCACTTCCCTGGGCAGCCCCTTGCCTCATACACAGTCTTCTCCTGGAGCATGCACCAGTCCATATCGGACTTCCATTGTCCAATCTTAGGAGGTTGAGTCACCCCCCCACAGCCTTGCTATGTTCCTTTTAGCGACCACAAATCCTAGAGTGGCCCAAACTTTCCCACTAAGCGGTAGGTCTGTAGGTTCCCAGATTTTCAGTAGGCATTTCTTGGCTTCAAGCCTGACCTGTACCTCCTATACCTCCTGCATACATCGGGTCATTCGGGTCCAATATTATCTGAACCGCGGGCAGTCCCAAAGTATATGAAAAAAGGTTCCCACCTCTCCACAACTCCGTCTACAAAGACCATCTGCACTTCGGCCAATCCGCTGTAGTCTAGTCCCTGAGAGGTAGACGCGATGTAGGATTTTTAGTTGGATGAGCCGAAACCTGGCTGAAATAGCCACCTCCTTAAGGGAGGCTAGTGCAATGCGCCATTCCTCCTCATCTATCTCTAGCCCATCAGCTTCCCATCTACCCTTGAGGGGGGACAGTAGGTCAGAGGACTGATTGATGATTTTCTTATAAGTGAGTGAGATTGCGTGTTCCGGATGGTGACCAGCGATAAGCCTGTCCTCCAGCGGTGAGGAGGCAGGGGGCTGCGTACCCGCAGGAATGTTGGTTTGTAGGGCGTGTCGGACCTGAGTGTATCTGAAGTGTTCTGAGTGGGCTAGTTCGTATGTTTGCTGGAGTGATGCAAGTGGTATCATCCCCTTCGGGCCCCGCAGATCTCAGACGTGAGAGATGCCTATGAGGTCCCAGTTGTGGAATCCCTTGGTGCGGTCTAGCCTGCCGAGTCTCTTCGAGACCCACAGGGGGGTGGCCATCGCGAGGGTGTCCGCCCAGCTAGTGGGCACTGCACTATATGCCATAGCTGCACCGAATGGTGCGTAGGCCCCGTAAGCGGGTATCGTCCCGGTTTGGAGTAGAGTGCCACCTCAAAGTTTCTGCCCTTCAGCAGCCATCGGTCCATTCCGAACGCCGGGTCATTCCCATTGCTGTAGATGCATTGGTTGATGGCCGAGAGATGCGCGGCCCAGTAGTATTTGCGGATGTTCGGGAGTGCTATACCCCCGTCAAACCATCCCATGGTCAATTTCTATATGGATATGCAGGGCATTCCAGACCACAGCAATTCCTACTGAGTGGCCTCAATAGAGGCAAAGTATGCCTTCGGGGCAAGGTCCGGGTGGTTTTGCAGGGCGTACAAGAACCTAGGCAGTGTCATCATTTTAAAGAGTGCCGCCCGTCCGAGGAGGGACAGCGGGAGTCGCCGCCAGGAGGCAGTATCTTTCTTGAACCGCTGGAGAGGCGGAAGGAGGTTCCTCTCGTATCTCACCTCCGGATCTTTGGATATGAATACCCCCAGGTAGCGAAACCCCTCGGTGGCCACCGTGATAGGGCAGTTCCGTGGAAGCAAGGGAACCTCTCCCTGTAGTACGTAGAGGTAGGATTTCCCCAGGTGATGCTGTAGCCGGAGTTTTTCCCGAAGTTGTTTATAATATCCATAACGACTATTAGGGACTTTCGGGGTCTGGTGAGGTATAGTAGGATGTCATCCGCGTAAAGCGAAATCCTGTCCTCCCAGCCATCAGCCCAGCGTATCCCCTTCAGGGACAGATCCTGTCTGAGCCACGTGGCCAGGGGCTCTAGTGAGAGGGCGAAGAGGAGGGGCGAGAGGGGGCAGTCCTGTCTCGTTCCCCGTCCGAGTTTAAAGATTTGGGAAATGTTGTTGTTACGGAGACTTGGGCTAAGGGCTCTGTATATAGGAGGTGCACCCACCCTATAAAGCTAAGGCCAAATCCTAGTTTGCGAAGGGCCGCCATCATATAGGACCACTCAAGCGTGTCAAACGCCATTGTAGCATCCAGGGAGAGCAACACTGTGTCTTCTTGGAGAGTGTGGCAGCGGCCCAGGACTCCATGTAGCCTTCGGAGATTAAGCGCAGTGTTACGGTGTGGCATAAAGCCAGACTGGTCCGGGTGGACCAGTGCGGGAAGGACAGGTTTTAGTCTATTAGCGAGGACTTTGGCTAATATTTTGGGCTCTGCATTTAGAACGGATGTGGGCCTGTAAGAGGCGCAGGAGTCTCTGGGTTTCCCTTCTTTGTGAATGGCCACTATAGTGGCGATGCGCTGATCCCGCGGCAAGATACCTCGTTCCTTGCATTCCTCGAACATTTTTTTTAGGTATGGGCCGAGGCCAGAGGGGTTCAGCTTATACAGTTCTATTGGTAAGCCGTTGGGCCCTAAGACCTTTCCAGACCGGAGGTCCAAGATTGCTCGGGTCAATTCCTCAACCGTGATCGCCGCCTCCAAGTCCTCTCTCTCCAAGTCTGAGAGGGAGGGCATTCAGATATCTGTCAGTAAGGAGACCGAGTCCTCCTCTGGCCTATCCAAACCTTTACTGTATACCTTTTGGTAATGGGACGCAAATTCTTGAACTACGTCACGGGGTTCAGTGAGTACGTCACTATACTCCGTTTGGAGTTCAGCGACTACTCTGTGTGCATGTTGTTTTTTGGCGAGCCAGGCTATGAGCTTGCCCACCTTGTCCCCTTGGTCGTACAATCTACCCTCTTTGTCTCTCGCAATGGTCTTGGCGGCATCGGTGACTAGTGCTCTATATTCCGCTGCCTTGAGTTCAATAAGATGGACTGCCGCGGGATCAACACCTGCGTTAGCCTCTGCTTCTTGCTGCAGCATGTTGGGTTCGCATCACAGGTACCACGCATTAATCGGTGCCGTGCATCCCTCTTGTTTGTCACCCATAGTGAGGTGGGCCAACAGCGGCGAGTGGTCTGAGACCCCTCTCGCCAGGTGAGTGACCTCTTGGAGCGTTGTGTCGTGGTATTGTGGTGCCAGTAGGTAATCGAGGCGTGAGGCCGAAAGCATCTAAAAAGTCAGTGAGCCACCTGTGACCCTGTGGGATGTCTCTAGGTGGAAATATGCCTAGGGTACCTGACACTACAGTGTTAAAATCACCCCCTATCAGCAGGCGTCCCTCGGGCAGTGAAAGGATTAGTTTACCTACCTCTTGGTATGATTGTGTCTGAAGCCCAGGTGGTATATAGACTGTAACTAGGTTGATCTTATAGCCCTCCCAGGAACCTGATATAGCAGCAAAAGCGCCCCAAGGGGTCTGAGTCAGAATGTTCAATGATTAAGGGGAAGTTGCGTCAAAGCAGTATGCCTACCCCTCGAGATCCTGAGGTGAAGCTGGAGTGAGTCGCCATGTAGTAGCCCCTCCGGTTCAGTGCGTGGCGTGAGTTACGCAATAGGTGTGTTTCCTGAAGGAGTACTACGTCAGGGAGGTGTCGTTTAATGTCCTGTATTACAATAGTGCGTTTGAGCTTATTCCCCAGACGGTTGACGTTCCAACTCAGCACCTTTAGACTCTTATCCCACTTCATCAAGACGTGTATGAGCTATTAGATTCTCCCTCCAAACCTCCTGCCAGTGTAAAGAGGAGTATTTCTGGCCGAATACCTTGCCCAGAGTTGCGCTTCTTGTACCATAACAATATAAGGATTGATGTGACATTGCCAAAATCACTAAACTGATCCTAACCACCTCCCATCCCTTCCCACCCACGTCCCCAACACCCTGTGCTCCATCCCCCCTCCCTGTCGCCCTGCTGCGTGGGTTTAGAACTACCCACATCCCCAATTAGCAGAGTGCCTTTCGCCCCAGATACACACCCCTGAAAAAGAAACTACAACAGTGAACAACCCACCCTCCTCCTAGATGGACCTACCTTGTAATATTTTAATTACAAATAACTGTACTCTATTTAAAATAAAGTAAATGAATCTATATTAATATATAATAATGTAAAAAAAAAACCATAAGATTCGCGTTCCCTACACGAATCTGGAAGTTGTTGTGTACGCGGACGTACTGCGATTCCTGAAATTGATATAAAACTTTTTTTTAATAACTTTCTTTTATTCATATATACAAGTTTATTTACTATCTTAGCAAAACTGAAAACCTTGAATTTATTTAAGATTATTATTATCTATATACATTTATTATTATTTTAAATGAAAAATGAAGAGTCACGTCCGGGTCGCGATTCCACATTTATATTTTAAAAAGAAACAAGGACATTTAATATAATTTAAACTAAAATATTAAAATAATAATCCAAGTGTAAATGATACATTATATGAAATATAACTGTTAAAAATTACGCTGGATCCGCAACTCCTCCGCGGATCGGGAAGTAAGGCCCAGTAGTGTTCGCGATGGATACACCAATCTGAGAAATACATAAGTTTAATGTTTATTAGAGTATAGTGTAACTATTAACTACATAATCATTATATTACTTTACAACTAAACTACTACCCCTAACATAAAGTATTAATTTCACTATATTTTGCACATTTAAATAAGTAAATGGGCTCACTTAAAAAACTAGAAAATCTGTGTCCAGCAATGAGACTCCATATTTCTATTTAAAAGTTTTTGAAACACAGGTATATATTTATATATATTCACTGAAAAAAGCACAGCTTTCCGGGACGTTATGGTTAGGCTGACATTTCACTCATACAAAGCCAGATAAATTTGGCTGTTATAGTTAGCTTGTGCCCCTGTAATGCATTGCTGATGATGTCACATATTACATCACCCATGACAACGCCAGTGACATCATTGATAATATCGCGGATTACATCTCAAATAACATCACTGATAACATCACTGATGACATCATCCAGTGACTGTGTTTTTCCAAAAAGTTTCAGTATTTTTATATATATATATATATATATATATATATTCACTGAAAAAACCATAGGTTTTAGCCCATATATAGTTAGGGATTAGCATTTACAAAACCTTAATTTACTCGCACAAAACCATAGAAATTCACATATATAGTTAGATGCAATAACTATATATCGCGCACCCGCAATCCACTGCTGATCATGTCACATATTACATCATTCATGACATGGTCAGTGACATCACTGATGACATCACTGATGACATCTCAAATGACATCACTGATGACATCACTGATGACATCTCATTTGACATTACTGATCACATCACTGATGACATCATTCATGTGATAATACGATGAACCTCTTCAGACTCTAATATAACCTTAGATACACTCGATGTAAACAGACACTCAAAGACTGTCACTCATCCATGGAGTTACTCACACACCTAGTCAGTCATGCAAAGAATCAATCACACCTCCATTTCCTCAACTATACAGTTATACACACCTTACTTATTCAAACATATACTAACACATATTTACTCTCTTATACAATCCCTGATACAAATTCACAATGATCCATACAGCCACTCACACATTCACTGGCTCTTATGCTTATTTATTTATGTATGTCAACTCTCACATGTACTGTGTTTTACATATGTACTTACTTTGACATGTAGCACTGAGATATCCATTTACTCACCAATACACTCATGCACACAGTCAATTGCCCATACAGCTGTTTCCACATGCACTTTTGAACCCATACATTTAGTGAATCAACTGCTCATACATCTATGCACAGAGTCATACACCTCCCAGCCACCCACACACACACTCAGTCTCCCATACAAATACTTGGGCAACCAATCAATAACCCATATAGTTACTCATATAGCTACTGATCAACACATGCAGCAGTTTACAGAACAACAGACATAATGATGCACAAATTAAGACAGTTTAGTCACTAACCCATGCACTCAGTGAGACACATTTAATCACTCACTCATACAGTCAGTCATGCACCTACTAAATCCTTCATCCAGACACTTATACATCCACTCATTCTTCAATATGTAAGGCATATTTTAACTTTACAGAAACATACAGTCACTGGATGTTGTCATCAGTGATGTCATTTGAGATGTCATCAGTGATGTCATCAGTGATGTCACTGACCATGTCATGAATGATGTAATATGTGACATGATCAGCAGTGGATTGCGGGTGCGCGATATATAGTTATTGCATCTAACTATATATGCGAATTTCTATGGTTTTGTGCGAGTAAACTAAGGTTTTGTAAATGCTAATCCCTAACTATATATGGGCTAAAACCTATGTTTTTTTCAGTGAATTTCAATGGTTTTTTAATAGCAAATATCAAAAGCTGTCAAATGTCAAGTATGTGATAGGTAAAAACATTTTCGTGTTTATGCACGCTGATGTGCTTTGAACGCTGCCCCCCCCTCTTTTCTCTTAGAAGTACTCTCTCTTTGCAGATAGTGAAGGGTAGTTAACGCAGGCCTTTGCCCCCATTGTAATCCGTCGTGCCTGCTTGTCTCTCCATTTGATTGATTGTTATCCAAGCATTTACTATTTTAGAATTGATTCTCTTTGGTTCATTCTCTATTTACTAACAAGCACAAAGTCGCAATACTCTCTTTAGTCTTTGCAGATAGTGAAAAATCGTGTAAAAAAAAAAAAAATAATCGAGCAAAATCAGTAGGCCACTAATGGGATCTCTTTTTGACCTCACTAAAATAGAAACATTAGGAACAACCCTTCATGAGAAATACGAAACTAGTGAGATGAACTGAGCTCCACACCATGATGGCTGCAAGACAGCTCGGCTCCGCCACCCACCCCGCCCAAAATAACGATAAACTCTATGCAAATATTATAAATATATACAACACACCAGCAAAGTAACAGGGTAAAACATTTTATTAAATAACCATTTACATAACTATTTTATACTTTTTGTTGCCTGATCCGGCTAGCTCAATCGATCGAGCATGAAACTCATGCACTCTGATAGCAAGCGTTGCTGCTGATGCTATGCAAACAAAAACTGGTTTTCAGTTTGTACATTCTTCAAGATTTTTCATCCAAGGCTGGTTGAGAGTTTGTAGACCGATGGCTTCAGATTTTCAACATACGGTGTGGTGGCGCGGACTGGGAGGGTGCGCTTGACTCCTGCCCCCTCCCCAAGTCGTGTTGCCCTGGCGTGGCCTAAGATCGCCCCCGACATAGGCGGCCGGCTCCCGGGGTCCGGCGGAACTTTTTGCCTTTTGATGACTCTTCCATTCTGGACCTTATCCCACAATCCGTTTGACCTGAAGACACGCTGTAGTGGGGCGCCCCTTTACCGTTTCAGTTGCCATTCCGCCCGCTTTTGCTACACTGTGCCTCTTCCGCCATTCAGCTGTTTACCGCCCGCTCTTGCGACTACAGCGTCTCGCTCACCATGTAGTTGAGTTGCTCCCGCTCTTGCGATGCAGCTATAGGCGGCTGCCACAGGACTTTCAAAATGGCGGCCGGCTCTTCAGATTTGGGCGTGGTCCACTAAAATGGCCATGGGACACCTTGGAACTCGGACGCTTGTCTGCTAGGGCTTGGGCCCCATTCTCGAAAGCGTCCACTGAGCCTTGAAGATTCTACAAAAGTCTTGGGGGCCCCCGACTCCCGCAGGCTTCTGGTGGGGAGCGGCTGCCATGATTGCTCGTGGAATGGCCACGACTGAGATACGAGATGGTGGTGCTCTCATGCTAACGCCAGCTTCAGTCTGAAACATCCATAAACACTGTAGACTACCAATTCGATCAGTTCCGGTAGCGCCCCAACGTGACCCGGTAGGGAAGAACTTGCCCTCCCCTCTTTGACTGATGGTTCTTGTTGCCTGTCCCTTCTGTTGTCATTTAACAGAACTTTTTAGACTGCTGAAAGGGGTTGTGTTCCGACCGCTGGTTGGTGGAGACATTTTGACTATATTCTGGACCTACGTTGTCGCGTAATGCGTTATATGACACGCCACGTTAGCGCACCCGGAAGTGCTCCGGTGCGCGAAGCGCAGCTTCCCGGAAGGGATCCGGGGCGCGGCGCGCAGCGCGTAACGTAAGCATAACAGGTCATGTGACTTGTTAATAAAACTTTTCATTGGTTCATTTTACTTTTGTTATTCTAATGATGAAAGGCTTGGTCATATGACCTAAAAATTACGCTTTTTATTGCTTTCGAACATTATTTTTTCTTAAACATATATGTTATAATGTTCCAGGCTAATGTACTTTCCCGGAAAATTTACAACTGTCCTGCAATTAAAATATATTCCTTTTTCTAGAAAAAGGGCGTTTCTTCGTCCCATGACGGAGCCGTTGAGCAAAAGATGCTCGGCCTGCTGTCTTAGTCGCCGATACGCCTGAATATCAGATTCTTATCAATCACTTTATGTTGCAGGAGTAAAAAACACAACAGCCCTTGACCATTTATCTTTACTGCGTTCCTGCGTATTATACCTTTTATCCGTCATGTAATTGGACTGCTTTATTTCACTTGCCTTTTACTGATTCGAAAACAGTGACTAAAATTAAAAACTTTACCAATGTAAATACTACTACCATGTTTTGTTTTAAAAACCTTTATTGTGATATGGCTGAGATACCCGCCACCCCCTCTCAACACAATCCCCAAGGATGGGAAACCGGAAACAGTTCTGAAGTCTTTGGAAGACGGGAGGGAGTAACCCCCCCGGCCGTATTTATTAAAATATGAAACAAAATTAAAACATTAAATAAACAGTTTCATATTATGTACAATTTCATTACCACATTGCGATGTTTGGCTAACCTTAACAGATTCTCTAATACAAAGGTTCTCCTAGCCGAACTAACACCCTGCAAAACATTTACTTGAAATTTTGAAATTGTACATCCTAACGTTTAAGGGCCAACGGCAAGGTCGTAACCGGTGTCAAGATCCCTAACCCAGAAATATCGCCCTCACTTGTGAGGGGCGGCCCAGAGGCGTACCTCAAGTGCAATTACCAATTTCCCTTGACTTGACGGGGGCCCCAATAAAACTCGACGCCACTTAGAGGTCGTACGAGGACTCGTGTGAGGTATCTAGAAGGTAGCGTAGACCCCCCCCCAAACCCCACACAACTTACCATATCTGCCGTCGCAGACGTCCTGGCCCCGGGAAATTCCCCAGGAGGGGGCTGTAACCCCTCCTACCCAGGAAGGGGCCTTGACCGCCTTTCCTCTTCTTTCGGCGACCCATCCTTAGAAGGGACCGCCTCCCCGTTGAGGGGCCAATGGCCACCTCCCCCGAGCGCTCCCATCCGTGCTGGGTGACGCCCACTCATAGGGATCTTCCAATTAGTGCTCACCGATCATGACCTTACCGCCCGACCAAAATAAATACGACAATGCTAACTAAATGACTAAACTAAAATAACAGTAACAACTATACTTTTATTAAAAAGCATGCTTACCAATGAACACTAAAGCAGAATTTCTTTATTTGCAAAACGTAACACAAATCGACATTCTTTATTACATACTCAAAATCATCACGATAATACCACAACCTGTAAACGAAGATCAGAGTTATCCATCAACTTTATTCAAAACCACTTGCTGTCATCAGGGGCTGGTGGGTGGGTCAAAATTGGCTCTTCGTTCCGTCTCGAGCTCACGTGCAGCGAGGAGGTGCAGCTTCAGAGCACAGGAACAAGAGGGTGCCTTCGGATCTTGCTTCTCCTTTTATCCGTCTTCAGGGCGGGCGTAAACCCGCCCCTGCCTGCCCCTAGGGCGTGGCCAGCCGCATCCGTGTCTAGGCCAACCCACTCTAGGGCGGGAAAAGGCGCGCCCCGGCTACGCCGCTTCGGGCATACCAGCCGAGACTCGCCTCCCGCCCAAGATGGCTTCCCGGGGGGATCGTGGTACTCTGCCATACGTTCGGGGGGACTGAGTGGTCGCCCCTTTCCATATGGCTGAGATACCCGCCACCCCCTCTCAACACAATCCCCAAGGATGGGAAACCGGAAACAGTTCTGAAGTCTTTGGAAGACGGGAGGGAGTAACCCCCCCGGCCGTATTTATTAAAATATGAAACAAAATTAAAACATTAAATAAACAGTTTCATATTATGTACAATTTCATTACCACATTGCGATGTTTGGCTAACCTTAACAGATTCTCTAATACAAAGGTTCTCCTAGCCGAACTAACACCCTGCAAAACATTTACTTGAAATTTTGAAATTGTACATCCTAACGTTTAAGGGCCAACGGCAAGGTCGTAACCGGTGTCAAGATCCCTAACCCAGAAATATCGCCCTCACTTGTGAGGGGCGGCCCAGAGGCGTACCTCAAGTGCAATTACCAATTTCCCTTGACTTGACGGGGGTCCCAATAAAACTCGACGCCACTTAGAGGTCGTACGAGGACTCGTGTGAGGTATCTAGAAGGTAGCGTAGACCCCCCCCAAACCCCACACAACTTACCATATCTGCCGTCGCAGACGTCCTGGCCCCGGGAAATTCCCCAGGAGGGGGCTGTAACCCCTCCTACCCAGGAAGGGGCCTTGACCGCCTTTCCTCTTCTTTCGGCGACCCATCCTTAGAAGGGACCGCCTCCCCGTTGAGGGGCTAATGGCCACCTCCCCCGAGCGCTCCCATCCGTGCTGGGTGACGCCCACTCATAGGGATCTTCCAATTAGTGCTCACTGATCATGACCTTACCGCCACAGGCCGGATAGTTGACCGGCTATCCGGACCCCCCACAACACTCCTACCTAAAGGTCATGGTGTAACGTTTTTAGCCATGCTAAGAAGTCTCCTATGAGTAACTCATTCCCCACCCGAGACAAATGCACTCCATCCCCCAAATACATACTGTCATCATTAATACACCCATGTGAAATAGCATGCAGTGTCTTGGAACGGAACAACCTACTCACTTTGTTATTAAGCTTCCTAACAGAATGATTTAAAGCAGGAACCGAAATAGCCCCCCGCCACACTTTTCGTGGGATCATATGGGACCACGCAATTGTGCACCCTGGAACTCTCCTCGCTAACCAACTTACAGTGGAAAGCATCGCCTCAAGAAGAAGTCGTCTACCAGTGGTGACCAAATCATTACCCCCAAGATGTACTATCACTACAGACGGCGGTGACCTCGTCCGCCCTAGCAAACCCTCAAAAAATGATTGAAACTGGTAAATACAGAGACCGCCTCTTCCGTAGAAGGACACACTGTACCCGTATTCCCCAGCTACGTGAATCATATCACCTGCCTTGAATACGTCCGCGGCACGTCTCACGTATGAGTGGCCCACAACCCACACCTCCTTTTTCACAGCCGGTGATGTCTGACCGCTGGCCCGGTGTAGGGTCGACTGTAAAGTCCGCCCCGCCTCGTAGGCTTGCGTAACTGAAAACCAAACAAAAACAAGAAGCGTGAGTACATTGCTACCGCTTCACAACATGTGCAACCGCACATACCTTTTAAAACAATTGGAGGACCAACGCCCCACCCGTTTAACTTGTTCAACACCCAGACCCCTGGCTGTAGCTTCTGTAGCAGCCCCTATCCGAAAGGAATGGGTCCCAAACTCGCCCGGGTTCAAGCCCGCAGCGGCAATCGACATCGCAAGCACCCGCTGAAACTGAAACTTTGTCAGTGGGGTGGCGTCAGCGTGTCTCAACAAGGTCCCCCCCCATGATGCCACCCTTCGTGCTAAATAATCTTCTAGACACCTTACCGGGCACATGGAGGACCCGGGAATCCTGTGTATGATTACGCAGTCACCCATCCCACTTTGATCGGTCTTGGACCTGACAAATGAGACCGTCATCGTCTCCCCTCTGATCTGGACGTGCTCCTGGCACAATCCTCCTGTCACATCCTGCTTGTTCCTCGCCACTAATTCGCTTACCCGCATAGCCCCATGGAATGCCAGCGTAAAAGCGGCTCGGAATAACACTGTCTCAAACTGAGATGAACACGTAGCAGGGAGTCTGTATAATAACTGGGCCAGCCTATCCAAACCTATCGGGCGCCTCTCATCTACTCTGCGACCCTCAAGGCGTTGCCACCCCCGTAGCGCTTTCTGTACAACGAAAGACGCTGTTGGGTCATGGAACCCGTGAGCCCTAGCAACAAAGGAAATGGCAGCCCGATGCCTTTGAGCCGTGGCCACCGATTTCCCGACCCGATGTAAGGACATCAGAAAATCCACCACCCACTCTTCCTGGCCCCAAAGCTCCTCCCTATCAGTCCCCAAAAAGGCCAAATAGGACCGGAACGCCCCTTCATATGCCTTCCTCGTCCTGGGTGCTAAACTCTCTCCCACGAGGTTACGAAGTTCGGGGCACCGAGAGACCAGAGAGCTTCGGGAAAGGGTGCCGGCTCCGGGTCCGCTGTGGGAAGGAAACCCCAGAAAGCCTGCATACGAAAACGAGACAGTGCATCAGCCGCCTGGTTCATTACCCCTGGGACATGTCTTGCTCTGAATAGCACATTCAATTGCATGCAAAGTAAAACAATTTCCTTGAGCAGTCTCAAAATCCATTTGCATCGTGCTGCCTGACTATTGATACACTCGACCACGGTCATATTGTCAGACCAAAATACCACAGAGTGATCTTTGAACCCTTCGGGCCAAGTTCTCAGGGCCACTAAAATGGGGAAAAGTTCCAGGAAAGCAATGTTACTTGTCAGTCCACTGTCATGCCACCATGTCGGCCACGTTTGTGCAGACCATCTTGTGCCGAATATGGCACCGAAACCTATGCTCCCTGCCGAATCTGTCCACAGCCCCAGCTCCTCAGAGGACACGGCTGGTTTGTTCCAGACGACTCGACCATTGAAATCCGCCAGAAATGCCAACCAAATGCGCATGTCCTGGCGGACCTCTGCCGAGAGCCTTGTGCGATGATGGCACTCCTTCAGGCCGACCATGGCTTGAGCGATCGAACGGGAAAAGGGGCGGGCCATTGGTATAACCCTCAGGGCAAAATTCAACTGGCCAACTAACTGCTGTAATTGATGCAGCTTAACCTTAGGTCCCCTTATACACATCTGCAGGGATGTCCTGAACTTTGACACTTTGTCAGCTGGTAAACGAAAACAACCTTCTGCGGAGTCTAACTCGATCCCCAGAAACTCGAGGCAAGTGGAAGGCCCCACAGTCTTACCTGGTGCCAATGGCACGCCAAACTGATTCATCAAGACACAAAACTGTGCCAAAGCCTGCCCACATTCCGGGTCCCCGGCTGCCCCCAGGAACAAAAAATCATCAAGATAATGCATCACATTTTGGAAACCCGTCTTCCTTGTGAAGACCCATTGTAGAAAACTACTGAATTTTTCGAAATAGGCACAAGATATGGAGCACCCCATCGGCATACACCTATCCATGTAATAATGACCCTGAAACATGAAACCTAAGAGACGCTGATCGTCTGGATGTACCGGGAGCAACCGGAACGCTGGCTCGATATCAGATTTTGCCATCAGCGCCCCGGGCCCCAGGCGATTCAAAATGGCTACGGCCTCATCGAAGGATGCGTACCGCACCGAACACACTTCCGGGTCTATCGCTTCGTTTACGGAAAGACCACGTGGGGCTGATAAATTATGTATCAGCCGAAACTCACCCGGGTCCTTCTTTGGGACCACACCTAAAGGGGAACAAACAAAATTAGGAACCGGTGGTACACTAAACGGACCGGCGACTCGACCTCGAGTAACCTCCTTCCTGATCTTATCCTGTACCACAGTCGTATGCTGAAAGACCGATAGCTGATTTTTACATTTCTTTGCACCTTGAAAGTCCCCCACTGGGATGCGGAAACCAAAAGAAAACCCGTTCCGCAACACCCCAGCAGAAGTACGATCCGGGTATTCACTGAGCCAAGGAATCATTGCCAAGGTATCAATCGGGGTAGGTAAAGGCGCCCCTCGGACTATGTTAGACCTGTTTGGCGCCTCCTCTACCCCCGTTATCACCCGTTTTGGCTCTGCACGTGGACTCAGGATGGGATGATTGCCCACACCCACTACATTCGTGTCTAAATTTGCACGATCCCTGGGGCCTAGTACATTTACCCCTGTTGAAGTTCCAACAAACCCCCCTTTTTCCTGTGTTACCGGCAGGCTTCGAGTAATTGTCTGTACCCGCACCTGACCGAAAGGGCGTCCCCGCATACTGGCGGGAAGATTCGCCAACGATACTCCCCACTAATGGCAATTTTAACATACCAGTCTCCTTCATTTTGGACCATGACACAGAATCATAACAATCCCATGTTAAGTTTTTATCATGTTCTTTAGCTTTTCTAAACAGGTTATCATAGCAGAACCAATGATTACCCTCGTGTGATACCGAGTACCCCATGATTCGTGACTGATAAATCGGCAATTCGGGTAACAGATCGGGCCTTCGCTCCCCCAAGATCGATGTAAAAACCCCCCACGCTTGGCCCCAATTGCCAATGTTTTCATTTACCTTAAAGGCGGCCATTTTTGCGCGCCAAACACTCGGATGCATGAGCTCCTTCTGGCCCTTGACATGCTCCATCTCATAGTGATCAGTAAGCAACGAGAATATGTTTACGTACTCCCCTGCCCATATCTTTTCCTTAATAGCCAAAGGAACATGCTGACCCAATTTTTCCCTACGAGAGGGTGCCGACTCATCCCTCGCAATCGGCAATGGCCGCTTACCTGCACCGGACGTTGTCTCTGCTACTGAACCCGTCCCCTGTGGCTTCTCTACTGCTGCAGCCGGCGTGGACACCTTCGCTGCTTCCCGTGACTCCCGCAGTTGCTTCATTAGCTCCTGCGCGTCGACAGCCGTGGCGCCCTCGCTACCTTTTCCCAACCACGCTGCCAATTGTGCTGCCAGCTCGGGCGGCATATCTTCGTCGGACACGGGGGTGACCACAACGGGAATCGGATTCCCTTCCTTCGGCACGGGAGTTGGTGCCTCGAGCGGGGCACTGGGACCCGAGATGTCCTCTCCCGCTGCTCCCCTCCTGGGCCTCTTGTTTTTTCCTCCCGTGGCTGCTCCCGCCAAAGGACGTTTCGGTCCCCCTTCCTCGTTCTTATCCATTCGCCTCTTTAGTTCGGTCATCTCCTTCATGAGAACGCGCAGCATCTGTTCGGTAGTCATGCGCTTTCCAGCCTTCTTCGGCATTCTCCAACAGAGTATCTGTAAAACAAACAAGAACGATTACAACGCTCAAAATTGGCTCTTCGTTCCGTCTCGAGCTCACGTGCAGCGAGGAGGTGCAGCTTCAGAGCACAGGAACAAGAGGGTGCCTTCGGATCTTGCTTCTCCTTTTATCCGTCTTCAGGGCGGGCGTAAACCCGCCCCTGCCTGCCCCTAGGGCGTGGCCAGCCGCATCCGTGTCTAGGCCAACCCACTCTAGGGCGGGAAAAGGCGCGCCCCGGCTACGCCGCTTCGGGCATACCAGCCGAGACTCGCCTCCCGCCCAAGATGGCTTCCCGGGGGGATCGTGGTACTCTGCCATACGTTCGGGGGGACCGAGTGGTTGCCCCTTTCCAAAATGTCAGTATACAAATACGGGCCTATAACCACGTGGGCCGGCCACGGAGCAAACTGGAATCGTATATGATGAGGAGACATTTACACTGTAGAGGAACGCAACGAGCGGGCCATTAGGTTGAAAGAACTAAGGTGTCTAACAGTTGCGGAATCGGTGGACGTACATTTTGTAATTAAAATACGACAGGGCCACTTACAATAAAATTATCTAGATATACATTTGCGGGCAAGTACCATGGGTGACGTTAATTCGAACTTTCAATAGTACAGTAATCAATAACACATCAGAACTTAATATCAATAGGGATGTCGAAATATTCAATCAATTCTCGTTCCCGCCCGCCATGTGCTTCAAAACTGCATACGTATCTCGTGATATCAAGGTTGTGCAACCAGTACACAACAAGGAGTTACGAGTCCCATTTATACCGGCGCCATTTTGGGCGAGGCCGGGCAGGTCCAGGATATAGTCAAAATGTCTCCACCAACCAGCGGTCGGACCAGAACCCCTTTCGGCAGTCAAAAAAGGTTCAGTTAAATGACAACAGAAGAGATAGGCAACAAGAACCAACAGTCAAAAAAGAGGAGGGCAAGATCTGAAGCCATTGTTCTACAAACTCTCAACCAGCCTTGGATGGAAAAATCCTGAAGAATGTACAAACTGAAAACCAGTTTTTGTCTGTATAGCATCAGCAGCAACGCTTGAGTCAGCTTTGTGTGAAGCCGCCATTTTGATTCAATCAATAGCGTCCCCCTGCACACATTCAGGGACCTGGTCGTGTCTTCAGGTCAAACGGATTGTGGGACAAGATGCAGAAAGGAAAAGGAAAAAAGTTCCGCCGGACCCCGGGAGCCTGCCGCCTATGTCATGGGCGATCTTTGGCCACACCAGGGCAATAGTGAAGCTGCAGCAGGTGCAAATAAGCTTCAGACAGTGTTGCAAGCACTGCTCAGAACTCTCAACTATGACACCACCTCCGGGCCATCCGGATCTTGGCGCCTTGTGCTGGTTCCGACCTATTCACACATCGGTCCGCTACTGACACCACCTCATAGGCAAACGGGACACCCCACGCCGACTTTCGGCGCAGCATTGTAGGATGGCCACACCAGTCCGGCAACTTGCTAGACACCACCTCGGTGCCATCCAGATCTCGGCGCGTTGTGCTTCCTTCGGCCTACTGTAGCCGCAAGTGCGGACGCAACTCAGCTGGATAGCGAGTGAAACACCAAGGGGCGCCCCACTGCAGCCGAGGAGCCTCCATCTTGGGGGCGACGCACAGCATCACATTGCTTTCCAATGCAGTCAGATCCTCAAACAGCCCCCACTGACTGACGCGACCTCACAGGCCAACGGGGCGCCCCACGCCGACTTTCGACGCAGCATTGTAGGATGGCCACACCAGTGCGGCAACTTGCTGGACACCACCTCGGTGCCATCCGGATCTTGGCGCGTTGTGCTGCCTTCGGCCTATTCGCACATCGGTCCGCTACTGACGCCGCCTCACGTGCCAACGGATTTTCTACGCTTTTTATAGCAGCGCGTAACGTAAGCATAACAGGTCATGTGACTTCTTTATAAAACTTTTCATTGGTTCATTTTACTTTTGGTTTCCTAATGATGGAAGGCTTGATCATATGACCTAAAAATAACACTTTTCATTGGATTACATTTTTTTTTTCCCAAACGATGAAAGCCCCACCTTGTTTCTAGATGTTTCAGACTGAAGCTGGCGTCAGCCTGAGAGCACCACCATCTCGTGGCTCCGTCTTGGTCATTCCGCGAGCAATCATGGCAGCCGCTCCCTACCGGAAGCCTGCAGGAGTCGGGGGCCCCCAAGACTTTTGTAAAATCTTCAAGGCTCAGGGGACGTCCGAGTTCCAAGGTGTCCCAGGGCCATTTTAGTGGACCAGGCCCAAATCCGAAGAGCCGTCCGCCATTTTAAGAGTCCTGTGGCAGCCGCCTATCGCTGCACCGCAAGAGTGGGTGCAACTCAACTACATGGTGAGCGAGACGCTGTAGCCGTAAGAGCGGGCGATAAACAGCTGAATGGAGGATGAGGCACAGTGTAGCAAAAGCGGGCGGAATGGCAACTGAAACGGTAAAGGGGCGCCCCAGTACAGCAGACGAGCCTCCACCTGGGGAGGCCCGTTCACGCCGCCTCCCCCCCCCCCCCGGGGCGCCCCACGCCGTTTTTCGGAGCAGCATTGTAGGATGCCAAAACCAGTGCGACAACTTACTGGACATCACCTGGGTGCCATCCACATCTCAGCGCGTTCTCCTGCCTTGGGACTATTCTCACAACAGACCGCTACTGACGATGCCTCCCCGCGCACCCCCCGGGCTCCCCCACGCCGTTTTTCGTAGCTGCATTGTAGGATACCAAAAACCAGTGCGGCACCCAGGTAACATCACCTGGGTGCCGTCCAGAACTCAGCACGTTGTGCTGCCTTGGGACTATTCGCACAAAACACAGCTACTGACCATTGTTGCTTCTTTTTTCAAAAATGTTTTAAATGTATTTACTGTTTTTGTTGCGTTCTATATATTTATAAGTTATTAAAGTGCTATAATCCTACTACTTTGTTGGAGTGCTATATATTTTTAATGTGACACATAATTGTAAAAACTTTGATGTACAAAGAGGCATCCCTGGAATCTTCCGCTTCCGGCTCGGTCCCACACACCCTCACAGTGAGAATCCCCTCCCCAAGCACAATACAGGATGGTTATCAGATAGTAGGAACGCGTGTGGTGTGACGGATCTCATCGGGTGGGGGCCTTGATCTACTGTAACTCCTTTGAAGAGGGGTGATTCTCTACAGCTGGGGCCATAAACTACATCTGCAGGGCTAGGTGATAGCCTGGGACCGGCCTGGACAATCGGACACAGAGGAAGAGGAGTGTCAGAGGGTGCGGTAGTGAATAGGGTGAAAGGGTGGTGTCGGGCGGACACAGGGTGTGATTCTCAGGGAAGTGCAGCGCACATTGGAGGAGGTTTCTGGCCCATGCATGAGAGAGAGAGCGGGGGTGACCAGTGCGTGGGGGAGATGCTTGCGAGGGTGGGGAGCCATGCTGAGGATCGGCGGCGTGCAGAGAGTGGGTCTGGTCAAGGCATCTAAAATGGCTGCCGTGCTCAACAAAAGTGTGGCATTGCAAAAAAGACAAGATGGCGCAGACAATGTTTATCAATAAGGATTAATTTATAACAATTATTTTTAACAAAATATTTACTCGCAGTGACAAAATGGCGGTCAACAGTTCCTGATTTCCATCGAATCGAACGTTAACAGACGTCACGCAGCAAAAAAAAAAACGCTCACGCACAGCCGCTGGAAAACATGTATCAACATATATGAGCCTCCTCAGCCACCCTCAGAAAACATAAGGGGTCAGAATACGTCTCCCGTACCCCCTTATACCTAGAGGAGTGTCAGAGGGTGCGGTAGTGAAGAGAGTGAAAGGGAGGTGTTGGGCGGGCACAGGGTGTGATTCTCAGAGAAGAACAGCGCACATGGGAGGAGGTTTCTGGCCCATGCATGAGAGAGAGAGTGGGGGTGACTAGTGCGTGGGGGAGATGCTTGCGAGGGTGGGGAGCCATGCTGAGGATCGGCGGCGTGCAGAGAGTGGGTCTGGTCAAGGCATATAAAATGGCTGCCGTGCTCAACAAAAGTGTGGCATTGCAAAAAAGGCAAGATGGCGCAGACAATATTTATCAATAAGGATTAATTTATAACAATTATTTTTAATAAAATATTCACTTGCAGTGACAAAATAGCGGTCAACAGTTCCTGATTTCCATCGAATCGAACGTTAACAGACGTCACGCAGCAAAAAAAATAAAACGCTCACGCACAGCCGCTGGAAGACATGTATCAACATATATGAGCCTCCTCAGCCACCCTCAGAAAACATAAGGGGTCAGGCTACGTCTCCCGTACCCCCTTATACCTAGTAATTTAATTAAATCGAAACACAAAATGGCGAATTCACGTTTCGCTACCAGTTTGCGACCCGGTTCGCGAACCGAGAAGCGCTTCTACCGCGAAAAATCTAATTTTTATTATTTGCCCCACGGGACCCTTTAATAACCCCAACATCATTCCTAGGGGGTCAAGAGGGGTCTACCTAGCCCCCTTTCATTAAATTCCCCCTTCG
Source organism: Lissotriton vulgaris (assembly GCF_964263255.1). Lineage (NCBI taxonomy): Eukaryota > Metazoa > Chordata > Amphibia > Caudata > Salamandridae > Lissotriton > Lissotriton vulgaris. Next base: position 2,066,584,797 of record NC_141687.1, read on the forward strand.
TTTTTCTCCTCCTCTTGTCTCTCGATCCTACCGAGAGACAAGATGGCGGCCGCACCGGACTGTTTAGAATCGTGACAGACACCGGAGAGCCAATCAGCTTCGCTATGCAAAACTCCGTTACGCGAAAAGTACGCGATCTGGAACGCTATCTGGGACGCTGTCACAGATATATATGTTTTTTTAAACGTTAATTTCTCAAAATCCACTGGAGCACATATATTGAGACCCAGCAAAGGCACATCGGGCTAACAGTCCCTATAATTTTGCCAAGTTTCGTGCAAATCCATTCAGCCGTTCGAGCTAAAAGTGAGGCCAAAGGCCCTATTGAAAAATGAATGGGAAAAACGTGTTTTGGGACCCCCCTTTTTTCTCGGCCCCCCCTTGCCGGAACCCCCCCAAATTTTCGGGGGCTGCTCAGAAACAAAATGTGCCATTTTCCTGAAAATTTCAGCCGATTCCGTCCACAAACACCAAAGTTATTAGACATAGAATTTTCAAAAGTTCCATAGAGAAAAAATCCTAACTATATATACCTACTGGCGACCGCCAGTAGGTAATATATATATATATATATCAGTATATATATCAGGACAGTGAGCAAGGGCGTTCACGCCCGAAACGCGTCTGTTTGGCAGTGTGTTGCACCTCTGCACTTTAAATGCAATAAAGGAAGAAGAATATCCTAAGTAAGTCTGGCTGTGGATTTATTCACCTGTGTCTGCGCACTGGGTTTGGTGCGAAAGGCGTCGCACAAACTTTCCGGTTGGAATTCATATATATATATATATATATATATATATATATATATATACACACACACACAGATATATATATATATATATATATATATACTGCATCAGTCTACCTTCAAAAGGCAGGTCGTGTTAAGAACCGCTGCCAGTGGCAGCCTGTGACTGCACGGGAAGTGTTGATTCACTGTATTCAACACACGGATCGACGGACTTGCACTACAAAGGTGGAAACGGTTGCGGGGACCCAGGGGGGGCTTCAGGACTACACAGAAACCGGACATTACGCGCCTAGCCCTGCATATTGCCACAATGACAAAAACTTTAATTGAATTTCCCCACGTACTGCCTGCCCAGTTATGAGGTGTTCTGGGAGCTGTAGTACCTACTGTATTGCAGCAGGTGGACGATCACATGGCCGGGGAGGTGTGTTCTCCTAACCTTGGGAGAATTGCAGGACTATTTAAATGTGAAGGTGTGGTTTTGTCCAAGGTTAGCAGCGGCATCAGACGAAGGCTCCATGGCCGAAATGCATCATGCCTTAAACTGCTGTCCAATAAAGGCTTTCCCCTGGACTCCTCATGTGTGGCCTCTTCCTTCTGCTCGTCGGAGGGGTTTTGTGGACATTTTCACGTCAGCCAGAGGCGTGTGAAGGGGCCCCGTTTCACAAGTTGACTGATGCGACACTGGCTTCCTGCTTCTGCAGTTCGTTTCTCTGACCAAGGTATTGGTACTGCATCAGTCTACCTTCAAAAGGCAGGTCGTGTTAAGAACCGCTGCCAGTGGCAGCCTGTGACTGCACGGGAAGTGTTGATTCACTGTATTCAACACATGGATCGACGGACTTGCACTACAAAGGTGGAAACGGTTGCGGGGACCCAGGGGGGGCTTCAGGACTTCACAGAAACCGGACATTACGCGCCTAGCCCTGCATATTGCCACAATGACAAAAACTTTAATTGAATTTCCCCACGTACTGCCTGCCCAGTTATGAGGTGTTCTGGGAGCTGTAGTACCTACTGTATTGCAGCAGGTGGACAATCACATGGCCGGGGAAGTGTGTTCTCCTAACCTGGGGAGAATTGCAGGACTATTTAAATGTGAAGGCGTGGTTTTGTCCAAGGTTAGCAGCGGCATCAGACGAAGGCTCCATGGCCGAAATGCATCATGCCTTAAACTGCTGTCCAATAAAGGCTTTCCCCTGGACTCCTCGTGTGTGGCCTCTTCCTTCTGCTCGTCGGAGGGGTTTTGTGGACATTTTCACGTCAGCCAGAGGCGTGTGAAGGGGCCCCGTTTCACAAGTTGACCGATGCGACACTGGCTTCCTGCTTCTGCAGTTCGTTTCTCTGACCAAGGTATTGGTACTGCATCAGTCTACCTTCAAAAGGCAGGTCGTGTTAAGAACCGATGCCAGTGGCAGCCTGTGACTGCACGGGAAGTGTTGATTCACTGTATTCAACACACGGATCGACGGACTTGCACTACAAAGGTGGAAACGGTTGCGGGGACCCAGGGGGGGCTTCAGGACTTCACAGAAACCGGATATTACGCGCCTAGCCCTGCATATTGCCACAATGACAAAAACTTTAATTGAATTTCCCCACGTACTGCCTGCCCAGTTATGAGGTGTTCTGGGAGCTGTAGTACCTACTGTATTGCAGCAGGTGGACGATCACATGGCCGGGGAGGTGTGTTCTCCTAACCTTGGGAGAATTGCAGGACTATTTAAATGTGAAGGCATGGTTTTTTCCAAGGTTAGCAGCGGCATCAGACGAAGGCTCCATGGCCGAAATGCATCATGCCTTAAACTGCTGTCCAATAAAGGCTTTCCCCTGGCCTTCTCGTGTGTGGCCTCTACCTTCTGCTCGTCTGAGGGGTTTTGTGGACATTTTCACGTCAGCCAGAGGCGTGTGAAGGGGCCCGTTTCACAAGTTGACTGATGCGACACTGGCTTCCTGCTTCTGCAGTTCGTTACTCTGACCAAGGTATTGGTACTGCATCAGTCTACCTTCAAAAGGCAGGTCGTGTTAAGAACCGCTGCCAGTGGCAGCCTGTGACTGCACGGGAAGTGTTGATTCACTGTATTCAACACACGGATCGACAGACTTACACTACAAAGGTGGAAACGGTTGCGGGGACCCAGGGGGGGCTTCAGGACTTCACAGAAACCGGACATTACGCGCCTAGCCCTGCATATTGCCACAATGACAAAAACTTTAATTGAATTTCCCCACGTACTGCCTGCCCAGTTATGAGGTGTTCTGGGAGCTGTAGTACCTACTGTATTGCAGCAGGTGGACGATCACATGGCCGGGGAGGTGTGTTCTCCTAACCTTGGGAGAATTGCAGGACTATTTAAATGTGAAGGCGTGGTTTTGTCCAAGGTTAGCAGCGGCATCAGACGAAGGCTCCATGGCCGAAATGCATCATGCCTTAAACTGCTGTCCAATAAAGGCTTTCCCCTGGACTCCTCGTGTGTGGCCTCTTCCTTCTGCTCGTCGGAGGGGTTTTGTGGACATTTTCACGTCAGCCAGAGGCGTGTGAAGGGGCCCCGTTTCACAAGTTGACTGATGCAACACTGGCTTCCTGCTTCTGCAGTTCGTTTCTCTGACCAAGGTATTGGTACTGCATCAGTCTACCTTCAAAAGGCAGGTCGTGTTAAGAACCGCTGCCAGTGGCAGCCTGTGACTGCACGGGAAGTGTTGATTCACTGTATTCAACACACGGATCGACGGACTTGCACTACAAAGGTGGAAACGGTTGCGGGGACCCAGGGGGGGCTTCAGGACTTCACAGAAACCGGACATTACGCGCCTAGCCCTGCATATTGCCACAATGACAAAAACTTTAATTGAATTTCCCCACGTACTGCCTGCCCAGTTATGAGGTGTTCTGGGAGCTGTAGTACCTACTGTATTGCAGCAGGTGGACGATCACATGGCTGGGGAGTGTGTTCTCCTAACCTTGGGAGAATTGCAGGACTATTTAAATGTGAAGGCGTGGTTTTGTCCAAGGTTAGCAGCGGCATCAGACGAAGGCTCTATGGCCGAAATGCATCATGCCTTAAACTGCTGTCCAATAAAGGCTTTCCCCTGGACTCCTCGTATGTGGCCTCTTCCTTCTGCTCGTCGGAGGGGTTTTGTATATATATATATATATATATATATATATATATATATATATATATATATATATATATATATATATATATATATATATATATATATATATATATATATATATCACCTACTGGCGGTAGCCAGTAGGTATATATAGTTAGGACCTAGTTTCCATAGGCAATCCCCAACATTCTATTGGGAATAACTTTGGTGCTGGTTGATGAATCTTCGCAAATTTCTCAAAGAAGATGGCTCGCTCCGCTCCGCTCCTTCCCTGAAAGTTTGGGGGGGATTCATCAAGTGGGGGCTGAGAAAAAAGGGGGGTCCCAAAACGTGTTTTCCCCATGTTAATTTCCATAGGACCTTTAGACACGGCTACAGCTTGAACCGCTAAAGGGAATTACACCAAACTTGTCAAAATGGTAGTGTCTGGTACGCAGATCACGCTTTTGGTAAAATAGTGGAAATCCCTCCAGTGGTTCCTGAGAAAAGTAAAAGAGAAACAAATTATATATCTATAAGCACGCACCCGTGCGCGCACCCCCGCACATTTTTGGAAATTCGTTTTTGGGGGTGGGGGCTTTGGGGGCTTCTCTCTTTTATTTTTATGTGTTTTATTTTAATTTCGAGGGTGCCCACCCCTCGTTTTTCCCCCCTGAGATCACCGCTGTGGCCCGAGCTGCCTTAAGATGGCCGCCGCCTGGTTGTGGGCGGGGCCGTTAGGATGTGGTTTCCGCTTCCCCCTGCCTGGGGGAAGCCTTCGATGTCCGGTCTCCCGTACCGAGGGGGAGACCGGGTGATGCTGGCCTGAGTAGCTGGTTCGGGGCTCCCGTGTGCTGAGGGAGCCCCGGGAGCAGAGGAGACGCCGTGGTGTTTGAGAGAGTTCAAGGCGACGTTGAGGTAAACAGCGGCCTGGTGTAAACGTGTTTTCTCACTTGGGTCACTCCCGGGAACTGTCTGATGTCAAACCCGAAGCATATCTTTCCCCTTGGAGTGTTCGGACTTTGCCCGCAGACCATCCCCATGCCATACCTTTCCCTAGAACTCCCTGCCCAACCCGCGGCTCCCTTACAGGCGCACGCACTGACATTCACCAGTAGAAATTAGGCCTGCCGAACCTCTGCTGCATTTCCCATGGCAACACGCTTCCCATTGGACGGCTGGACTACCCCCCTCGCCCAATCGTAGTCGAGCCTAATGGTGATGCGTGTTGCTAGGCTATATATGATGCCGCCGCTTATTATGCCCAAACAAAGAAAGAAACTCGAGACAGTGCTGGCTCTCCAAAAATACCCCTCTTTTCAAAAGCATTCCTCCTTCCAGGAACGGTGCGATATAAATAAACATGTCCTGGTGCCCCACTGGAACCTCGAACCAACGCCAAATAGAACTAAGCATGCGTGATAAACTTACACGAGGGAGCTTTGCAACTGTCCGCTGGCACCGCTCCTTCATAAGTTACTGTAGGCCCCGCTACGCTGCCTCTGTTTTTCGGGCAAAGTAACGTTGAGCCTTAAGACGGGTGAGTGGCAATGGAGGATGTCGGATTTTTAAAATGGGCAACCACAGGGTTGCAGTCTTCGTACACAACCGCTCTAAAAGCAAAACTAACGAGGGTTTGTGAATGGCATATTATTGGCGGCAAGCAAGAATCCAAAGAAAAAGCCCCGCACAAGAGCAGGCCTATATAAAGTGATTTTATCTGCCCCAGTCCCTCTGGCTTGTTAAGAGGTAGAGAGGTTTTATCACAAACTTTCTGGTCGCGTGGATGCCCCGTATTATTGCGGTTCTGACACACGGGGATGAAAGGTACCGACAGAGGCATTAACCCCTTCAATTCCAGCCTGGAACCTAGGCTTGGATGACTTCCCATCGGTCTGGAGTCTGTGTTTAACCAAAACAAGTTAACCCTTTCAGCACAAGGTTATGTGTTAGCTCCATACAGACGTATTTTTAGTACAAGCACATTGTTTGCTATTGTTTTCTACCGGTGACGTGACCATACAAATATCCAGTTGCGCAAAAAGATGCTGAATGGCAAACGTGCTTGTGTTTTTTTATTTATTTTGTATCCGAAAATGCGCTCTGTATTTCTTCTTGCGTTTTTCCCACACAGACCTGCACACATAAATTACAGAAAGTCGAACAAGGTAGATTTGCCCTAAAACCGTGTTTGGACAGTACTAAATACATTTTTGCAAGTTTTCGTAGAGATCGTGGTCTGCGTAGGAGCGAATATAATATATGTGCGTGTCAGTACATTATGTCAGAAAAGCTGGTTAGAGTGAACCTTTTTGAGGAATAAAAATTAAGTGGCGAGCCTTCAACCAGGAGTCTTCTTTCGCAACCTGTAGGTATCATGCCATCTAGTGGCGTGCCTAGAAACTGATCGCGGGTGAAGCAATAAGAACTGCGCACCGGCTATATAAGACGTGCAAATATGAATCGTGGGTGGGCACTTCTCTTTCTCAAACGCGGACCAAAACTCGCGTTCAGCCACTTTCTCTGCATCGCTGTAGTTTAGATATGATAGTTTTTACTCTTATATATTTCTGCTGTTTCTCACTCTGATTCAGAAAAGGGGGTGTTGTAAATATGTTTCTCACTCTGGGTGCTTCCTGCTGCTTGGGTAGACAATACCAAAGCGCTCTAGTTTTAATCCGACCTTGTGCCATCGTAAATCAGCAACAGTTGGCTTATATAGTCTCCGCGTCTCCTGTAGTGGAGAGCAGTGATCTGTTGCAGCATACCCTATGCTACGGTCAGTGCAAGGTTCTCGGGATAATATTAAGACTCCATAAAGTAAGGGGCAACGGGCTTCATCAAAAAGAAACAAGTCAAGGGGTAAGTATGGTGGCCCAGAACTAGGCGCTGTACTGTCCCCGTAAAGCTATATATATATATATATATATATATATATATATATATATATATATATATATATATATATATATATATATATATATATATATATATATATATATATATATATATATATATATATATCAATGAAAAAAACATAGGTTTTAGGCCTTATATAGTTAGGAATCAGCATTTAAAAAACCTTGAAAATTCACTTGAAAAACCATAGGTTTCAGGCCTTATTCAGGTAGGAATTGGCAAGGTTTTAGGCCTTATATAGTTAGGAATTAGCATTTTAAAAACCTTTGAAATTCACTGAAAAAAAACATAGGTTTTAGGCCTTATATAGTTAGGAATTAACATATAAAAAACCATTGAAATTCCTCCTATATAGTTAGCTGGACATTTTATTGATATAAAACCAATGAAATTCCACATATAGTTAGTTGCACTAACTATATATTTCGCGCATCCGCAATCCAATGCTGATGATGTCACATATTACATCATTCATGACATGGTCAGTGACATCACTGATGACATCACTGATGACATCTCAAATGACATCACTGATATCATAAATATCAGTGGATATATAAAAAAAATATTTGGATGGAGGATTTAGTAGCAGTGGAATTGACTGTTTACTTGACCAATTTATAGTGTCTCACTAAATATAGTGGATAGTGACTAAACTGTTTGAATATCTGTATCACTTTGTCAGTTGTTGTGTAAACTGGGTCTCCAGTTGGTTAATAGCTATGTGAAAGTCTATATTAGTTATTGATTAGTTAACTGAGTATTTGTATGGGAGAGTGAATGTGTGTGTGGTTCGGTGGGGGTGCGTGACTGCCTAAAGATATGTGAATAGTTGATTCACTAGATATATGAAGTTAAAACTACATGTTCTAACAGTTGTTTGGGTGAGTGAATATTGTTATGGGTGTGGTGATGAGCAAATATATTTCTCAATGGTACATGTCCAACAAACTAGAAAAATAAAAGGCAGTGTATGTGTCAGTGGTTGTATATAAATAAGTATACATAAGACTCAATGATTGTGTGAGTGACTGTATGGATAACTTTATACTTGTAATAATGATGTTATAATTCACTAAGTATGACTTACTATCTAAATGAATAGATAAAGTTGTGTTTTTATAAGTGTGTAGCTAAGTAAATATGTAAGTATGATCCATTGTTTGCATAAGTGAGTAGGATGACTTCATATGTGAATATGATGTGTGCTGGTGTGTAATGTCGATTTAGGTGTATAAGTATTTTTGATAGTGTTCTATTGTTCATTGACAGCATATATGAGTGAATCTACAGGTAAGTGAGTAGATGTGTGTATACATCTATGAATCACTGAGTGAGTTTTTAGATACTTGTATTGCTGTAACAATGGATTCAAATATGATACTCTGTATTTTACAGAGAGTGATGAAAGATTTTACTAGTGTATGAAAAGGTGTATGTGATTGTCACGTGGATGATGTCATCAGTGATGTCATCAGTGATGTCATTTGAGATGTCATCAGTGATGTCACTGACCATGTCATGAATGATGTAATATGTGACATCATCAGCAGTGGATTGCGGGTGCGCGAAATATAGTTAGTACAACTAACTATATAGGAGCAATTTCAATGGTTTTGTATGAGTGAAATGTCCAGCTAACGATAACACCCCTAAAACTTATAGTTTTTTGAGTGAATTTTAAAGGTTTTTTAAATGCAAATTCCTAACTATATAGGGCCTGAAACCTATGGTTTTTTCGGTGAATTTCAAAGGATTTTTAAATGCTAATTCCTAACTATACAAGGCCTGAAACCATTTGGTTTTTTCGGGTGAATTTGCAAGTTTTTTTTTAATGCTGATTCCTAACTATATAAGCCCTGAAAGCCCACCAGGAATCTCCAGTATGCACCAGGGGACTGCATTGCAGAGAGGTGTAATGAAGCCATGCCCCTTTTTACACCTCTCTGCAATGCAGCCCCCATGCATGTTTGAAGAGGGGGAACTAATTCCCCTTGCATACTGGGGGCCAACTAGCCCACCTGGAACCTCCAGTATGTGCCAGGGGGCTGCATTGCAGAGGTGTAATGAGGCTATTCCCCTTGTTACACCTCTCTGCAACGCAGCCCCCTGGCGCGTTTGCAGAGGGGGAACTAATTCCCCTTGCATGCTGGGGGTCCCTGAGGCCAACTAGCCCACCAGGAGCCTCCAGTATGCGCCAGGGGGCTACATTGCAGAGAGGTGTAATGAAGCCACACCCTTTTTTACACCTCTCTGCAACGCAGACCCCGTGCATGTTTGAAGAGGGGGAACTAATTCCCCTTGCATACTGGGGATTCCTAGGGGCCAACTAGCCCACCTGGAACCTCCAGTATTCGCCAGGGGGCTGCAATGCACAGAGGTGTAATGAGGCTATGCCCCTTTTTACACCTCTCTGCAACGCAGGCCACTGGCGCGTTTGCAGAGGGGGACTAATTTCCCTTGCATACTGGGGGTCCCTGGGTCATATCTGCCCAAACGCCGATATTCCGAACGATTGAAAATGACTTTTCTTGAGAAACATTTAGATTTGGATTATCATGCCCTATACTTTGGAATTTTTGAAAGACTGACTTTGAGGATGCTATAAATTACTCAAGTCTGCCCGAATTGTGTGGGTAAAATTGATACCTAGTCACTTTGAATAAGAATGTACTTACGTCTCGTCTAACATTTGGAAGAAATATCTAGTTACATGACAACAGGATACCGACATAACTTGAAGGAAATAAGAACGCCCTGAAGAAGTTCTGTTGTACACAACGAAACGCGTTGGCTGGTTGTGGTACATAAACTTAAGGAAAATAAAAGCATTTGAATATACACCAAGATTCAGCGCTTTAATAAGGACTCTAAGTGATATGATTTGATTGAACATATTGTGCAAGTGGTGCTGTGCCAAACTTTGGAATATTCTCCACTACTCTCTACTACTTACTCTCTACTACTCCACTACTCTCTACTACTCACTCCCTACTACTCACTATCTACTACTCTCTACAACTCACTCTCTACTACTCTCTCTCTACTACTCACTCTTTACTACTCACTCTCTACTACTCACTCTCTACTTCTCACTCTCAACTACTCTCTACTACTCACTCTCTACTACTCTCTCTCTACTACTCTCTACTACTCACTCTACTACTCACTCTCTACTACTCTCTACCACTCACTCTCTACTACTCTCTACTACTCTCTCTCTACTACTCTCTACTATTGTCTCTCTCTGCTACTCACTCTCTACTACTCTCTACTACTCACTCTTTACTACTCTCTACTACTCACTCTCTACTGCTCTCTACTCTACTACTTACTCTCTACTACTCTCTACTACTCACTCTCTACTACTATCTACTACTCACTCTAGTATTCACTCTACTACTCTCTACTACTCACTCTCTGCTACTCTCTCTATTGCTCTCTACTACTCTCTACTACTTACTCTCTACTCTATAATACTCACTCTCTACTCTCTACCTCTCTACCTCTCTCTACTTCTCTCTCTACTAGTCTCTACCTCTCTACCTCTACACCTCTACCTCTCTCTACACGCACACATATGCACATATATATGCATATATATGCATATGCATTTATATATATGTGTATATATATATATATATATATTCACTGAAAAAACCATAGGTTTCACACAGGTTATAGTTAACTGGACATTTTACTCATACAAAACCATTGAAATTCCCCCGTTATAGTCGGTTCAGCTAACTATAACTTGCGCGCCCGCAATGCACTGCTGATGACGTCACATATTATATCACTCATGGCATGGTCAGTGACATCACTCATGACATCACAGATGACATCTCAAATGACATCACTGATGACATCATCCTTGTGAAAGAGTGGCAGACCTCCTCTCAGCGTAATATAACCCTTGATACACACATTCAACAATAAAAACTAAAATTTACATAAAAATGGAGATACCAATACCGGTTACAACAACCTATTCAGTAATTCCACCATCTACATACACATCCACTCATTCACCAATAGTTCTATATAGTTACTCATACATGTCCTCACTCATCATATGTAATCATACACCTATAAATTCTGTTACACACCGATAGTCATCTATAGAGTTACTCACACACATACTCACACATGCAAATAAACTTGCATTTACTTGCATATACAGCTATACACACATCACTACACTACAGAAACGTACACATACTTATTCTCTTAAAAAATCACTTATAGAAACATATACTTATTTATACAGGAACTCTTCCAATCTCTCACTCTCATATATACTCACTTATATACATCAATACTCACATATACTAGTTTAAAACATATATACTTACTCATAAAGACACTATAGAGACGGTCATTCACTCCCTATCACACCCATACACACACTTATCCACCCATACAGTCCTGCACACATTCTGTCTTCAAAACACATACAAACAGTGAGTCAGTCATTCATGCATTTTTGCACTAAGTAATACCCCCCACCAAACCATACAGACACTCATTCTGATACTCAAAAAAACAATTAATAACCCATATAGACACACATGTAGCTACTCACCCACCCATGCAGCCACCTATACACAAAGTGAGACACTGATACAGATATTTAAATATTTAAAAATTACTCTGTAATACTTGTATTCACTGAGATACACTTAATAAGTCAGTTATACAATCAATTTTACAAAAAAACATCCATTTAGATACTTATTTACCCATTTATTCTTCCATCGACCTTTAGATATACATATATAAAAACTATTTATTTTTCAGAAAGACACACATTCACTGGATGATGTCATCAGTGATGTCATCAGTGATGTCATTTGAGATGTCATCAGTGATGTCATGAGTGATGTCACTGACCATGTCATGAGTGATGTAATTTGTGATGTCATCAGCAGTACATTGCGGGCACACGAGTTATAGTTAGTTAAACTAACTATAACGGGGGAATTTCAATGGTTTTGTATGAGTAAAATGTCCAGCTAACTATAAGATGTGTGAAACCTATGTTTTTTTCTGTGAATTTCTAAGGTTTTTTAAATGCTAATTCCTAACTATAACGTGGCTGAAACCTATGGTTTTTGTCAGTGAAAAAAAAAATATATATATATATTCACTGAAAAAACCATAGGTTTCACACCAGTTATAGTTAGCTGGAAATTTTACTGACATAAAGCCATTGAAATTCCACGTTATAGTTAGTTGGACTCACTATAACTTGCGCGTGTAATGCACTGCTGATGACGTCACATATTACATCACTCATGACATGGTCAGTGACATCACTCATGACATCACTGATGACACCATCCAGTGAATGTGTGCCTTTCTGAAAAATAAATATGTTTTATATATGTATATGTAAAGATCGATGGAAGAATAATTGTTAAAATAAGTGTCTTAATGGATGTTTTTTATAAAAAAAATTGAATGGTTAACTGGCTTATTAAGTGTATTTTAGTGAATACATATATTAGCGAATATTGTTTAAATATTTAAATGTTTGTATCAGTGTTTCACTTTGTGTATAAGTGGCTGCATGGGTTGGTGCGTAGCTACATGTGTGTGTATATGGGTTATTAGATGTTGATAGTATGCCTCCCCCACACCTCTGTACAGCAGAAAATAATGCTAACAAGCTTGTTGAATTCCCCCCTATATCAATCGAGGACATTGGCACTCTAATTAATCAAACCAAGAGTGGATGCCCGTCAGATACTGTTCCAGCTCGTATCATGTCTCTCTTAAGGGATGATCTAGGAGCAGGGATTCAACGGGTGCTTAATCTATCCTTAGGATCAGGTGAAGTTCCTCTTGATTGGAAGCGTGCTTTGGTGAGGCCTCTACGGAAGAATAACTCCATTCCATGGACTGACCTCACTAACCTGAGACCCATCTCTCTTCTCCCTTTCCTAGGGAAGCTTGCCGAGAAGTTTGTTAACCGGCACTTATCTAATTACATCGAGAGTGCAGGGGGACTAGATCCCTCTCAATCGGGTTTCAGACCTAGGCATAGCACCGAGACCGCCTTGCTGTCCGTCGCTGACAATCTTCATATGCTTCAGGATAAGGGGTACTCCGTTATCCTGGTGTTATTAGATTTGTCAGCGGTGTTTGACACGGTGTCACATGAGATCATGACCTCCAGACTAGTTAACATCGGTCTGGGTGGCAAGGCGCTGGCATGGCTAAGGAGCTTCTTCAGCAAATGCACTCAGAGAGTAATACTGGGCCCCTACCAGTCAGAGGAGGTGGAGATCTCAAAGGGGGTGCCACAGGGCTCCTGCTTGAGCCTAACGTTATTCAACATCTATGTGGCACCCCTAGGTAACATCATGAGATCCCACGGGATTATCCCTGTATCGTATGCAGACGATACACAACTCCTCTTCCCGTTTAAAATCATGACTCCTGAAGTGCGTCACTCCTTTGCCCAAGGGATGAAAGAAGTAGCACATTGGATGGCAGCAAACCTCCTTCAGTGCAACGTCTCCAAGACGGAGGTGATGCTCTTTGGGGAAGCCAAACGACTGTGGACTCCGGACTGGTGGCCTTGTGATCTTGGCCCAGTCCCTGAGCCAAAAATGGTAGTAAAAGATCTGGGAGTCAAACTGGATCAGGAGCTCACCCTAAAACATCATGCTACTTATGTAGTAAGCTCCTGTTTCCATGTTATTGGACTTCTCCGAAGGGTGTTCCCCTTGGTACCTGATTCCAACAGGAAAACTTTAGTTCAGTCGCTCGTGCTGAGTAGACTGGACTACTGTAATGGTCTGCTGCTAGCCGCCAATGAAGGGGTCATCGCTAGACTTCAAGTCGTGCAGAACACGGCTGCCCGCCTTGTTCTCAATGCCCCGGCCAGGACTCCTTCAAAGCCGCTCCTCAAAAAACTCCACTGGCTCACCATAAAACAAAGAGTGCTGTTTAAAACTTGCTGCACTATTCACAAGTGCCTGTCTGGTAGAGGCCCGGAGGACTTAAATAAGAAATTCATCCCATATATTCCCGCAAGAACCCTGAGATCCGGAGACCATGAACTATTATGTGTCCCCAGATTTCGGAAGACACGACAAGGTGGAAGAGCTCTGTCAGTGGCAGGCCCGAAACTTTGGAATGAACTTCCATTGGAAATCAGAACATGCAGGGAACATTTTCCCTTCAGGAAAAAGCTAAAAACTTTCCTGTTTAACTACTGATACTGTTGAATATTAATAACACATGACAGGGCTATTTGCTTTCTGATGTTGCCAATGGCGCGGAGATACTCCCAAGGGAGTCGATTCCCAGCGCGGTATAAGTTTGCAAAATAAATATCAGTATGAGTGTCTGTATGGTTTGGTGGGGGTATTACTTAGCACATAGATGCATCAATGACTGACTCACTGTTTGTATGTGTTTGGAAGACGGCATATGTGCAGGACTGTATGGATGGATGAGTGTGTATATGTGTGTGTTCGTGAGTGAATGACTGTCTCACTAGTATCTTTATCAGTAACTACATATGTTTTAATCTAGTATATGTGAGTATTGATGTATATAAGTGAGTATATGTGAGAGTGAGACATTGTAAGAGTTCCTGTTTAAATAAGTATGTGTTTCTATAAGTGATTGTTTAAGAGAGTAAGTATGTGTAAGTTTCCTTAGAAGTAAGGTGGTAGTGTGTGTATAGCTGTATATGCAAATAAATGGATGATCAATAGTTTATTTGCATGTGTGAGTATGTGTGTGAGCAACTTTTGGAAGACTGTTGATGTGTTACAGGATGTATAGGTGTATCACTACATATGATGAGTGAGTATATGTATGAGTGACTATATAGAACTGTTGGTGAATTAGTGGATGTGTATATAAATGATGGAATTACTGAATTGGTTGTTGTAACTGGTATGGGTATCTCCTTTTTAAAAAAAAAAGTTTAGTTTCTATTTTTGAATATGTGTTTCAAGGGTTACAGTGAAAGGAGGTCTGTCACTCTGTCACAAGGATGGTGTCATCAGTGATGTCATGAGTGATGTCACTGACCATGTCATGAGTGATGTAATATGTGACGTCATCAGCAGTGCATTACACGCGCAAGTTATAGTGAGTCCAACTAACTATAACGTGGAATTTCAATGGTTTTATGTCAGTAAAATTTTCAGCTAACTATAACTGGTGTGAAACCTATGGTTTTTTCAGTGAATTTAATAGGTTTTTTAAATGCTATTTCCTAACTATAACTGGTGTGAAACCTATGGTTTTTTCAGTGAATTTCATAGGTTTTTTAAATGCTAACTCCTAACTATAACTGGTGTGAAACCTATGTTTTTTTCAGTGAATTTCAAAGGTTTTTTAAATGTTAATCCCTAACTATAAGTCTCAGTTTATAAGTAAGACTGTTAGCGCTCTAGTTGTTCTTTATAACACTCTGTGACATTCTTTCATTGGGCTATATTTGGGCTACATCTGGCTGATATTTGGGCTACAGTTGTTTTTTTTTGTCTCTGGTGGCCATCTTTGGGCTACATTGGGCTACATTGGGCTACATTGGGCTACATTTGGGCTACATTTAGGCTCAAACATATATATAGCCCAATGTAGCACAATATATATTTTTTTCAAAGTTAATTTTTGTAAAAACCACTTGAGCATATTTCTTGAGACATAGCAAAGGCACATCGGGCTACCAGTCCCTACAATTTTGCCAAATTATTTTTTGTATATATTTTTTTTAATTTTTATCTATTTTTTGCCTTGGAGCGCTCCCGGTGCGCGCCCCGGTGAGCGACCCGGAAAGCATAGTTTTAGGAAGCGCCCCGGGGCGCGCACGGGGGAGCGTCCCGTAAGCGCCAATATCGCGAACGAAAACATGATCGTGACGTATTGCGTAGCCGCGACAGCGTGATATGCACGGCGTAAACGCACCCGGAAGCAATCGAGCGAATAAGATCACGCAACGTAGGCGTCCGACGCGCT
This sequence comes from Lissotriton vulgaris, assembly GCF_964263255.1. Lineage (NCBI taxonomy): Eukaryota > Metazoa > Chordata > Amphibia > Caudata > Salamandridae > Lissotriton > Lissotriton vulgaris. The sequence goes on from NC_141687.1 coordinate 2,066,600,554, forward strand.
TACGCGACGCGACCCTGGGCGCGACCCGGGGCGCCCCAGGGTGCGTAGCGTCGGGTCATGTGACCTGAAAATAACACTTTTTATTGGTTCATAACAGTTTTGGTTTCATAATGATGAAGCCCCTGGTCATGTGACCTGAAAATAACACTTTTCATTGGTTCAATACATTTTTTTTTCTCAAAAGGATGAAAGACCCCACCTTTTTTCCTTATTCTGACTTTGTCCTTTGATTTAGGAAGACCTGTTTGTACCTTTCTGTACCTTTTTGATCTTTATAATGGCTTCAGTAGCAGCAGCAGCTGGTGCATCTGCACCACCACCACCACAACCACCAAGAGGACCACCACAAGATATCATTGGTGGCCTACAAGAGGAGGAAGAGGAGGAGGAGGAGGAAGAAGGGAGAAGATGGCTTGATGAACAAAATACCCTATACCAGCCAAGACCACACATTATATGGGAGTTTTTTCCATCCAACAGGGGAAGAAAAAAGTAAATGCAGCCAAGGTGACTTGCAAAATCTGTGGCGTGGAACTTTCCAGGGGAAACCCGAACAAGAAATATTCATTTGGAAACAACACGATGATACGCCACATGCAGCGCAAGCATCCAATAAATTATTCTGATGCAGAGATGAGGGAACTGGCCAGTAACCCTCCCCAATCCACAAGCACCACCTCAAAAAGGAAGCAACCCACTCCGTCTGCACCAGAGGAAAGTGAGACGATTCCGTGCATTCAGCCACGATTTGCAGATTTCCGAATTATCTGTAAATATTGTGGGAAGAACATCTCCTACGGAGAACAAAGCGTAAAGCTCATCGTCTTTGCTGGGGACAACCATAAATGCCCCAATAAACCCTAATTATTTCTTTTCTTTTTTTTTTTGCTCCAGTTGAGCCATTTTCAATTCCCTGTTTTTTCGTTTCTCCCCATGAAAAATCCCCAAAAAATATAAAACTGTCCAGAAAACCCCAAAAAAGTACAAAAAGTTCTAAAAAAATAAAAAACAACAAAAAGAAGAAAAAAACAGTTCTTTTTAGAACTACTTTCAATGTATAAAAAAAGGCTACATTTTTAAAAAACTCTATTATTAATTTTTCCCACAGGGATTTTTTTTTGCCCAGCGGGACCCTCTTATTGCCCCCACATCAAACCTAGGGGTCAGGGGGGGGTCTACCCTGTCCCCTTATGGTCATTTCCCCCTTTGTTTTGACCACCTCTTGTGTCTCGATCCTACCGAGACACAAGATGGCGGCCGCTCCGGACTGTTTCGAATGTTTACAGACACCTGAGAGCCAATCAGCTTTCCGTGCGCAAGTTGCGTGGCGCGCCTGGTGCGCTCCCTGGTGCGCGTACCGGGGCGCTGCCATAGATATATATATTTTTTTGAACCTAAATTACTTAAAATCCACTGAAGCACATATCTTGAGACATAGCAAAGGCACATCGGGCTACCAGTCCCTACAATTTTGCCAAGTTTGGTGGAAATCCATACAGCCGTTCTGGCTAAAAGTGAGGTCGACGGCCCTATGGAAATTAACATGGGGAAAACATGTTTTGGGACCCCCTTTTATCTCAGCCCCTGCTTGACAAATCCCCCCCTAACTTTCAGGGAAGGACCGGGGCGCCGCGAGGCCATTTTGAGGAAATTTTCAGGCAGATTCGTCAACCGGCGCCAAAGTTATTCCAAATAGAATGTTGAGATTTAACATTGAAAAAAATCCTAACTATAACTACCTACTGGCGACCGCCAGTAGGTAATATACATACATATATAAACATATATATTCTGCATATCTATATAAATACATATATAAATGCATGCATACATATACATATATGCATATATATGCATGTTATTTACATGAAAGTTTTAAAAACACTAATAAAAGCAAAGCTAAAAAGCCACCTCATTACAAACAGAATGGCTTTAACTTAAACGAGGGCGAGATCTATTGCATTTTCAATGCTTGTTTACTTTGGTTCCATCAAGAAGGCATTCAGATGTGTCACACATTTGCCTTAAATTCTGAATGTTAGCACTCTAGTTGCTCATTAGATCACTGTAGTAAAGCTACTGCTCACCAGGGACGTCTGCTGCTGGTGTTCAAAGTGCATGTTTCAGTCTGCATGTCAGAATCTTTTTAATGGAATAGAAGAGGATTTGAGAAGTCACTCAAAATGTGCCCACATTTTTCTTTCTGAAGCACTAATCATACTTTTTATGGCAAAATGAGCCCCCTCATTTTGTTCCTTTTTAAATTAAATGTTTTCAGACTTAGGCCTGAGGCTGTGTGATTTACGTTTGGGCAATAAGAAAAAAAATTTAAAAAAATGTTTTCAGACTTACCACTTCATTCCAATCAAGATGGCTTCTGGTGTGCCATACTTTTGTCATAAGTAAGACTGTTAGCTCTCTAGTTGTTCTTTAGAACACTCTGGAACATTCTGTCATTGGGCTATACTTGGGCTACATCTGGGTGTTATTTGGGCTACATTTGGGCTCTTTTGTCTCTGGTGGCCATCTTGGGAGACTGCATGTCCGAATTTTTTAATGAAATAGAAGAGGATTTGAGAAGTCACTCAAAATGTGCCCTAATTTTTCTTTCTGCAGCACTAATCATACTTTCTATGGCAAAATATACCCCCTCATTTTGTTCCTTTTTAAATTAAATGTTTTAAGAGTTACCACTTTATTCCAATCAAGATGGCTTTAGGTGTGCCATACCTTTGTAATAAGTAGGACTGTTAGCGCTCTAGTTGTTCTTTAGAACACTCTGGGACATTCTGTCATTGGGCTATACTTGAGCTACATCTGGGTGATATTTGGGCTACATTTGGGCTCTTTTGTCTCTGGTGGCCATCTTGGGAGACTGCATGTCAGAATGTTTTAATGAAATAGAAGAGGATTTGAGAAGTCAATCAAAATGTGCCTAATTTTTCTTTTGCAGCACTAATCATACTTTCTATGGCAAAATTAACCCCCTCATGTTGATCCTTTTTAAATTAAATGTTTTAAGACTTACCACTTCAATCCAATCAAGATGGCTTCTGGTGTGCCATATTTTTGTCATAGGTAAGACTGTTAGCGCTCTAGTTGTTCTTTAGGACACTCTGGGACATTCTGTCATTGGGCTATACTTGGGCTACATCTGGGTGATATTTGGGCTACATTTGGGCTCTTTTGTCTCTGGTGGCCATCTTGGGAGGCTGCATGTCTGAATTTTTTTAATGAAATAGAAGAGGATTTGAGAAGTCACTCAAAATGTGCCCTAATTTTTCGTTCTGAATCACTGATCATACTTTCTATGGCAAAATGAACCCCCTCGTTTTGTTCCTTTTTAAATTAAATGTTTTCAGACTTACCACTTCATTCCAATCAAGATGGCTTCTGGTGTGCCACACATTTCTCATAAGTAAGACTGTTAGCGCTCTAGTTGTTCTTTAGAACACTCTGGGACATTCTGTCATTGGGCTATACTTGGGCTACATCTGGGTAATATTTGGGCTACATTTGGGCTCTTTTGTCTCTAGTGGCCATCTTGGGAGACTGCATGTCAGAATTTTTTAATGAAATAGAAGAGGATTTGAGAAGTCACTCAAAATGTGCCCTAATTTTTCTTTCTGCAGCACTAATCATACTTTCTATGACAAAATATACCCCCTCATTTTGTTCCTTTTTAAATTAAATGTTTTAAGAGTTACCACTTTATTCCAATCAAGATGGCTTTAGGTGTGCCATACCTTTGTAATAAGTAGGACTGTTAGCGCTCTAGTTGTTCTTTAGAACACTCTAGGAGGCTGCATTAGAACACAAAGGAATCAACTGACAGTCTCTGTCCTTGTTGTATGTACATGTTTTACTGAGAATGTCAGACTTCATTCTCACATGACTGAGAAAGATAATGTGAATTTACAGAAAATATGCTTTCAGTTTAGCTTATAGATCCCCTTCCAAACCACTGTGGTAAAAGCATGAGATAATAGTTTTCTTTCAAACATGATTCATGATATCCCAGCAGAAGGCTTTTTCACATGGTAAAATCACCTTAGAACACACCACAATTCCTAAAATGAGTATGGTACCATCAACAAATGATTTATAATGTAACTATTAACTACAATGCTTTTTAAAGAGGTGCTATCATGTATATTGGTCCCAAGATGGCTGCCAACACTTCTTGGATGAAGTGCTGACAGCCAATCAGAAATCACGAGATGTGTGGTTAGGCTCCGCCCAGATATATATCTGTTTTTTAAGTTAATTTTCATAAAAACCACTGGAGCAATTATCACCAAATATAGAAAAGGCACTTCTGCGTACTAGTCCCTACAATTTTGCAAAGTTTGGTGTAATTCCATTCAGCGGTTCGGGCTGTAGCCTTGTCTATTCGTCCTATGGAAATTAACATGGGGAAAACACGTTTTGGTACCCCCCTTTTTTCTCGGCCCCCACATGACGAAGCCCCCCGAAACTCCAGGGAAGAAGCGGAGCGGAGCTGGCCTAAATTTTGGAAAATTGCATGCAAATTCCTCAACCGGCACCAAAGGTATTCCCAATAGAATGTTGCGGATTTCCTAGGGTAGCCACGAAGGGTTGATAATAACAGTCTACAATTACCAGAATGCACTTAACCATAGGTTTCAGGCAGGTTATTGCCTTAGTAATTCACTCAAAAAAACATAGATTTTAGGAATGTTATGTTAGCTGGACATTTCACTCATACAAAACCATTTAAATTCCTCTGTTATAGGTAGTTGTACTAATTGTAACTCTCGGCCCGCAGTCCACTGGTGAAGATGTCTATATATATGTGTATGTATATATATATATATATATATATATACCCTGCTGCTGAAGTAATGATATAATGTTCTTTAATGGTTGGGGCAAGATGCATCAATATGTATTAACTGTTTGAACTCTGTGTGCTATGATTGACTATTGGGACATGTCGTTCGATGGTATTTGATTATGTTTTGAAGCCTCATAAGACACTGTGTACATTAGTGATAATTAATTGTTTAGTATTGCTCTATGATGAATTTTAGGTTCAAAGGGCTCTTTGATTCCTAATAGGAGAATACTATGAGAGATAGCACATCTGACATTGCTTAAGTGTGATAGAGATTTGCACTGATGGTTCTCTTTTTAGTTTGTCTATGCTTTTACAGACATCCTTTTCTTTAATTTCGGGCATATATCCTGTTTCGTGTTTGGGTTGGATTCACTCATTATTATCTTCTAAGAATGTGTAGCCATAATTGGCTCTTGTGGGCTGCAATATATTAGAGGACAAACGCCGATCCACGGCTGTATGTTATGTGCATTTCTTGCATGGTGATCAATTATACCTTCCACCATAGCGTCTGTACCTATTTGTAGGTTGCATAATGTCACACTGCATAGTGTTTTGAGTTTTGTGTATATGGTCTATAATAACCACTACAAAATGGAGCACGCAGTTGTTGGGAGGGTTATAGTCCTCTTTCTATGCCCACTATTGTGATATCACCCTTACACGAATCATATGTATATATATGCACCTGGGTTGTGCGTGTGGACACACACACACTGAAGAAGGCAGACCGCCGAAACGCGTCTGTGGTGTAGCTCTTGAAATAAACAAACTCTGTGACGAGGAACCTCCCGAGTGCTGTTTTCATCATTCCTGGGGACAAGCTAGGAATTGATGAGCGCAATATATATAATATATATATATATATATATATATATGTGCAGGAACTCCAAAATGCCACCTCCACTCGTAAAGAACTGGCGAAGCAGGAGACAGACCACAGGTTTCAGGAAACTGTTTTTTTATTTGCAGGTTTTGCTAGTACAACCGACCATGACGCGTTTCGGGCTTTGCAGCCCTTGTTCACATGCAAGGAGTAGCTGCATTAGGTGATTTTTAAAGTGCATTGTGCTCCGCCCTCAGGCCGAATCCCCCTAGGTCATATGATCTATTGACATGAATAACAGACTTGATGCGTCTGAATACACAGTTAAGCAACAGATTTAATGCAATGATGCAATTTTGTTGATGGTATATTTATATTCATTAACCATAATAAAAGTTGTTTGTAGGTTAATGTATATAATAGTCCAATTTCTGCATAAATGCATTTACAGACTATAGACATAATTTTCTATGTATATTTAACATAGGGTTCAAACCCATAAATGAAAGGAGAAAAATAACCAGGTAAATCCGATATGTCATCATAGATAGGGATGAACAACCTTGGAAGCTAGAACAATGTCATTTATAATACATTTCAAAGGACCTATGTACATATGTGTGAGGGAATGGGCGGCCGGATGTGCAAATGAGCAAAAAAAGGGCTGTAGTGTCAAACACCTGAAGCTAAGACAACCTTGTCTGTAGTGCAAAGAGGCTAAATCTAAAGTGCAAATATTCACATCACAAAAGTGGTAAAATCCATGATATATATGTGTGTTCCTGTTAATAGAGAATGCATATACGAACATTACCAGTAATCTAAACATGTACAAAGCCATATTTGTATGAAAAAGGGTAAGTAAAAAATGCTATTCTAAAAACAATAATTCATCATGATTTTACAAGTGAGGAATAAATATAGTGATAAAATATGCAGTGATAAAAATGGAAGTGTACAAAGAAGGAATGCCACAGATGTAAAATGGCCGAAGGACAGAGATATATTAATGAAAGGGATATGCTAAAATCTAATAGATAACAGGGAACCTGACTATCTATTGTGCATCATAAATAGTTTGGGTTTATCCCTTTTTGTAATCCAAAGAAGTATGGGTGGGCAACAGGGAACCTGACTGCCCACCCAACTGGAGATACATCGTGATGAATCAGACATTTGATGACTGTAATAAGTTGATTTCAAGCAGGATTGATGTAAAACTCAAATATTGATGCAGGGCATAAATAGATGAATGAATCAACATACAGTTGAGACAAGACTTCAGAACTTGACAATTACAACAGGGACCCTGGGCTCTATAAGAAGTTGTATATATCTTCAGTGTTATTGAGCCCATTGGGCCACTTACTGTCGAACTGGAGAATGAAACGTGTTTCTAACTGTCTTAGTAGCAACTCCCAGTTACCTCCTCTGCGCAAAGGAGGTACCGACCCTACTACATAGTAGTTTAAACACTGCAGATCTTGATTGTGTTTTAGCGCAAAATGACGCGCCACTGGGTAGGCTTGATCATTGTGGAGTATTGCTCTGAGGTGTTGAAGAATTCTGACGTGCACCTGGGCTTTTGTGCTGCCAATGTAGTTAAGACCACAGGTGCACGTCAGAACATAGACTGCAAAATCAGTTTTACAATCATGGTTGCCCTTGATAGGAGTTTCACTTATGCTAAATGGTGTACGATAGTGAGTCATATTTACACCAAATTTGCATGCTCTGCAATGTGTGCATTTGTAAAAACCTGCTTTAGTTTTAACCATGTGCCCTTTGATTTTAGCTCCGGACTGCTGGTATCTAAAGAAACTCCCATATTTCTAGCCCGTCGAAAGGTGACAGTAGGAGTCCGGGGCAAAGTGGAATTGAGAATGTTGTCCGTTAAGACTATTGGCCAATTTTTCCGGATAATCTTTTGAATGGCCTTTTCATCACTGCTGTAGGCTGTGATGAATCTCGGACAAGTAGTATTTTTCAACACTGTATTGGCAACAGACTCAGTGTCTTCTGAATCAACATTAATATTTGGCAAAAGGCTATCCCTACTTCTCAACCTAGCTTTAGCCAAAGCTTGGTTAAAGGTGCGATCAGAGTAGCCTCGGTCTTTTAGTCGGGCTTTGAGTTCAGTAACACACCTTTCAAAATCAGTGGCAGAGCTGCATATACGTTTGATCCTTAGGATTTCTCCATAAGGAATACTGGATATGGTGTGTTGTGGGTGGAGACTGGAGGCATGTAGTGTGGTATTGCCAGAAGTGGGTTTGCGGAACAGAGTAGATTCTATTTTGTTAGCATTGATATATATCTTGACATCCAGGAATTCTATTTCGCAGGGACTAATATGTGAAGTAAAGTGCAGATTGAGGGAGTTGATATTAATTTCATCCACAAACAATTGAGCCTCCTCTGCACTGCCCTGCCAGAGAATAAAAATATCGTCAATATATCTAAGATATTTAACAATCTTTTCTCTTACCCACACCTCGTGTGTGACGGCGAGAACCCGCTCCTCCCACCAGCCTACGTGCAAGCACGCATAGCTGGGGGAGAAGCAGGATCCCATCGCCACGCCACGAAGTTGTCTCCACAAATCCTTGCCAAAAGAAAAATAATTATTATTTAGGCACCAGTCCATCAAATCAAGAATAACATTGTTGTGAGCATATAATTCTGCAGATCTGTTGCCTAGAAAGTGCTGAGTAGCCCTTAGTCCCTCTCTATATATATTAGTTACCCTTCATGTGGCTGTAACGGCCGGATTCTCGGACCAGATAGGATCAGCTCACCAGAGCACCACCAACCCAGCTGAAACGCAACCACCTCCCTCCTCAGGAACCATTTGTCCAGGCACCTGGGTACCTACCTGAGGATGGGGAACTCGCAATATACAAGCTCATATCATCAGAAACACCACTAAATCTATAGGGATTACTAGGAATACTCACTGATTACTAAGGACGTCCGTGCCCTACACCACACTCATACCTCATAGTCTCGCGACCACATGGGTCCAGACTAATCTACCCTGGGGCAGTTCTGATTATTTACCATTACACACTGGTTACACCCAGTGCTCGCTCAAGATAGGCACTGTATCCCCCCAGTGCTGTCATTATTTCATCCAGGGCCCAAGCCACAATCCTGTGGGTATACACACTGACCACAATCAGTGCTCTCACTAATGCCACTCTCTCTCTAGCAGCAATCTCACTACACACCGTGTCCCTCCGGTGCTCTCACAAGCCACAATCTTGTGGGTATACACACTGACCACAATCAGTGCTCTCACTAACGCCACCTTCCCTAGCAGCGATCTCACTACACACCGTATCCCCCCGGTGCTCTCATTAACGCCGCTACACAACGACGATCACTTTCCTATGAATACCTTCAGCTCTCTCTCTCTCTATGTCGGGAAGTTTCTCTCACTATTCACTAGAGGTTCACTACTACAATAATATTATGGAATGGCCGAATTACTTAGTGTATAACTTATTCTCCTAGCTCAAGGGCTCCTCTCTCTCCCTAATTATTCAGTGGCTACTTACCTGATCAGGGGTAGCATCTGTTCTGGCTGTAACACCTGACTAGAAGAAAAGGTTACCTGTACTATAAGAACAAGAGACACACACTGTATGCAAAAGTTATTCCCTGATTTAAGTGCTCCTATTTCCTTTTGATCCATCAGTTACTATATATAGCATCTGGTTAGAAGAAAGGTTAGCTCTATCATAAGAACAACACATGCACACTGGTTCACTAAGAACTGGGGTATCTTTATTACAATAACAATAAAATGGGAATAGACACATACACAGATCTGCGGGGTCTCTGTAAAGCTTTATTACTATACTACATCCACATGTAACTAACAGGGACTGTCACACCGCTGAAAGAAAAAGGATTAGCAATAGGGACAAGGTTAATATTTAAAGATAAGGACCAATATCACCTGAGGAGTGTGGGGTCTTGTTCTAGCTGTCATCTGGGCTCCTCTCTCGTCTGTGCCTTAGCTCGTCTTAGATCCTCTCCTGCACTCTTGGACACACATCTGCGCTGATCACTCTTCACTGGATTCCTCTCCTCCACAAACTCTCTCCACCTTCCAACTTCAGTCTAATTGTTTCTGCCGCTCTGATAACCGTTCGCTCCACTAGCTTCTTCACTCTGTCTGATTGTCTCTGTGCCAATGTCCAATTCACTCCAGCTGCTCCCACTGATTAATCCACGATATAACTTCAGTCTCTTCCAAAGGGCATTACTTCAGACTCCAGCTGTTCACAGCTCCTCCTGATAAGTAACTGCTTCTGACTGCTTCCTTCAGTTCCAGCTCACTGACTGTCTGTCTGTCTTCTCTCTGTTCCAAGCATCTTCTGTCTCTTCTCCTCTGCTCCAACTCCTCTCCTTCTGCACTCCTCTCCTCTCTGCTCCAATCATCAACTGAACTCCTTCCAACTCAAACTCTTTCTGATTCTCCACTCCTTCTGCAACTGCACTCCTCTCCTCTGCTCCAATCCAACTCAACTAACTGACTCCGCCTCTGCACTTCACTAATATGGAATGCGGTCTCCTCATGGAAAGTTCCAGCCATCAGCCCGCCGCCCATCAGATCTCTGCACCACTCCGCGTCAAGGACACACACCCAGCCAGCCGGCCTTTTGTGGTGTCTTCCACACAGAGAATAATACAGCCTACCGATAAGGGCTGGCCCAGACCGGTTCTCTCCAAGTGAACAACAGCTCAAAACTAAAATATTACCTTTACCCTGCAAGCATCTCAGTTCTGCAGGGACAGGAAGCAAAATGGAGTCTCTCTAGTTCTGGGCCTTGTAGGCCTGAGAAGGATGAGCTCTATCAGAGTACCTACACAAACCATACCAATATGTAATATAAAGTCAGGACTACAGGATCCACCCTCTACTATAGGCAGGATAATGAAAGGACACATAATTATGTCAAAGCCAATAGGCAATAGATGGATTAGAGTCAAGAATAAGGGATCTATCATCATATTAAGCAGCTATCCTCTAGTTTATGCTTCTAGGTCTGGGAAAATGGGATTAAAGGGGCCAACACAAGGTAAGAATACAGATTCAAGATGTTAGCAAGCTTAAAGTCATCATCACTCAGAAATAGAGCCAAAAACCATGTCAGAACAGTGGCAAAAACTGCAACTTAAACCTTTCACAGTCCTGTATTACTACAGCTACAACACTCCCCTGAATGTACAACAAACATTCATAATCGCAGAAATGTGTCATGTCAACTATCTTATATGTATGCAACTATGAACGAATATAGAGTCAGTGATACCCCGTACCTTCCATGTTGGTCAAGTTGTGGTACTTTACAGATATAATGACACATTTCTTTTTAAGACTCGGGTGACGTCAGCAGTACAAAACAGACACCCGAATCACTTGATTTCTCATATAGCTCACGACGAGACCACGCCCATAGCTCCGGAATCACAGCTCAGAGCCTCGCGCAGTACTGGCATACGTCAGGCCAGCCCACTCCACTTACGCTTCCAGGAAAAACCAAAAATGAAACATTGCCCAGATTTAATTGCAGTGATTTCTTAGTTCCAGGTCTAGTTGTCAAAACAGCACACAAACACTCCCTTAAGGCTGGTATACACCCACAACACACCCATCCAGCACCTGCATCACAACACACGTGACCCTACCAATACAAACGTTGGGCGCACATGCTCTACCTCATTTTAGGGTTGCTCCCATCCCAAGCGCTGTGATGGCCCGTCCTAGTGATTCAAACGGCTCATCTCGACCCGAACCACTGAGTAGGGGGGCCCAACACTACGTGTGTGGACTCTTTGGTCACTGAGTTAGTAGTATCAGAAGCACTGAGCGGGTGAGGAACCTGCGATCATGATGGGAGCACGAGTATGTCAGTAGCCATACCGATATGAAGACTAAGCACCATATATGAGACTTCTTAGTGGCAGATTGAGACTACATGATGCAGAAGGTGTCCTGTCCATGAAAAGGTGAATAGTGAGGCCTGGTGCGCATCGAAGGGAGTCGATGGGCGGCAGCAAACTGGATACAAAAAAGCAGCGATTTAGACAAACGCAGTCCTATATAGTGTATTAAATTACATGTAAATTTTTTTCCCAATAGCAGGAACGTTTTTATAATCGCTCAAACGTCCGGAATATAAACTATACAAATAGTTCTTTTAACTGTGAGAGGGAACGTGTGTGAAATACCGATGTTATTCAACTTCACATTAAGATAGTAACAATTACCAAACATAACATCTTTCTTTTACTATCTTTTAGATGTAGAGCTTCAGGGTGCATTATATCCCGACATGTGGTGAAAAACACACTGGTGACACAAAGTTGAGCTGTGAATATTCTTTGCAGTCACTCTCTCACTTTCTTTCTCCTTTGATAAAAAAAATAACACACAATTTTAACTTCCATTTTATCTTATAAGTTGTGTTTCACAAATTGGCGACCCCTCCCCCTCAACACCTCTAAAACTCAACATTTGAGGATTCTGCAATGATACATGGCCATCATAGCAACGTTTGAGAGGGCTGCTACAACACGTGGTGCACCCTCTTTGAATCACACCAATGGCACAAGGTGAGCAAAAAAGCTTCTTTCCCAAACAACGACAAGTCATCTGTGAAAGGAGAGAGTGGGTAGTGTGCAGCAGCTTCACTGCATAGGAATGCACAATTACCTCAGAGCAGTGACAATAGATAGATTACAACAGTCTGAGAGGCAAATCTACAAGCCCCTTATGCCACGTTTCTATGTACTATACTATGACTAACTCTATATATTATCTTTCAGATCACTAAACTGGAGGGTGCACTATGAACCAGCACATACTTGGACACACAACCAAGGCAAAAGGTGAGCTACGAGTATTTTCTCCACTAGATCTCTCTCTCTCACAGTTTTAATGTCGTTTTATCTCTCACATAATTTCTCTTTCTCTCTTAAAGTTATGGACGCTGCTGTCCACTCTGCCCTGACCAACCAAAGCTGAGTTCAAGTTGTGAACTCTGTTGGCCACAGTGCTTGCACAAGGTAAGCAGAGAGACCTAATATACAATGCCTCCGATTAAATGCATTAGAAATGAAAGACCCTATTTACAAGCCCCTTACGCCACTTTTGCGTCACTTTCAACATGAGAAAAGTAACACAAAACTGGTGCAAGAGTCTTGTAAATAAGCACTAAAGAATATTGTCCTGCATAATGGCTTGATCTCTCACCTAATTCTGTCTCATCTCTGAATCATTTTAAAGACCTGTTGATCTGTAATGTAAATGTAACACAGTAGGCTCTTCCATACAGACACTGCTTGAACGCAAGTCTATAAGACAATTGAAATGTATCAGGCACACTGCACACGTTAAAAGAAGGAAATATCTTCAACTGTTAATTTGACTTGTAATGTTTGATCTCATTTAGTCACATCAATCTTATTTTAAACACTAATTTTCTTTTTTGTTCTGCAGATTACCTACCATACTTCTATTGGACTACATATCACATTTTGTTTAATATATTGTTTCGCTAAAGTTATATTTCTAGTTATTTATTGTATTGTTATCTTCAAGTTACATTTCCAGTTATTTATTGTTTTAATAAAAGTTAATTTAAAAAAAAGTATATACGTCTTTTGCTTGGGGGGGTAAGCGGTACCCAATATTTATAATTTGAAGTATAATTCTGAGGCTAACTCTTTACCAGGTCTTTACCAGAGTCTATACCTATGACTAACGGTTCCTATGGAAAAGTTTAAAAACTCCAGCACAGTAACTTTTTTCCATTACCAACATAGTATGGTGAACTTCTAACCTTTGTGCTCATTTAAGTGTTCCATGAACTGTTACTATGGTAACAGGCAGAAAGCCGTTTGGGGGTAGTGTTGAAAGGTACTGGCTGTGCAAAAACCGTTATATTAACCCTGGATCCTCTACAAGACCAAAAAGGAAAGCAAACTAAAACAAAACACTGTGTACCAGATTTACAACCCCCTTGCACCACTTTTGCTTCCAAGGCCCCCCCTACAAAATTAGAAGCATGTGGGCCTCAACGACCCCCGTCAAGCCCCAGCAACAACCACCCCCGGAAATTTGTGTATTCTGAGAGACAGACTGCGTGACCCTATGCCTACAGCCCTCGGGAGCCCTGGAGACCGCATTGCCCGACGGCCAGCTCATGCAGTGTCCTGGGGTGCCTACCCCCAGGACACTGCTGTTTGCTTTGAGAGAGCGGGAGTCTCATGGCTCCCCCCTCCCATAGCAAACCTAGTTTGCATTTTGAAAGACAGAGCAGAGAAATCTGTTCTCACTTCCAAAATAAAAGGCAGATTGCATTTCCACATACAAGTTAGCATCTCCACTTGCGGAAAAGCAATGCAAACTCCTGAAGAACGCGGGAAACTGGCGGGACCGTGTGGGCATTGTAGCTCCCCTCACGGTCCCCAACATTTTTTATAAGACCTGAGGGATAGGGTCCCCGGAGATATTAGAAATTACTGATAGGGACTCCTTTTTTACGGTAAAATTACAAGTCGCGCACCCAGCGCAGCGCTCAGTACGGCTCCCTAGTGTGCATGCACTGGATGTACAACTCATAATATGTAGGGTGCGCGACTCCAGTGCCTTTGATGCACAACATCTACACGTTTTGGAGCCGGCATTACTTTTCCACATCATGAGCTACTAACATACAACTCCCCATGTGGAAAAGCAATCTGATTTTTATTTTGAAAGACAGAACAGATTTCCTTACTATGGGAGGGCGGGATGGACACCCTGGAACACTGCAGGAACCGGCCCTCCCACAATACATAAAGCCCCAGGGAGGGTGGTCTCCGGGGCTTTGGAGACCTTACAGCCCCCCCTCCCTAGCCATACTTTTTTTTATGGCCCCAGTGGGTAATGGGGCCCTCGAGTGCTCCAGGAGGGGAGCCACATAGTCCCCTTCCCACAATACATAAACCCCCAACAGGTGATGGTCCCCGTGGCTTTCAGGACCTCCGACCCCTCCCCCCACCATTTTTTGTCTTTTTAGTCCCTGGGGCTGACGATCCCCGAGGCTGGGGGTCCCCTCTGGGCCCCACAAAAAATTTAATAATTTTGCCTCCGGAATTTAACCCCCCAGAGACTAATTATTTTAAAAAAACTCCTTTTTATTTTATTTATTTTACGGCACCGTCCACGCACCCTACACACATCCCGTTTTAAAAAATAAAATAAAAATGTGGGCCCCGAGGGTCTTTCTAGGACCCCCTAAGCAGGTCTACAAATCTGCCATCAGTTCCTGGTTTTGAATGTTTACAACCGCTTGACAGCCAATTAGCATTGAGCGCGTGATCAAGATGGTGCGCTTGTGCTACGATGCCAATCCTCGCACAATCCGCGGATCCACCGCGCCCATAGATATATAAATTACTTTAACCGTAGTTTTATCAGGAACTACTGAACAGATTGAAACCATATAAGCAAAAGGCAGAAGTTGGAACTGAGGATTACCTCTGCCAAATTTGGTGTAACTTCGTTCAGCCGTTCGGGCTGTAGCCATGGCTAAAGGTCCTATGGGAAATTGCATGGGGAAAACAAGTTTTGGGACCCCCCTTTTTTGTCGGCCCCCGCCCCCAAACTTTCAGGGAAGGAGCGGAACTGAGCTGGCCAAAAGTTTGGAACATTTCAAGAAGATTCATCAATCAGCGCCAAAGTTATTGGCAATAGAATGTTGCGGATTTCCTATGGATAATAGGTCCTAACTATAACTATCTACTGGCGACCGCCAGTAGGTAATATATATTTATATATATGTATATATATAAATATATTTATACATATATAAATATCAAAAAAACACTCTTTCGGGCACAGAGTGATGAATAAGTAATTCAAAAAAGAAGCAGGGAACCCTGGGTAGGTCCCAAGTTTAGGTGGAAAGCTGCTCTCAACACCAGCGACACTCTAGATCTGCTCACCTCAAATGTCTGCTTTTCTATCTTTAAGCATAGGATTAGCACAGTGCCATCCACGCCGGGATAGAAAGGGACAAAGTCTTTTGCCATTTCTACAGCAAAGTTTTTAAGCATAGGACTAGCACAGTGCTGTCCTTGCGAGCTGTAAAATGGCAAAAACCATTTACCACTCCAGGCACAATATTGCAGCTTTGAATTGGTAAAATACCAACCACGCCAACCTGAAATGAGAAAAATCAACCCCTGACCAGTGCTTCACTCGAATTAGAGCTCTTCAGAGAGGTATAGCTTTGTCCAGACACAAGGGAGCACCCATTATAAGTTTAAAAATATCCTTTCAGGCATAGAGTGATGAAGAAATTATGCAAACAACTCTGGGTAGTTCTCAAGTTTAGGTGGGAAGCAGCTCCTGTACAGAGCACTCTCAACACCAGTGACACTCTAGATCTGCTCACCTCAAATGCCTGCTTTTCTATTAAAGTCTTTAAGCATAAGATTAGCACAGTGCCATCCACGCCGAGATAGAAAAGCACACAGGGTGATATTCACAAAGACTTATCTCTGATTTATCTCCACCTTAACTCATCAAGATTTAACATCCCAATCACAAGCTGGTGCAAACTGCAGACATCGCCAGTATTCCCTCGATAACTGCCCCAAAATTCATCTCCACGGTGGACACCACCAACTAACTCTACTGAGATGCAGAGTAGGCATTCCCGTGCAAAAACACACGAAAAAAACCACAACACCACTTTCACAACGAACTGCCAGATCTGCAAAGCGCAACAAAAACAGACGATAAACTGAGATAGCACCAGGGCTTTAACACCTACCTTTTGCTGGTGCTAAGCAGGACGACTACCCACAGCATGAAAGGGAGCCCAGCCAAGAGCCACACCTGAAGTCCCACAGATGCCATGGAGACAATTATCATGCAGCTCTGATACCCATCAAGGCCACAACATCCCCGCCACCACCTGCAGCCCCCCCGTCCCCCCGGACATACACATACCATGCACAACACAAGAGCCACAAAAAGCACATGACAGGAGCTGCTGTCCACCTAAACTTGAGAAGAACTACCCAGAGTTCTCTGCTTCTTTTTCGCATATATATATATATATATATATTAACCCTTTCGATGCTCATGACGAGCTCAGCTCGTCATGAGGCACGGTTGAGCTGTGCTCATGATGAGCTGAGCTCGTCATGAACAATGGTAAATCTGGGAACCCAGCACAGGAGGAAAATATCGCTAGCAGCCAAGGTGTTAATATATATATATATATATATATATATATATATATATATATATATATATATATATATATATATATATATATATATATATGACGCTGAATTCTCCTGTAAATCCCCAGGAAAAACAGCACTCTAGAGGGTTGCAGGTTTCAATCGATAAACAACAAACGCGTTTCGACGTTTAGCCTTCGTCAGTGTCAATGACACTAGACTCATGCATACTGATAAAGCATTGACAATTTCATAAACACAAACAGGGGATTATACCCTCTGCAGTAAATAAAGCGCCATCTTGGAGTGTATTACAGATGCATCCTTAAGCATGAGTATAACTGCCACAAGTCTGTTCATTACGCTACAGAGGTATCACATAGTGCAAAGATATACACCACACAGTTATCTAGCTGTGGATCGGCCATTGTCCCCTGAGGGTTAATATATGAAATTCAAGCTTTAAAATTCTTAATGAAACCCATGATAGTTCATACAATTGATATTCATATGTCCGAATCAACAATGATCGAGTAGGCAACCAACTAATATATATATATACACAATATTCGATTCAGTAATCAAATGCACTAAAACATCCCCATTGTCAAAATCCATTAAACAAGAGGAAACGTATTGCACAGAAATCCCTGAAGAAAATAAAAAATCATATAGTATATGAAAAAGTCATATATCTTAGACCCAGGATTATTTACAGTTCAAATTTTTCAGTTCATTTCCCTAGGTGTACTGCCATCTCCTCCCAACTGCTTATACCTCTGGGATATTTGGTCACCAAATCAACTGTATGTCTCGTTATTTTAGCCTCCTCAGTCTTCTCTAACGGTCCCCTCTCATAACATTCAGTGGTACAGTGTCTAAACCAAAAAACTGCAGTTTCTTCCTATCTTTCCCATGTTGGTCTGCAAAGTGTCTGGCCACCGTGTATGCCAGATCGGCTTTGTCAATGGCCCGAAGATGCTCCAATATACGCATCTTTAGTGGATTGATCATGCTACCCATGTATCTGCACAGATTTCCCTGTTTCCTGTATGACATAGGTAAGACCCCTCCTACTTGCAGCACAAGCTTTGCAGGGACCACAGGGATAAAAAACCCTCATAGCCTTCAGGGTGTTCGTCTTCATTATGGGTTTTTCTAAGTGGCTTCTGACCAGCTTATCCCTTAACGACCTTGCTCTATTAAAGGTCACTAGGGGGTATGGTGGTAAATCGTCCTTCAGTGCATTATCAGTAAGGAGAATGTGCCAGTTTTTTCTCAACATAGCTTTTAGGTGGTTCGCCCCAGAAGAATATGGAGTCACCAGTCTAAATTTCCCTTCTTTACTGGTCTCTCTATGCAAAGATTTTTTCTTCCTCAAAAGCTCTTCTCTCGGTATCTGTCTCACTTTTTTGAGGGTGTCTTGTAGCAAACCATCATCATACCCTCTAAGACTAAAGCGCGAGAGACAGTCCGAGGCAGCCGCCTCGAAATCCTGATACCTCGAGCTGTTTCTACGTAGTCTTAGTAGTTCCCAATAGGGTATGCTTTTGACCAACGGGAGTGGGTGGCTACTGCTCGCGAACAGGATGTAATTGCCAGCAGTGCAATCATCAATGAACACCCTCAGGTCCAAATAGTCCGCTGCCACCAGACTAATGGAACCTGAAAGGTGCAGATTGTATTCATTGTCCTTCAAGATCTCCACATATCTTTCTGCCGTATTCATTGCCCCATGACACACAATGAATAGGTCATCTATATAACGGTACCAGTGCAACAGCTTCCCACTCTCCTGCCCCACACTACAGCTCCTGGAACCTGCTCCTCCCACCAGCCAACGAACAAGTTTGCGTAGCTGGGGGCAAAGCAGGTGCCCATCGCCGTCCCAGATACCTGTTTGAACAGTTGATCTTCAAACAGAAAGATGTTATGTGTGAGACAGAATTCCACAAATTCTAGTATCATCATGTTGTGCTGCGCAAAGCACACTTGGCGTTGGTCAAGGTAGTGTCGGACCACATTTAGACCATGTTGATGTTCTATATTCGTATATAGGCTGGTGATGTCCAGCACCATCAAAAAATAATCAGAATTCCAGGTCATATCCGTGATCTTATTCAAAAAATCCTTTGTGTCCTGAACATAGGACTTAAGGTTAATCACAAAGGGACGCAAGTCAGAAAGAAATTCCCTTTGGGCGAATTTGCAAAAGTACATAGGTGTTTACAGAACACACATTAGACCATAAACAACTCACATAACACAAGGAAGCAATGTAAACACGTGAAAGTTACAATATATGTGAAAACACTCTAGCAAAGAATAAAGTATAAAACAATTTATTAAGCAAACATTACATCAATTAAATACTAAAAATTGGGAAACATATATGGGACGGTATAATAAACAGTAAAAACAAACATTCCAATAAAAAGGAGTACGCAGGGAGAAAGGATTAAACTCAAGCACACAACATTAATTTTGGAATTTCTCCTTAATTTATAATCCCTGATTAACTCCTAGGGCGTCGACGCGTTTCGGCGGTACAATCAATCAAATCCGCCTTCATCAGGACAGTGAATGGATAATGTTTCCCAAACAAATTCTCAAACTGCCGAAAGGTATAGCAATGTATTTTAAGGGGTTTCCGCCTCCTTATCTCTAAGTTGAGGTTTTCGTTCAGCGAATAATCCTCTGTTTGTGTTCAGGGTACTTTAAAAGTTCAAAGAAACCACTTGTATAGATTCCATAAAGTGGCGAAAATGCATCCAGTTTAAAATCTGGAAGACATGATTAATAAAGCTGCCTCATAGGCACGCGGTAGGTAGAGTCTCGCTAGCCGGGAATCCGAGCGGATTGACACGCCGGGAATCCGAGCGGATTGACACGCGGGACGCTTATAAACGAAACACAGAAGGGCCTCCAGTGAGGGAACTTTCACGGGAAACGTATATTTCACGAGCACCTTGGGATTGATATCTAACCCCTCTGTGCCTGGCTAAGAGTTCTCGAAAACGGCATTATACGAAGTAAAAGTTGGAACCGAAACTCTACCTACCGCGTGCCTATGAGGCAGCTTTCTTAATCATGTCTTCCAGATATTAAACTGGATGCATTTTCGCCACTTTATGGAATCTATACAAGTGGTTTCTTTGAACTTTTAAAGTACCCTGAACACAAACAGAGGATTATTCGCTGGATGAAAACCTCAACTTAGAGATAAGGAGGCGGAAACCCCTTAAAATACATTGCTATACCTTTCGGCAGTTTGAGAATTTGTTTGGGAAATGTTAGAACCGGCTGTCTCTAGTTGGCAGAGGTATACACTTCTGACAAATAGGGACACTCCTTTTCTAGTCAGGGCAAGGGGATCACACCCTTCGATAACCCCTGCTCACCCCCTTGGTAGCCTGGCAGAGCAGAACAGGCTTATCTCAGAGGCTGTGTGTTAAGCAATTATGACCACATACAGTAATACAGTGAATACACTACAAATGGACACGACACAGTAGTATTATAAAAATAAGTATTTTTATATAAGGCTTAGCACAAGACCAAAATAACGGCAAAACTGTACACAATCGGAATAAATACGTTTAGGAAGGAAAAAGGATAGTTCAACGGTAGTTTCTTCTTTAGCACAAAAGTCTTTAGTATCAAGCAATTCTTCTTCTTGGAAACACAGTTCTTTAGCAACAGGGTAACTCACACGGGAGCTACACAACGCTGGGCAGAGATAATCCACAGGTTCGGCGTCGACCGCGAGGAGCGCTGCGTCGGGCCTGGAGTCACACGGACCCCCAACAACACAGTACCTTAGGAAAATGAAGCACACGATGATCAGCGGCGTCGAGCAATCCGGCGTCGCGTCTTCGGTGTCGATCAGGCCTCAGCAGGCGTTGTCGATGATGCAGTTGCACAGAGTGAGCAGCGCTCACGGCGTCGAAGGGCACACGGTTGATGCGATCAGCAGCGGGGCAGACACGAGGTCCTCTGGAGTTAGAGCCGTACTCCTACTCACTGGCGTTGCTGCTGGCGTCGGTTGGGCCCAGCGTCCGGTCGTCGTGATGCTGTTCTTTTTAGAGGTGCTGGATTCAACCTTCCAGCGGATAGCACTTTTTAGCAGGTGAAGTCTTTTGGCCCTGTGACTTCGGCAGGAGACTGGCACTCTTCCAGTCCTTGGAGATTTTCTTAGCAAGCGTGAGAGTACACACAAAGTTCCTCTCTCCTGGTTCCTTGGCAAAAATAAAGAAGCACTGCAGGATTCCCCCAACAACAGCACACTGGCAGAAGGGGTAAGCAGTCCTTTAGATCAGCAGGCTTCTTGTCCTTGGTTACAGGGTTCCTTGTCAGAAGTGATCTGATTTCCTAGTTCAGGGGTCCTCCTCTTATACCCCTTTTCGTCTTTGATCCCTTTGTCTATGCCGGGGGTTTCCCAACATCCTGGGTCTGTGGTGGGTGGAGCTAGGCAGTAGCACCTGGCCTATTCATTGAGCCGGGCCGGGTCCTCAGACGCCCCGCAGGAGGTGGAGCCAGCATTGACCCTGGCAGGAGCAGAGCTATCGCCCTCCTGGCAGGAGGTGGGGCCAGGATCGTCCATGGCAGGTACAGAGCCATCCGTCGCTCGGCAGGAGGTGGAGCCAGTATTGTATCAGGCAAGGCAGGCTATCAACAACTACTCTCCCCCTACTCTCAACGTAATGTCCCACTCATCCCACACTGACTCATCCAGACCTTTTGGAGCCACCCAGCTCCTGTCACGCACACGTAAGACCAGCAGAGACCAGATATGGTTAGACAAGAAAATAGACACTTTCTAAAAGTGCTATTTTCGAACCCAGAGTCCAAAAACCATCCACACCAACGGATGCGTAATTAAACCCCGAGTTCAGGGATACCAAACTCGACATTGCACCATGCTCCCCGAGCCAGCTAGGATTATAGCGTTAATAATCCCGGCGGCCCATTCTATCCAACGGAGAGTAGGCTACCTCGCGATAGTGAAGCCCTTAAGATGGCGGCACTTCACTATCAGGACATGCCAACTTGGTCAGGCTTGTCCTACCTTACACTTACAATGCACCCTGCCCACGGGCCTACCATAGGGGTGACTAACATGAAGCTAAGGGAAGGTTGGAGGGGCTGGCAGGTAGGTATACCTGCGCAGCCGACGTGACAGTGCAGGACTGCACGTGGGTCTCGCAATGACCGACCCGTAGACATTCTTTTACAAGGCCGCTCCTGTGGGTGGCACAACACGTGCTGCAAGCCCACGAGCGGCATTTGTATTTACAAGCCCCGGCACTCCTGGTGCACTAGACGAGGGACTGACAGTAAACCAAATAAGCCAAACATGGATACACTAGATACATCATTTTAACATAGTGAGCACTTGCGCTATGGCACTGATCAGCAGTGACACGGCGCCCAAAGCATATACCAGCAAAACATCGTAACACAGTAGAGGCAAACAGAAAAAATGGAGGAGAGACTCAAGCCAATGATGTCAGGTCTAACACGTGTCCCCTCCAGCTGAAATGTGGGGAGAACTACCCTTAACCTAGGGAGTCCTCATCACTAAGGCGGAAAAATCTGGACAGACCATCAGCATTGGCGTGATCTGTACCAGGGCGGTGTTCCACCGTAAAGTCCATCCCCTGTAGAGCAATGGACCACCTCAACAGTTTTGGATTCTCACCCCTCATTTGCATTAACCATCTGAGGGGCCTGTGGTCCGTCTGAACCCGGAAGTGAGTCCCAAACAGGTAGGGTCTTAGCTTCTTCAGCGCCCAGACCACAGCAAATGCTTCTCTCTCTATCGCACTCCACCTCGTTTCCCTGGGAAGTAACCTCCTACTGATGAAGGCTACAGGCAAGTCTCGGCCCTCTTCATTCACCTGAGCTAGAACAGCCCCCACGCCATGCTCTGAAGCGTCCGTCTGAACAATGAATTCTTTCGAAAAGTCGGGTGCTTGGAGTAAAGGTGCTGTGCACATTGCAGTTTTCAGGGTGTCAAAGGCCGTTTGACAGGCATCAGTCCAGATCACGTTTCGTGGCTGCTTCCTGGAAGTCAGCGAAGTCAAGGGGTGCACAATGTTACCGTAATCCTTGACAAACCTCCTGTAATAACCCGTGAGTCCTAAGAAGGCTCTCACCTGTGTTTGGGTTTTGGGCGGTGCCCAAGCCAGGATGGTATCAATCTTGGGTTGCAGGGGGCTAACCTTGCCGCTCCCTACTTGGTGCCCCAAGTACACCACAGAACCCTGCCCAATCTGGCACTTACTGGCCTTGATTGTGAGGCCTGCTCCGCGCAGGGCCAACAACACTTCCTGGAGGTGGCGCAAGTGTTCCTCCCAGCTGGCGCTGAACACTGCGATGTCGTCCAGGTAGGCGGCGCTGAATTCCTCCAGTCCAGCCAAGACCTGGTTGACCAACCTCTGGAAGGTGGCGGGGGCATTCTTCATCCCAAAGGGCATCACCCGGAACTGGTATAGCCCATCTGGTGTGGAGAATGCTGACCTCTCTTTTGCCCCATCAGTCAAGGCGATCTGCCAGTACCCAGACGTTAACTCAAACGTACTAAGGTACCGGGCAGCCCCCAACCGATCGATGAGCTCATCAGCTCTGGGGATGGGGTGCGCGTCAGTCTTCGTGACTGAATTGAGCCCTCGGTAGTCCACGCAGAACTGGAGTTCTGGTGAAGCACCAGGCGCTGCAGCCTTCGGGACCAAGACCACTGGGCTGGCCCAAGGACTGCTAGAGGACTCAATCACCCCCAATGCGAACATTTTGGAGACCTCCTCCTTAATGTACGCTCGGACCTTGTCAGTCACCCTGTAAGCCTTGTGCTTCACAGGAGGGCTGTCTCCGGTGTCAACGTCATGGACACACCAATGCGTGACACCCGGAACCAAGGAAAACAGATCCGGGAATTGTCCCAACAGTTGGCGACAATCCTGTTTCTGCTCAAGGGTCAGTGTGTCAGAGAGGACCACACCATCCACTGACCCATCCTGCTCCTTAGCATACAGGAGGTCAGGAAGAGGCTCACTCTCCTCCTCCGTTCCATCATCTGTCGCTAAGAGCATGCCCACTTCGGACCTTTCTAAGTGGGGCTTCAAACGGTTGACATGCAGGACCCGCAAGGGGTTCCTGGGAGATTTCAAGTCCACCAAGTAGGTGACATCGCTCTTCTTCTCCACAACCTTAAACAGTCCCGTCCACCTGTCCTTGAGCGCACAAGGTTCCACAGGGGACATGACCCACACTTCCTGACCAGGCTGAAGCTCTACCAGAGTGGCATTCCGGTCGTACCATCGCTTCATCTCCTCCTGGCTGGCCTCCAGATT
The DNA here is from genome assembly GCF_964263255.1 of Lissotriton vulgaris. Lineage (NCBI taxonomy): Eukaryota > Metazoa > Chordata > Amphibia > Caudata > Salamandridae > Lissotriton > Lissotriton vulgaris. Next base: position 2,066,624,849 of record NC_141687.1, read on the forward strand.
TGCCTGAGCAAGTTCTCTGAAGCGCCGAGTCTGGTTCCGAAAGGCCAGCATGTAGCTGTATACATCCTGGGGAGGTTTCCTGGGAGATTGCTCCCAGCCTTCCTTGACCAGACTCAGAGGTCCTCTTACCGGGTGACCGTATAAGAGCTCAAAGGGACTGAACCCTAGAGCCTTCTGCGGCACCTCACGGTAAGCAATCAACAGGCATGGCAAGAGGACGTCCCATTTCCGCCTCATTGGTTCTTCAAGACCCATAATCATGCCTTTCAGGGTCCGGTTGAATCTCTCAACCAGCCCGTTTCCTTGAGGGTGGTAAGGAGTGGTGAACTTGTAGGTTACCCCACACTCCTTCCACAGAGACTTCATATAGTTCGAAATGAAGTTGGTGCCTCGGTCGGACACCACCTCTCTGGGGAACCCCATCCGGGAGAAAACACCCATTATTGCCCGTCCCACCACGGGGGCCGTCACTGTCCTGAGAGGGATGGCTTCCGGGTACCTTGTGGCATGGTCCACCAAGACCAGGATGAACCTGTTGCCCAGGGCTGTCTTGGGGTCCAGGGGCCCAACAATGTCAATACCCACCCGGTCAAAGGGGGTGCTGACTACCGGAAAAGGTTGGAGGGGAGCCTTCTGCTTCCTTCCGCTTTTCCCACTTGCCTGGCAAGTGCGACAAGTCTTGCAATGGATGTCTACATCCCTACGCATCTGAGGCCAATAAAAATGGGTGACAAGCCTGTCATAGGTCTTGTCCTGCCCCAGATGTCCAGCTAACGGTACGTCATGAGCCAAACCCAGTAGGAAGGCTCTGAAGCGCTGGGGTACCACCAGCACACGGGCTGACCCAGGCTCAGCAGCCTTAGGCTCGCTATACAGGAGGTCGTTCTCCCAGTACACAAAATGTGACCCTGACTGATCACCTGAGGATTGGGCTGAGGCCTGCTGCCTCATGCCCACAAGAGAAGGGCACTCTTTCTGTTCCGCACAGAATTCCTCCCTGGAGGGACCACCGTCCTGCTGCCAGTGGGTCAGCTCGGGCAGATCTCCCAGTTCGGCAATTTGTTCCCCGGTGGGCTCCAGGGCATCCCCCTCAGGGTCTACCTCCTTCTGGACCACGGGAACAACGGGGGCCGGTTTCCCGCGCCTCCTGCCTCTTCTCTTCACAGCTGGGTCCTGGGCCGTACTTTCAGGCTCCGGGACCCCATCAACACCCTTACTCGCTGTCATGGATCGAGTGGTTGCACACACCCACTCTGGCACACCCAACATTTTCAAGTGCGCCGCTCTCTCCACCTTAGCCCAAGGGGAGTCTTCCAAATCATTGCCCAGGAGACAGTCGACAGGCATGGCGGGCCTCACAGCAACTTGAAGAGTACCTGAAACTCCCCCCCATTCAAAGGAAACCTGAGCCACCTCACACTCTTTCTGGGAGTTATCGGCAGCTATCACGGGGTAGAATGCGTGGGGAACCACCTGCTCTCTGGACACCAAGTGACACTTGACAGCTGTCACACTCGCTCCGGTGTCTCTGAGGGCTTCCACTCTATGGCCATTAATGGTCACCCACTGCCTATATTTACTAGTGTTACTAGGCAGAGGGGGTGGAGGGACCATTTGCATGTCTCCTAGCGAGACCAGGGACATTTCTGCGGGACCCCTCCCACCATGGACAACCATCTCCTCCCCTCCCAAGGCTACACTTGCCAACTGACGAGGGGGTGCACGCGGCGGTGCATTCGAATCCTTCTTGGGACACTGGGGGTCATAAAACCGGTGTCCCACCTGCCCACAACCGTAGCAGGTTAGGGGGCCCCTATGAACAGGTTTACCCGTCGGGGCCCCTGACTTCTTCTCAGGGGGAGGCTGGGAACCCTTCCCTTGGTTCCCTTGGAGATTACTTTGGGGCCCTTTCTGAGACTCCTTCTGTTTACCCTTGTCCCCCCCACTCTTCTGCTGGGGACCCTGCCCACCTTTGGCTGAGTCTCCCACTGGACCCTTGTGGACCCTGGTACTGACCCAGCGGTCCGCCTCCTCAGCAAGTTTTCTAGGGTTAGATATCTTGCTATCAATCAGGTGCTGGCGCAGCTCTGGAAAACAGTTATTAGACAAGTGCTCCCACGCAAACAAATCATAGAGAGCTTCATAACTTTCCACTTTGCTGCCCTTTACCCAACCATCCATGGCTCTGCAAAAATAAGACACATATTCAACCCACGTCGTACCAGGCAACTTCTTACATTCTCTAAAAGCTTGTCTGTACTGCTCGGGGGTTAAACCATATCGCAACATTAAAGCATCTTTCATATGAGCATACGACATCCTATCCGCAACAGGCATGTCTAACAGGGTATCTCTTCCCTCATTCACAAAGCGACCCCACAACCCTGCTCCCCAATTCTTCTCAGGGACCTGGTGGGCCAACAATGCTAACTCATACGCTTTAAACCATTGACCAATATCCTCATTCTTATTGTAATCTTTGATCACATCTTTCGGGAAGTAAAACTTACTTTCTGCAGGCTCGGATGGAATGCTGCCACCAGAGGGATTCAACTCTAACTTTTTAGCTTGGATATCCAGTTCCCTCAACCTGGCTTCACGCTCCAAAGCTAACTTCTCTCGTTCAAACTCCAACTTTTTGATCTCTAAATCAGCTTCCCTTCTACCTCTTGCATTTTCTAACTCCAACTGCCCATTTATCTTTAGCCTTGCCATCTCCATGTTGTAAGCTCGCTCTTTCGCCCTTTCTTCTCTTTCTTCAGGGGAAAGACCTTTGGAGGAAACACTGCTTCCGGGAGAGGGCACAGGTCCATTCACTGGCACCTCCTCATCCCCTTCCTCTGTGGGTACCACCACCACATCAGAGGGATTTCTGGATTCCCACCAGGCCTGTAATGCTTTATAAAAATCATCCTTTCTCGAGAGGCCGGTGGTAGGAACTTCAAACTGGTTGCAAAAGTGTTTCAGCTCATCTTTCTTGTATCTTTTTAGCTTACTCCTCTCGAACTCTTCAACAACAACGATAGCAGGGGCAGTGACTCCGTTGTCACTCATGGTTAAACTGGCAGTGTTCAGAAAATCAAGTTTCAGGAAAGCGGAGAACAAAAATAGGATCCTTCCGAATCAGATTGTGACTGCGTTATGGTCTGCTTTCACTATGTAGCGCACACTAATCACTGTACATGGGTCATAAATGCAAGGTCCAAATCCTCACCGCTGCATCCAATGTTAGAACCGGCTGTCTCTAGTTGGCAGAGGTATACACTTCTGACAAATAGGGACACTCCTTTTCTAGTCAGGGCAAGGGGATCACACCCTTCGATAACCCCTGCTCACCCCCTTGGTAGCTTGGCAGAGCAGAACAGGCTTATCTCAGAGGCTGTGTGTTAAGCAATTATGACCACATACAGTAATACAGTGAATACACTACAAATGGACACGACACAGTAGTATTATAAAAATAAGTATTTTTATATAAGGCTTAGCACAAGACCAAAATAACGGCAAAACTGTACACAATCGGAATAAATACGTTTAGGAAGGAAAAAGGATAGTTCAACGGTAGTTTCTTCTTTAGCACAAAAGTCTTTAGTATCAAGCAATTCTTCTTCTTGGAAACACAGTTCTTTAGCAACAGGGTAACTCACACGGAAGCTACACAACGCTGGGCAGAGATAATCCACAGGTTCGGCGTCGACCGCGAGGAGCGCTGCGTCGGGCCTGGAGTCACACGGACCCCCAACAACACAGTACCTTAGGAAAATGAAGCACACGATGATCAGCGGCGTCGAGCAATCCGGCGTCGCGTCTTCGGTGTCGATCAGGCCTCAGCAGGCGTTGTCGATGATGCAGTTGCACAGAGTGAGCAGCGCTCACGGCGTCGAAGGGCACACGGTTGATGCGATCAGCAGCGGGGCAGACACGAGGTCCTCTGGAGTTAGAGCCGTACTCCTACTCACTGGCGTTGCTGCTGGCGTCGGTTGGGCCCAGCGTCCGGTCGTCGTGATGCTGTTCTTTTTAGAGGTGCTGGATTCAACCTTCCAGCGGATAGCACTTTTTAGCAGGTGAAGTCTTTTGGCCCTGTGACTTCGGCAGGAGACTGGCACTCTTCCAGTCCTTGGAGATTTTCTTAGCAAGCGTGAGAGTACACACAAAGTTCCTCTCTCCTGGTTCCTTGGCAAAAATAAAGAAGCACTGCAGGATTCCCCCAACAACAGCACACTGGCAGAAGGGGTAAGCAGTCCTTTAGATCAGCAGGCTTCTTGTCCTTGGTTACAGGGTTCCTTGTCAGAAGTGATCTGATTTCCTATTTCATGGGTCCTCCTCTTATACCCCTTTTCGTCTTTGATCCCTTTGTCTATGCCGGGGGTTTCCCAACATCCTGGGTCTGTGGTGGGTGGAGCTAGGCAGTAGCACCTGGCCTATTCATTGAGCCGGGCTGGGTCCTCAGACGCCCCGCAGGAGGTGGAGCCAGCATTGACACTGGCAGGAGCAGAGCTATCGCCCTCCTGGCAGGAGGTGGGGCCAGGATCGTCCATGGCAGGTACAGAGCCATCCGTCGCTCGGCAGGAGGTGGAGCCAGTATTTTTTTTTTTTTTTGTCCTCATACGCCAATAAAGATATTTTTAGTGTTTGATTGTACCAAGAATCTTTATGGGAGCTCTTTGTGCAGACACCCAGTGATAATCTCACAGTGCCACCAAGTGGCCAGTCAGCTCAGTCTCTCACTTTACCGGACCCTTAGACTGATCTTCGGGTGGATCATTCTGCAGAAAGGGCTAATCATTGGACAAAGTAGTTATAAACCATCGAGCCAAATAATGCATGGAGTCCAAAAATGCTTCCTTTTCTTCCATACCATACTATCCAAACTGAGAGTGTGCCTGATTGCCCTAATCCAATTTACATATGTCGGAACAATAGTGCTCACCCATAGTTTACATATTTCCCTGCGGGCTAAGACAATTAAATAAAAAAATAACTTATTATTATCTCGTGAGACATTCTCATAATTATAAGGAATACCAAAAAAAACTTGTTGCGTACTAACCTGTATTTCATACCCAAAAAGGGCTTTCATACCTTCTTGTATATCAAACCAGAATTCTCTAAGTGCGGGACAGGTCATGAACATGTGCAGGTCATCTGCTTTTTCCAAATTGCACTTTGGACAACAGGGAGTAGGCCCCTTCGAAAATTTGGCAAGTCTGGCTGGAGACCAATAGACTCTATGGAGAGAAAACAGGTGGTTCCGCTTTAAATTGGCAGGTGAGACCGTAAGATGTAATAAATCAAAGGATACTTGCCATAGATTATGCAAGTCGGTATCCAGCACTTGATCCCTCCATAGCTGATCTGGGAGGATGAACTCTCCATCTTCTTCCTCAAGTATTGTCCAATAAAGGACTGATGTTTTAAGAGTTGTAGGTTTCTTCATTAGGAGCTCATCGAGAACAGTCTTAACACCTTTGTCCCCTGTAACAGCCTGGGTCCAGCTTTTTATTTGAAAATACTTGAATTTAGATAAATTCTTATCTGTAAGAACAGAAATGTCTTCCCAACTCAAAAGGTTCCCTCCAGGTAATAGCTGGCCCCATGTTCTGATATTTGCATTCTGCAAAGCAGTAGATAATAAATCTTTAGTCCATTCAGGAGAGCCAGGAGAGTCCCATATTGGGGCGAGAGCGGAATAATATGGAATATTCAACGCTCTTCTAGCTCTGGCCCACACATATGCCATGTCCCTAAAAACCTTTAGTCTCACTTTTTTAAAGTACCGCATGTCTCCAAACTTAAACAAAAATGCATTAGATCCTCCCTGGATCTCTGATAACATGTTTTGAAACATGAAGTCTGTTTCTGTCTCCCCTAGGGTGTCAAATAGCCTTATACCCGCTTTCAATAATATGGTCCAGGCATATACTCTCAGATCCGGTGCGCATAAACCACCCTTACTTTTCTTCCTACGAAGCTTTTTCCAAGAAATCCTTATGCCTTTAGAGGCCCAGATAAAGGAGTTCCATTTGGCTTGAATCTTGTTTAGTTTGGCTTCATTGAAGGCAAGTGGGATATTCTGGAATATGTATATTAATTTAGGAAGCAGCATCATTTTTATTACATTGATTCTTCCAATTAAAGTCAGAGGAAGAAGTGACCAGCTTTTTAAAGATTCCTCAATTTCTTTATGAATTTTAGAAAGATTTTTGTCCGCAAGTTGATTTATGTCTTGTGTGATTTGAATTCCCAGATATCTGATTTGATGTTTCAAAATTGGGATGGAGTTAGCATAGGTTATATTCCAACACATACATTCTGATTTGGATTGATTGATCAGGTATCCAGACACTTGACCAAAGTTCTCTGCTGCTTTGTATATGAGAGGAATTGATTTGATGGGGTCAATAGTGTACAGCATAAGATCATCCGCATATAAAGCGACTTTTTTCACCCAGTTGTTATATTTAAAGGGTATAATATCTTGATCTTGTCTGATCTTTTCTGCGAAAGATTCCATATATAGATCAAAGAGCAGGGGGGAAAGCGGACATCCCTGTCTTGTTCCTCTCTGGATTTTTATCGGAGAAGATAAGCTTCCATTTATTAATAATCTAGCTGTCGGAACCTGGTAAAATGCTGCTATTGCCCTACAAAAATTTCTCCCTAAGTTGACTTTTTCTAATACTTTAGCTAGGAATGCCCAGTTAACGCGATCGAAAGCCTTAGCGGCGTCTAATGTGATAACTGCTAGTGGGACTTTAAATTGAGAGGCAACATCTATTGCACCCACCAAAGCTTGTGTAAGATCTTGTATAGAGCGGCCTCTGACAAAGCCCTTTTGGTCCAGATGCAATAGTTGGCCTGCTACCCCATTTAGTCTCTCTGCTAATATTTTCGCCATAAGCTTATAGTCCGTGTTAAGGAGGGAAATCGGTCTATATGAATCACACTGGGATGGACTCTTCATTGGTTTTAAAATAAGGACCACTATAGCATCATTCCAAGAGACAGGAAAATTAGCCTGCCTTGCCTGATACAATACTGGCTCCACCTTATGGAGGTGGAGCCAGTATTGTATCAGGCAAGGCAGGCTATCAACAACTACTCTCCCCCTACTCTCAACGTAATGTCCCACTCATCCCACACTGACTCATCCAGACCTCTTGGAGCCACCCAGCTCCTGTCACGCACACGTAAGACCAGCAGAGACCAGATATGGTTAGACAAGAAAATAGACACTTTCTAAAAGTGCTATTTTCGAACCCAGAGTCCAAAAACCATCCACACCAACGGATGCGTAATTAAACCCCGAGTTCAGGGATACCAAACTCGACATTGCACCATGCTCCCCGAGCCAGCTAGGATTATAGCGTTAATAATCCCGGCGGCCCATTCTATCCAACGGAGAGCAGGCTGCCTCGCGATAGTGAAGCCCTTAAGATGGCGGCACTTCACTATCAGGACATGCCAACTTGGTCAGGCTTGTCCTACCTTACACTTACAATGCACCCTGCCCACGGGCCTACCATAGGGGTGACTAACATGAAGCTAAGGGAAGGTTGGAGGGGCTGGCAGGTAGGTATACCTGCGCAGCCGACGTGACAGTGCAGGACTGCACGTGGGTCTCGCAATGACCGACCCGTAGACATTCTTTTACAAGGCCGCTCCTGTGGGTGGCACAACACGTGCTGCAAGCCCACGAGCGGCATTTGTATTTACAAGCCCCGGCACTCCTGGTGCACTAGACGAGGGACTGACAGTAAACCAAATAGGCCAAACATGGATACACTAGATACATCATTTTAACATAGGGAGCACTTGCGCTATGGCACTGATCAGCAGTGACACGGCGCCCAAAGCATATACCAGCAAAACATCGTAACACAGTAGAGGCAAACAGAAAAAATGGAGGAGAGACTCAAGCCAATGATGTCAGGTCTAACAGGAAACATTATCCATTCACTGTCCTGATGAAGGCGGATTTGATTGATTGTACCGCCGAAACGCGTCGACGCCCTAGGAGTTAATCAGGGATTATAAATTAAGGAGAAATTCCAAAATTAATGTTGTGTGCTTGAGTTTAATCCTTTCTCCCTGCGTACTCCTTTTTATTGGAATGTTTGTTTTTACTGTTTATTATACCGTCCCATATATGTTTCCCAATTTTTAGTATTTAATTGATGTAATGTTTGCTTAATAAATTGTTTTATACTTTATTCTTTGCCAGAGTGTTTTCACATATATTGTAACTTTCACGTGTTTACATTGCTTCCTTGTGTTATGTGAGTTGTTTATGGTCTAATGTGTGTTCTGTAAACACCTATGTACTTTTGCAAATTCGCCCAAAGGGAATTTCTTTCTGACTTGCGTCATTCGTGGAACCCTATCCCTTTGGCTTCGGGGTCCCTCTCTCTTTTGTTAGTAATCACAAAGGGAACCAATACATTGTCCACAAATCTAGACATGTTTTCAGTGAGACCATTTATCGAGGAAACAATCGGACGCCCCGGTGGATGTGTATTGTTCTTATGCAATTTAGGGAGATGGTAGAAAGTGGGAGTCATAGGGTTATTGCTCCGTAGAAAAAGATGTCCCTCCTTGCCCAGCATTGCGAGATCGTACCATTTACGCACTAGAGTATCATAATCTTCAATGCTCTGATTATATATTTTGCATTGTTAGTGACCCTATAATACTTCACGTCGGACAGCTGTCTCATCGCCTCCTGATGGTAATATTCTCTACTAAGCAAGACCACGTTTCCGCCCTTATCGGATGGTTTATAAATATATATGTGTTTATATATATATATATATATATATATATATATATATATATATATATATACATATATATATATATATATATATATATATTCACTGAAAAAACCATAGGTTTCACACCAGTTATAGTTAGGAATTAGCATTTAAAAAACCTATTAAATTCACTGAAAAAACCATAGGTTTCACACCAGTTATAGTTAGCTGGAAATTTTACTCACTATAACTTGCGCGTGCAATGCACTGCTGATGATGTCACATATTACATCACTCATGACATGGTCATGACATCACTGATGACACCATCCAGTGAATGTGTGTCTTTCTGAAAAATAAATATATTTTATATATGTATATGTAAAAGTTGATGGAAGAATAAATGTTTAAATAAGTGTCTAAATGGATGGTTTTTAAAAATTGATTGGTTAACTGGCATAATAAGACATCATCAGCAGTGCATTGCACGCGCAAGTTATAGTGAGTCCATCTAACTATAACGTGGGAATTTCAATGGTTTTATATCAGTAAAATTTCCAGCTAACTATAACTGGTGTGAAACCTATGGTTTTTTCAGTGAATTTAATAGGTTTTTTAAATGCTAATTCCTAACTATAACTGGTGTGAAACCTATGGTTTTTTCAGTGAATTTCATAGGTTTTTTAAATGCTAATTCCTTTGTATATCGAGTTTCTAACCTTTTTTTTTTTTACAATTTGCTGTTTTTTTTAAAGTATTCATGTTTTTTTTATATAATTTTTTTCTTTTGCGCTCTGGGTGCGCGCTCCGGGAAGCTTTCAGCTAAGCTCTCCGGTAAGCTTTTCCGTGAGCTCATCTGAAAGCGCACCCAGAGCGCAACTGTCGTTTGTGAAAAAAAATATGAATGAAAAGTTAATAATAATGCAAAACATTTCGTACCATACAAATAAAATTAGTTTTTTTTAATAAGGAAAATGATTATGCATTTCTGTAAAAGTTTGATGACGTCACTTCGGCGCGCAACGTAAGTGCCCTCGGAAGCGCCTACGTTCGCGGCGCATAAACGCACACAAAAGCGCCTACGATCGCGCCACGTTTGCGCCACGGAAGCGCCTACGATCGCGCTGCGTAAACGCACCGGAAGTGCTCCGGAGCGCGCAGCGTAAACGCGTCGGGTCATGTGACCCTAAAATAACACTTTTCATTGGTTGCTAACAGTTTTTTTTTACAATGAATGAAATCCCCACCCATTTCCTTCACTTCTTCTTTCACTTTTGTGACTGAAAGACCTGCCTTTTTTGCTGTTCCATATTTCTTGATTAATCATGGCTGCCAGACCATCCAGCAGTGAAGATGACTCCAATGATTTCATTGATGAAGAGCCTCCTCAGCCGAAGGTCAAAGAACATTTCATCTGGAAATTTTTTAAGTTTCCAGCAGACCAGAAGAAGGTGAATGCACCAAAAGTAGAGTGCAGGATCTGCAAACAGGTCCTGTCACGGGGTAACCCCCCAAAAAAATACTCTTTTGGCAACTTCACCATGATTCGCCATGTGGAGAGGAGGCACCCCCAGAATTTTGCCCGGGAAAGTGTCAGGGCTCTGGCACAAGAGGTTCCCAGAGATGGGGCCTCTACATCAACAGGAGGAGCAACTTCTTCTGGGAGAGAACAATCGCAGGAGCAGGTGGCAAACATACAACCTGCATTTAACCATGGGGTCGTCAAATGCAGATACTGCAATCAACTCCTCACCTATGGGGAGCAAAGTGTCCTGCTCATGGTTCGAGCATTGGAGAACCATCGCTGCCCTTCCCACCCCTAATTTTTTTCTTTTCTTTTTGCTCCTGTTGAGCAGTTTCCATTCCCTGTTTTTGTTCCTGTTCAGTTAAAAGAAGAAAACCAAAAGTTCTTTTCAGAACTACCTCCAATTCTCATCAAAGAGCTATATTCTTAAAAAAATGAAGAGTAAGTGAAATATAGTGCATTGATAATTGAAAGGAGAATGAGTAAGAAAGAACAGAAAGGTATGAGAGGTGAAAGGAAGTGAAGTAGGAGGAATGAAAGAAGGTGAGTGTTAGAAAAGAAAGTTATGACACAGTGAATAAACTGGAGGCCTCATTTCTGAAAAGTGACGCATCGCTACGTGAAAACAGCGATGCGTCACTTTTCTGGACGCACTCCTTATGACATTCCAGATATGTCATATTTAATATATGACTAATCAATTCGCAAAGAGTTACAGATATGTCAGTATTTCTGACGTATCTGTAAACACAAAAGTAACGCATTGCTGGAGTGCGTCACAAAAGTGACGCAACTCCAGTAATGTGTCCTTTCACATGGAAAAAGCACCATGTGAAAGGTTTGCTGTGAAGCAGGCGCAAGATTTTGGCGCAACAGCATCCTAAAAAAGACGCACTGCGTCATTATTACCAAGCTTTTTGCAGGGGAACACCCCCTCTGCATGCATTATACCTGACACTATTTTTAAAAAGTGACGCATCTAGGTACATGGGTCACTTTTTAAAACTCTGCGCCACATTATATCTGCGTCAGGTATAATGTATGCAGAGGGGGCAATCCCTCGCAAAAAGCTTGGTAATAACGACGTACTGAAATCTATGAGATTTCTCTGCGTCACTTTTAGGATGCTGTTGCGTCAAAATCTTGCGCCTGCCTCGCGTCACTTTCATGTTTACAGATATGTGAGAAATACTGACGTATCTGTAACTCCTTGCAACATGATTCGTCATACATTAAATATGACACATCTGGAATGTCATAAGGAGTGCGCACAGAAAAGTGACGCATCACACCAGCAGTGTAATAAAATGTGCCTCGTTGCACTATATTTAAAGGATGCAACAGCATCCTAAAAGTGACGCAGTGAAATCTCAAACATTTCACTGCGTCGCTATTACAAAGCTTTTTGCGGGGGAACACCCCCTCTGCATGCATTATACCTCACGCAGATATAATGTGGCGCTTGATTTTAAAAAGTGACCCATCTACCTAGATACGCCACTTTTTAAATATAACGCAACGAGGCACATTTTTTTACACCACTGGTGCGATGCGTCACTTTTCTGTGCGCACTCCTTATGACATTCCAAGTAACGCATTGCTGGAGTGCGTCACAAAAGTGATGCAACTCCAGTAATGTGTCCTTTCACATGGAAAAAGCACCATGTGAAAGGGCTTGCGTCAGTCTAACACCTGCTGTAAAGCAGGCACAAGATTTTGACGCAACAGCATCCTAAAAGTGACGCAGTGAAATCTCAAAGATTTCACTGCGTCGCTATTACAAAGCTTTTTGCGGGAGAACACCCCCTCTGCATGCATTATACCTGACGCTATTTTTAAAAAGTGACGCATCTAGGTACATGGGTCACTTTTTAAAACTCTGCGCCACATTATATCTGCGTCAGGTATAATGTATGCAAAGGGGGCATTCCCCCGCAAAAAGCTTGGTAATAACGACGTACTGAAATCTATAAGATTTCTCTGCGTCACTTTTAGGATGCTGTTGCGTCAAAATCTTGCACCTGCCTCGCATCACTTTTATGTTTACAGATATGTCAGAAATACTGATGTATCTGTAACTCCTTGCAACATGATTCGTCATACATTAAATATGACACATCTGGAATGTCATAAGGAGTGCGCACAGAAAAGTGACGCATCACAACAGCAGTGTTAAAAAATGTGCCTCGTTGCACTATATTTAAAAAGTGACGCATCTAGATAGATGCGTCACTTTTTAAATTTTGCATAACAATGCGCATTTTTTTACACCGCTGGTGCGTCACAAAAATTGACGCACAGGAGGCGCAAAACTAGCAGCGCAAGGCCTTCATAAATATGGTCCTGGATTTTCCCCGTGTTCGCCGGTGCGCGTACCATGCGCTTCCCCCGCGCAAAACGAAAAAAAAAATAAAAAATTTAATGCCCTGCAGGACCCTATTTTAGCCCCTACATCAAACCTAGGGGGTCAGAGGGGGTCTACTCTTCCCCCTTATGGTCATTTGCCCCTTTTTTTTTCAAACCCCTTGTGTCTCGATTTTACCGAGACACAAGATGGCGGCCGCTCCAGACTGTTTAGAATGTTTACAGACACCCAAGAGCCAATCAGCTTCCTGCGCGCAAGTCGCGTGTCGCGCCTGGAGCGCACTCCGGTGCGCGCACCGGAGAGCGCCTATAGATATATATATTTTTTTGAACCTAAATTACTCAAAATCCACTGCAGCACATATCTTGAGACATAGCAAAGGCACATCGGGCTACCAGTCCCTTCAATTTTGCCAAGTTTGCTGGAAATCCATTCAGCCGTTCGGGCTAAAAGTGAAATCGACCGCCCTATGGAAATTTACATGGGGAAAACGCGTTTTGGGACCCCCCTTTTATCTCGGCCCCCGCTTGACGTATCCCCCCCAAACTTTTAAGGAAGGACCCGAGCTCGACGAGGCCATTTTCAGGAAATTTTCAGGCAGATTCGTCAACCGGTGCCAAAGTTATTCCAAATAGAATTTTGAGATTTAACATTGAAAAAAATCCTAACTATAACTACCTACTGGCGACCGCCAGTAGGTAATATATATATATATATATATATATATATATATATATATATATATATATATATATATATATATATATATATATATATATATATATATATATATATATATATATATATATATATATATATATTCACTGAATAAAAATAAAGATTACAGGGACATTATAGTTAGGGTCAGATTTCACTCATACAAAACCAATGAAAATCAGCAGTTATAGTTAGCTGAGCTAACTAAAACTTGCGCCCCGCAATGCGCTGCTTATGACCTCACAAATTACATCACTCATGGCATGGTCAGTGACATCACTCATAACATCATGTAACGCACCTGCTCACACCCCCATAGAACCTTTCATACACCAACTCCCACACAACCATTCATAAACCCATTCAGTGACTATAACGTCCCTCTAACCTTTATTTTTCGGTGAATTTCTAAGGTTTTTTAAATGCTAATTCTTAAATATAACATCCTTGTTAAATTTGTTTATTTCAGTGAATTTCTAAGGTTTTTATATGCTAATTCCTAACTATAAAGTCTTTGTAACCTTTGTTTTTTTATGTGAATTTTTTAACTGGTAGTCTCATTTGCAGAGTGGTGTAGAAAGGGGGGTTGGGCCACCGACCAGCTGTACGAAATCCCACTGTATTGGACTTACAGGAGGTGCCAAGAGGACCGTGTTGTCAGAGTGGTGGAGAAAGAGGGCATGGCCTCTGAAAACCTCTTAGCAATCCAGCTGTGTGGGGTTTATTGGAGGTAAGAGGTGGGGTAGTTGGCCCCCAAAGATGTATTTGGGGGCCAACTACCCCTTCTGTTACTGCCAGTAAGTCCCACTCAGCAGAATTGCTAAGCCCTATTAGCAGTCTACACACCTTTTTGTACTACTCTGCAGGAGCGCCTCCTGGTGCACTACTAGTTAGGGATGAAGTTCCCTTGGCTCTTGAGGGTCCTTGGGGGCCAGCTAGCCCTCCTGTTACCACAAGTAAGACCCACACAGCTGGATTGCTGAGAGGTGGTCAGAGGCAGTGCCCCCTTTCCCCATCACTCTGCAAATACACCTGCTGGTGGTCTGCTGCTTTGGGGAAGAAGTCCACTTTAGTCCTGAGGCCCTCAGCAGGCCAGTGGACCTCATCCCCGACAAACCTCCATTACATTAGCCCCAGGGAGGTGGTGGTCCCCGGGGCTGCAGGGGAGACCATACAGCCCCCCCTACACCTATTATTTTAACAATTAGCCCCGGGGAGGTGGCAGTCCCCAAGGCTGCGGGGGGCCACCTCTTTAATTATGTTTGCCAGGGGGAGCGCTAGAGAGTGCATGGCAAGATGGCCGCACTCTAGCGAGGCTCAGTCCAGCTGAGCGCCAATCCGACTAATATCTGCCTGTAAATTGCTGCATCCACGCCACTAACGTGGTGGCCCTGATTTGTGAGCCCCTCTGGGATACATTGTGCCAGTTTAAGCCGCTGGGGAGCACAACAGCGCACTAAACGCTGAGCTGTTCGGTCCAGGCTGTGCTTTTACAAAATGGCAGCGGCCGCCGGCCCCTGAGTGCGGATCTTGCCTGCTGTTGTAGTTGCGCCCAAGATGAGTGTGGAGCTGCCTAAATATTGCCGGTGACGACTGAGGAGCGGACGGCTGTGCGGAGGTGTACGGTCTTTACCGGAGGCACGAGGAGCTCCTACCAGGCCGTGGTGTGCTGGCACCTGTGGAGTCCGCTGTGTGGAGGTGGACTACGAATTGGCCTGGGTGAGCGGAGTGTTGCCTGCGCTCCCTGCGGTGAGTGGGGGGTGGCTCGTACCTGTCCGGTGACTGTGGAGGCGGGTGCGGGCCTGCGAGCTGTGGTCGGGCGGGTGGGCACTCAGTGCTGCAGCCAGCTGGATCGTGCCACCTTGTGGATACTTGTGAAGCCGCTGAGTCTGGGCCATTGGGATCTGCGATGCGGGCTCTGGCATGCGCCTGCACCACGCTCCCTTCTATCACCTTGTCTGTTTGTATCTGGGAATCCAATCATGATGGAGTGCTTCTAATCTTCAAAGGGGCTGCGCTGCAGCTTCTGGCCAGCACCTACATTGAAGCGCTGCCTCCTGACTGAGCTGGGTCTTCACTGCCCCGGTGCTTGGGCCCCCAATGCCCTCTTCGAGCTGTTCCAAAATTGCTGAGGTTTGATTGCTGGCCGCTGGCCTATATCCCGTGACTGCTGTAGTTGCCCCACACCTACATTGGTTAAGTGTACTTTCAGAAGTGCCTCGCCACTCAGGGGTAGGCCCATCCTGTACCTGAGGGGGTTTTGTGGCTGCTGTTCACTGTGGTGCTTCTCTACACTGCACTTTGAGATGTAGGGACTTGATACCTAACTTCACTGTTTATCCCAGTTAGTGTACTTTGTGGGGTCAGTCACCCGGTGTGGAGCAGGTGCGAGCCTAGGTGTCTGGCTGTGTGCTTGAGTGCTCTCCGGGGTGGCCCCTCTACTGCCGGTTCCTACCACACATATTAGGAGAGCCCATTATAACACCTCCACTGTAGTGAGACTCATTTGCAGACAGGATGGGGAGTACTGATAAATCCCAACCTCACCTCATTGTTTGAGGTGCATAAGACATCTAGGACCCCACAAAGAGCTGCTTCTGACTCAGAGGCGGATGCTCAAGATGGGGCCCCATCCACACTAGAGACAACGCTAATTCGCCATCCAGCGCAGCCTCCAATCCATAGAAGGCTTCATGGCTGTAGTTCAATTCCTTGACCACATGTTGTCACAACTTGAAAAACAGGGTGACCGAGTGGGAGAAGTGGAGCAACGTGTATCTGTGGCGGAGGATGGTCTGAGTGAGGTAGCGGGGAAAACACTTAACATGGAGAAAGTTTTCTTCCTCATTCAGGCCAAGAATGAGGATTTGGAGGCTTGCTCATGCCGGAATAACATTCATATAACAGGGCTGCCAGAATCAACAAACTTGGGCAAAATGGAGACCTTTATTAAGAACTTGATGAAGGACATTTTTGGTACGGAACTGTTCTCTGCCATGTTCATTATCGAGCAGGCTCACCACTCTCTTGCGACTAGGCCTGTTCCGGGGGCTCTGCCACGCCCTGTTATTTCGTGAGTTTAGAATTACAGTAACAGAGACGCCATCCTGCGCATGGCAAGAGACAAGTGAACTATTGTGCATCAAGGCAATACTCTCTATTTCTTCCCTGATTTTACTGTAACTGTACAAGCTGCACGTAGGGAGTTTGGGTTGGTGCAAACATTTTTACAATCTTAAGGTATCCCATATGCTGTGTTATATCCAACCCGTTTGAAGATTGGTCCATATGGGGACTCTAAGATCTTCACCAACCCCAAGGCGGCCATGGAACATACAAATTATCTTAAGAGAAGGCAGCGTGAATCCCAGACTCTACCCAAATCTGATGAACAGTAGGGCTGTTGTGAGCATATCGATATTTGGTTTTGACATGTAGCTCTTCTGGCAGCTCTTTCTTTAACCTGTTATATGCTCTGCCTTCTATGCATGTTATGTTTATCATCCCAGTGCAGGTGGACACTTTAAAGTCCTTTTGGCTTAACTCCACAGTGCCACGTTATCACGGGGCTCTATGCTGTATTCTGATCAGGTATGAGGAAATATAAATTTTATGGTCAAGAAATGTTCCCTAACGTGTACCCCACCGTCTCCATGTACCAGCTTAAAGTGCATGTAACTTCCCTCCTGTGCCAGCTATGAAGACGCAAATACATTTGCGTCCAACGTTAACATGTCCTCCTTCAGAACCACCCTGAATGGGTTGAATATTCTGTTCCTAAGTATGCCATGCCAACGTCTTTTTGTGGTGTACTTTACACGTTTTTCAGCTCTGGCGAAGTAGGCCCTGAATTCTGCCATCTAGCCTTTTCCTGCCTTCTGATTCTGAACGCCTCAGCCTGGGCTGCCTCTGTACCCGTGACCTCTGCCTTACTTCCTGTGCGGCTAACGGCGCTTGGCTCAGCCTGCTGCCTGCCAACACTGTATTCAACCTTCGAATTATCTGTTCCGCTCCTCAAACATACATTCCTGCCTACTAGTTCAAGTAAACATCTTCCAGCTGCAGAGCAAAGGGCCCGGCCTCACTGTCTCCGTGCAAGTAATTCATAGCCTCTGTTACCATGGTAGGCCCATGCCCCCTCGCATCTCATGCAGACACTTAGACGTTTCTAGCACACACCTCTATGTTCACACCTAGTTCACGCCTTCTAATTACGTATCACTACCACGTGTGTGCTCTTATCTTGTTTCTCTCAGCTGTTACGCCTACTGTATTGGTTTCTATTGTATGATTTAAGTATATAAGCTATGTATTGTCAATAAAATATTGCTCTATCCCTTCCTGCACCCCAGTGGTGGCAGGAACACGATATCCGATCTGGTACCATGACCATTCCTTTTTAAGGAATAAAACCCCTAAGAACTCTAACACCACGGACTCTGCCTCTTTCTTTCCGATTGAGTTATTTTTGTTAAGTACTTACCTGCATAGAAATTAGGACGGTAAATCAAATATTTACCACATTATTTTGGCGCCCGAATAGGGACCCCTCCCCCACCCCACGCGCCGGTTGGTGCGTTGCAAGCTTTGCCCCCTGCCATCAGTCAAGACGGAACTACGCGTACCCGCAGGATTTCCTGTTTCTCCCTCTGGCCCACGGAGGTGACGGAGACTGCGATCAGCACCCAGACGAGGCGGTGAGGAGTGCGGAGGATCCCGACCAGAGCCTAGCCGAAAGAAGCAAGGTCCGAGGTGTCAAGAGGCCCACCAGTTTCCGAAGTATCCACGTGTCGAGTTGAGTCGAATCCAGTCCGGTCCAGTCCAGTCGAGTTTTCCGAGGCCTTCCGATTCCGTGCTTCCCGGTGAGTACCATTGCTGGGACGTATCTAGACGGGTGCATTATTATGTATCCGGTAAAGACGGGTTTGGGTACACAAACGCGGTCTGCACTGTTTTAGACAGTGTATCTGTACTGTTTAGCAGTATATCAGTTATTCAAGTTCTTGCACTGTCTTCGACAGTGTATCTGTGCTGTTTAGCAGTACATCCAGTATCTAGGGTAGAGATATATGTTCAAAATGTTTTCCATGTGATTAATGTCGTGGTATGAGTGATTGTTTAATGTGCATTATTGTGTTTTTGTGTAATTAGCTGTGTTCAGAATAAGTAACACGTATCAAGTATCCAGTACTAAGTAACAAGATGCCGTTCTTCAATAAACTAAGACAGATAGGAACTAGGAAAGGGATACTAGAGGAAGAAATTCCTATTCCCCCTAGGGACACGCCTGGAAACTTTATGTACCATAAGCATGGCTTAGATGCCATATTGTATCTAGATTTATGGGCCGATTATACTAAGCATCTAGACGAGAGACACAGATGGCCCGTTACAGGAACGTGGGATGCTGAGTGCATCCTGAAAGTAGAAGAAGCACTATGGAGAAAGAAATCCAGACAATCACAGAAAGATGCCATAGAATTGTGGCGTAAAGAATCACATAAACGAGCCGAGAAAGAGCTCCGTAGAGAAGACAGACATAGAGAAGAGTCAGATAGAGCCCGAGAGAACGAATTGGTTAATGAAGGAATCCGAGTAAAAGCAGAACAAGTAGACCGCGCACGAAACAATCTTGTAAATGGCATGTATCTAGTGGCCGAGGGTTCGCCTGAAACCACTTCAGAAATACCGAAAAATCTGCCGCCACCATTGGTTCCAACTAAAGTAAAGCACAGGACTACTAAAGACATATTTCTGAATTCCTATCTAGACGATGTAGCACCCGCTTACACCAATTCACACGCCCCGCCTACTGACGGTGATGGGGACGGAGGTGGCAACCCGCCTACAGACCATATCCCGCCATTACCGCAACAAAGTTCCCCCGTCCGACAGCCTGTCGTTCCTCCACCTCCACCACTTCCCTCACCTAAGGTTAAGATACCAAATCCGTTTTTGCCTGATCCTATTAAGAGACAAGTTCAAGTACACATACAGACTCCACAGAGGGATAATGCCCAAGCCTCCGCCTCAGGAGGTGCAACCGGGGGTTACCAGACCCCGCCAGCAACACACAGATTACACCTTAGAGACATGCAGAAGCACCCTACACTCCAGTCACCCCGTCTCGACATACTCAAAGAACAACTTCCAGTTTGCAGATACGATCCAGTACCCGGCAAAGACGATAGAATGTTGATAGCGTCACTACGCTTGCGACAAGCTACAGATTACTTAGTGTTATTCTCAGGGATGACTGATCACCTAGATAGAATATATCATTTTGTCCAGACTGGGGAAAATCCTGAAAGTATTAAGGAGGCCCTGGCACATCAGAAAGTTGACACTCAAGCATATATATTTCGTTTTTTCATAAATTGCTTAATAAGAGAACGAGACAGGCCTGAGACAGAACAGGATGAAATGGAAGCACTAAACAGGTGGGGTCAAAATATAGCCGAAGGAAAACATGATAAAGTGAATTGTATATCAAGCATGTACAAGAAAATCAGAAAAGCAGTAATAGAAATACACGAAAAAGAAAAAGAAAATGCCTCCTCCGAGGAGGAGGAAGGACCTGAAGAACAAGAAATAACTACCGATACGATAGCGTATGTAGGTAAGGGAACTTACCTTAGGAAAGGCATTCGTCCAGAAAGCAAGAGAGTTTTTCTCTCTGGCATATCAAAACCGAATTCTCCTGAATATCTGTTTCAAGACACTGATAAAATGCTTCGAGAACGAATGGGGTACCATGTACTCAATTCTATGGATGAACAAGAACTAGCCCGGTCAGCAGTACTATGGGCTGACAATCCTAATATATACAATGATGACACAGTAGCGCAGACATTTCTGAACCTATCCCCAGACGAGCAGAAATTAGCAGGTATATATATGATTGAGCACCTCCTCACGTTATACAGAAATAAACATTCTGATCCAGGTCCCTTACACGACACATTAGAAGCACTGCTCATGGATAGATGGAGAGGCCTAAGTACCAAGTTAATCCAAATAATTCTAGAACAACAGCACAGATATAATACTTTCTTAGGCCCACAATATGTTCCCGCTCCGCCCCCAGAAAGAAAAATGTATCATATGGAACGTTTAGAAAGACAGAACCCTTTACGAGAAGTACACCCAGTTATGGGTACCGATAATACCTTGAAACGTGTGTATGTACACACACCCCTGACCAAGTTAGAACTATTGGAGATGAAGAAACTAGTACCCTGTCACGATAAAGACCCTGCAGGTTTTCACAGAGACATGTTACTGATGGGAGATTACACATATGCAGATATCATGAAAATGTTAAAGGTACTGCTGCCCACCGGCATCTACGAGAAACTCAAGGAAAGAGAGTGGGAGGTGGGAGACAAAAAGATTATATGGACAGAAATAGAAGACGAGGAGAAAACTCGTACCCCAGGGCTAGGCCTTGGGGAGAAAGCTAAAGCATTACCAGGTTTGATAGTACAGGTTCTGCCAAGATTACTGACCACCAAAAAGGAAGACTGGGACGCAATCTCAGCCTGTAAACAGAAACACGATGAAGATACTAGTGACTTCTATTCAAGATTCGAGAAATGTTTCATTATTAATAGTGGCCTAAAACCAGGTAGCGAGTCGTACCCACATCTTTTTGTATCAAAGTTAGTCGAGAATTCCCTGACAGCAGTCAAAAACCGTGTATATAAAGTTGAAAGTACATGGCAAGCAAATACGTCATCCCAGATGTTACAAATGTTACAATACCATCAGAACAGAATTAGAGAAGAACAGGATCACGAACAGAGACGCATGAAAGACACGAAAATGAAAATGTTAGTGGCCCAGTCGGTTCCAGCCGACGGCCAGAGAAAGGGTACGACCCAGACAGGTAATGCCGCAGCTCCCGTTAAAGGGACATGCAATTATTGCAAGCAGCCAGGTCACTACGTACATGAATGCCCAGTCCTGAAACACAATATAGCAACAGGTAAAACTAAAGAAAGACCGCATCCGCCTAGACAAGATCAGGGTCAGCAACAGACTTCACAGAATTCACAACCTATGCATGCTCCACCACATACAGCACAGACAGCAGCGGTATCACAGCCACAGCCACAGCCCATTGCCGCGACACAGCAAGTTTCACGACAGATGTGCCAGTATGCCCAATCTGATTATCCCGATTATCAACGATACACATGAAACAGCCTAGAGAGGGAGGTTGGCTTGCCTCTTATTGAGATTCCTGTAGATCAAGAGGGTCCTTACGTACACAGTCGAGTATTGGGAAAAGATAGAAAGTTTTTAATTGACACAGGGGCAAGCCGCACAACAATCAGCCATAATGAAGTCCCAGGGGCACCCCTCTCAGGCTCACAGAATGTTTCCCTTGGTTTTTCAGGACAGCCTATTATAAATGAGGTATCGAAACCCGTCCCCCTGGCTGTGGGTCCATTATCACGTGTTACAGACTTGTTACTTACGAAATCATGTCCCGAAAATCTGCTAGGTATCAAAACATTGAAGGCTCTAGGAGCTGTGATATGTTGTTCCCCGGAAGGAGTTAGACTTTTCCTACGTGACTTTAAGGGTCACTATGTATTACGAGAGTTTGATGTCAGATTGAAAAATGTACCGAAGCACCTGTGGGCACAAGGCCCGACCGATGTAGGTTGCATGCACATCACACCATACCGTGTTACACTCAAACAAGGAGTTGTTTTACCAAGAATAAGACAATACAAGTTACCACCCGATGCTGTAGTGGCTTTACTGGAAATCATTGAAGAGCTCATTGCCCAAGGAGTGGTCGTAGAGACCGACTCCAATATCTGTAATTCCCCTATCATTCCGATTCTTAAACGTACTGATCCCAATGCACCGCCAGTATATCGGTTGGTGATTGATTTACGAGAACTGAATAAATGCATTGTTCCACAGTACCCTGTGGTTCCCGACATCTCTTCCCTATTGACTGCTATTGATTCAGAAGCAACGTTCTTTACTGTAATTGATCTCAAGAACGCCTTCTTCAGTGTGCCCATTGATCCAGAGAGCCAATACCTCTTCGGATTCAGTTTAAATGGACGAAGTTTCAAATTTTCACGCGCACCTCAAGGATTCACAGAAAGCCCCAGCATCTATAGTCAAGCACTGAAAAGACAACTCGATTGTATTCAAATGCCAGTTAACACCGCTTTACTGCAATACGTCGATGATCTGCTGATCACCGCACGAAGTGAGCCCGAATGTGAACAAGCATCACTGACAGTTTTACATTTTCTGGCCGACAAGGGACACAAGGTGTCTCCTTCGAAGCTACAATTCTGTGTTCAGCAAGTTGTGTACTTGGGTCACTTGCTGTCCAAAGTGGGGAGACAGCTCACTCCTGACCGCATCCAGTTAATTGTAAATATGCCACAACCCCAGACACAAAAGGAAGTGCGGGCCTTTATAGGCCTCACCTCGTACTGCAGACAATGGATTCCCCAGTATGCATTTCTAGCTAAACCACTCATTCAGTTGACAACACAGGAGGCAGCGACTTCGACTGCCCTTCCTCGGACTCAGGAACATACACAGGCCTTTGAGGAATTAAAGAAAGCTTTATGTCAAGCACCAGTTTTAGCAACACCATGTTACAGCAAACCCTTTACACTTTTTGTTACAGAACGTGATGGTACAGCGTTGTCTGTCCTCACTCAAGATCAAGCAGGTTCACATAAGCCTTGCGCTTATTTTTCAAGTACATTGGATTCAGTAGCCCAGGCGCTCCCTGCATGCTTAAAGTCAGTTGCAGCGACAGCCCTAGCAATCAGACAGAGAGATTCAATTGTTTTAGGACATCAATTAACAGTACAAGTTCCACATTCTGTAGAGGTTCTTCTAAACCGAACTCAGACTCAACACTTGACTATAGCACGACTGACAGGTTATGAACTGACACTATTCCAGCCACACATAGAAATCAGACGCTGTAACATCCTGAATCCCGCAACATTGTTACCTTTGATTATGACTAATTCAGCCCGCATGATTGTATAGAGATCATTAATGCTGTAACAAAGCCCCGACGAGACTTAACTGATGTTCCACTGACAAATCCAGACCTGACACTTTATGTGGATGGTTCATGTATGAGAACAAACACAGGAGAATTAGTGGCCGCCTATGCAGTGACCACTGAAACTGGAGTATAAGAAACATATCGTATTGATACACTGTCCGCTCAAGCAGCAGAGCTCATCGCTCTGACCCGAGCCTGTATACTAGCCAAGAACAGAAATGTTAACATATACACAGATTCACGTTATGCTTTCGGAGTTGTACACGACTTCGGAGTATTATGGCAAGAACGAGGTTTCCTGACCTCTCACGGTGCCAAGATCCAACACGGTCCCCTCATTCAAGCACTATTAGAGGCAATACATCTGCCTTCAGGCATATCCATCATGAAGTGCAAAGCACATACTAAAGTTACAGATTCCATTTCCCAGGGTAACGACCTGGCAGACCAAACAGCAAAACATACAGCATTGACTCACACCCAGACAACTGATATGACAAAGACAATAGTACCGACACATTGTATGACAGTTAGGGATGCCACACTAGATGTAATCGATATTCAGACACATGCTACTCCAGATGAAATCAAGAAATGGACTGAACTAGGAGGGATCCAGACAGATCAAGGTTGGATGACAAAGGGAAAATATACATGGTTTCTCCCCGACTCTATGGTTCAAGTCATAATAAATACAGCACATAGTCCAGCACATCTAGGAGAAAAAGCTATGTTAGACAGCTTACAGAATCTCTGGTACAACAAACACTTACGAGCAGCAGCAAAACAGAAAGTGCGTACTTGCATGATCTGTTGTCAGTTCAATCCAGGTAAAAGCGTCCCTGTAGAGCAAGGTGGATTTCATCCTCCTGATCACCCTTTTGAAGTCCTCCAGATGGATTATATCCAGATGGACCGTTGTCGAGGATTTAAGTACGTCCTCGTAGTTGTTTGTGCACTTTCCCGTTGGACCGAAGCATATCCAGTCCCAGATTACACTGCTCCGACCACTGCCAGGCAGCTGGTTCGAGAATTCTTCCCACGGTACGGCTTGCCTCGTGTCGTGTACTCAGATAACGGACAGCCATTCTCATCCGAGCTCATGAAACAGGTTTCCCTTCTGCTGGGATATCAGTGGAAATTCCACTGTGTCCGACATCCCGAAGCCGCTGGCCTTGTAGAGAGGCATAACCAGACACTGAAAACACGCCTTGCTAAAATCTGTAAAGAGAAAGGGGTCGACTGGATAGTTGCCCTGCCAGTTGCACTGTTCTATATGAGAATGGTCCCCCATTCGAGATCAGGACTATCCCCGTATGAAGTGGTCTTTGGCAGACCACCGAACATGTGGGGGACGCCCATGCCTAAGAAAATAACCGATGTTGATTGTAATATGCTGACAGATTACCTTGCCTCCTTGATGTCTGCACTCCAATCATGTCGTTCACAGGTTGCTGCAGCCTTTCCCGACAACACTGATGTAAAGCCACACGATGTCCGTCCCGGGGATACAGTTCTAATTCGTAACTTCGACAGGAAAAGCCCGCTGGAACCCCGCTGGAAGGAGCCGAAGATCGTCCTTCTTACCATGAGGACCGCAATCAAAGTGGAAGGCCGAAAGGGGTGGATCCACACGAGTCATATTAAAAAATGTAATGAACTGTTGCCAGAAACTGACTCGTCCACGCCCTCCAAGGACTGCCTCGATACTAAAGACTTCAAAGTTCCAAAAAGAGAGAAAACTCCCCAAGAGGAGTATCGAACAAAGCTTCGATCTAGCAAGTCAGACAGTTTAATTGTTTAAGTCCTCCCTTAGGTGAATCGGTTAAATAGTTTCTGACATGTATCCCCTAGATCGAGATAGAGAGAGGGAGAGACAACTCAAGAAACATGCATATTGTAAATAACTCCGAAGTCACTGTATAGTGACATTATTGATTATGTTTTTTCTAAGTCTTCTGATTATCGTTGCTAGTATATTGCTTCCCATATACTACCCTATCTTCAAGCGTGAACAATCTGCTTACAATGTCACTGCCGAACATTCTTTTAGCGAGTTACCCCCCCCATGAACTATCTTACAGACTTGCGCTGCGCAACAACACCTTCATTAGTATGTTACATCACTCTCATCAGACTAACAATGCTACAAACTGTTGGATATGTGGCCGACTCCCTCCCTATCAGAAGTACAAGGGAGTTCTGCCTCTCTTTCCGTACCCGTTCACACACAATGGCTCTTGTGGAGCATGGTTTAGAATAATTAATTCCTTAGATCCTGATATTGCTGTTTTCGAAGGAAACTGGGTTTGGGGAAACTTGAACTTAGTTCTACTTAACGCCTGTTATCCTGACAAAAAGGGACTTCCCACTAGAATAGGAACTGATCTAGAAAATGAAGTATATGGATTAGGTAATTATACAATTAACCTTATGATTCTTACTGTCGAATCCGAAGCTGCACCAGTTCTCCCTGCTATGTCAGTATTACCAGTCAAAGGTGACTTATGTGTCAGAAAGAAGGGTTCAGTACACTTAGGTCATAGCAAATGTACTACTGTGGTCGAATTCAGTGATCAAGGCAAATCTTCCTTTAGAGCTACTCGTCATTCCTATTTTGTTTGTGGCCATACCGCATACGTACGCTTACCTCTAGATTGGGATGGTACCTGTTACATTGCATTCCTTCTGCCACCTGTTTTTCTAGCCCCTCCTGATTATCACAGAAATACAAATCTAGTAAAGAATAGACTCCGAAGAGATCTCCCGATTGTCGACTATACTGAAACGGCATGGGAGCAATACACAGATTTCAATAAAGGATTCTTTTTCTTCACCGGTCCTGTCCAAAATAGTAAACTGATACGAAGATTAACTAGAACACTCGAAGCAGTAGTAAATGAAACTGCCTCCGCTCTAGGCAACTTAACAGAGGAGCAATCTGCCATGCGGGTTGTTGTTCTCCAGAATCGTCTTGTTATTGACGTCATCCTAGCAGATAGGGGCGGAGCTTGTAAGGTCATCGGGTCAAGTTGCTGTGTTTTCATTCCAGAAAACGCGCCTACAGTATACAAAGCTATTACACGTCTTCATAAGATTGCAAGTTTGATACATCAGAATCCAGGCACCTGGACTTGGTCCGGTTGGTTCTGGACAACGTTGACCGCTTGGGGATGGAAGATCCTATCCTTCCTAGGCATTGCCCTTGTCATAGTATTCAGTTGCTGCCTGTGCCTACAGTGTGGGCCAGCGATTTGTGGTCTGTGCGCCACTTCATGTATTGCACATTCCAGTTTTTTTTTTTTTTTAAACCTTTATTTGGAGACAAGGAAGGTCAAGGGAAGTGCATACACAATACATACAGACATTCATGGCCATTACAATGGTACGTCAAAAAACCCAAAAAAATGATATACAAGTCAATACAGGGTAGCAGACCAGTCAATACAAGCAGCAACATCGGAATGCACAGTGCAAATTAGAGAGCAGCGATCCAGCATGTACAGGCAAGCTAATGAGACAATACAATACGGCCACAGTCGATTAGCTCACAATAAAGAAAAGCAAAGGAAACACAGATGCAAGGGACACATATAATAAGGGTACCCGGCAGGGATACGGCCTCAGGCACCATCCACATACTTGTCAGAAGGGGAACTACAGCCCCCAATAGCTCGCACGGAAAGGAGACAGCGTAGCCTCTCCCCTAACTCCGGAAGACTAGCAGGTGTAGTGTAAAATCCCAGCCCATCAAAATGCCATCAACCAATCCCCTCACGGTCCCCTGAGTCAGAATCAGAGTCCTGCACAGCTCTGGACAGGAGGTACACCTGGAGCGGGCTCCAAAAGTCCTTCGGTCTGCACCGGACAGGCATAAGGTCAGAATAGATGTTGTATTGATCCTGACAATATATGAGGTCAGTCACCCAATCCTGAAAGCGCCGCACCCTGCCACGACCCCAGCAACAAGCAACCCTACGCCTAGCCAGCAACAGGGCCACGTCAACAAATCTACGGTGAGAGGCAGGCACATCTTTAGAGTAGCCCAGCAACATCACCAAGGGGTCAAATGCTACCCCATCCTCCGCCATAATCTGCAGGGCCTCATGAACCTGAGTCCAATAGTCTAATACCCCCGCACAACTCCAAGCCAAGTGCAGGAAGTCAGCGCCTTCCGCACGACATCTAGCACACCTGTCATCTTCCGCTAAATGAAACCGTAGTTTCCTCGCCGGGGTATAATAGTACCGCTGAACAAACTTGTAGTGGATAATTTTAAGGCGACAACTAGAAGAGACATTGGCCGTGAGCCCACAACAGTACTTCCACTGCTCGTCAGTAATAGGAGCACCCAACTCGGCAACCCACTGCTCGCGCACCCGATTGGCCGGGACCGAACGCTGTCTGCGAATAGCCCCGTATAATTTCGACACCAGGTGTCGTCCATCTGAGACCAACAACACGTGGAGGGGGAGGGTAACCCCAGGCTCCAAAGGGAAATCTGAAAGCAGAGCACGCATGCCCTGCCGTAAGCGGATGAAATAGAACAGCTCTAGAGGGGAGCAAGCAGTCGCTCCAAAGAAATGAGCCTGCGTACGGAAGGCACCCGCATGAAACAAATCGCCCCACGTGAGGATGCCCAGACGTTTACACATTCGCTGAAATCCCGTTTCCAACAACAGCGACAGATCAGGATGATAAGACAGAGGCAGAGCCGGCGAATAAAGAAAGGAGACGCCCAGCAATTGAGCCACCCGCTTCCAAGCATCCACCGTGCACGTCACAGTCGTGCGAGGTGTCTCCACGTCGGACACCCTGCCCAAAACCATCCCCTCCAGTGGGAGCGGGTGGGCAACCCAATGTTCAGCAGCAATCTGGGGCATGAACGGCGTGGGGCGCATCCAGTGATAAGCGTAATGCGCCTGAGTGCTGAGATAATAAAGCTCGAAGTCAGGGACATCAAATCCGCCATCAGCATAGGGCAACGTAAGGGTAGCCCACGCCACACGCGGCTGCTTGCCCCCCCAGAACAAACGCAACAGCTCGGAACGGAGCCTGCGGAAGAAATAGGCACCCGGATGATACGGAAGGTTCTGAAAGAGGTAAAGAAAGCGGGGTAACACTACCATCTTGATGAGGGACGCTCTACCGGCCATGGAAAGAGGCAAGGACATCCACCTGGTGACATCATCTGCAAGCTTGGTAATAGCCACCCCATAATTAAGCCGAACTGATTCTTCTCTATCCAAGGACACGACAATGCCAAGATAACGCAACTCCGAATCACACCATTCCAGAGGGTAGTCAAGGGGAAACCTAGCTACAGCAGCAGTGAGGGGGAAGAGCTGAGACTTCCGCCAGTTAATATGGACACCGGAGACCCCCCCAAAAGCAACCAGCTCTCGTAAGAGCGAATTAAGGTTGTTCTCAGGGTCTTTGACATAGAGCGTAACGTCATCGGCGTATAAAGAAATACCGACCTGTCGCTGCAGACAATTAAAGGCGCTCTGCTGGTGAAACTGACGAATCCTGCAGGCCAGTGGCTCAATGGCTATAGCAAACAAGAGGGGTGAGAGGGGGCATCCCTGTCGGGTCCCTCTCGTAAGAGGGAACGAGGGGGACAGCACCCCATTCACCACCACCTTCGCCATTGGATCAGTGTATAAGAGCTTAACCCATGAGATGAAGATCCTGGGGAAGCCCATTCGACAAAGAACATCAATAAGATAGCCCCACTCAACAGAGTCAAACGCCTTAGTGGCATCGAGAAAGACGGCGGCGACCGGGACAGTAGGATCAATGGTTGACACAAGCGAGAACAAGGTGCGCAAATTGTGGGAGGTAGCACGGCCAGGCACAAATCCCGACTGGTCAGGCAGCACAATAACGGGCATGAGTTCGGCCAGTCGTACTGCCAATACCTTCGCGAGAATTTTGACATCGCAGTTGAGCAATGAGAGGGGCCTATAAGAGCCCACATCCAACGGATCTTTGCCCGGCTTAAGCAGCGACGTAATGGCGACCTCGCGCATGGAGCCCGGCAAACGCCCCTCCTCCAGGGACTCCTCAAAAACCTCATGCAGCACAGGGGCCCTGATGTCCACATAACACTTATAAAATTCAGCAGGAAGGCCATCCAGACCGGCGGCCTTCCCATTAGACAGAGACATGATGGCATTCCTGACCTCCTCAACCTCCAGGGGCCTACCTAAAAACTCCCGATGACCATCCGATAACCAACAGAGTGCCAGCTCATCAAGAAATCCGACGTATCGAGTCTCACCCGTCTGCTGAGTCGTGTAAAGGTGCGTATAATGGTCAATAAAAGTACGTTGGATCTCCGAAGTGTCTCGGCAACGAGTGCCATCCGGCGACACCAATTCCAGCACGTCAGACCCATGTCTTGGATGTCTAGTAAGGGCAGCGAGGACCTTACCGGGCCGCTCCCCTTCACAGTATCGCCTAGCCGTCCAGTATTTCCCCCTATGCTTAGCCTCTCTAGCAGCTTCCTCCTCATAGTCGGAGAGCTTAGTACGGAACTGCACCAGAAGGTCGGGATCAGAGTCAACCTGCATCCTGCGTTCTAAGTCTCGCAAGTCAGCCTCCAAGCCCTCGAGGGTCCGAACAATCAGCCGAAGAACTCCACAACTTTTGGAAATAGTGACACCCCGGATAGTAACCTTGAACGCCTCCCAAATGACCTCGACGCTATCCACAGAGCCTTTGTTCCTAGGGAAGAACGCCTCTACCTCCACGCCAAGCTCCTCCTTAAACACCGGGTCAAGCAAAGCAGTCGGAAGCAGACGCCAAGGTGGGCGCGGCCTATGTAACCCGGGGACGGATAGGACAATCTTCACCGGACAGTGATCAGAATATGTCCGAGCCAGATGAGTAGCCTCCCGCAGGCCAATTCCCAGCCCCCTAGAGAGAAACACATAATCCAGTCTAGCCCATGAACGAGCATGTGTGGTGTAATGAGTGCCCTCCTTGGTGGCAGGATGGGCGTACCTCCAGCCATCGACTAGCCCGGCCTCTTCCACAATCCCCCGCAACACTTCTCTGGCATGTACATTATACTGAGGGCTCCCCTCCGATCTGTCAAACTGGGCATGAAACGCAAGATTGAAATCACCCCCCCACACAATGTAAGTGGCATCCACAGCAAGAACATGACCCCACAAAGTGACAAAGAAACTTGGCGTATCGACATTAGGAGCATAGCAATTAACAAACAAGACAGTGTTCTGCCCAAGCCGCCCCCACAGTAGCACATATCGCCCCTCAGGGTCCCCAACAAATCCCAGTTCCTGAAATGCGAGCGATCTCTTAACAAGGATAACAACCCCCCGAGCATAAGAGGAATAGGAAGCAAACCTCCTGGCCGCAGCCCACCTCCCGCCAAAGTTGGGGGAAGGAGCGGGGCGCAGATGCGTCTCCTGGAGGAGAGCTACATGAACAGCATGCCTGTCCAAGTACTGGATCACACTACGACATTTCCTGGCATCATTAAGTCCCCGTACATTCCAGGACAGAATCGATATCTGATCCATAACAGCAGTCGACATTACCCAATATCAGGGCCCAATGGGACCCAATAAGCAAACACAGGGCATCCAACCACCAGCAACAGCCAAGAATAGGGCCACACCCTAGGGCGCAGACACCCCCCCACAGACACACCGCACAGTCCCCATCCATCTCCGAACCAATCAACCAAAACCACAACAACCCCCCCCAGCCAAACCGCCCATGCAACAAGCACTCATAACATACTGCACGCCGCATGCCACCAGTCCATCTCGCGCGACCCACAACCCGCACACGTGTTTCTCTCACATAACGCACTCCATCACGTGGCAGCCTAAAATGGCGGCCAGCGCATCCGGGCCCAAGATGGACGGCAAATCGGACCACATGATCAGTGCCGCCAGACAAAAAAATGAACCAGCCCAGATAACGGGCATAGCACCACACCCACACATCCAGACAGCAGCAGCACCTATCGTACCGACCCAGAGATTCCGGGCAATTAAACATGGACGACTTCACTCCCGCCCCATCCACCCGCCTGAGATCACCCCAACAGTCAGGCCATACGCGTCCCCACCCCCCCCATTCCCCAACAAACTTCCAGTCAAACAACAAAGGACTAGAATCCAAACCAAAGGTACACATGGGGCACACCCTCCGGGGAACCTTCCAGAGGTGCACGACCCCACTCCCTCACGCCACGCCAGTGTCCGCGCTAACAAGCGTCAGACGGCCCCAGGCGCCGCGCGGTGTGTGGGTGCCCGGAGCGCAACATCAGATAGCACCATCCCGCGGTGCCACCCCGACCCCAGGGAACGGCAAGCACTCACACAGCTCACGAAAGACATGACCCCCACTCCAACAAAAGCAAAAGCGGGCAATAAGAAGGCCGCAAATGTGGAGAAGGAGGGCAACAACACTAAATATGAAAGACACGCGACCAGAACACTCCAAAAACAGGAAAAAGAGAGACAAAGTCCAAAGTCACCACAATCAGGCGACCTCCTCCTCAGCCGCCGAATGTTCGTCCTCAGGGCCTCGATCGCCTCCCCGGTCCGCAGCTGCCCGCTCGCGCTGGAGGCGCTTCGCAAAATCCTCAGCATGCTGTGGATTGGTGAAGAAATGTTGTTTAGCCTGGTGCGCCACTCTAAGTTTAGCAGGGTATAGCAGGGCGTAGTCCACCTGCAGGTCCCGAAGCTTCCTCTTCACCCCCAGGAACTTACGGCGCTGATCCTGCACCATCGGCGTGAAGTCAGGGTACATGGTGAAAGACACCCCTTCGAAAGATAGGGCCCTGTTAGTGCGGGCGGCCTGGAGGGCGGCATCCCGGTCTCGATAGTTCAAAAGGCGCGCAATAATGGGGCGCGGTGCAGCCCCAGAGGCCGGCCGAGGTCCCAGTGTCCGATACGCTCTCTCAACGATGAACTGAGATGAGAAAACTTCCGCACCAACGGCGCCCACAAGTAGCCTCTCCACATAAGTCTCCATCTTGCCCACATTCGTGGATTCCGGCACACCTACAATGCGCACGTTGTTGCGCCTGCTCCTCGCCTCCAACTCCTCATTCTTAGCGGCAATGACACGCAAGATATTGTCCATTCTCGCCAGTTGGGTGGTATGGGTGGCCGCCGTGTCATCATGGTCCGAAATGCGCTGTTCCGCCGCCGTCAAGCGCTCCTCCTGCACATCCAACTTCTGGAAAACCGCATCCATGCGCGACGATATCTTGTCCACTTTGTCCACTATCGTGGCAAACCCCTGCCTCATCTCCTGCATCATTTGGGCAAAGTCCGGCGGCGGCGGCTGCGGGACACCATCAGCGACATTCGGGGGGGGGGACCGCGAAGGCCCAGCGTCCTGGAGCAATCGCGTCGCCCGCCTAGCCCCTCCAGAGTCAAAGGATAGTTTGGATTGTTTAGTGTCCGGCTTCCCCATAATGGTGCGTTAGAGACGTATTGGGGGACAAAGAAACAAATAGGGTCGAAAGCGGACCGAGGATACGGCCTCAAGCAAAAAAACTCGAATCGTGGGGGCACGAGCAGGCCAGCACGCCCCGCCACACCCAACGACGAGAGAATGGCCGTCCCCGCTCCAAGGCCAAAGGAGCGAGCCCCCATAAACCAAGAAGAAGATCCGTGGCGCCTCCGTGTGCAATGAAATCCGGGCAGGCAGATGCAGGAGCCAAGAGATAAGTCCGACAGCGAGGAAGAGCCAAACGGCTTGCCCAGCGAGCGAGCGGGCCCCGATGAAGAGGGGCGGAGCCAGGCCTACACCACACGTGCAGAGCCCCGGACTGGCATGAGAAACGACGCCGGGCCAGGGGGCATCAGACTTCCAGAGCGCAAGTCGGGGAAACTTGGGGTCCCCGTAACTTCGGCCAGCAACCTCCAAATGGCCCAGGAATTGGACCGTGGGTGGTCAGTCGGTATCCCAATAGGTCCGTGGGGTCAGATCAGGGCGCAGCGATGGTCATCAGGATCTCTAGGCGGATAATAGCTCCGGGCAGCGGGAGCCTCACGACAGTGCGGCCATTCCGCAGTGCGCCCTCTAGCGCCCCTCGTTGCACATTCCAGTTTTCACTTAAAACGCGAAAAGAAGAAAGAAGAGCAAATAATGTTACAAGAACAGACTGATCGGTTCATGAGAATCGATATATCATGAAGGGTCCGTGGGGAACAAGGAGGGAATGAGGAAATATAAATTTTATGGTCAAGAAATGCTCTCTAACGTGTACCCCACCGTCTCCATGTACCAGCTTAAAGTGCATGTAACTTCCCTCCTGTGCCAGCTATGAAGACGCAAATACATTTGCGTCCAACGTTAACATGTCCTCTTTCAGAACCACCCTGAATGGGTTGAATATTCTGTTCCTAAGTATGCCATGCCAACGTCTTTTTGTGGTGTACTTTACACGTTTTTCAGCTCTGGCGAAGTAGGCCCTGAATTCTGCCATCTAGCCTTTTCCTGCCTTCTGATTCTGAACGCCTCAGCCTGGGCTGCCTCTGTACCCGTGACCTCTGCC
The DNA here is from genome assembly GCF_964263255.1 of Lissotriton vulgaris. Lineage (NCBI taxonomy): Eukaryota > Metazoa > Chordata > Amphibia > Caudata > Salamandridae > Lissotriton > Lissotriton vulgaris. The sequence continues at coordinate 2,066,658,827 of NC_141687.1, forward strand.
TTACTTCCTGTGCGGCTAACAGCGCTTGGCTCAGCCTGCTGCCTGCCAACACTGTATTCAACCTTCGAATTATCTGTTCCGCTCCTCAAACATACATTCCTGCCTACTAGTTCAAGTAAACATCTTCCAGCTGCAGAGCAAAGGGCCCGGCCTCACTGTCTCCGTGCAAGTAATTCATAGCCTCTGTTACCATGGTAGGCCCATGCCCCCTCGCATCTCATGCAGACACTTAGACGTTTCTAGCACACACCTCTATGTTCACGCCTAGTTCACGCCTTCTAATTACGTATCACTACCACGTGTGTGCTCTTATCTTGTTTCTCTCAGCTGTTACGCCTACTGTATTGGTTTCTATTGTATGATTTAAGTATATAAGCTATGTATTGTCAATAAAATATTGCTCTATCCCTTCCTGCACCCCAGTGGTGGCAGGAACACGATATCCGATCTGGTACCATGACCATTCCTTTTTAAGGAATAAAACCCCTAAGAACTCTAACACCACAGACTCTGCCTCTTTCTTTCCGATTGAGTTATTTTTGTTAAGTACTTACCTGCATAGAAATTAGGACGGTAAATCAAATATTTACCACAGGTATATAAGGTGTTTATGCTCAGCCACCCCCTACTAGTTAGGAGGCTAGTGGCACTCTGACGCCCCTGAGGTAAAAGCCGGATCTTACCTCATGAAGGTTGCTGCAGTGGATATCAGAGTGCGTCTCCAACAGGTGGGAAACTTGGAGCTTTGATTTATACGCGGCCTCCCAGCCGCGGGAGATGCACCACCCGGTAATTTGGGGACACGGAGCTCCGAATCATGGAGTCTCAATGTGGAGGCATCCATGGAGGATTGACAAGCCGGATGTGCGAGTGAAGGCCCATTGGTGGGCTTGAAACCTCTCAGACAGCGGCACACAACTGAAGCACACACTACAAGACCCACAAACCAACGCGGACTCATTTGAGTCGCCCATTGGAGGGCTCATATTTTTTAGTGGGAGGTGTGGCCTCTATGCCAAAATGACTGTCGCGCCGCTGAAGAGTGCAATGAGCACAAAATGCATCCGGCGTGAATCGACAGGCATGCTGTAAACTGGATCCGCTCGCCGATCCAGATTTTTCCTCATGAAGGTTGCTGCAGTGGATGTCAGAGTGCGTCTCCCACAGGTGGGAACCTTGGATCTTTGTTATATATATATATATATATATACAAGCTCACATGAGCAAAGGAAATTGGTAAATGTTATTGTGACATTTGTTCTATGCGTGTTGTGCGAATGAAATAAGATTTGCACTGCCCACTGCTTAAGGAGGATACCTATACAGAGAGCAGCGCATGCTAAACGACTATTTTATAACACTGCGCTGATTGATTTTAAGAATTAGCACTGTAATTGTTTTCTGATTTTAATAATACCCTCTGACCTCTGTGACAATCTCGCTCCTGGAGCCCCGGTCCACTGCAAGCGCTAGGCTTGATTGAGTGGAGGGCGCAGGGAGGCACCTTCTTCCGGCTTCCCAGCAGAGGCAGGCACCCATTGGCCGAGCGGGTAGAGGCGGAGCTGAGGAAGAGCCCATCCTCTACTTAAGCCCATAGATTCATGCACTCTCCCTGGTGACGCTCACACGAGCAAAGGAAATTGGTAAATGTTATTGTGACATTTGTTCTATGCGTGTTGTGCGAATAAAAAAAAAAGATTTGCACTGCCCACTGCTTAAGGAGGATACCTATACAGAGAGCAGCGCATGCTAAACGACTTCAAGTTTAGGAAGCGCGCCTATTTTATAACACTGCGCCGATTGATTTTAAGAATTAGCACTGTGTAATTGTTTTCTGATTTTAATAATACCCTCTGACCTCTGTGACAATCTCGCTCCTGCAGCCCCGGTCCACCGCAAGCGCTAGGCTTGATTGAGTGGAGGGCGCAGGGAGGCACCTTCTTCCGGCTTCCCAGCCGAGGCAGGCACCCATTGGCCGAGCGGGTAGAGGCGGAGCTGAGGAAGAGCCCGTCCTCTACTTAAACCTGATGCCACCTATGACGCGCAGCGATGACGCGCAGCGTCCGCGCCAAAGCTGCGCCGAAGACCCGCCAAAGACCTGCCCGTCTGTGCCCGTCCGTGACAGTACGGGGCATGGGGCGCGAACTTACGCTCTATCTAACCCGCATAATAGAGGTATGACTGCAGAGCACCTTAAATCCTTGCGCCCCAAACTCCACAAAGATTGCACTGTACTACTGCCTACGCTTACCGGATGCCCCCCATGCAGTAAATGCAGTTTTTCTCTCACCAATCTTCAGCCCTATCCTGACCCCCAATTCAGCAACCCTAAACGTAAACAACACGAGAATTCTGATAACCAAGAATTCTCTTTTTGCAGCGTAAACTGCAGATCTTTGCCACATCATAAGCTGGATATATTTAACTTTCTACTCGACTACAAACCCTGCGCCCTCTTTTTAACTGAAACATGGCTGCACGAAAACTCTGGCCCTGACATAGCAACTGCTCTTCCCTCCGATTATGCCATAGTCAGGAGAGACCGTGTTGGTTAAACTGGCGGAGGAATTGCTATCATTTTTAATAGAAAATTTACCTGCACTCTAGAACCCTCCCTTATCCCTGACTGTGAAGCTGCTTTTTTTAAACTGACCCTTAATCATAACTTCACAGCCTCTGGCATCTTAATATATAGACCTCCGGGGAACGCCAGCACATGGGCCGCTAACCTCATTACACCTTTTTATCTCGCCTCAAAAAATTTCACTCTCCTTGGAGACTTCAATATGCACTTCGATGACCGCACTAATACGGCCTGCACTAACTTATTGGACGATCTAACAGCTCTGAACATATCTCTACTGAACTCTGGTCCCACCCACAAGGCAGGACATCTGTTAGATACCATCTTTTCAAACATTTCTGAACTGAAGTGGACAAACACATCTCCAATTTGCTGGTCAGACCACCATCTTATCTATTTTAGCCTTAAATTACCCACAGCTAAACCTAATAACGCCTGGCCTATCTCTGTTTTCAGAAACTGGGAACAGCTTGATATTGGTTACCTTAACAGAACTCTTGCCAAGAATCCTCCAACACCAGCCTCTGACATAGAAAGCATTGCTCTAGCCACACACTCATGGCTGGAAAGTGCCGTCAACAGCTGCCTCCCACCTTCTAGAGTTAAAAATAACTCTCACCGCCCCCCAGCCCCCTGGTTTACTGAGCCTCTTAAAATGCAAAAGTCCAAATGCAAAGCCCTTGAAAGAAAGTGGCGGAAAAACTACGCCCTCGAAAACAAAGTAACATACCACAAAGCCAGGAACGAATACCACTCAGCCTGCACAAGAGCCCGAGCACTTTATGTGGCAAATACCATAAACTCTGCGCACAATAAGGCGAAAACACTTTTTAATACAGTCAAAGACCTCGCAGGAGAAAAAACGACTGCATCAGTTCAGCCGCTGGATAAAAAACAATGCCAAGACCTCGCCTCCTTCTTTTGTGAGAAAATTGAAACAATCATCTCAGGTATAAAAAGCAACCTCCCTACTCATATCCCTGAAGAGGACACCCCCCCAGTTCAAGTATTATTAACACTCTTGAACACTGGCCTGCCATCACCCTGGAATCACACAATTCCATTCTTAGAACCGTCAAATCAGGCTCCCCCCGTGATCCAATACCTGCCTCTGTTCTTAAGCAATTGGACACCCCCTCTCTGACCATCATTGCTGATACTTTAAACTCCTCACTTCAGCTTTCCGCAGTTCCCTCACTCTGGAAACACGCCATGGTCAGCCCACTCTTAAAAAAACGACAGCCAACCCTGAACTTCTAACAAATTATCGGCCCATCTCCCTTCTCCCAATCTTTTCAAAATTGCTGGAACGTCACGTTCATACCACCCTTACTCTCTTCACTGAAGAGAACTCTCTCCTTCACTCATCACAGTCCGGCTTCAGAGCGGGTCTCTCTACGGAAACAGCTTTACTAGGAGTTACCGAAAACATCAGAAAACTCCTAGACGACGGCCAGACAGTCGCACTCATTTTGTTAGATTTGAGTGCGGCCTTCGATACCATCTCCCACTCCAAACTCCTGGCCACCTTAGAGAGAATCGGTATCCGTGGTGAGGCACTAAAATGGATTGAGTCTTTTCTGTCACACAGAACCTTCCAAATCACATCCTCTATAGCTTGCTCAGAGTCAGTAAATGCCCTTCACGGAGTACCACAGGGCTCTTCTTGAGCCCGCTGTTTTTTAATTTATACCTCAGACCCCTGGCTGACCTAGTTGATAAATCAGGGCTAACTCTGATGACATACGCCGATGATTCTCAAATCATCTTCTCCCTATCAGAGGCAAGCCCACTGTCTCAAGCAAGGTCTCCAAAATATCTTCAGCTGGATGTCAGCAAACCAGCTGAAGTTAAATGGAGACAAGACCGAGGTCCTTCTTCTGGGGAAAAAAACAAAGACCTGTGGAATCCTTCTCACTGGCCTTCCGAACTCGGCTCCATCCCTACTCCGGCCACACACGTGAGAAATCTTGGTGTTATCATTGATAACACCCTCTCAATGAAACAACAGGCAAACAAAGTGGTCGGCCTTTGTTTCACTATTATGAAATGGTTGAGAAAGATCCTATGGATGCTGCCCCTGCCACCCAGAAGACCGTAGTCAATGCACTCATAACATCTCGGCTTGACTACAGCAACATCCTTTACCTGGGCTCAAACCAAGCCGTCACCAAACGACTGCAACTTGCCCAAAATGCGGCCGCAAGACTGCTTTGCAATATCCCTAAAAAATCTAGTGTGTCTAAACATCTAATTGACCTTCATTGGCTCAGGGTGGAAAACCGCATTAGGTTCAAAGCCCTGAGCTACATGTTCAAGATTAAAACTGGCACCGCACCAAAGTATCTACTATCTCTTGCAACCCCTTACCTTCCAGCTAGAAAACTGCGCTCCCAGACCTCGGCACTTTTTGCAACCCCGAGATTCAAACTTGAGAGAATGGAAGGGAGATCATTCTCGGTACTAGGGCCCACTCTTTGGAACAAGCTCCCGTTTCACATTCGCAAGGAAGATAACTATGCCAGATTTAGAAAGAACTTGAAGACCTGGCTCTTCCACAAATAAATCCTTTCACTTATCAATTTTCTCCTACTTTTGTCTGATCTGTCATCGGCGCCGGGAAACCCTTTTTGGGTAGCTGAGCGCCATACAAATATATAAAAAAAAAAAAAATATCCAACTGCTTTCTGTCTCTCCCACGCGGCACCACATAAATAACGGATCACCAGGCAGCATAGAGTATTCGGGTAGGTTTATTATCCCTCCTTTCCACTCGGCATGACGTGTTTCGGGTAACGAGTACCCTTGTTCACATAGCAGGCATGCAGTACATATCGGCATATATATACTAGTTTTTTTATCTTTCAAACACCATGTGACCATAGATAGTGACAAAATACTTCTGTGCAAATGAGGCAGTGTTATGGAATCCACTTTTTTCCTATGTGTATATCCTTTACGTTTTCTGACAATATGCAAACATATTCCTATTACTGTTGTCGGTTTATAGCAGCATAAATGCTTAATATCAATGTGCAAAATACGCAATAAATATTGTTTATAAAATTAAATAAACAATTTCAGAGATTTAACACATAAACACCACCATTTTATTTTAAATATTTTTTAAAAATCACATTTAAAATCCGTGCAACATACGCAATTATTCTTTCTTTTGTTAGAATCACCTTGATGACTCTATGTGCAAATAACACCTTCAATGCTGCCGCGTTGTGCAAAATATGCAAATGAATGGGTGCAATATTACTGCCTTAATTCAGTCGCATTTATGCAAAAATAAGTTAATGCATTTAATAGCTGCCAAGATTATCTCCGACTTATTCAAATATTCTTAATATGACATTGTCAAAGTTTGAAACACTATTTATTATTAATACTTGATCCCAAGTATCTAATCCTTCAAAAATTGTTCCATGTAAACTTGCCAAAGTGCTTAGTGCTAATCATAAGTGCAAAATTAATAATGATAAAAAAAATCCTTTAAGACCAATGAAATAAAGTTAGAAGCATAGTCTGTATATGGGGACTTGATACCATACAACTCTTCATACCATATATAATTTCATTTCAAATATTTGAAAAATCCTACTCTCTACAGGCCTGTAGGAGTGGACTAAAGATTTTATAGATTTCAAAAATGGTTTCCTTTAAACAATCACAAGTGATAAAATTGCCCCTCTACGTGGCATAGGAACAGAATCAATAACATAATATGATAGACAATTAATATCTTTATTATGTACAGATTTAAAATGTCTTGCGACTGGATAAGCCGGATCACAATTTATGATGGCTCTAATATGTTGTAATATTCTCACGTGCACCTGGAGCTTCGTACTTCCCACATATCTTAGCCCACAGGTGCACGTGAGAACATAAACTGCAAAATCTGTCCGGCAATTGAAGTTGCCCCTGATGTCAAGTTCATTCTCTCTGAAAGGTGTACTGTATTTGGTAGTGTTTACACCAAATTTACAAGCACGACATGTAGTGCATTTGAAGAAGCCCTGTCTAATGGTCAGCCAAGTATATGTTGAGGCTCCTTCCACTTTAGTTCTAGATAAGTGGGCTGCCATGGATTTACATTTTCTAAAGGTTACAAACCATTTATGTGGTAACCTTTCATTAAGAATGCTATCTGTCAACACTATAGGCCAATTTCTATTCAAAATGGCTCTGATTTTCCGTTCTTGCATGCTATAGGTTGTAATCAGTCTAGGTGCTTCTTCTCCCTCACTAGTTTCTTTTTCCATTTCTCTCTCTATTGGCAGAAGAGATACTTTAGGTTTCGCACTGGCTTTTAAAACTGCATTGGTTAGGATTTTTTCTGTGTACCCTCTCCTTCTCATTCTCTCTAGGGCTTCCTCCTGACACCTTTCAAACTCTTCTGGTGTGCTGCAGATACGTTTTAATCTTAAAATCTCCCCATAGGGGATACTAGCAATTAGATGTTTTGGATGCGCACTGGAAGCATGCAGTGTCGCATTTCCCGCCGTCAGTTTTCTAAATGCACTAGTCACTAAACTGTTGTTATTCGCATGTACGCATACATCTAAAAATTCAATTGTGGTTGGACTACTGTGTGATGTGAAGTGCAAATTAAAATCATTAACATTAATCTTCTCAATAAAATCGTTTGCACTTTCAATGTCCCCTTTCCAAATTATAAAAACATCATCTATAAAACGCAGCCAGTGCCTAATCCTGTTGTCAAAAATGTCCTTGTATTGTATCCTGAGGACCTGCTCCTCCCAGAACCCCACGTGTAAACATGCGTAGCTCGGGGAAAAGCAGGCCCCCAAGGCAACACCTTGCTTTTGTCTGAACATGTCTTTGCCAAATTAAAAGAATGTATTTTTTAAGCACCATGTAATCAATGACAATAGCATCTTATTGTGCAATACATACTCTGCGGGCCTGGTGTTTAAAAAGTATTCAATCCCTTTTAGGCCACACTTGTGTTCAATGCTCGTATATAACAACTCAATGTCCAGAGTTAATAAGATCAAATCATTAGTCCATGCAACATTATCAAGTTTTCTTAAAAAATCCCCAGTGTCTTTTAAATAGGACGGCATAGTTTTTGCCAATTCTTGTAAATAAAAATCAATATATTGGCCTATTTGCTCCGTCATGCTATTGATAGCAGATATAATTGGACGGCCTGGATTTGGAAACGTTCCTTTATGTATCTTGGGTAAAAGATATAAGAAGGGCACCTCTGGATATTGATTGAACATAAAATTATATTCCTCAGTTGAAATTAGCCCCTCACGTTTCCAATTTAGTAGTTCTTTTTTTATGGTGCCTTTTGCTTTAATATAGGCCTTCATCGTAGTTCTTTCATAACAATCCATGTTATTGAGATGCCGAATAGCTTCTTTCTCATATTGATCTTTTGGCCATAAAACTATATTTCCGCCTTTATCAGATTTTTTCACGATTATTCCTGTTATCTTATGTTATGTTAATGGGAATTTGTTGAGCGCACTGTCACCATGAGTTTCCTGGCGCTGATAGGACACTGAGGCTGTACGAGAGGAATTTTAGTGGGAGTGTGAAAAGAGCAGAGTTTTTAAAGATTTCCTAAATGATAGAAGGGAATATGAGGTCTTGAGTGAGAGTGGGAAAGAATTCCATAACTTGGGAGCCAAATGAGAGAAACTGCGGCCACCTAGTTTGATGAGTTTGAAACGGGGAATGACTAGAAGCTGAAGGTGGGTGGACCTCAAGGTACGGGAGGGGCAGTAGGGGATAACCAGGGACTTCAAGAAAACGGGAGAGGGACCAGTCAAGGCTTTGAAGACAGGCAGCCGACCTTAAAGGCTATTCTTTCGCTAACTGGTAGCCAATGTAATTGATGTAATAAAGGTTTGGCCGACTGCCATCTGGGGATTTTGACTGCCAGTCTGGCAGCCTGGTTTTGGATGATCTGTAGCCTAGACAGCAGGGATCTGGAGAGGCCAAGATACAGGGAATTGGAAAAGTCCAGACGGGACATCACCAATGCTATTAGGACTTGTAGCAAAGCTTCAGGGGTCAAGAGGTGGGCAGTTTTCCGTATCCTGTGTAGCTGGAACATACAGGAAGATGTTACGGCACTCACCTGAGCCTTGAGAGTGTGCTCAGAGTCAATGATGACACCGAGGCTCTTTACACAACCAGCAGGAGAAGGTGGTGGACCAAGCTCAGATGGCCAGTACTGGGGGCCCCAATGGGAGGCGCTTCTCCCAGGGAGGAGGAGCTCAGTTTTCCCAGGGTTGAGCTTTAATTGATTTTGATTCATCCAATGCTGGATGTGTATCATGACCGCCTGAAAGTTGGTAACGGCGTCAGGGGAGGAAAGGGGAAAAATAATTTGTAAGTCGTCAGCGTAATTGAATACGGTGACGTCCCAACTACCCAGGGAGTGAATAAGAGGTTGAAGGTACAAATTAAAAAGGAGGGGGGACAGAGAAGAACCCTGAGGAACCCTGCAGGATGAAGGTGCACTGGTGGCGCTAAAGGGACCCAAGCTGACTGCTTGAAATCTACCCTCTACAAAAGACTTAACCCAGGACAGGGCGAGCCCGCGGACTCCGGCGGACTTGACACGGTGGAGTAAGATGTTATGATCCACCGTGTGGAATGCCGCCGACAAATCCAGTAGGACCAAAGCCTGGGGGCGTCCTCTGCCGGCATTACATCTGAGGTTGTCCAACACGGCGAGGATCACAGCCTCGGTAGAATGGGCTGGTCTGAAGCCAGCCTGGTTCATTTACAGGAAGTTGGACTCCTCGATGAATTGAGAGGCAAGTAGTCACGTGTGCCTCCAGGATTTTAGACAGGTAAGGCAAGAGAGAGATGGGCCGGTAGTTGGCAAGGACCGCTGGGTCCGCGCCAGGTTTTTTCAACAAAGGCACCAGTACGGCCTCCTTGAACGATGTAGGGAAGGTGCCAGAATTGAGGGAAGTGTTGAGTAAGGGTAGGATGCAGTGCGGTAGAGTATGACAGATGTCGCGAAACACAGAGGGAGGACAACAATCCTTGAGGGAGCCGGATTTCACCCGAGTAGCCAGCTTGGCTAGGGAGTCGGGATCGAGTGTGGGGAAACAAGTCAGGGTGGATGTGTTGATGGGGGGGGACTGCAGCTATAGCTGGGAGAGGAGAATGGGGGATGGAGTTTTTAATTCCCAAGATCTTGTCGATAAAAAAGGTGTTCAAGGCGTTACATGACTCTGCGGAGGGGGGCAAATTCGGAAGTGTTCTGGTGTCCGATGTTAATTGGCCGAGGACCTTGAATATTTCTTTAGATTTGTTGGGGGCTGTTGATATTCTCTCAGAGAAAAAAGCAGACTTAGTTGTGATGATGGCTTTTTTATATACTTTACGTGCGAGCACGTACGCCTCCCTGTCTATACTAAAATAATTGCGCCTCCACCTGCGCTCCAGTTGGCGCAGCTCGAGGTGTTGTGATTTCAGTGTTGATTTGAACCATTTGTGGGATTTGCTATGGCGTGAGCGAGGGAAACGGGACAGGGGGGCGAATTGGTCGCTAGCCGTCGTGAGCCAATGAGCAATATTAGTGTCCAATATATTGACGCCTGGAGTGTTACTGGGTAGGGGCTGAGTCTCCGCAAGAAAAGAGAGGAAGGCAGAGGAATCAAAAGCGTTCCATTTCCGAGCGATCCCGCCCTCCAAAAGGGGTGGCTTGACCAGGCCCTTTACAGAAATAGAGGACTCGATCAACAAGTGGTCAGACCAGACGCAGGGGGAGACACTCGGACAGGAGAGCGATACCCCCTGCGTCCAGATGTGATCCAGGATGTGGCCCCCGATGTGAGTAGGGGTGGTGACATGCTGGGTCAGGTTTAGACTGAGGAGTGCCTCAAACAGTTCAGTGGCATGAGGGCCGGCATCGGCATGGTTAAACCAATAATTGAAATCGCCGAACATGGCGATGCGGGCAGAAGAGGTCATCAGGGCGGCGAGCTGTTTACTAAGGGCAGCGGGGAACAGGGGCATAGGGGTGGAGGGAAGATATAAGACGATGAGGGTCAAGGCACCAGCTTCCGTTGCCAGGCTGATGACAAGATTCTCGACCTCAGGGAGACATAGCGAAGAAGACGCAATGAATGTCAGATCTTTGCGTATGATTGCCGCCACCCCACCGCCACGACGAGCTGTCGGCCGATTGGCATTCAGCATGTAGTAGTTAGGAGGTAGGGCAGCCAAAGTGCCAGGGAGGGAGAGATCAGACAGCCAGGTCTCAGTAAGCAACAGGACTTCGGGGTTCTCAGCTGTCAACAGGAGAAAAATATCGGCGTGATGTTGGGGAGGGAACGTGTGTTGAGATAAAGTATGTGGATATGGGTCTCGGACAGGGTGGAGGCCGACGAGGGTTTTTGGGTGAGCCTGGGAGAAGGTAGGTCAGCGGAAATGCCAAGGGACACAAGGCGGTCCCAGATTGTAGACAGAAGGGCGCAAGGGGGGTGCTGCAAACCTCTAAGTGTGGCAGAAGAGTAAATGATGGAGGGGGCAGCGCCCCAGGGCCCTGGGCCCGTCTGGCCGCGGACGGGCGCAGACGGGCTGGACTTTGGCGCGACTTCGGCGCGCTGACAGCGTGCCCGCTGCGCCCGTCCGCTGCGCTCCCTGTGGGGGGGCGCCATTTTATAGGGCTGATGGCGTGAGGGGGCGAGCGCTATACCGCTCGACTAGTGACCCTCCTCACCCAAGATGGCGGCCAACTACGAGTCCCGGCAGGACTTTAATCTCCTGCAGGGGCCGAGTAGTGATGAAAGGGGAACAGATGCGGCGCTAATAATGCCAGCGCGCATCAACAAGAGTACCTGCACAACAAAAGTTTAATTAGGAACACAAATATTAAAACATTATTAAAATGCGCAGAATGCGCGAAGCAAGTCGAGCGAGTAGCAGAAATCCCACATAGCCACTCGGGCGAGCCTCGAGCGTCCAATCAATTGGGGGGCTGAATTAGGATGACTTTTATAGGGCTGATGGCGTGAGGGGCCGAGCGCTATACCGCTCGCCTAGTGACCCTCCTCACCCAAGATGGCGGCCAACTACGAGTCCCGGCAGGACTTTAATCTCCTGCAGAGGCCGAGTAGTGATGAAAGGGGAACAGATGCGGCGCTAATAACTCCCAGCGCGCATCAACAAGAGTACCTGCACAACAAAAGTTTAATTAGGAACACAAATATTAAAACATTATTAAAATGCGCAGAATGCGCGAAGCAAGTCGAGCGAGTAGCAGAAATCCCACATAGCCACTCGGGCGAGCCTCGAGCGTCCAATCAATTGGGGGGCTGAATTAGGATGACTTTTATAGGGCTGATGGCGTGAGGGGCCGAGCGCTATACCGCTCGCCTAGTGACCCTCCTCACCCAAGATGGCGGCCAACTACGAGTCCCGGCAGGACTTTAATCTCCTGCAGAGGCCGAGTAGTGATGAAAGGGGAACAGATGCGGCGCTAATAACTCCCAGCGCGCATCAACAAGAGTACCTGCACAACAAAAATTTAATTAGGAACACAAATATTAACATATTATTAAAATGCGCAGAATGCGCGAAGCAAGTCGAGCGAGTAGCAGAAATCCCACAGAGCCACTCGGGCGAGCCTCGAGCGTCCAATCAATTGGGGGGCTGAATTAGGATGACTTTTATAGGGCTGATGGCGTGAGGGGCCGAGCGCTATACCGCTCGCCTAGTGACCCTCCTCACCCAAGATGGCGGCCAACTACGAGTCCCGGCAGGACTTTAATCTCCTGCAGGGGCCGAGTAGTGATGAATGGGGAACAGATGCGGCGCTAATAATGCCCAGCGCGCATCAACAAGAGTACCTGCACAACAAAGATTTAATTAGGAACACAAATATTAAAATATTATTAAAATGCGCTGAATGCGCGAAGCAAGTCGAGCGAGTAGCAAAAAATCCCACAGAGCCACTCGGGCGAGCCTCGAGCGTCCAATCAATTGGGGGGCTGAATTAGGATGACTTTTATAGGGCTGATGGCGTGAGGGGCCGAGCGCTATACCGCTCGCCTAGTGACCCTCCTCACCCAAGATGGCGGCCAACTACGAGTCCCGGCAGGACTTTAATCTCCTGCAGGGGCCGAGTAGTGATGAATGGGGAACAGATGCAGCGCTAATAATGCCCAGCGCGCATCAACAAGAGTACCTGCAATACAAAATTTTAATTAGGAACACAAATATTAAAATATTACTAAAATGCGCAGAATGCGCGAAGCAAGTCGAGCGAGTAGCAGAAATCCCACAGAGCCACTCGGGCGAGCCTCGAGCGTCCAATCAATTGGGGGGCTGAATTAGGATGACTTTTATAGGGCTGATGGCTTGAGGGGCCGAGCGCTATACCGCTCGCCTAGTGACCCTCCTCACCCAAGATGGCGGCCAACTACGAGTCCCGGCAGGACTTTAATCTCCTGCAGGGGCTGAGTAGTGATGAATGGGGAACAGATGCGGCGCTAATAATGCCCAGCGCGCATCAACAAGAGTACCTGCACAACAAAAATTTAATTAGGAACACAAATATTAAAATATTATTAAAATGCGCAGAATGCGCGAAGCAAGTCGAGCGAGTAGCAGAAATCCCACAGAGCCACTCGGGCGAGCCTCGAGCGTCCCATCAATTGGGGGGCTGAATTAGGATGACTTTTATAGGGGCTGATGGCGTGAGGGGCCGAGCGCTATACCGCTCGCCTAGTGACCCTCCTCACCCAAGATGGCGGCCAACTACGAGTCCCGGCAGGACTTTAATCTCCTGCAGGGGCCGAGTAGTGATGAATGGGGAACAGATGCGGCGCTAATAATGCCCAGCGCGCATCAACAAGAGTACCTGCAAAACAAAATTTTAATTAGGAACACAAATATTAAAATATTATTAAAATGCGCAGAATGCGCGAAGCAAGTCGAGCGAGTAGCAGAAATCCCACAGAGCCACTCGGGCGAGCCTCGAGCGTCCAATCAATTGGGGGGTTGAATTAGGATGACTTTTATAGGGCTGATGGCGTGAGGGGCCGAGCGCTATACCGCTCGCCTAGTGACCCTCCTCACCCAAGATGGCAGCCAACTACGAGTCCCGGCAGGACTTTAATCTCCTGCAGGGGCTGAGTAGTGATGAAAGGGGGACAGATGGGGCGCTAATAATGCCCAGCGCGCATCAACAAGAGTACCTGCACAACAAAAATTTAATTAGGAACACAAATATTAAAATATTATTAAAATGCGCAGAATGCGCGAAGCAAGTCGAGCGAGTAGCAGAAATCCCACAGAGCCACTCGGGCGAGCCTCGAGCGTCCAATCCTGAATTATTACTGATTTTTTTCATAAGATTGTTATATTGCACTTGGTTCTGGTTTGCTCGTTGTTTTCTGAAATTAACTTGACAATTCAGTTTTTTTATCTCTTCAATGACTCTGTCATGAAATATATCTACTGCGTCTTTTGGCATCAACGGCATAAATGAAGATTTGGGTTTGAACGGAATTTCACCAGCGCCTTTTTGTAGTAATTCCATTCTTTTCAGTTTGGTTTGTGTGGGCACTTGCGAAGTATTTAATTCATCATTGTAAGGTGTGAACATCTGATGCTTGCAGATTAGAAGTCGCCGTTTCGTTTCCTTTGTCCTGTTTATTATCCCATCCATTTTTGAGTGCAAAGAATTTTCTTGATTTTTATTTTCTTATAAATCAGAAAATATCAATGCGTGTTGTGGCATAATTAAAATTTGTGTTTGGACAATAATTCAGACCTAAAGCTAAGAGTTGTTCTTCTGCTTTGGTTAACGTCATGGTCGTTAGATTTATGATCGTTTGTTCATCAGCCCTTATTTCTTGCGCCAATAATTTTTCCTTTTTTTCGGCTTCTCGCTTGCGTTTGCGGCGCTCTGTTCGCCTAACTGTGTCCCGCCTTTTTCATATATACACACACACACACATAGTTCAAGAAATACTTTATTCGGTTAGATACCCATCAAAGTACACACACAAATGAAAACAAGCACAAACAGACAATCAATTTGCGGGGAAAGCACTAGGATCTATATACATCAATACAGCATCATCAGAATAATCATAAACCATTTCAGTCAATTCATTAAAATATTCATAATAGACTTCTCATAAAAAGTATACGCTAACTAAAATGTATATTACTTCAAATATCATCCATTAAGACCACCCGGTTCACTTTATAGTCATTTGTTTAAACCAGCAACAATTTCCCTCCTATGCATAGGCAAATCTACCTTTGCATACCCTATAAGGGCTGTGCTAATATACAATAAAGTGTCCATGCATAGTGCATAAAACACATAAAATTAACTGCAATACATAATGGAAAAGAAAAAAAAAATCAACCAGTGAGTCTCATCATTCCAAAGCCTTTAAGACTTGTGCCACATTGCTTCTGGAAATTTACTTACATGGTGGTTGAAACATCAGTCGTGATGGGAGAGAGGAACATGGTGGACGCTATCTAAATGGCCGTGGTCATGCTCCCTTCGGCTCATCAACGTGGGTCTTGATGTTAGAGTCCTGATATTTCTTCTGCCAGTTTAAATCCCTTTCCCGCCTACCTCAGCGGCCGTAATGTTTGGCGAGACTTCTTTTTTCGGCTCCGGTGAATGTGCGATACTATCACTGAGAACAATGTTGCCTAAGATTCTATGACTCGCTCATTGGCTGATATTCTACTTGCCATGAAGGATTAGATGACATGCAGGTTCACGGTCTCAGAGATGAACCAGGCCGAGATGGCCAGTAGGTTTTTGGTGTCAGAAGCAAATCAGGCGGCTATCCAATCATCCTGCGAAGTGTTGGCCCAGAAATTGGAAGAAGTCACCACGAGGACGGATGCAATAGAGTCAAAGATTCCCAAACTTAAGGAAGCCATACATGTTACCTCGGTGGATGTGGCAAAATTATCGGCCCAAAACAAGGAACTTAAAGACGATCTTGAGCATCTGGAAAACCATTCTAGGAAAAATAATTTGAAGCTCCTAAATATTCCTGAAGCCCTTGAGGGGGGGATATAAAGGGGTTTGTGATCTCTTTGTTACAAGGAACAGTCTTAAAAAATCTCCTACACGAGATCCAAAGAGTACACCGCAATCCTTTTCAGAGGAACCCTCCCAGACAAAGGCCAAGGGAGATACTGGTTAATTTTCTGTCATGTTCTGTAAAGTAGTTAATTTTATCCTCTGCCCTCAAGGTTGGCACCATTACATCTACACTCATGAGTCAAACCCCATTCTCCTTCTCTATAAGATCAGATATTACGCATATCACCGCAACAAGACAGTGGGAGTTGGTAAAGAGGCTTGAGTTTTTAAAAAGTTTGGGGGCAAGAGCTCAGTTGAGGTTTCCTGCGTTATTACGTGTAATGTGGGACAATCAGATGCATCAGTTCCGCACAACCGAGGAAGTAGATACCTTCATAGTTAAAATTAAAAAAGAGGCTGAAGGGAGAGAGGGAGGGCGTTGAAGTTATGGAGGTTTCGCGACATCAAGCCCCTAAATCCAAACAATAGTATTCATGTATCTGTTTAGGAAGCCTGAGGGAAGGGAGGGTTCCTCATGGGGGATGGGGTCACAGTGTGGGGAGCACAGGGTGGGGAGCAGCAGATAAAATAAAAAATAAACCTCATCTCACCTGAATTTAAGGAAATGCTCATTTAGTCAACACCAAGGGTTTGTAAGCTGATGGCAGGAACTTCCATAAAAGACAGAAAGGTCAACTTTATTTCCTGGAATATAAATGGACTAAGATGTCCACGTAGACAAAGGCAGCTATTGAAGGATTTACAGCTTTCTTCAGCTCAGATTGGTGTCCTACAAGAGACACATTTGAGGTTTGCAGAATGTCGCTCAATATTCTCTAAATCCCTTGGATAAAATGCTTTTGTTCCTCACAACAAATGATTCACAGTAGGGGAGTCGCAAGCCGGATTAAGCAAGGGGCTTCTTGCTCTATTAAATTGGTGCAGACGGACCAGACAGGGAGGTGGATAATGGCACAGCTGGATTTTGGAGGAACAGAATTAGTCTGTGCCTCCTTCTATGGACCAAACGTTGACGACCCAACCTATATTTGTAAGCTGCAATCTAAATTAACTGTGGCAACTTCCCCCTTGATCATAGGAGGATATTTTAATGTCCTCCTTGACCCTTTAAAAGATAGGTCAAACCAGAGCCACTACATAGGGGCTCCCTGGATCCATCGAGCCATGAAAAATCTGTTGTAAGACTTGGACCTGGTGGATGTCTGGAGGGCAATGAGGGGAGATCTTCAGGGGTTCACGTTTTATAGTAAAAAATATCCTCATTCATCCAAGATTGATTGTATTTTAACCAATAGGTACGTCTTGGATAGCTTTACGGGGTCTCAGTACTGCCAAGTCACCTCTCGGATCAAGCCCCAATGTCATTTTCATACCTAAGGAAGAGTATTATGTTACAAACTAGATGGACGCTTAATAGAGTAAAGTTGTTAGACCACAAAATTATCCGGGATATTAAATCATCCTCTCTAGAATATTTAGTATTAAATATTAATTCTATGCCCATGGACTTTGTCTGGGACGCCTCTAAGGCCTACCTGAGGGGCAGGCTGTATGACCTTATTTGCTCCAAGAATCGGGCTGAAGCCTGGGAGCTATGTATCATTGAGGGAAGAATCCTGCAACCAGAACCTGAGAGGAATCGACTCAGCCACAGGAGCCCAAGGAGGTTGGCAAAAGTCCAGGGAGATCTGGAGGGGGCTTGGCAGGAGTATAGGGAAATACTGGACCTGAAATGTAGGGCATAATGGCTAATTAGGAACACACACAATTTTGAGTACGTGGAGAAGGCTGGTGCTTTATTGGCCTGGAAAGCTAGAGCTGACCGCTTAAAGAATAACATCAATGAGCTTATAATAAATAACAGTGGGGAAAAATCAAGCAGTGTAGAGGACATGCAGACCTGCCTCCTCCCTCTTTTTTTGGACCATTATAAAGAGAACCTAGCCCCTTCCCTAGACCAAATACAAACTTGGTTAAGGGGTAAATCTTTGTCTACATTAACTTTCGCAATCTCCTTGATGCCCCATCACCCTAAAAGAGATTAAAAATCAAATAAAGAAATACAAAAATAATAAAGCATCAGGAATTGACGCACTGTCGAATTAAGTTTATAAATTCCTTTCAGATGAATTGACACCGGTACTGGGCACCTTGTTCAATTCAGTATATAGTTCAACAGGCCAGGTCCCTAGATCCTGGAAGGAAGCAACCATCATACTAATATCAAATCTCGAAAAAGGACCCACGAAAAGCTGACTCTTATCGCCCAATCTCCCTGCTGAATGGCGATTATAAGATCTTTATGGGTATTTTAGCAGGGAGACTGGCTAAACTGGTCCCCAATCTGGTTAACATTGATCAGAAGGGTTTTTGTAGCAGGGGATACATCCAGGAGCAGACACAACTGCTAATAGGCAGTATTGACTTGGCCATAGAAAGATCAGATCCCTTGGCAGTAGTTGCCTTGAATGCGGCCAAGGCACTCGATCGGGTCATCTGGGTGTATCTCTGGAAGGTACTAGGGGTAATGGGCTTTGGCCCCATTTTTATTCAAACTCTGAGGAAATGTTATGGGGGAACCTCTGCAAAGATTCTGTTGAATAGTATGCTTACCTCTACTTTCAATATCCAGAGGGGAACAAGACAGGGGTGTCGTATTTCACCCCTGTTATTTAACATTTATATAGAGCCACTGGTACAAGCCATTTGATTGGACAACCTAATTTGTCCCTTCAAGTCCCTGCATTATCATTGTATATTGGCCCTTTATGCAGACAATATAATATTATATACTAGGGATCCAGGGCGACTATTCCGCGGGTTGTTCTCTTGGAAGAATTTGGCTCTTTCTCTGGTTATCTAGCCAATTCTTCCAAAACGGAGGTGATGTGTTGTAACTTCAATCAGTGGGGTGGATCTACTAGTAAAGAATTAAAATACCTGGGTATTTATATTGTTAAAGAACTAGATAAAATCCCCCAGTTCAATTTGAATAAAACTACTAAGGAAATTGATCGCCTCTTTGCTAGATGGAGAAATCTTCCCTTGACAATCTAGGGGAAGGTAAACCTAGTTAAGATGGCTATCCTTCCCAAGCTGACTTATCTGTTTAATGCAGTTCCCTTGATCTTTCCCAGTATGGGCATTTCCAAGATTCAAAGTAAGATCAGCAGCTTCATTTGGGGAGATAAAGGAGCAAGGCTATCTTGGAAGAAGTTGAGGCATAGGCTTAAAAAAAAGGGGGTTGGCTCTCTCGGATATTAGATGGTATTCTGTTGCATTCCATTTTAAAGGTGACCAGATGCTACTTTCTAAACCAGCAGAGACATCATGGGAAAGGCTGTTGGGCGAGATGGCTATGATGGCGAAGGAGGTGTAGAAGGCTTTCTATACAAGTTTGGGGCCCCAAGGTACTTTAAACGAGTGCACCTGAAGGTTCTTAAGGCCGCCCTGGAAACCTGGAATAAAGTGAAGTGCAGGTGGGGAATCTGATAGTATTCAGAATTTGCACCTAAATGCGATTCCCCTAGGACACCACTCTGCCTTCAAGATAGACTGGGCGTACCAATTAAGAGAGCAGGCATAACCATTTGGTCTGACTTGGTAGACGTAGAAGGCATACATCCTTGGGAGATACTAAGAGCTAAGATAGGCCATGTTTTTCTAAGTTTATGTACTTACAACATAAATCTTGGTTTGAAGCAGAAAAGGGTGATATAAGTGGAGATTTGGATACTGAGACTCTTTTCCTATCAGTACAGCCAAAGAAGAAAGAAATCTCTATTTGGTATAAGAAGCTTCTAGATGCAGAAGACATAGAAATTCCACCACATCTTTGGTCTGGAACCAAACCCCCTTTTGAGCCCAACATTGGAGATCTATTCAAGCCCTCTCTGAAATTACTCTACAAATGTATTAAACTAGCCAGCATAAAGAAGAATCATTTCTTTGTCACCAATCGACTTTACTATACGCCTGCCTGGATAGCTAAGTTCTCCCCGTTGCCTACTCCAAAATGCTGTAGGTGTATGACATCCAACGGCAACGACATCCACATCTTCTATGAGTGCTTTGAATTAAGAGCCTTCTGGAAGGGGGTGGGAGATACACTCTGTGGCATTTTTAAAGTAAACATTGAGGTTAATCTAACATTGGTATTTTTTGGGAAGGATGGCTCAGCCACTTTGAACCTACCACAGATCTGCAGTGGGTTGTTGGTATATCTGGTATTACTCGCTCGGAGAGAAATATGTATGAAGTGGAAAGATCCCCACCCTCCGAAGAGAGAAGATTGGCTCAAAGCCGCATTTGCCATGGCCCGCCTAGATCACAATGGAGCTGAAGACAGCTCTATAAACATCTGTCAGACCCTTATGAGCTGGGGCCAAGATTTGATATTAATATAATTTTTGATAGCCTCCTCTATGGTCCTATGATTACACCAAGCTCTCATCAAATGGGGCTGGTCGGGATGACCTAAGAAAGTACAGTAAGCCACAGGGTGCACAGCTGGAGAACAATGGCTTTTTAAGATCTGCAGAAGCTTATTAGTGAGATGAGGACAAAAAAACCAACACAAAAAAGAAATCTACTTACAGCAAATACTATTTTTTGTGATGTTTCACTTTTCAGGATCCTAAAGACTTCTAGGTGGCTGCCTGTGGCCATGCTATGACATATGGGAACTAGCCATTTACGGCATATATAATAGTACTCCTCACAAAAAAACAGTACATGCTGCTCATCTTCAGGTGCCTGATCGCAAATAGGGCAAATTTCAGTTTCTTGATTTGTAGACCATTTGCTTGTGAAGATTCTCAGTGGTAAGATTCCATAGCGAAATCTTATATACAAGTTTCTAGTTGAAGATGGAAAAATGAAATCTAGAAATTCTTCAAATAGTGGAGAGTGCTTATGGACCAAGAACGTAATAGTTGCAGGGCCATTGTGGGTTTTCATTACAAATTGGTCTTTTTTATGAGCTCAATACCTGAATTTAAGTAATTCAATAACAGATTTTAAAATAGAATTGGGCTCATCCCACAAGTTCTGCATACCGAGTTTGGAAAACCACCCAGAGACTGATTTAACACAAGGAATTTCCTTGGCTCCTTGAAGGCTCATTACCTCTACCAATGAGTCTTTAAAGAGTGCAATTTCTGGTGTAGACCAAAGTCGGATCCAATATACTAAAGTTTTCAAGATAGCCCGGTCAGCAATGATTAACAACTGTAAATTATCATAACCCCATACCTCCACCCCATGAAGAGTAGCTCCCTGGGCTGTTGCTCAGTAAACTTCCACAGCAGAGGAAATAGAACTCAAGTTAGTTTGATTATAAAACCTTAAAATAGTATTGGATCTATGTTCAGCAATTAATTTAGATTTCTCCAGTTGATTTGTTCACCCTGAATTGTCTTTAAATCGGACCCCAAATAATCAAAACTATAAACTCTGCCCAGGGCCTCGCCCCGTATGAATATTACGACTTCCCTTACACTCTCATATATTTATGTAACCTACTGGCAATAGCCAGTAGGTAGTTATAGTTAGGACCAAAGTCAATTTTTGTTTTGCCAATAACTTTGGGGCCTCCTGACGAATCTTCAACTTATTTTTCCAAAAACATCCTCTTTTAGGTTCCGCTAATGTGTTGAAAGTTTGGGGGTGCGTCTTCATGCGCCAACCCAGACACATGCTACCTATGTTATGTCTATGGAGATTTTTCATGTTTTGAACATGACTACATCCCGAACCACCGAGCGAAATTCCACCAGATTTGGCAGAAAGCTAGATGTTGGTTCAGAAAGCATGCTTTTTGTGATTTGGTAGAAATTTGTTCACTAGTTTTTAGAGATATTTAGAGATATTTAAGTTTAAAAATATATATACCCGGGAGCCTAAAATCCTACTGACATCCACTGAATTTTGACTGGCTGCCAAAACTTCAACCAGGAAGTGTTGGCAGTCATTTTGGAACTTGGCTTGAACTTGGCTTGAAGCTGAGTCTGACAAAAAATTTACTAAAACGAAAAGGGGGTAGGGTAGATATACTGACCATGTCATGAGCTATGTAATATGTGAGGTCATAAGCAGTGCATTGAGGGTTACAAGGACATTATAGTTAGGAAATCGAATTTTGTACAGAACCAGTGAAATTCAGCAGCTATAGTTACTTGAGCTAAATATAATTTACAGCCCCACATTGCGCTGCTTATGACCTCACATATTACATCACTCATGACATGGTCAGGGACATCACTGATGAGAACTCAAATGACATCACTGATGGCATCATCTCATGAATGTGTTTAGTAAGTTTTTTTGAGACTTAAAAATATACACCAAGCTACAGCATAAGTAAAATTACTATTCTTCTGTACTAGTAGTTATTCATAATGAATGGCTGTGTGACTGTCTGTACCAGTATGTCAGTGGCTCTATGGGTGTGTAAGTGGCTGTATGGATGTGTGTAATGGTGTGTGAGTAGCTGTATTGGTGAGCAAGTGGCTGTGTGAGTGGCTGTCTTGGAGAGTGAGTTGGTATGTGAGTGGCTTTATGAGTGAATGGATATGTGAGTGTCAGTATAAGTGTATGAGTGGGTGAGAGGCTAAATAGGTGACTGACTGGCTGTGTAAGTGGCTGTATGGGTGACTGAGTGGCTATATGCGTGGCTGTATGGGTGAGCGGGAGTGGGTGTTTGAATAGCTGTATGGGTGAGTGAGCAGCTGTTTGAGTGTGTGTATAGATAAGTGAGTGGGTGAGAGTGGCTCTTTTATGGGTGAGTGTGTGGGTATGTGAGTACCTGTGTGGGTGAGCCAATGGCTGTGTGAGTTTCTGTATCAGTGATTGAGTGGTGTGTAAGTGGCTGTAAGGTGTATAAGTTAGTATGTAAATGTATGTATTATTGGATATGTGAGTGGCTATATTGGTGAGTAAGTATGTGCATGAGTGGCTGTATGGGTGAGTTAGTAGGTATGTGAGTGGCTGTATGAGTGAGTGGATATGTGAGTCGCTCTGTGTATGAGTGATTGGTTATGTGAGTATTGGTTAGGGTCTATGAATGGGTATGTGAGGGATTGTGTGGGAGTGGGTGTTTGAGAGGTTCTGTGGGGGTGTTAGTAGGTATGTGAGTGGTTCTGTGGATGATGTATTCCCTGATGTCATCAGTGATATCATTCAAAAAGAAATTGAAAACATTTCAGATTCTAGTGATGAGTTAGGTGCAGACCAATCCTCTGTATGATACACTTTGGCAGGTCTGCTTAATTCAGACACTCTGTTCATCACCACCCCCTTTTCTGAATCATTTTGTCCACCACAAGCGTGGAAGGGTATACTCAGATGTGAGTCCCTTGCTCATTGCACCATCAGGATTCAAGCAAGCCGGGCTGAAGACGGCTGAAATGCCAAAAACCGGTCCCCGGAAGCTTGTTTCCTTCCCAGTATAAGAATTGGCTTGGTAGTCTGATCTGCCCTGTTCCCATGATGCACTGGGCCAGGGACAGACTAATTTGCATGTAGCCAGGTTCTGAGCTGGGATGGTGCAGTGAGCTAAAAAACGGTGATGGATCAAGCCCTGATCTTTGGACTGGGTAAGAGTGATCTGCTTAATTCAGACACTCTGTTCATCACCACCCCCTTTTCTGAATCAAAGTCTGTGTGAGTGGCTGTAAGAGTCAGTGATTGGGTGTGTTAGTGGTTGTGTGGATATGTGAATGGATATGTAAGTGGTTCTGTGGGTGTATGAGTGAGCATGTAAGTGGTTGTATGCATGCGTGAGTGGCTGTTTCAGTGGCTGTATGGGTGAGTGTGTGGGTATGTGAGTACCTGTGTGGGTGAGCCAATGGCTGTGTGAGTTTCTGTATCAGTGATTGAGTGGTGTGTAAGTGGCTGTAAGGGTGTATAAGTGAGTATGTAAATGTATGTATTATTGGATATGTGAGTGGCTATATTGGTGAGTAATTATGTGCATGAGTGGCTGTATGGGTGAGTTAGTAGGTATGTGAGTGGCTGTATGAGTTAGTGGATATGTGAGTCGCTCTGTGTATGAGTGATTGGTTATGTGAGTATTGGTTAGGGTCTGTGAATGGGTATGTGAGGGATTGTGTGGGAGTGGGTGTTTGAGAGGTTCTGTGGGGGTGTTAGTAGGTATGTGAGTGGTTCTCTGCATGATGTATTCCCTGATGTCATCAGTGATATCATTCAAAAAGAAATTGAAAACATTTTCAGATTCTAGTGATGAATTAGGTGCAGACCAATTCTCTGTATGATACACTTTGGCAGGTCTAAAATCACTGGGCGCCGTAGAACTACACTCATTCAAGATGTCACCAGTGATGTCATCAGTGATGTTACTGACCATGTCATGAGTGGTATAATATGTGAGGTCATAAGCAGTGCATTACGGGGCACAAGTTAAAGTTAGCTCAGCTAACTATAATGGCTGAATTTCTCTGGTTTTGAATGAGTGAAATGTCAGCCTAACTATAACGTCCCTGAAACCTGTGGTTTTTTTCATTGCATTTCTAAGGTTTTTAGGTTTTTCTTACACTGTGCTTGTGAAATCTATTGTATCTAATATATCCTAAAAGAGGCTTATATCCTGCCTTCCCATCCTATTGGTGCGTGTGCTGGTCAATCTACTGTCTATTCCTTTCTATTAGTTGTAGGCATTCTTTTCTGTTGTTCCATTTGTGTTTTTCTCTTATTAGCCACCCATTGCCCAGGTACTCATTCTGATCCACTGCTTGTCACTTTGGTGGGTGGAACTTCTTTAATTCGCTTACTTCACAGCGTTTAGTGTTTAGCTTTCATTATCTTCCCTTGTCTGAATGTATATAAAGCGTGCTTTCAAAACGCAATTTTGGATGACTGCACCCATTTAAAGCGTGGTTTCTTACAGCATTTTGCAGGCTTTCTCAGATGGCTGCATGCATTTAAAGCATGCTTTGTAACATGTTGTTACCTTTGTTTGATGACAATTGCACACATTTAAAGCATGCTTTCACACAGTCGTTTATTTGCTTTGTGGGAAGTCTTTTAAAAAAAGTATTCATTGTTTTCTTTGAGCAGACCCCTTTCAATGTTTGCCTGCTTTCTTTTGAAGTCGAGTCCTGGTAAACTATTTTCGCATGGCTCAACGCATTTAAATTGTGCAACAATTTCTTCTATCTAATATTATTCTCTCAGCACGCATTCAATCAACCAATCAATAAATCAGGAGTTTGTATAGCATGGCTGCTCACCCGTGAGGGTCTCAAGGCACTGAGAGGGGGATTGCTGATCCGTCTGGTTGTGGAGGTTTAGTTGAAGAGCCAGGTCTTGGGATCCTTCCTGACTTGGGTCAGCGACAGGAATTGCCTGAGGTGGAGGGGGAGGGTGTTCTAGTTCTTGGTGGTGAGGTAGGAGAAGGATCTTCCTCTGGTTCTGGTCTTGTGAATCCATGGGATGGTGGCCAGGGCAAGTTGGGCGGAGCGAAGTTGTCTGGCGTGTATGTGGAATGAGAGGCGGTGGTTCAGATATGCTGGTCATGCATCTTACAGAGCTTTGCAGGCATGTGTGAGGAACTTGAAGGTGATTCTCTTGTTGAATGGGAGCCAGTGGAGTTTTCAGAGGTGTTGTGTGATGTGGCTCCAGCGTGGAATGTCGAGGACCAGTCTGGCTTCAGCTTTTTGAAAGTTCTGTACTTCCCTGAGCTATTTCTGGGTGACTCCGGAGTAGAGTGCATAACTGTAGTCAAGTCTGCTGGTGATGAGTGCGTGGGTGACTTTCTTTCTTGATTCTGTGGGGATACATCTGAATGAAGGTAGAGCATGTGGAAACAGGATGAGGATACAGTGTTGATCTGGTGATTCATTGTGGGCGAGGAGTCCAGTATGATGCTGGGGTTATTTGCGTGGTCCATGGGGGTGGGAGGGGTTTCCAGTGCAGCAGGCCACCATGATTTATCCCAGGCTGAGGGTACGGTTCCCAGGATGAGTACTTCAGTCTTGTCTGAATTGTGATTGAGTAAGTTATCTTTCATCTAGGTGGCCAGGGCCTACATCCTGTTGTAGAAGTTGATTCTGGAGACTATGGCTCTGTTGGTGAGGGAGAGGATCAGCTGGGTGTCATCGGCATAGGAGACTATATTGAGTCTGTGGTTTCTGACGATGGCTGCAAGGGAGCCATGTAGACGTTGAAGAGGGTGGGGCTCAGGGAGGAGCCCTGGGGCACTCCGCAGCTGATCTCTTAAGGCTCTGAGAGGACCAGAGGTAGTCTAACTCTCTGTGTTCAGCCTGTAGGGAAGGAGTGGATCCAATCTAGGGCCTTGTTGCGGATGCCAGTGTTGTGGAGACTTGTGATTAGGGTGCAGTGGGAGACTGTATTGAAGGCAGCTGAGAGGTCCATTAGGATGAGGGTAGCGGTTTTGCCATGGTTGAGGAGGGAACGGATGTCATCAATGGCAACGAGGAGTGCTTTCTTGGTGCTGTGTTCACTTCGGTAGTCGGATTTAGAGATGTCCAGGACCTGGTTCTATTCAATGAACTCTGAGAGCTGGGAGTTGATGGCTTTCTCAATGACCTTGCCTGGGAAGTGGGGGAGGGAGATGGGTCTTAAGTTCTTGAGGTCTGTTTGGTTAGCGGATGGCTTCTTCAGCAGGGAGTTGATCTCATCGTGTTTCCAGTCATTGGGGAAGGTGGAGCAGTTGATGGTGTGGCAGCGCTAATGGGTGATCGAAGTGGCTGCTCTAAGGAAGATGCGATATGGGCAAAGGTCTGATGGGGCTTTAGAGTGAATGCTCTTCATGGTCTTGAGTGTGTTGTCTGTGGTAAGTGGAGTGCAGTTGAGCAGGATCTGTTGGGGTGCGGAGTGGTTGCATGCAGTGGTGACAGGCATTGTGACAGGGTTTTGGGTGTGAAAGCTGCAGCAGATTTGTCTGATCCTGTAATAGACAAAGGTGCTGAGTTTGTTGCAGAGGTCTTGGGAGGGTGGGACATCTGTGGTCTCGCTTTTGGGCCTAGTGAACTTCTTGATGATGGTGAAGAGTTCTTTGCAGTTGAGTGCGTCAGTGTGTATTCTGTCTTGGATGGCCATTTTCTTTGTGGTTTGGAGGAGGAGGTGGTGTGCATTGACAGCAGTTTTGATGGTTGCATGGGTTTCTGGGGTTCTGTTGTTCCTCCATCTCTTCTCGAGCTGTCTGCAGGTGTGTCTGGACTCATGGAGGGCAGGAGTGAACCAGGTTGCTTTCTTAGAGTATGGTTTGCCCTGTGCCTACTTGATAGGTGCCAGAGTATCGGGGCAGTTGGCGATCAATTGGTGAAGGTTGCGTGCTGAATTTTTGGTGTCTGTTCATGTTGGCGGTGAAGTAGTGCTGAGGAAGGTGGTGAGGTCTTCTTTGGTGGGCTTGTTCAGGTACCACAGGGGGTTTGGTGAGGGCAGTGGTGGATGGTGAGAGGGGCAAAGGCAAAGTGCACAAAAGTGTTGGTCAGTCCAGAGGAGTTTGATGGTGTGGCTGTTGGTGATGTTTCTACTGGTAGGGAAGGCAGGGTTGAGTGTGTGTCCAGCTGCGTGGATCGGGCAGTGACTTGCTGCTTGAGTCCGATGTTGGTGAGGTTCTCCAGAAGGGATGTGGTCATCAAGTAGGATGTAATCAGTGTGAGCAAGAGCCTGGGTTGCGATGTGGTGTACAATTGCATCTGTACCATGGTTGTCGTAGGGTCGTTCGAGTAAGTGGTCAGATGGAGAGTGATCTTGTGGACGATGGCGATGCCTCCTCCTTGTCAGTGTTGCGGTCCTTGCAGGTGATTTTGCAGCTGCCGGGGATGGCAGTGGCAAGGTCCGGACCAGAGCAGGGGTTGGGCCAAGTTTCCATGAAGAAGGCAATGTCGGGAGAGGCTGCGTCGTGGAGGTCCCGGATTTCTGTGACATGTGTGTGGAGTGTGCGCAGATTGAGGAGAATGCAGTTTAGCCGATCAGGTACACTGTTGGCCGGTGAGAAGAGCTGGCATGTTGGAGCGGGCCAGGATGTGGCTGCAGTTCCGACAGGAGTAGGTTCCTTCGGTGTCCTTCAGTGACGTGAGATGGCAGGTGGCATGGCATCCTGTTTTGAGGGCGAGAAGAGTGAGGGCGGTGGGTGCGATCCAGGCGTGGACATGAGCAAACGAGCTTGAGTTTGGCACACCTTCAGCATGACAGCAGTACAGCTTCATAGTGGGTGCCATTAAGTAGTGTTCGGGGGGCTGGACACCGGGAGGCGGGAAACGCAGGGAGCCGGAATGGTCACGGGGGGGGGGGTGGTGCTGGGGGGACCGCAGCTGCAACAGCAATAAAAAGTTCAAAAGGACAAAGAGTGCAAAAAACAGGAAAAAGGCAAAGAAGCAAAAAAAAGGCAGAAGCAGAAGAAAGGCAAAACAGGCAGAGAAAAGCATAACAAATAGAGACAGAATGCTCAAGCAGAAGAGCAGTGAAGCTCTGCCACTAAACCACCAGGGTTGAGGTGCCTGTGGGTGGAGGAGGGCCTCAAACTCCTGACCAGAGTGTCTCATCCCACCAGGGATGAGGCACAGGTGGGAGCCTGTGGTGGAGCAGGGTCTCAAACTCCTGACCAGAGGGTCAGCAGCAGCAACAGGGCAGCTACAGCTACCAGGCAGAGCTGTGCAGTGAAGAGGGCAGTCCACTATAGGGGTCAGCGACCGCCATTATGTAGTGTGTGCGGGTGGCTGGACAGCTGGGAGACGGGAAACGCAGGTAGGGGAAAGGGTCACTAAAGGGGGGGCAGGCCGCGGGGGATCGCAGCGGCAAGGGCGAAGCAGAGTGAAAAAAGTGAAGAGTGCAAACAAATAGGAAAAAGGCAAAAAGCTGAAACGAGGCAGAAGAAAGACATAAGAGGTAGAGAAAAGCATAAAAAGAGATACAGAAGGGCAGCCAAGCAGCAGAGCAGTGATGCTCTACCACTAGACTACCAAGGATGAGGAGCAGGCGGGAGCTTGCGGGTGGAGAAGGCCCAAAACTCCTGATTCAGCATTGTGAATGTTTTTGAGAGCTTTATGGTTTATTCATTTTTGAGGCACACTGACTCCTTTTAACTAATCTAAGCATTATTATTTTTAACACATTTTACTAAATATGTTTGGGAGAAAAGCGTACTTTCTCCTGTGACTGAATGCATTTAAAGCATGCTTTATCACTGCTTTTTGCTGCCTTTGTCCCATGACGATGTGACATGGCTGCTGTGAAGGGAGAGAGAGATAATGAGTGTGAATTGAAACTGATTGCTTACACTTTAGATCAATGGGCTGCCTGGTAAACAGCTTGTAATTAGGCCTGTATTTGTTAAAATTGATATTCGATGGCCCAGATCAACACAGTCTTCATTTATAAATGAGAAAAAAATTATTAGCTTCAACCACAAAAATCCACATTCAAATGATTAAGTAGGTCCTTGTGAACCCTAACAGGATGCCGCCTTCATAGATGTTTTGCTGCTCCATGTCTTTTTGTAAAATATTTTAAGGATAGTTTTCTCTCTTGTTTGTCTGGGCAGATTGAGTTATTACTTGATATTCATTAAAACACGATCTACCTTGATCTAACATTTTTGCCCATCAACTACACCAGGAATCTCCAACAGGTCGGGTGCTACAAACAGATCACAGACTGTCTTTGACTAGCTCCCTTCTTGGTAGTAGGATTCTAGGATTTGCAAATTCTCAGCTTCAAAACGGGCAGGGAAACAGATGAAAACAACCCTCTCAGCAACCAGGAGTGGTTTCAAAGCTCACACTTGCTGAGAGCAGAGTACGTGTTTACTTGGCTGGAGCTGTCGAAGCTCCTGCCAAGTCAGAGCAAACAGCTATGTCCCGAGTTCCCAGCCACGGGACATAGCAGGATCCGGCCTGGGGGGTTGGAGGTCCCTTGGCCACATATGGCTCTTTGAGAGGGCTTGCACGGTCCCTCTCTTTTTTAGTTCAAGGGCCGGCCTTGTGGAGATGGTAGTCCCTGGGCCGTATATGGCCCTAATACTAACAATTTAGCCCAGGGAGGTGGTGGTCCCCTGGAGCACAAGGGGGTCTGTGAGGGCGCACTGATTTTTTTCTAGTTTGCCCTGGGGAGGTTGTGGTTCCCGAGGCCCAGGGAGTCTGTACCGGCCCCTGCACAATTTTTTCTAAAGCACTGGGAGGTTGTGGTCCCCAGGGGGTCAGCGTGCCCCCCTACAATTTTAAAAATAAAAGCCCCAGATCCTATTGGGCTCCACTCAGCCCCCTTAATTCAAATATAAGCCCCGGGGAGGTGGTGGTCCCTGGGGCATAGAAATGTCCATTGATGGGGACCCAGAGTGCCCTCCTCCTTTAGTTTTAAATTATGTAGACTTGCCTCAGGTCCAGGCCCATCCAGGGGCTTTTTGCAAAACAAGCACTTTGGTTTAGTATCCATTTCTGCCACAAATGCGCACATTTCCGGGAATTCATGGGAATTTTCTTTTAAACCGAGTCCTAAGATGCCTGCCAACACTTCCTGGTTGATGTGCTGGCATCCAATCAGTGCTCTGCAGTTGTCTGCACGAGCTTGTTATTATTCACAAATTCAAAGCAATCGCAGATATCCTAGTTTGGATTTCCTTAAATTTCTCAACAACTAGTTAATGGATTTACACCAAATAAGTGAAAGCGTGATCTGATCTGCGTAACTAAATCTTCCTTTCTTCCAAAATCTGTGTAATTCCATGCAGCGGTACAGGCTTTTTCTCGGCCCCCATTTGACGAATCACCCCAAAACTTTCCATGGGCAACAAGAATCCCTGGCAAGCTTTTTTGGACTATTTCATGAAGATTCGTCAAGCGACGCCAAAGATATAGGCAGGTCAAAAAATGCTTTTCCTATGGGAACATGGTCCTAACTTTTACTACCTACTGGCAACCACCAGTAGGTAAAGTGTGGTTTTTCAGGGAAGATCCATCCATCCATCCATCCATCCATCCATCCATCCATCCATCCATCCATCCATCCATCCATCTATCTATCTATCTATCTATCTATCTATCTATCTATCTATCTATCTATCTATCTATCTATCTATCTATCTATCTATCGGTCTGTCTGTCTGCCTGTCCTATCACCTCGTCCCTTGCCCTCTAGAGTGATAGATAGATAGATCGATCGATCGATCGATCGATAGATAGATAGATAGATAGATAGATAGATAGATAGATAGATAGATAGATAGATAGACAGGTAGAAGAAACAACAGCCCTCATCTTGCTTGACCGCTCCATGGCCTTGGGCACTGTCTCCCAAAACACCCTCATCACAAGACTCCACATGATTAGCATACAAGTATCTGCTCTCAAATGGATCTGTTCCTTCTTTACAGGGAGAAAATAAAGGGTCAGGCTGCCATCAGAGTACAAGAGACTGAAGTACTGTTCTTTGCCAACAAGACCTCCCTATGGTAATCCAACTAGTTGTCCTCAGAGCTAGGACCAACACCCACACCCAGAGACTATGCAAGAAATCGAGGGACTCATCCTAGATCGCAAGCTGCACATGATGGGTCAAGTCAATGCAGTGTGCACCTCTTTTTTCCACATTTTTCAGTCGGGCTTAAGACCATCCCACAGCACCGAGATGGCACCGCTTCCAGTGGTAGATGCTATCAGGTTATCTTTGGTTGCAGGAAAACCTGCCATGCTGGTCCTGCTTGACTTATTGGCAGCGTTCAACACTATTTCCCATTTCATCTTGGTGCAGCGTCTTCATCAGAAAGGCATCTTGGGAGCTGCCAATGACTAGCTGACAGATTTCCCTATGGACAGGGTCCAAACAGTTTCTATTGGTACGTTCCATTCTAATAACATCATCTTGGACAAGGGAGTTCCTCAGGGGTCCTCAATGAGCCCTGTACTCTGAGTATGTTAAACAGGGCGTTATTGCTTGCATGAGAAAAATGTATATTTACATGTCCCTCAACTGTCTCCAACTCAACCTCGCCTTTAAGTAATCCCTCCTATCAAAATGGCAGATTGTCCAAAACACCTCCACCTGTATGATAAACAACCAGCCACCAAGGACAATGCCAGCCCCTATGCTTATTATTATTATTATTATTATTGTATTTCTTATATAGCGCCAGAATTGACCCCCGAAGGCGCTTGCCTTGGGAACCCGTCCTGGTTTTTCCCTGTGAGATAGCCCCTACAGGGCATCCCCAAGGTGAAAGCCAGGCATCCCGCCACGGGGGGCCGTTGTGGAGATTAAGCAAGCTTAATGCCCAGAGTTGCAGAGTGTGAACCCATGATTAGGTCAGGCACCGAAGCGAGAATTATCGAGTCCGTGGACATTTGAGCTCAACACCCTGCCGCGTCGGGAATCGAACCCTGGTCCCGGGTCTGACCTCTGCTTCAGGGTCTGCCTGCTCTAACCAGTGAGCCACACTTCTCTTAGAGCTCCACACTGGCTCCTCGTTTGAAAGAAAGCATTATTCTAACTGCTCTGCCTGCCCTACAAAGCTCTAGCAGGCTACGGCCCAAGGTGCCTTCAGAACAGACTTACTTGGTACCTTGGGAACAGAAACTTAAAATCTAGCAACCAAGGGTATCTGCAAAGCCAAATATGGTGGCCGACCCTTTTATTACCTTGGACCGCATCATTGGAACAAGCTTCCCTTGTACATCGGTGCCTGTCAGGCCTCAAAAAACACATTAAAACCTTGTTGTTTTAATGCTGCC
Source organism: Lissotriton vulgaris (assembly GCF_964263255.1). Lineage (NCBI taxonomy): Eukaryota > Metazoa > Chordata > Amphibia > Caudata > Salamandridae > Lissotriton > Lissotriton vulgaris. The sequence continues at coordinate 2,066,691,219 of NC_141687.1, forward strand.
TTCAAATCAGTTCACAGCGCCAAGGTATCCCTTCTGGGATGAGTTTTGTGCTATATCAAGACTCATATAACATAGCACAAAATAACATCCTATGCATGCTGCAAAAGATCTTCAAATGGTTGCCTCAGAACACCTGACAGACTGTTACACCACCATTCATCACCAACAGGCTGCACTACAGCAACATTCTCTACGCCAGAATCTTTAAACAACTACATTGACTCCAGACCATCTAGAAAGCAGCTGCAAGACTCATACTGAAATTCCCATGCTGCACCCACATCACACCACACCCTAGGAAGCTTCACTGACTCCTCATTCACAAGTGCAGCCAAGTCAATCTTCTCACCCACACATACAAAACCCTACAGAACACAGGAACAGAATACCTGAACAGCCGCATAGACTTGTACCAACCCACCAGACACCTATGCCATGTCTCACTCTCACTCTCACTCGCACACACTCCCCGCATGAACAAAAACAAAACTAGAGGTCGCTCATTATCCTACATCGCACTCAAGATATGATGCAACCTACCTCAACACATTGGAGCATCCTTCTCACTCCTTGAGTTTTGCAAGAATCTAAAGTCCTGGCTCTTCATATAAACACCTTTGTATCACACACCTACATGTGCCTTGCACAAGTGCTTGGATACTCTCTCGGGTGACTAGTATGCAATACAAATCAACATAACATAACATAACATAACATAACATAACATAACATAACATAACATAACATAACATAACATAACATAACATAACATAACATATTTAGATGTAGATAGATAGTCAGACAGTTAGATAGATAACTAGATAGAATGATAGATAGATTCCCTGAAAAATGAGACATAGATAAATATATGTGTGTGTGTGTATGTATATGTATATATCGCATATATATTATATAATACTATACATAACTCTGTGTGTGTGCTTGTATTCCTGCATGCGTACATGCGTGTGTGTGTGCTTGTAAAATATATGCTATGGATCTCCGAATTAGATGCAATGTCTTACTAGTGTAAAGTTATGAGTATATTTTTTCTCCTTTTAATAGGTTGTCTTACTATTTTTAAAATAGTTTTTTTCCCCAACGTTATGCCTTCATTTGTCAATAAATATTAAGAGTGCTGAATGCAACCCTTTAAAGCTGGAAAGGTTTTGTTTGTGAGTGAATAGTTTCTAAGTCTCAAAATGTGTTTCTTATTCCTCCCAGTGGTGCAGCGACACCCATTGCCACCCGTGACGGCCCATGAGTTTGCCGTTCAAGCCCGCATGTAAAGGGGGAGTTGCTGGCGGTTCCTGTCCTTGCCGTCCTGTACTAGCCACAGGTATGAGTCGGGGTTAAGGTGCCACCCGCAAAACTCGTGCCGCCCAGGTAGCCCTCCCCCCCCTTGCTACGCCACTGATTCCTCCTAGTCCCACCTTTTTCAGATACCTTTTTCTTTCATTGCTTTAGGAACTGCATAAATTTTTGGGCAGCAAATATGATCCAGGAGAAGATGCTGTCACGTCTTTTCCTGGTTCTCTGCAGTTCAGAATTACCAAATAGGAAAAGTAGGCACCGGCCTATGGGCCCCACTTCTTTTAGGGGCTCACGACAACTGTTGGTGTTGGTAAAATTAACAAGAATTTGCAATGGAATCGGTCTCCCCTTTGGAACCTTATATGTTGATTTTATCTATGCAGCACATTAGCCTGGGTGCTGAAACATCTACTGTTTTTTAACATGGAGGGAAAGTAAGCACCAAACTGAGTGACAAACCAGGTATGGGCACCCATGGAGAGAAATACTGCCTTTCAGCGGGAAATGGTATAGTCCAAATCTCTGTTTTTAATATAAAATCAGGGCCTTTGGTGGTCATATTACTGAAAATACAAGATTTGAAAAATATATTATTCTCTACTGGTGCTTGTGGAAGACAATTTCTATGGATTGGAAGCTATAGAATGCTAAAGTGATTCTGGTATTTTACTGACCTCTGCTGATTGTTTTCTATCAAGAAAGTTAAATAGAGGCAGTTGCCAGAAAAAAACAATAGAAAGTCCCTCAGCAGAAAGCAATTCTGGTATTTTACTGACTCCTGCTGGTCATTTTCTATCAAGACAGTTAAATAGAGGCAATTGAACAGAAAAAAACCTACGCGGCAGAAGACAAGTCCTAGGGCTGATCTGCGGAGCCTACAAAGTACATACACATATAAGAGTATAATAAGTATATACTAAAGTATATACAAGAGGTCTCAAATGCTCGACCTAAAAACTTATTTGGAGATAATTTGCGAGGGAGCCTCCAAAATTTCGACTGCTTAGGGGCCTCCACAGGGTTTATTCCGGCACAGGTTCTCTATCGGATCTCTTAAGGCCTCACTGCAGAAAGCTTTAGCTGCCTGCTGAAAGATCTCCAATTCACCATATTTTTTGCAAGTTAGTTGTTGCTTGTATAGACTGTCAATTAATCATTGAGGAATTTGCGGACACTGTGCCATTAATTTGCAATTAAGACTTTGATGTTCCTTTATCTGACTGTACTTACCAACTCCCCAGCAGCATAGTATTAGAGAGAGAAAGGAGCAACATATGTGGTACCCTTTAGTGCCATATACCATTTGGTCTGTCACCATTTCATAATGTGGTTGTAGATTTATGTCATTGTAATGTATGTTTATTAACAATAACGTACATGGCCGGAGAGACCCTCCAGTTTTGTTAAACCCAATTTATGTCACCTAATTCACTTTACTATAGAGTGGTGGAAGGCTCTGCTTTATTGTGGAATTCAAACTCAGGAAATCCAGCACTCTACAGTCATACAGATGGCAACCTCTGCATCATCTGCCATGTCGGAATTTGCCACTGGTTTTCTGATCTACTGGGACACAAGCCACTGATGAATTTGACAATGACACAGAAGGTGATTGTACGGCCTTCTAATTTCTTATGTCATATTTGGCCAACACTGACAGGCAGTGACCGTTTCTTGTCTGAGACAGTGACAGTTTTTAGTTTCAATTTCGCTAATGCATACAGAATTGAAACTTTGACCTCTCTCCTGCTGCGTCTCTTGTACTGCCTCTGCATCAATGGAGGGAATTGCCCTGAGTGAAGCATCTCTCTCAGCAGCAAGCACCCACCTGCATTGGGACGAGAGACATTTCAAACAAGCAATTGTCAATAGGTCCGGTGTTTGCCAAGCAGCCGTGGCCCCTTGCAGGTAAGAGGGGTGGGGCCGGGTGAGGGGGATTCCGATGGACGGTTACGAGAGAAAATTAATTATTTATTAAATTATCCTTCGTCATCGTCCATCAAAATAATCCCCCACTCCTTCTCCCCCCCCCCCCCTCCCCAACCGCCCCAACTCTCTTACCTGCGCGGGCCGTGGCTGTTGGAAAGTTCTAATGATGGTGACTTTTTTTTACATTTTGTATTGCAAGCAAATGCCCTAAAATTAAAAGACACACATTTAAATATGCCCCTAAACGGGAAACGGCTTTTACAACGAAGCCGTTTCCACGAAATCTTTAACCACGCATGCAGTACAACGCATGCGTGGTTACAACTAATGCCTTTACCACGCATGCCTTTACTACGATGTTTGTAGTAAAGGCATATGTGGTAATAGTAAAAAAAAAAAAAAGAGGGGGCTTGGGGGGGGGCTTGGGGGGGTCTCCCCCCCAAATAAAACAACTCACCATAAATCACGTCGGCATCAGAGTCGATTAAGAGAAATCGGTAAAAAAATGCCGTTTTTTTAACGACGTATGACGTCACCACGCAAATAGTCGGTGAAAGGTATATGCGTGCTAAACGAATTCCGTTGTAACGCATGCGTGGTAAAGGCATGCGTTGCAACGGAATTCGTTGTATCATCATATATTCCCACTAAACATGACAGCAATATGCTTGCAATAAGAAAATCACCAATTTCTTTTTTTAACTATTACACATAATTGTAATAAAGTGTTATGGTATTTCCTAAACGGCAGATGTGCCTACACAATTATAGAAGCTCTTTTTAGTTTTAATGTTCATGACAGGAAACTATAACTCTTACTAGCACAAATAAAGGTACTATCATCTGGGAATCACTGTAAATTGAAAATATGTATGTATGTGGGTGGTAATTGTGTAGTGCAAGCCTAGCCCAGTGCTGAATAATGTCAATGACAGAGATGCAGCTAACATTTGATAGGAGTGGCATCAAAAGTGGATTGATAGTACATCAAGATGTGGTGTTCTTTAAAGGAGCATATATTCAGTTCTTTACTACATTGGAGCACATTTGGGGTAGTCCTGATGTATGCAGGAATGCCACTCCAGATCCTTGGAGCATAGCTGGAGAAGGCCTATTATCTCCCTTTTCTTATTTTGCACTTCTTCATCTCCAATCTGATGGCCTCCTGGTTGGGGATGTGTAGAGATCCCCAGGAAATGATGAGCTTTTGAGCCATAGAGGCAGTGGTTCCAGTCATGATGACTTTTTAGATGATGCAGCTGGTTTTGATGATGGTGCAGGTTGGCAAGGAGAACCAGTGATGATCCATGAGGTGTGCTGAGGCATGTAGGATGCCCTAAAGGGGGTGAGTTTGGAGTTTTGGAGACAATTGAGTAGAGCAGTTTCACCATCCAGGTGTGAGAATATAAGGGCTTGATTGGCAGATGTGAAGTTCCTGTCTGGAAGAATAGGTTTCACTTTGTTTAGTTTGAGAGAACTGGTACCAAGCTGGATTGCTTTTTATAGATAATGTGTTCCATGATGTTGAGATTGTTGTTCAGGATGTCATCTTGAGTGACTTGTGAAAGTTAAGATTCAAGCCAATCAAGATTCATGTTGTTGAGCAAGGTTTGAACTAATTACTGCTTGTTGTTCTTGGAAAAAAGGGCTTAATTTTCACAAGTGATTAAAAAAGCTTTTCTGTTGAATGTTTTGGAGTTTAGATGTTTAGTTGTTGGCAACAAAATTCCATAGCAACCCACTGTCTCAAGAGCAGCAATTGGCAGCTTTACAGATGTGTGTACACAACAGAAAAGTGGTACGTATTTGGTATGATACTCATAGCAATATGAAGCACATCACATTTTCACCTTTTACCAAAAGAGTAGAAAGTTAGTAAAAGTTTTAAATGGAAACTCTAAAATTATGACAAATGGAAAAATGACCCTGCCCTCGCTAATTAGCATATCTAGGCATGTGATGACTTTTTAAATGTGCATTGAAAATGAATTAACATGTTTTAAATATGACTCCAATACATTTTGTGGGTTGTGCTTCACCCCTTGATAAAGAGGTACACGGTTTTATTTGCATAATGTGCCTGATGGAGGTGCTGAATGTTTCAGGGTTATCTCTTAGTTCCCCAGATCTACAGTGACTAAGTGGAAGACCAGTACATGCCCTTTTCTTAATACGAAGCTGTTAAGGTTGATGTCATTGAGCTAAGTTTATATTATTTCTTGCTTGTTATTCTTCACAAAGTACATGAATTCTGTCTTGGTTGGTTTGAACTACGCGTGGGCACTGGACATCAAGATGTGCATGAGGGGTAGGCAGTTTTTGAGGCACTGGATAACTGGAGCAAATATGACTTTTAAGTCAAGTTCTATGCCGTTCATATATTGATTAGTCACACAGATTCCATACACAGGCTGAAGTTGACCAGATGTATTATTGAACCCTGATTGATAAGTGATGCAGCTCTTTTGTGATCCTGAGATGCCCATGTGAATGAACTAGTGTTGCTCAGAAAGGTAGGAGAAAAATGAGGGAAGGACATTGCCAGTAAATCCCATTTGAGACCCCAGGATGTGGATGAAGGTGGGAAGATCGACTGCATTGAAGGCAGCAAAAAAGTACATTAACATCAGGAGGCATGGGTCATCTTCACCTGTGGCCAGGAGGTTGTTTGGTCCGATGTGTAATGTAGAGAGCTTTGTACTGCAGCAGGATCTGAAGCCAGAAGGTCAGTCATGAAGAGTGAGAGGATCTGGCATGTTTTGAGTGATTCTGGGAAGATACCTTGAGAGAGGAAGGCATTCACAATGGTGGGTAGTTGTGGAAGATTTTCCCCAGAGAGAGCCTAGGTGAAGGATGAAGGTAAGACATCATCTTCCTAGGAAGTGGCTGTATGAGAGTTGGATGTGGCAGCAAGATCTGTGAGAGATACAGCTTTGAAGGTTGACCGTTGTGGGATTCCACAAGTAGGGTTGGCTGTAAGAGGAGAAGCAGGCTTGGTGTTGATATGCTGTTGGATCTTCTATATGTTTTCACTGAAGGAGAGGTCAATGGCACTGCACTTGTCTGTGGAGTATGGGATAAGGACAGTGGATTGGTGCAGTGCTTCATCACCTTGAGGAGTGTTCTGCTTCTGTTGATGGATGTGGTATCTTCTTTTCCTTGTTTTATCTCCCATTTGGCTCTTCTCTTAACATGCATTCTTGTTTGGAATGTAAGTATTTGTACTTACCTTTGTATTGCAGTCAGTTGACCAGATATCTTAAAGTGGATGGGATTTATTCATTGAAAACCCACCTTCTTCACCTAGTCTCAAAGTGCTATGTTACACTTGCAAAGTGTGTGTGACAAACTCCGGCATATACTGTTGGGAGGACATCTAGACATAGGGATCCCTGACAGTGATTTGTTTTTCCCTATTACCCTAATGATCTAGGTGAAGAAGTGTTGCAGACTGAGACCAGCTCACGAGCCATGTAAGGCTGCAAAGGGAGTGCCATGAATCTTGAAATCATGGATGCTAGCAAGCTAGCTGGCTTGAACAGGTGGACTGCTGTTTCTGTGAGAGAAATTCTGCAGCTCGCAGAAGTGAACTGCTCTGCTGTCCTTCAGTGGTGCTCCAGGCCTTGGTCTCCTGGTTTGTGTACTTGGAGGTGCTGGGAGACGGTTTTTTTTCACTGAGGAGACCTGCAGTGATCATTTACAATTCTCTATGAGAATTTGCCTGCCAACTTGCAGAGCCGTAGGAGGAACAGCAAAAAGGGTTGAAGGACTCTCTTGCAGATGATGCTACAGCATGTATATATTTGTATTGTTGTATTGTATGAGTCAATCAATCAATCAATCAAGGACATTTATAGAGCGCACTACTTACCCGTAGGGTCTCAAGGCGCTGGGGGGAGGGGGGGGGTGCCGTTACTGCTCGAACAGCCAGGTCTTCAGCTTCTTCCTGAAGGAGAGGTGGTCTTGGGTCAGGCGCAGGGAGGGAGTTCCAGGTCTTGGCGGCCAGGTAGGAGAAGGACCTTCCTCCTGTTGTCACTCTTCGGATGCGGGGGACGGCGGCGAGGGCGTGGTTGGCTGAACGGAGGTGGCGTTTGGGAGCGTAGAAGTTGATTCGGTTGTTGAGGTAGCTCGGGCCTTGGTCGTGTAGGGCTTTGTGTGCGTGGGTGAGGAGGCGGAAGGTGATTCTTTTGTTGACGGGGAGCCAATGCAGGTCTCTGAGATGTCCGGAGATGTGGCTGGTTCGTGGGATGTCGAGGATGAGTCTGGCTGAAGCGTACTGGATCCGCTGGAGTCTCTTCTGGAGCTTGGCGGTGGTACCGGCGTAGAGGGCGTTGCCGTAGTCCAGTCGACTGGTGACGAGGGCCTGGGTGACATTCTTCCTGGTCTCGGTGGGGATCCACCAGAAGATCTTCCGTAGCATGCGTAGGATGTTGAAGCACGCCGAGGAGACGGTGTTGACTTGCCTGGTCATGGAGAGGGAGGAGTCCAGGATGAAGCCCAGGTTGCGTGCGTATGAGTACTTGTTAAGCGCGACCGCCACCCAAAGGGTATCCTGGCGCTGTGACCATACCAATCTATCGGATGTAATACACTACATTGCTCTTGGAAAGAGGTGGGTTTTAAGATCCTTCTTGAAAGAAGTCAGATCTTGCCTACTCCTCAGCGCCAGAGGTAAGGTGTTCCACAATTTGGCGGCCGTGAAGCTGAAGGCACAGCCGCCTATCCTCACTCTAATAATCTTGGGGACCATCACCAGGAACGCCGAAGAAGATCTCAAGGGTCTGGCGGCTTGGTACCAAGAGAAGAGATTTTGGAGCAGCGTTGGTCCCAGTCCATGCAAAGTCCTGAAGACAAGGCACAGAGCCTTAAAAGCGATCCGCTGCTGGACAGGTAGCCAGTGGAGATTAGATAGTGCTGCCGATGACGATGCAGAACGTGGGCAAGATAAAGCCAATTTGGCTGCCATATTTTGAATCCTCTGTAATTTTGATACCAGGATATTAGGAGCCCCCAGAAGCAGTGCATTTTAGTAGTCTAACCTACTGAGGATGGTACTACACACCACTTCTGTCCTGGCTCCTAGGGGAAGTAACGGCAAGATTTTTCGTAAGGCTCGAAGTAAGCCCATACAAGTTGCTGCGGTCCTGTTGACAGAGACGTCAAGCTGCAGGCTAGGCTCAAACAAGACCCCTAGATTGCGAGCCGACTCGGCAGCAGTCACCGTGCCCAAAATAGAGGCTGGCCAGAAGTCATCCGGCAACGGGCGACGGAGTCGATCCAAGGAACAATGCAGAACCTCGGTTTTTGACCCGTTGAATTGAAGCGCGTTGACTCGCATCCATTCTGCTGTTGCTGACATGCACCGGTTAAAGGTGTCCCTCGAAACTGTCTCTTTACCCTCAAATGAAAAGAACAGTTGGGTGTCATCGGCATAATTGATGACTGATATGCCGAATGACTTTATCAGAGTTCTTAGGGGTCGGAGGTATAGGTTAAAGAGGATCGGACTGATCGCTGACCCCTGGGGTACACCCTGATTCACCTGTCGTACGGCTGATCGAAACGGCGGCAACGCCACAGCTTGCTGTCTATTGCAGAGATAGGATGTTAGCCAGCTTAAAGCCAGGCCGGTTACACCTACTCTCCGAAGGCGGCCCAGTAAAACCGCGTGGTCCACCGTGTCGAACGCGGTCGACATGTCAAGCAACACTAAAAATGCTGACTTGCCCCTGTCGACACGCGTTCGTAGATCATCCAGCACGGCGACCACAGCGGTCTCAGTACCATGGGCCGGCCTAAAGCCAAATTGGGCTACGTCCAGACAAGAGTTGATTCCAAGGAAGTTGGATAAGGTTCTTGTGGCCAGCTTCTCTATGATTTTTATCGGAAATGGTAAAAGCGAAATGGGCCTAAAATTGGCCAGACATAGAGGGTCCAAAGAAGCCTTTTTTAGCAGAGGTGTTACTACTGCCAGCTTCCAACTGTCTGGGACTGACGCTGTAGCCAACGACTGACAGCAGATGCTGTAAAGCGGAGGAAACAGCTCGGCTTGGAATGACTTCCAGATCTTATGTGGCATTGGATCAAGTGGTGAACCCGAGGAGACACCGTTGGCCAGTACGCAAAATTCCTCAAAGGAGGGGATGGGAAAACAGGACAGCTGAGGATGCCCTTCCTTGTCGTCGGCCCGCTCAGAACCTAAAGAATGGGGAAATTCTGAGGAAGAAGGCAATGTCGGGTCAGACTGACCAGAAACCAAACGTCCATTCAAAATTGTCCTGATTTTCTCCTCAAACGGAGAGGCCAGGGAATCGCACAATTCCTGAGAGGCCGGAATAGCTGGTACTGCGCAGGCTGGGTTAGCTAGATTATTAACCAGCTTAAAGAGAGTCTGCGACTTATTAGAAGCCTTAGCCAAGGTGTCTTCCAAAAACTTTGATTTGGCCATCCTTAGATGGGCTTTATATTCCTGCAGGGCCTCTTTATAGGCTGTCCTATCCGATTCCCTGTATCCTCTCCTCCAAGCACGCTCCGCCTGTTTACAGCAAAGTTTCTGCTGGCTAAGATCGCTGGTAAACCAGGCATTGGCTCTCATGGGTTTGTCCCTTACCCTCTGTAAGGGGACCAGTTCATCTAGTGATGTCAAAATCTGCTGGCGAAGGGCGGCATAGCTCTTATCCACATTGTCCTCCACGGAAAAAGCTCTAGGCAGTAATGTGTGTAGACTCGACTCCCTTAATAAGCGGGACCATTGCCTGCTGAATTTGACCTGCCCGGACCATTTATGCTTAACGGTCCTCCAGGCAAGGAGATGGACATGAGAATCAGTGCGTGATCGGTCCAGCATTGATCCATGACCTCATTAACTACAACCAGCTGTTTGTCAGCAAATACCAAATCCAAAGTGTGCCCCTTAGCGTGAGTAGGTGACAGCACCAACTGCTCTAGTTGTACATTGCTACACACTTGGCAAAGTTCTCTATAAGCCAGATCTTGAGGGCCAGTGGACGATAAGTTAAAGTCGCCCAACACTATGAATCTAGCATGGGAGTTTGATAGGTCATAGATCAAGTCGACCAATTGCTGGGAGGCCGAGGTAGTCAGGGAAGGCGGTCTGTAGCAAAGAAGACCTGCTACCAAAGTACCACCTGGGCCGTTATAGAGAAACCCATGAGCTCAAACCCCAACACCTCTTTTACCACGAGCTGCAAGAGGGAGAGAGAGTCTCTGTAGATATATCCCACTCCGCCACCCCTCCCTGAAGCTCGGGGAGTGTACCTTATGAGGTAGCCCGGTGGGCAGGCCCTGCCAAGCTCCACCCCACTGTCCACTTTAGTCCAGGTCTCGGTTAAAAATAATATATCCAGATTATAGGATTCAATTAAAAAGGCAATCTCTGCGTGATGCTTAACGAGAGAACGAACATTAAGCAAACCACAGGCAAGAGCACCTTGAGAAGATAGAGGCAGAGAACGCTGCTTACCTAAGTCAGTGTAACCGTTCGAAGCGCACAATTCCTCCCAAGGGTATACCGAATGAGGAGAAGCCATCACGGTCACACCGGTAGCAACCGGGACTCAAACGGGCGCAAACGGGCTTCCCTCTGGCGCGCTTCCGGCGCGCACACGCTGCGCACCTGCTCACCCATTCCTATTTATAGTATTACGCCACGCGGGGGTCCGGCTAGTAGAGCCTCTGGACCCGACCAAATATGGCGCCTGAAAATGACCCAAGCCTCAATCACCCACCCAAGATGGCGGCCGGAGCGCCACAAGCAGGGACCCCACTGACTAAGTCCCGCCAAATGCGGATTAATAACGATTATAGTGCAGGTAAGCCTGACTATACCCCGATTACAGTTGGTGGCAAGGGCCTAATAAGTAGGCAAAGAATAGAACAGCGCGATCAAAGGCAGCGCGATTTTAAAAACAAAATGCCCAGGTATACAAAATACAACAGATTAAAAATAGGCACAGCAATGCGCGCGATAGCGGAGTAGGTCTGCCTAACGTACCGGAAGAGCGGCTTAAATAAGCTCTCCAATACGCGGTGGTACCGCTAGTAGAGCCTCTGGACCCGACCAAATATGGCACCTGAAAATGGCCCAGGCCTCAATCACCCACCCAAGATGGCGGTCGGAGCGCCACAAGCAGGGACCCCACTGACTAAGTCCCGCCAAATGCGGATGAATAACGATTATAGTGCAGGTAAGCCTGACTATACCCCGATTACAGTTGGTGGCAAGCGCCTAATAAGTAGGCAAAGAATAGAACAGCGCGATCAAAGGCAGCGCGATTTTAAAAACAAAATGCCCAGGTATACAAAATAACACAGATTAAAAATAGGCACAGCAATGCGCGGGATAGCTGAGTAGGTCTGCCTAACGTACCAGAAGAGTGGCTTAAACAAGCTCTCCAATACGCGGGGGTCCGGCTAGTGGAGCCTCTGGATCTGACCAAATATGGCGCCTGAAAATGGCCCAAACCTCAATCACCCACCCAAGATGGCGGTCGGAGCGCCACAAGCAGGGACCCCACTGACTAAGTCCCGCCAAATGTGTATCAATAACGATTATAGTGCAGGTAAGCCTGACTATACCCCGATTACAGTTGGTGGCAAGCGCCTAATAGGTAGGCAAAGAATAGAACAGCGCAATCAAAGGCAGCGCGATTTTAAAAACAAAATGCCCAGGTATACAAAATACAACAGATTAAAAATAGGCACAGCAATGCGCGCGATAGCGGAGTAGGTCTGCCTAACGTACCGGAAGAGCGGCTTAAATAAGCTCTCCAATACGCGGGGGTCCGGCTAGTAGAGCATCTGGACCCGACCAAATATGGCACCTGAAAATGGCCCAAGCCTCAATCACCCACCCAAGATGGCGGTCGGAGCGCCACAAGCAGGGACCCCACTGACTAAGTCCCGCCAAATGCGGATGAATAACGATTATAGTGCAGGTAAGCCTGACTATACCCCGATTACAGTTGGTGGCAAGCGCCTAATAAGTAGGCAAAGAATAGAACAGCGCCACCAAAGGCAGCGCGATTTTAAAAACAAAATGCCCAGGTATACAAAACACAACAGATTAAAAATAGGCACAGCAATGCGCGCGATAGCGGAGTAGGTCTGCCTAACGTACCGGAAGAGCGGCTTAAATAAGCTCTCCAATACGCGGGGGTCCGGCTAGTAGAGCCTCTGGACCCGACCAAATATGGCGCCTGAAAATGGCCCAAACCTCAATCACCCACCCAAAATTGCGGTCGGAACGCCACAAGCAGGGACTCACTAACTACGTCCCGCCAAATGCGGATGAATAACGATTATAGTGTAGGTAAGCCTGACTATACCCCGATTACAGTTGGTGGCAAATGCCTAATAAGTAGGCAAAGAATAGAACAGCGCGATCAAAGGCAGCGTGATTTTAAAAACAAAATGCCCAGTTATACAAAAGACAACAGATTAAAAATAGGCACAGCAATGCGCGCAATAGCGGAGTAGGTCTGCCTAACGTACCGGAAGAGCGGCTTAAATAAGCTCTCCAATACGCGGGGGTCCGGCTAGTAGAGCCTCTGGACCCGACCAAATATGGTGCCTGAAAATGGCCCACGCCTCAATCACCCACCCAAGATGGCGGTCGGAGCGCCACAAGCAGGAACCCCACTGACTAAGTCCCGCCAAATGCGGATGAATACCAATTATAGTGCAGGTAAGCCTGACTATACCCCAATTACAGTTGGTGGCAAGCGCCTAATAAGTAGGCAAAGAATAGAACAGCGCGATCAAAGGCAGCGCGATTTTAAAAACAAAATGCCCAGGTATACAAAATACAACAGATAAAAAATAGGCACAGCAATGCGCGCGATAGCGGAGTAGGTCTGCCTAACGTACCGGAAGAGCGGCTTAAATAAGCTCTCCAATACGCGGGGGTCCGGCTAGTAGAGCCTCGGGACCCGACCAAATATGGTGCCTGAAAATAGCCCAAACCTCAATCACCCACCCAAGATGGCGGTCGGAGCGCCACAAGCAGGGACCCCACTGACTAAGTCCTGCCAAATGCGGATGAATAACGATTATAGTGCAGGTACGCCTGACTATACCCTGATTACAGTTGGTGGCAAGCGCCTAATAAGTAGGCAAAGAATAGAACAGCGCCATCAAAGGCAGCGCGATTTTAAAAACAAAATGCCCAGGTATACAAAATACAACAGATTAAAAATAGGCACAGTAATGCGCGCGATAGCGGAGTAGGTCTGCCTAACGTACCGGAAGAGCGGCTTAAATAAGCTCTCCAATACGCGGGGGTCCGGCTAGTAGAGCCTCTGGACCCGACCAAATATGGCGCCTGAAAATGGCGCAAGCCTCAATCACCCACCCAGGATGGCGTCGGAGCGCCACAAGCAGGGACCCCACTGACTAAGTCCTGCCAAATGCGGATGAATAACGATTATAGTGCAGGTAAGCCTGACTATACCCCGATTACAGTTGGTGGCAAGCGCCTAATAAGTAGGCAAAGAATAGAACAGCGCGATCAAAGGCAGCGCGATTTTAAAAACAAAATGCCCAGGTATACAAAACACAACAGATTAAAAATAGGCACAGCAATATGCGCAATAGCGGAGTAGGTCTGCCTAACGTACCGGAACAGCGGCTTAAATAAGCTCTCCAATACGCGGGGTCCGGCTAGTAGAGCCTCTGGACCCGACCAAATATGGCGCCTGAAAATGGCCCAAACCTCAATCACCCACCCAAGATGGCTGTCGGAGCGCCACAAGCAGGGACTCACTGACTAAGTCCCGCCAAATGCGGATGAATAACAATTCTAGTGCAGGTAAGCCTGACTATACCCCGATTACAGTTGGTGGCAAGCACCTAATAAGTAGGCAAAGAATAGAACAGCGCGATCAAAGGCAGCGCGATTTTAAAAACAAAATGCCCAGGTATACAAAATACAACAGATTAAAAATAGGCACAGCAATGCGCGCGATAGCGGAGTAGGTCTGCCTAACGTATCGGAAGAGTGGCTTAAATAAGCTCTCCAATACGCGGGGGTCCGGCTAGTAGAGCCTCTGGACCCGACCAAATATGGCGCCTGAAAAAGGCCCATGCCTCAATCACCCACACAAGATGGCGGTCGGAGCGCTACAAGCAGGGACCCCACTGACTAAGTCCCGCCAAATGCGGATGAATAACAATTATAGTGCAGGTAAGCCTGACTATACCCCGATTACAGTTGGTGGCAAGCGCCTAATAAGTAGGCAAAGAATAGAACAGCGTGATCAAAGGCAGTGCGATTTTAAAAACAAAATGCCCAGGTATACCAAATACAACAGATTAAAAATAGGCACAGCAATGCGCGTGATAGCGGAGTAGGTCTGCCTAACGTCCCGGAAGAGCGGCTTAAATAAGCTCTCCAATTTGCGGGGGCCCGGCTAGTAGAGCCTCTGGACCCGACCAAATATGGCACCTGAAAATGGCCCAAGCCTCAATCACCCACCCAAGATGGCGGTCGGAGCGCCACAAGCAGGGACCCCACTGACTAAGTCCCGCCAAATGCGGATGAATAACGATTATAGTGCAGGTAAGCCTGACTATACCCCGATTACAGTTGGTGGCAAGCGCCTAATAAGTAGGCAAAGAATAGAACAGCGCGACCAAAGGCAGCGTGATTTTAAAAACAAAATGCCCAGGTATACAAAATACCACAGATTAAAATGAGGCACAGCAATGCGCGCGATAGCGGAGTAGGTCTGCCTAACGTACCGGAAGAGCGGATTAAAAAAGCTCTCCAGTACGCGGGGGTCCGGCTAGTAGAGCCTCTGGACCCGACCAAATATGGCGCCTGAAAATGAAATATTTGCATATGCATCTCACCCATTTTAGCTCACTGACACGTGTCAATCATGCTAACCACATCTAAGGTTTAGACGTAAAGTGGAAAGTGATTTAGTATTGGCAACTTCTGACATTCTACTGTGCTGCTTATACAGGAGGTGTCGGTGAAGGGCAGACCTTTGTTCACTTTCAGATCTCTGTTGGCTCTATTAGTCGGTGACAGTTACACAAATAACATTAGGGTGTCAAAAGTTTTCAGCAGGTATTTAGCCTGTTTATGAAGCTTGGTGATGGGAACTCCAAGGTAATATTTAATCTAACATTTAGTATTTAAGATGATGTGCTCATCTACTTGTGTTTGGAGCATGCATGTACATTACTGAAAGGAGAAGGCTTCTCTTCCTGGTTGGATTTCAGTAATATGTGACAATGTGCAGTTTGGAATCATTAACATCAGCAGCAATTTCCTGACCTTCCTGTCTACTCTTTCACTTACTATATTTGGTGTCGGTGTAGGTTTTACTTGTCAGAGATGTTGCGCATTGAAGAGTTTTTATTTTGCCCTGCTGTTCTAGTGTACTTTTTTTTAGCACAATATGTAACATATGACACCACCCTCCTTTTCCTTAAATGTGCCTAGGGAGCCTCCAATGAAGTGGATCAAATGAAACAAGTGTACATAAAAACACCGAAGTTTGTATTACGAATTTGGGGGCAGAAAGAAAATTGCCTCTTCTACAACACTACTTAGGAGCAAATGGACAGGAGGTTATTGAGACACTTTCGACTCTCACCCAAGAGGAGTCGAGAGGGCAGGATGAGGATAACATTTTTCTTAAGAAACTAGACAGCTGGAAATATATCATTTAGAGAAGAGGGTTCAGGGGGAAGGTGTAACTGTGGAGGAATGTATTACTTCCCTTAAAAAATGTTGCAACTTCTTGTAAGCTTGGATGCCTCAAGGAATGACAATACACATTTGGCTTGGGGATACTTACCCACATCAATTGAGCCTAAAAAGTGTAGTGGAAAATAGAGTTTCTCCCAATATTGTTGTCTGGCAGAGAACAGAAATTGACCGATTGACCAAAGACCTCATGCTAAACCGTTGTGCGGTCACGTTAATTCCCTTCTGAAAACTGTAGGAAGCAGCAGTACATGCTCATTAATTTCCTGCGTGTTGCACTCACTTCAGGAGACCTCGGCTCCTGGAAGGAGGGGTGATTCTCAAATATCCTCAATCTGAAAACATGACTTAACATAGAAATTGTGGGGGATTTTTCAATAGTAGTGAATGGTACTCTTGTTTCTACTGCATGGAAGGTGAGACAATCAAAAGGAAGGAGGTTTGGAGGGCAGGATTCAGTAGAGGCAGGGAGGTTGAGTGAAATAAATCGAGTTATATATTGAGGAGTACCAGGATAGTAGATACACAGCCGGTATCAGTTGGGGGAGAGAGGAAGTGGATAATATTCCAAATTTACGCAAGAGTGCATCAGAGAGAGTAGTGAGTAGAGTCAAAATAAAAATGTAACCACGAGTACAGAAGAAAGTCAGGTGAGTGGCAGTCAGTTGCATCAGAATAAACTGCAAAATTAGCTCAACATAATGGTTTGTTAGACATCACTTTAGTTAAGTCTACACCATGGTAAACAATAAATTCCCCACAAGATGGGGATATAGATTAGGATGGCAGTTAAAGATTTAGGACTATGTGACATCTGGAGACTGAAAGTAGGGAGGCCCTACAAAAAGAAATATGTCCACTAATCAAGAATAGATTTCTTATTAGTCGATCAGAAACTTATAGTTGATGTTAGAATTACAGGCCATCTCCTGGCACACCTATTTGACCACTCAGCAACAGTCTTGTTGGTTATTCCAAATCAGAAGACAGGGGTTCAAAGATGAAGAATAGACAGGAAGGTATTATTAGACAGAGAAGTTGTGGTTGATACCAAACTGTGTTTCTCAGAGCAAATAAAGCAAATCACATCGTTCTGCTATTTTTTGCTCATGACGTTAAATAAGATGTTCTCATTTATTCCGCTGAAACTACAAAAACCTGTGATGTTGGCATTCGCCATCTCAAGGATAGATTACTGCAATGCCTTGTACCTTGGTACTCATAAGCAACTGGTGAAATAACTTAAATCTCTAAAAAATGTGGCTTCCAGGCGGCATCTGAAAGTCCCCAAATGTGCCCTTATCTCTCAAGCAGTGCAGCGGTTACACTGGCTTCCAATAAGGAACAGGATCAAGTTTAAGGACCCATGTCTATTCCATAAGGCTCTGCACCGGAACAGACCAGAATATTTCCAGAAAACCTTCTGCTGGTATTCTTCTAATCGGATCCTTTGATCTAGTTCAGCCAGGTTGGTAACTGTTCCCAGATTAAACAAAGCTAGATGGGGTGGGAAGGCTTTCGGCGCTAGTACATTTTTGAACTCTTTGTCTTTAACTTTTAGATCCTAATCCAACTTGCTGCAGTTTAGGAAGCAACTAAAAACTTCACTGAATAACTCAGGTAAGCCTAGTGATCTGCATGCTCTTTAGTGACTTCTGGCGATAAACCGCTATCTCTTAGACACCTTCAGGTAACTGAGTGCCTTATAAAATAAATGTACCTTACATTACACTACAACAGTTGCAAAAGAAGACAGATTTTTTTTCAGACATAAATTTGGGAACGGCTTTGGCAAATGTGGTTTGGAATACCTTTAATGTACACATAAGAGGCACAATCGTACGCATAGCTGCCTATAAGAAAATAGAGTATAAAAAAGTTTAAGGCACTGAAGTATAGTATGGCAGGATTAAAGGTGGGCATTAAGACACAGGGCAATGGTAAAGGCTTGTTTAACGAACAGATTACAAGTGAGCGCTTTAAGGCCTCCTGGAAGAAATAATTTTGAGGCGCTGATTGGCAAACAGATTAGCTGACTTTGAGAGTGGGGAATATTGCAGTAAGCTTTTGACTTATACAACTAATCTGAATAAATCTAGAAACATAAAAATGGAAATATATTGGCGAGCCCCAGGGGAGACATTACCCAATAACAAGGACATTGAAAATGCTTTTATAGTTTTATAGCAAACTATATGTGGAAAGGTCCAAAGTGACGGAGGAGACAATAGAAATTTGGTCAAGTAAGGAATCAATTGTGAAGGTAGAGTCAAAACAGAAAATAGAATTAAACTGGGAAATTTACCAGGAAGACATTAGTGATGTCTTAGGAGGATGTAAAAGAGGCAGAGCATTGGGTCTTGATGGTTTTGCCAAATTAATTTTACATGGTGCTAGCTGATAACATTAGACCATTGTTCACCAGTCTTTTTAACAGGGCTGATCAATTGCTGTACACCTGGAGGGAAGCAATGATCAGTGTGATTTTAAAATCAAATAAAAATACGAAGTTGTGCGAATCATATAGCCAGATCTGCCTGCTGAACTGGGATTATAAACTTTATATAACATTTTAGCAAAAAATCTAACTAAAGTGATTGGGGCTTTAATTCATGTTGACCAACAATGGTTTCTGTCAGGGCAGTATCAGAGGGAATTGACACACTGACGTATAGGTGCAATAGATCTAGCAACAAAATCACAGAAACTCCCACTTGCTCTTCTATCTTTTGACGCTACAAAAGTCTTCAAGAGAGTTAACCGGAATTATCTAAATGCAGTTCCTAAGGAAAAACTACTGATGTGAAAAATTACGTTGTGTTATCCAGTCCATATACAGTGAACCGTCTGTGAGGATAGTTCTTCAAAGAGGACTCACATCACAATGTAAAATACAATGAGGTACCAGGCAAGGATGTACCTTATCAGCATTATAGGAGAACAGACGGCCACTGTATCGCAACAATTTTATTCTAGAAACTATGGCAAAGCGGTCATTATCCAAGCGCCAGCACCTGTTCGGACGATAGGGAAGGACAATGGATCGATTGATGTAACGACCCTTGCCTGCTAATGACTTGTGAACAATACAGAGAGCCTTGATTTTAATTCTCTCCTGTATAGGAATCCAGTGAAGGGAATTGAGTGCTGGTTTAGAACATTGGTGGCTAGGAATCCGCATAAGCATACGCGCTGCACAGTTTTGCACAGTCTGTAACTTCGCGAAGGTGGCAAGAGGAGCTCCTAAATAGAGAACATTCCCATAATCCAGGTGAGAAAGAATTAACGCATGGACCATGAGTCTCCTTGCAAGGAAATTTAGAAGAGGGAGAACCTTACAAAGCGTGCTAAGGATTCCATAACAGGTGGCCGCTAATTTCAAAGCCTGATGCTTGAAATTCAACTCACAATCAAGCCAAAAACATAGACTTTTAATCTGCTTTTTGGGGACGGGAGTGGGGCCAAGACAATCTGGCCACAGCAATCCTGTCTTACAAATAGGGGAATTGCCTAGGTGCATCAACCCTATCTTTTCTCTATTTAATTTTAAAAATGAGAGCTCCATCCACTTGGCCACCTTCTCCAAACATGGGCCAAGAACAGGAGAGAAGTTATCGGGTGGGTATCCAAGTGGTTTAGGGCTACAACAAGTTGTATGTCATCAGCATAGGTGACAATCTTAACACCAAAAGGGTGAACTATCTCACCAAGTGGGCTCATATATACAATAAAAAGGGTCAGGCTCAAAGATGATCCCTGTGGAACACCGCAGCTGAGAGGCATCCATTTCGAGTTGATATCCCACTAAAAAACTTGAAAGACCTTTCTTCCAGGAAAGATTGCAACCATGGAATTCCCCCTGTTACCTCAAATCCCTAAGTCTAACTGCTAGGGTTTGGTGGTTAACAGTGCCGAAGGTTGCACTGAGATCCAAAAGAATAACAGCCCTAGTGCCACCTTGATCCAGGATTTTCCTCGACTCTTCGACTACTGCGAAGAGAGCAGGTTGTGTACCCTGTTGGGGTCCAAAGCCAGTCTGTAAGGGGTTAAGAAGATTGTGAGATTCCGGATATGTAGAGAGGACACAATTGACATGTTTCTCAACAATCTTACTGATCCCTGGAAGGAGGGAAATAAGGTGATAATTCCACAGAAGATCAGGGTTGAGACTCGGCCTTTTTTAGCAACGTTTTCCCCATAGCACATTTCCACAGAGGGAGGACTGCTCCAGTGGCAATAGAGGTGTTGATCAGATCAAGTATCACTGGAGCAAAAGACATACAACTGATGGACGGAATGCAGAACAAATCAAAACATCCACCCCCAGTCAAGAGATCTGGGTTAAATCCATCATTCTTTTGCTCACCATGCCACCGCAGTTTAGCAAAAGAATGATGGATTTAACCCAGATCTCTTGACTGGGGTTGAATGTTTTGATTTGTTCTGCATTCCATCCATCAATTGTGTGTCCTTTGCTTTCTCGCCCTAAGTGCACCGGGTATGCCCAGACGTGGGTCCCGGGCTCACTGTGCCACTGGAATCAAGCTATCCTGGCTGAAGAGGGGTGAAACCATGAAACCGGTCCCAGGATGCTTGTTTCCTGTCCAGCAAGGACCTGGCTTGGCAGTTCGGGCTGGACTGCTCCCATGAGGGACAGGGTCAAGACTGATTTGCATATGGCCAGGTCTAAACTTGGGTGGCATGGTGAGCAAAAGAATGATGGATTTAACCCAGATCTCTTGTTTGGGGGTGAATGTTTTGATTTGTTCTGCATTCTGTCCATCAATTGTGTGTCCTTTGCTTATATATATTGATGGCCTCCTGTATTTTAGTTTATTTACTAAGGAATAGTCCTTTCTCCATACTCTTTCAGACTTTTTACATATTTGTTTGAGCTGGCGGAGCTTAAGGGAGTACCATGGCGTTCTGTTAGTTCTAACTTTATTCTCAATACACTTCTTGGGGAGAACAAGATCTAGTGAAGACTCAATCCATTTATTAAAATTATCGTTAGCAATGATGGGATTAGAGTCCGGGGTCTTCCAGAGCAGTAATACAATGTTCTAGTGGAAGTTTTAACTAAAAACGTGTCTGACTCTTGACCGAGCTGACAGGGGGAACAGGGCATTTAGGGATCCAAGTGAACGGAATTAAAAAATGGTCCAACCAAGGCACTGGGATAGGCTCCCTTACCAATAGCTCCTCAATATGGGAGAAAATAGGGTCAATTAGGTGGCCTTTCGAGTGGGTAGAACTAATGACTTTTTGTTTGAGCTGGAAGGCTGCCAAATCAGTAACCAGCTCGGAGGCAGCTACATGAAAGGGATCATCAAAGTGAAGATTAAGATCCCTTAACAACGTAATATTTGAGGGGGAGCTGGCTAAATTAGCTGCTAACTCAGGAAGAGTTTTACAAAATTGTCCGTAGGCACCAGGGGGACGGTAAATTATAATACCTGAAAAGGTAAGAGTGGGTGAGAATTCTATTGCGAAGGAAAGGTTCTGACAATCAGGTGTAGGTCCTGCAAATCAGCGGCATTTCAGCTGGGTTTTATAAATGATAAAATTTCCACTGCCACCTTTGCCTGATTCCCGATCTTGCCTCTGGATAGAGTAACCCAGGGGAAGAGCTTGAACAAGGTCAGGATCTTACTCGTTGTTAAGCCATGTTTCCAATAAAAACAGGGCATCCGGAAGGTCATCCTTCAGAAGAATAGAGATTTCTGCAAAATGTTTGGAGATTGATCTACAGTTCAACAGGAACAGCAACAGGAAGATATGGGAGGGTTAGCAACTTTAGACTTCCAGTACCACTGTTGGACCTTTCAACAATTGCAGAATGCTATGAAAAGGAGCTAACCAGTCAAATATAGGCCTCATGTTACAAGCTATGTTAAATAATATACATCAACAGGGAGGCACAATTTTAATGTCAATTTGTAGCTATAAAATTCTTCAAGAAAATCAAATGAAAGATTCTTCAAGCAGCCATTAGGCTGTGGGTAAATATTAGGAGAGTAGCAGGAATATCCTCCTTTAGAGAATATGAGCATATTTGGAATTCTGTAGGGACACCACAATGCATAAGGGCTAAGCTTGCAGAATCCTTAAAATACTACCCTTGGAAGATCTTGTAACAGCAACAGAAAGCAAACTATTTTGATATAAATATTACCAGTTGAATCGTTGGGCCCAAATGAAAAAAAAACAGAAGTAAGCCAAAATACCAATACAGAAGCAGCTACAAGACTTAGCACATGAAGAAAGAGGTTATGATTTGGTACTGAATCATACTAGAGACTGTGGATGGAGACTTCAAGCTACCCAAAGAGCTTTCAAGGAAAGACTTGGTATCACTGGGTCTAGAGTTGTGGCAAGTATGTATTTGTATACTTTACAATATACTTACATTTGCTCACCTTAGAAAGCATTATTGTTTCACTCTTCACAGAACGTATTAAACTCCATTCCAGCTATCGAAGATGGGGAACAATGCAGCACGAAACTGTCATAAATTTGGAACAGAGAACGTGGATGACATACATATGTTTGCAGAGTGTCCCAGACTGCAATTTGTTTTGCAAACAGTGGATAGGGCTAGAACTGAGATAATGCATCAAGAAGTTAAGGTAAGCCTCTCACTGTTTTATGTCATCCCTGTCCATGCTCCCATTTTATTTGATGGATAGAAGAGAAATTTGTAAAAAATGAATCATTTAATACCCCCAACCTACAAAGAATGACTTGATTCCCTGATATATGTCTGTAATATGGAGCAGAGATGTTCAACTATAAAGAAATCAAAGGTGTGGCAGAGGATCGGATAGTGGTGTAAACCTTAAAGTAGGAATAGCTGCAATGTTGGAAAGTGTGGGAAAGCTTGTCCAATGATTACACATATACTGTGTCTTGGTATGTTTGGACAGTTTAGTCCAAGTCAGATGACTTTGGTGAGGTTTCTGGCCTTAGGCGCAATAGAACGAAATCATTGTTATTCCCTTAGGTGGCATTGATGGGGGCGCCAGAGGAGAGAATTCCGGATCTAGCACTGCACTGGGAAGTTGGCCTGTTCCATTATCTGGGAGTGACGGTGGCACATACAGAAGCAAGGCAACAGCAGCATAATGTGGAGTGGGTTTTCGCTCCATGGATCAGTGAAATTCTGGAATACTCTTCCTCTCGCTCATGGGCAGAATAGTGTGGCTAAAATAGTATTTCTGCTGCGTTGCCTCTATACTATTCAGGATTCTCTGTATCTGCTTTCGGCAAAGATTTTCCAGTGGCTAAGTACAATGTTCATGCTGCTCATGGGGGCGGCCAAACGGAGTAGGATGGGTGGCCAGAACATCTGGATGGGGGACTGGAAGCCCCTAATCTGGAGCATTACTATTAGGCATCCCAATGTCATCATGCAGCCCACTGGTTAGCTGAGGTAGATAATTGGGAAAAGGACCTTTTGGCAGGGCTGGTTGAGGATGGCAATCTCCCTTAGATGTTGATGGCAGGTTCTGGAGTGCCAGGCAGGGTGCCCTACATTGTGTGGCAGACCACGGCAATCGGGCAGAGGGTTGTTATGGTTGTGGTAAAGTAGGCCCTGTTCCACAGGATCTCCTGTTATGGGTGCTAGCCTTGTGGGAGAGGTCATGACGTTTCAGGTGTGGCATAAGGGAGGTTGTGAGCTGGGGGGACTTGTATCCCAATGAGTTCTTAATATCCGTTAATGGAAGCTGGGCATTTTTTGCAGTATGCATGTATGGTGAAGGTAGTCAACCAGCTTTGGCCCTCCTTTCCAGCTGCATCTCCTGATTCTGCTGTGTTGGGAGTGCTGTTGACAATGGGCACAGGCCCCCATCTAGTTTACCAGATGTATAAATTACTTTAGGCAGATAGCATGCATGGGCTGCTGAGGTTAGGCAAACTTGGGAGGACTTGGATTCATTCTCTCACGCATGTGGAGGTGGAGTGGACCAGGATTTGTGAACTACTGAAAACAGTGTCTAGTAATGCTCGCTTCCGCCTGATACACTTTAATTTTTTACATCGCACTTGGCATGGAACTGTGTGGTGATTTGGTTCTTCTGCCAGGCTGTGGTGTACAGAATGCACAGGACCACAGCTTTGTGGTGTGAGCCGATGCTGCAACTTTGTTTGTTGGGCAATAGTGATAAACCTAAGAAGCGCGAGATGTTATATCGCTTTCTGCAATTGACTTCAGTGCTGGCCCGGAGGCAGGTTGGCATCACTTAGATGGGAGTGGAGGCGCCTGGTGAGGCTCTGAGGGTCTGTGATGCCTCAGAGTGGTCTTTGGCCAAGGAGGTGCAGCTCAGGCGGGTGGTAACCTGCGGCAATTTGCAGGCGGCCCTGGAGGCTTGGGGAGCGCTGAGGGAACGCTTCATAAGGAATAGGGGGAGTGAGTCAGATGAAGGCAGTTTTGAGAGTGAGAGTGAAATGTCTCTATTGGATGGGGGAGTGGGGTGTAGGTTATATGGTAGGTGGACCATGTACACAGTTGCCTGTTCTGTGTTGAAAGAAAAGAATAAATAAAGGGTTTAAAAAAAAAGAAAAGCTCCCACTGTTTCACCTAGTCTCTTGATGCTTTGTAACAGTGGCTTTATTAATGATGTTGGTATAGTACTTACAGTTTGGTGATGGACAGCCCATCCATCCTATTACAGCTGCATTGCATCCTGTGGCTATTGTAATTAAGCTGTCATGTTTGTGACCAAGAAGGCCCATAGTTGTGGCTGATGTGATGGGCTATTTACAAGCTGTGCGGAGGAACATCAGTATCAAGAGGTCATCAGGAGTTCTGTTTTTCTTCCCTGCCTGGGGATGTAGCGTTTAATGTCTACCAAGTCTTTCGAGTGCCAGAATGCTGAAGGTTTCTGCTTGCACTTGTGTATTTTAATTGGAACGTCACGTTTTCCAAAAATATGTAGGCATTGTTTAAAAACGTGTTGACAATAGACTTGGAGTTAGTTGGCAAACATTAGAGATGCCTTTGAAGGATCTGCAGGTGTGGTCTTTTTTCAGACTAAATGAAATTGGGTTCTGCATAGCTTGAAATACTGATAAGGGGTTACGGATCGCTGGAATCTTTGTGGGCATTTGAGGTGATCCGAAGTGCCTTACAGTCTATCAAAACATCTATGTTAGATGATTAGGCTATCAAAGGCTACAGGAGTATTACTACTGCTGCTACAGCTACCCAGGAGTGTGAAGGGCCCACCGCTTTCCAATTGTAACTGTCCTTTATTATTACACTAAGACAGGGGGTGTAAGAAGACACATTTTCCTTGCTTTCGTTGCAGCCCATATCAGTACAGTGAGAGGAAGTGTTATGGGCTTGCAGACATCAGCCACATCTTACAAAGACAGCCAAACACAGTGGCATCCACAACACATAGTTGTTTATAAGGAGTTTGATAAAACATTGCAAGCAACGTTGTTCTCCATGAAAGCTTGCTAGTGCAGCCGTGTAGAACAAATGTTCTTTCAAGCACATGCGAGTCTCTGTTTTTTTCTTAGCACTGTTGACTGACAAAATGAAGGAATGCACTTGTTGCCTGAGGCTGTGGGGGATTCTCCGAAGGGACTGAAAAGGAAGCCTTCTGAGATATTGTCACCACAAGGAGGACAGGCCTCAAAAACCAGCTCCAAGATGAAGTCACAGGGTGCTGCTCAACCTCACTCGTTCCCTGTGCGATCCTGCCAGGGGCCCCTGCCTCAGCAATGAAGCCACCACCATGAGCATGCGTTAGCACATTAAAGATGAATGAAAGTCAATAGGTGTGGTTAGATACTTCCTGGGTACTGTGATAATGTAGGTGGTTTTTATTCCATTGCTTTTAGTTCATCGGTCCTAGTGCATAGAGGAGGAACAAATATTCAAATTAATATTTTCCTTGTCCAAAAGCAGAGAGCTCAGACCACACTTCTTCACCATTTCATTTCTGAATGAGATCACATGCAGACGTCCTATTCAGTACCAGGTTGATTATTTTTTCCAGCGTCATCCCTGGAGAATGCTCTGTGAAGAACTTCTCAGATATACTCCTTATGACTATTTGCACCACGCTTTAGTGCATCATCCTGTCATATAGGGTTGTGATTATAACAACAGTAAAGCAATGGCTCCATCACTGATGTATATGTCATTATTGAAAGGGTGAATGAGAAGTTGGCTCAATCTCCTGTTGAACCTTATATTGCAGAGCTCTACATGGTATTTGAACAAAATATTGAGTTATAAATATTGAGTTACAGAAATATCGGGAAAAAAGCTATTGTGATACAGAAACATTATTGTCAAGAATATCGATTTTTCAGGCAAGGAATACCATTGTCAAGATTATAGTTGTTGTTAATACCGTTTTCAATAATATAGTTGTAAAAAATATCGTTTTCAATGATCTGTATGCGTTTTAGTTCATATATTCATTTTATGAGTTATTGTTTGTATATTTGTTAATAGTATTTTTAAATATAGTTTGTAATTTATAAGTGATTTAATTGCTAATAGTGACTTATAGTGTCGTAGCTGGTTGCTAGGCTTGAAGGGGTATAGGGTGGGAAGGTAATTAAGCATAATTAATGAACAATTAATTATTATTTATTATTAAATATGTAACTGATTAATAGTTATTTTAATTGTGTAGCAATTATATTTTTAAGTTATGTGTTAGGTGTGGGCTGCTGGGTTTGTGGGGTATACGTTGGGAAGGTAATTATGTAATCATTAATTTTGTATTCATTAATACTTATTTAATTAATTATTAGAATGTTGTCATAATCATATTTTTTAGTTATATATTAGATGCGGGTTGTTCTGTTTGTATGGGTAAAGGGTGAGAAGTTCATTTAGTTATAATTTTTAATCCATTATAATTATTTAATTGATTATTAATTATGTGAATTGTGTAATAATTATATTTGTTAGGTTATATATTAGGTGCAGGCCGCTGGTTTTGTAGGAGTATAGGGTGTGAAGTTAATGAAGCAATAATGAATACACAGTTAATTGTTTTGTTAATAATTATTTAACTGACAATCAATCATGGTAATTGTATTATAATTTTTATTTGAGTTATATTTTAAGTGTGGACTGCTAGATTTGTGGAGGAATAGTGTGGTAAGTTAATAAAGTAATAAATAAAAAAAACGCCTTTTTCAATTGATAATTCATTATTAAAATGTTCAATAATCATATACATTATTTATTTGTTGTTTATACTTCAATACTTTTCTCAATATTGTTTATATATATGTATATTATTATTTGTTTTTGTATGTACTTTGATATTTTTTGCTTTTAAATATATATACTCCTGCAGCACCTCCCCTTAGCATGTTAATTAGCAGTATTGCCCTCTAGTGGGCCTCCCAAGTGAGCTTTTAAACTCCACAAAGCATGCTGGAATTCGTGGTGCTAGCAGTTTTTTTATATCCTTTAGTAGGTGTGAACTGCCATATAAAATCATTTCCATAATTCATAGCCCTCCAGTGGGCATTGCAGTGTCATTTGTTGAATACAATCTGCTCACCCTGACTACAGACAGTTCAGAGTCAATGCAGATCCACCTTTTAGTTGCAGTGGTGGTGCTGTCTTCACGAAAGGACTGCTACATTACACATTATAAGCTTTATATGGCAGCACGCACAAACTAAAGGAAATTAAAAAAACTGGAGCTCACGTGAGCAAGGAGTGTTGGAACTCCGAAACGCGTTGGGTATTGTTTCTGTGTTGCTCGTGTGTGAAATATAAATATACGCTTTGCTGAAAATCGAGTGACAACTCTGGTGCCTTTTTCCTTGCTGACATATACTGGGATTTGTAGCAGTTCGTATTGGATGTTAGAGGCTCGCTATCTCGCTGACCACCCCTCAATTAAAGAGGCTAGAGCATTCGCGACTTTGTGGCGGGATATATACATAATATATACACACACATATATATATATATATATATGTATATATATATATATATATATATATATATCCAAAGAATCAGCGCTTGAGCTCCACAGGGTGAGGCGTTCCCCCCACTCCACAGAAAGACGCAGACACGGTCCAAGTACGTGCAATTCATTTAATTAGTGCAAGCACATCGCATGACGTTTCGGCTCCGGGGAGCCTTGTTCACATGACAGTGTCAAACATAATGAGCCGTTCTTTTAAAGAGACAGCTTCTGTTGAAAAAAGTTGATCACATGCTTGATTTAAAAATGGACATGGAAGAAATACTTATGGGTTCTGAGTAGTTTTTAAGTATGCTTCAGTAATATTTTTAGAAGGCATGTATATTGTAACAGTTTTTACCGTAAACTATATAAATCACAGGTTAAATACCGCATTATTCTTAGTAAGTAGACAATCATGAGTTTGTAGATATTGGTCAAATACAAAAATATATCAATCTGTAAATAGAAAATCGTCCCAGTGAAAAAATATATATATAAATAGAATAAATACTATTTCAATACATTTACATATTTACATTAAAGTGCTCCTGCTCAAGTGCATAGATAACTAGTGCAAACTCATGCAATAGTGCAATAAGAACGCCACTATGATAACAATATAATAACCAATCATAGCATTAGTTGTGCAATTCATCGCAGGGTTATAATTCAATGTAAACATACATCTGCCCTAGGGCAACCTTTCAATAGTGGACGCTACTGTGAATATCGGTAATCAACTGATCATACTTCATCATATTTCACTCAGTAGTCTTTCTTAAGCGGTTTGGTATTCATCTACACCCATGTCCAAAGTAAAGTGAAATAGGGCAAAGCATATTAAAACAAGTCAGTATTAATCAATTCAGCTATCCAGGATTAAGGACCTTTAAGCTAGATAGTTTAGACCTGTATATATATAAATATTTATTTTATTCTTCATTTTCTATTTTACTCTTTTTGCTTTTTTTCTTTTTTTCAAACATATAGCAGCAGCTACTTGGTTCCACAGACTCATCATCAATTCAAATAGGAAGCGAACTGACATCCCATAGAGACATATACGGTTAACTTCTGTCCCAGCCCAGATTTTCCCCTGTTTCCATAGGATGTTATTGTTGTACTGTAGGTCCCTGTATTCTTGATATATTATAGTAAACATGTGTACATATCCTCAGTGATATTTAATCCTGTTGGGGCCTTGGTATTTAACAATAGGATGTATTTCGTTTCGAGCTTTCTCAACTTAGTTTCTCTGTCGCCACCCCGTCTGTTAGTATTAACGCTGTCTATCACAAAGTAAGTTAATGATTTGTTATTGCTTTGATGTACTTCGCGATAGTGGCGGGCAACTGGGTAGGTGTTGTCCCCATTGGATATCGCTCTGAGATGTTGAAGGATTCGTTGGTGTACAGGGAGTTTTGTAATACCAACGTACATTAATGAACAGGGGCATTGCAGAACGTATACCGCATGGTCGGTTTTACAAGTCAATACCTGTGATATTGGATGATCTATGTCGCTGAATCCATCCTTATATGTTTTGGTATTGATGCCATGGGTACATGCTTTGCATGTTTTGCATTTATAGAAACCCCTGTTCAATTGCCACCAATTGCTGCCTCTGACGGGTTCCGGATTGGTGTCCACTATTTGGTCCCTGAGGGAAGGAGCCCTGCTGTAAGTAAGAGATACCCTAGTCGGCAAATTCTTGCCAATTATAGGATCTTTTATCACAAGGGGCCAGTATTTATTGACAATCCTGTAGATGTCCCTCGATTGTCTACTGAATCCCGTTATGATTCTAAACTCACATTTATCTTGATTAGCAAGACTCTGTGTGTTTTGGTAATTACCCTCCAGTAACTCGTCCCTTGATAATGTTTCTGATTTGGCAATGGCCTTATCAATTATCTCAGTTGAGTATCCCCTGTCGAGAAATCTTTTTTTGCTCTCACTTTGGGCTTTTTTAATTCCACAGGATCACTGCAGCCTCTTTTCATTCTTAGCATTTCCCCATAAGGGATGCTTGCTATGAGGTGCCTGGGGTGGCCACTCGCAGCATGTAAACTGCTGTTCCCAGCAGTTTTCTTTCGGTATATTTTGGTATGTAGTTTGTTGTTTTTCACATATACCTCAGTGTCCAAAAAGGTTACAGAGTTCTGGCTGAGTGTTGCAGTAAATCTGAGATTAAGTTCATTCACATTGATATTATTGATACATTTTTCCGCAGACTCCTCACTGCCTCGCCAAATAATAAACAAATCATCAATGAAACGAAACCAAACAATAATGTTGTTCTCCATTTCTTCCAGGTATGAGGTTCTGAGGACCAGCTCCTCCCAAGCTCCCATGTGCAGACATGCGAAACTCGGGGAGAAGCTGGCCCCCATTGCCACACCCTGAATCTGACGATAAATCAACTTGTTGAACATAAAGATATTGTTTGATAAACAGAAATCCAACATATCCAATAACATAACATTGTGGGCATTACATCCTTCAGATCTCCTAGATAGGAAGTATTTCACTGCTTCCAGTCCCTGTATGTGAGAAATGCTGGTATACAGCGATGTCACGTTTAAGGCCTTAAGCCAATCACCTTGTCTCCATTCAATTTCTTTTAACTTCATCAGAAAATCACTAGTATCACGTACATATGATTTTAATTTTTGTACATAGCCCTGTAAAAAGTAGTCTATATAGATTGATGTTCGTTCCAATAGACTACCTCTGGCAGAGATGATCGGTCTGCCAGGAGGTTTCAAAGGGTCCTTATGTATTTTGGGGATGAAATACATGATCGGTAGAACTGGATTGTTTACTTTAAGGTATTTGTATTCATCCCCGCTGATCAAATTAGTAGATTTCCAACCAGATAATTTTTTGTGGTATTCAACTTTGATTGAAGTTGCTGTTTGGACTTGGATGCGTTCGTAACAATCTCTGTCATTGATCTGAGAGTAAGCCTCCTTGTCGTAATCCGATTTAGTCATTAGCACTATGTTGCCCCCTTTATCACTTCCACGGATCACGATATTTTTATCCTTGGTTAGGCGGACTACCAGTGCTTTGTATCCTTGGGTTAATCTGTTAAATTTCCATTTAGGTATATTTGGTTTGAGGTCTTTCAAGTCACTCACTACGTTTTCGTGAAAAATATCTATGGAGTCTCGAGGGAGAACTGGGGTAAAGCTTGATGGGGGTTTAAAGGGAGTAGCCGTTATTGTCCGATTTCCAATGTCATCAATACCTCCCTGGTTTGTTTCCTCTGTGTTAACTTCATAACCAACTCCCTCTGTTTCCCATAACTCCATGATATTTCGAGTTCCTTGGCTCAATATTTCTCCATGTTCCTCATTGGAGTTGATAATAGTAGTTGTTGTTTTTTCCTTTTGTTTGGTTTTGGCAGCGAAAAACTTGCGCAGTTTTAATTTTCTTACTGCTTTATGTCACATCTTGTCGCTGGGTAATTGAAATTGCATTGTGGTGCAAACGACAAACCACGTTGTAATATTTTTTCCTCCTCAGATGATAGTGATAAGGGAGTCAAATTTACAATGGTCTTATTGTTGTCAGTACTTAGTTGGACTGATTTCCCGGATTCTGACCCTGGCCTCTGCCTTTCTTTCTCCTTTGATAGCCTCTTTTTGCTGGCCCTGGCCCTTTGGCGCCTCCTGAGGTTTGCTCGCTGTTTATATGTTTTTGTTGTGTGCTTGCCCTCAATGTTTGCAGTCTTTGTTGGCATAAAAAAACCATCTCCTGTCCCGGTGATGGTTTGACCCTGCCAGCTGCTTGTGCCTGATTAATGCGCTCCGTTTCATAGCCTGAATCCGGGTCCGAACTAAAAGTCGAGTTTGTTGTGTCAGTTTGTTCCCTTGGTTGTTTATTGGGCTTTCGCTTGGGTTGGGATTGAGGTTTATTCCCCCCTCCCCCGCATAGGGAATCGTATTTTTTGGCAAATGTAAATATCTGACCAAGTTCGTAATCGTTACGATCCCTCTGAAATTTATAGGTTTTTCTCTCAATGATTTTGGTTTCTTCCTTTTTCAAGCGGGTTTGCATAGCTTTTAAAAGCTGCTCCTTCTCCTCGCTTTCACCCAAGCCTGCCAATTGTTCATAAATGCTTTCAATTTCGACTAGCAACTTTGCGCGATCAATATCCGCATATTTAATTAGGATTAGGACCTGACGACGAGAGGCATCTAAATTACATTCCGCCCACTCTTTCATTAATTCAGGGTTGGGGTCATCATATGTGGGAGTTGTTAAAATGCGCAAACCCCGGGGGATTCGATTCACTTCCACATACCTCTGTAATGATTTTGACTCCCACCGCTTGGATTGTTCGCTTCGAGACTTCTTTACCAATGTCTTGATCAGGTCACGTAGATCGTTGTTGCTGCTGCTATTAGCTGTGGTGTCAGGTGTCTCCCTGCTGTTGGTAGGGAGCGGAGAACTGTCGGAGAACATCCTCAATGCCAATGCCTCCCGGTCTATATATATATATATATCTATGTAAATCTTCATTTTTATATCTATATATATATAGATATAAACATACACATGCAGATATGTGTGCATGTGTATAAACATACACATGCAGATATGTGTGTAAGTTTATATGAATATATACTATTTAAATGTATTTAATTTTTGCATTATATTAATGTTATATATTGAAATATATTAGGATTTACTATTTTTAAATCATATATATATTGAAAAAACTATATTTTTGTATGCTTTCTAATGACATTAGTTTGAAACAATTTTTTTTCGATATTTTTGTAATTACCATTACAAGGAACAGGGAAACAATATTTCTGTAATTTATATTTTTGACACAATATTGATGTCTCTCAATATTGTTGTGTTCAATATTGTGTCAGTGATCCCTTGGCTGAGAGCGTGCCTGATATAAAATGATTCAAAAGATCTTGGAGCTCTTGTCGTATACTGCCAAAAGAACCATATTCCAAGCACTTGTAGTATTGTGGATGGATTATTGTAACATACTCTATCTTTTCCGACTTTGTACCTGTGCTGCACTTTACAACACACATACAAAGAGGGAAAAGGGCTAAAGTCAGTTTATCCATAGTATTTTGTACTGGAAGAGTACCCTTCCAGTGCAAAACCCATGCTAGACTCACAGAGACACCTTTGCACCATGGCGCAACGGTGTCTCCGTGGCGCAAGGCAGCTAATTTAAGCACCGGCACTAGAGAAACGGAAGAGAGTGCCATATTTCTGTAAATATGGGGCTCTCCTTTTAATGTAGCATAGCATTTGCGGCTGCGGCTACTGCACTGCGTGATGAAATGGTAAATCTGCCACCAAAGCTTCAGGTGAAATAAGATCTGTTGATTGCTGCTCTATTCTAATTCAAGCCGAATCGAAGAGGTGGCCACCACAGCTGCCAATGAAATGGGACTTGGGCGTTGCAGCGCTTGTTTCAGGGTTATACTCGAGCATTTTGTGGGAAAACTGGGCCACTCCTCTATATGCGCACAGCCAATGTCCTTATTAAAAGAGAACAAGCAGGTAAAGAAAACAAAATCCACGCCTTTATTAAAAATCAAAACAACCAATATCTGTCATGCTGGCTGGTCACCATGTTAACAGCACCGACAGCAACCACAGGCTCAGGGGGTGAGCTTTTTTCCCCCTCTTGTAAAAGATGGTATACGTTCTTGCAAAACAGCTAATGTTGGACCTAAAAACAATTACGTTATTGCTCAGCAGCGACTACATAGGCCTTTAAGTCCCATTCCTTATTTCACTCTTCAGTAGAGACACCAAATCATCATTTATATATGTGATGCATAAACACTAGCAAAAAGATGCGAGCAAGATCATGAATAACACTTGTATCAGCATAATAGCATTCATGTGCTCTGTTATGTCCTAAGTTTTAAATGAATACTGCATGAATACATACTGCATGAAAGTCTGCAAAAATAAAGGTTCCTAAGCTTGGAGTTGAGCGAATATGCTTGTCATAACTCTAAAACGTAATACGCCATTTTTATTAAGCTTATTATTGCACACTCCATGCCAAAGATTCACAAAGGTTTAGCATCGGGTTAGCTTTACTTTTGTAATGCTAAACTGACCATAAACCTTTTTGGGGATTAACTATTTTGGGGATTAATAATCCAACGCAAATTAGTATTTATGTTGGTTTGTATGGAAAAGTAAGGCAAAGCTGCGCGAAATGCTGCTTTGCATTACTTTGCCTCGAGGGGGCACTTCATGGGTGGTACATGGGCGTTCAAATGTAACAACCAATGCCTTTCGACGCTAAACCCTGTCTACTGACATCAGTAGTCATGGTTTAGCAGCAAAAATTAGCACAGCTGAAAAGTAGGCGTTAAAAGGAGAAATGTTTTCATTTCTCCTTGTTCTTCCGACTTTGCATGTGTGCTGTACTGTACAGCACACATACAAAGTTGGAAAAGGTTTTAAACTTGTCTAGCCATAGTATTTTGTGCAGGAAGGGTACGCCTCCTGTACACAACCTATGGTACACACTCAGTCACTCAACCTAGCACTATGGCGCTAAGGTGTGTGCCTCATGAAGGGCAGCACAAATCAGGGCCGGCGTTAGGGAAAGGGGAGGAGACTGTCATATGTCTGTGAATATCGCGCTCTACTGCTCTCCCCTTGTCACCTAACACAACACAGCCTCTTTGGGTGTTGCGTTGCTTGACATCTTTGTGAATCTGGACCTGTGTGTGGGTGGAGCACATTTAAGCCTCCGCCTTTCTGATGTTCTAGAATATAAACCGTCATAAAATATGTACATACCTAATTTAGGCATCTAATTATTTAATGAGATGTAAAAAAATTAAAGGAATCTGCATGTTGTTTTGCAATTTCTGCATAAGATATTTAGTCCCATGCACATTTTTACATCAGAGGGCTCTCGTACGTCAACTGTAAAATAGCTAGTAATTCTGAAGTGCAACTTCAATTAGATCAATGCAATCCTTAGAGGCAGCTGATTTCTACATTTCATCTTTTTACTGTCTAAAGATATCTGTTTTTTTCTAAGGAAATTCGTACAGAACTCGCGCCAACCAATGCAAATGAATCTGCGATTCAGAGCAGTGCCTTTCTCGAAATTGAGGTTTAATATTTAACGCTGTAAAATACCGGAGAAGTGCAGCATAGTAATGAAACTTGCTGGAGAAAACTATTGCTATGTGTTCATAAAAATTAAACTCACTGTGCTTTTGTCTTTCACCTGTACTTTGTAGCTATTCTAATTTAGCCAAGGGAGTTTCATAAAGTAAAGGAAACGAGAGGCCTCAGGTGCACTGTGGCGCAACTTCTATATTTTTTTATTGAGAAGAACATCATAACCATTCAAATTCTCACTCAATTATTAACAACTCATGAAGGAGGCATCATTTCCCAGATTACATTTTTGGTCGTGTGCATGCATACAATCAAACAAAAGGCGAGGGCCTGGACAGTTTAAGTTTATTTTCATTTGCATAGTTACTGAAAACCATTGCGATACAAAAGAACAGAGAAATGACTGCTGTCAGCTTTACGGTCTATTTAATGCTGATTATTCTCATTAATCCCAATCTGTCCTGTCTGTCAGATGCAAATCGTCATAATTTGGTCACACAAGCCAAACACATTTTGCAAAGTAAAAACCAGTAACAGTAAGAGTCGAATCAAACGTTGTAAACATTACGAGCTTTGCATTCATGCTGCTTCCAGGGCTCATTCAAATGGGGTATAGAGGTCGAGGGCCCTTGGTGCATTTTCTGAGACGCCAGTGGTCTCTGACATCGCCAGATGTCCAGCAGACAACATCTTTGTTTATACTAACATAATCATAGGGTCAGGCACTGGTACCTACAGCACCTAGACAGGTTCTTATACTAGTAAATTAGCCAGCTTTGTGAGCTATCTTGATAACCAGGCAGTGTCAGATGCACTCCGCGCACCATCCTGGGTCTCTTCTGAAGTATCTGTTACAAGCTAGAAGGCCTATAGATTGTGATGGCCAGGCCATCTCAGATCTAGTTATCCAGAATTCTAAGAGGCCATTTCCCAAGAAGCAATTCATGGAATATTGCCTCTCATCATCCTCTATATCACGTTTGAACTGGTTGAGTCAACATTATTTGGGATTTTCTCGATCCTGCTGCCAGTAATGTTCCTGTAATAGGTGTCTTGTCCCTTCAGATACTCCCAGGAAATAAACTGCTCTTACCCTGTGGTGATGGTGTATCCGAGGTCTCCTACCTGCAACCCTCTGCCTATGTGTATAACCATAGTGAAGAAATTGGTGAGATTTCCTGCACACCATGGAAAAGAGCCCCAAGTCCTCCATCAAATATCACTTCTATTTCTTGTGAAGTTTGTGCCAACAATCTCACCAACCGGCTTGGTTCTTGATGAATGAGTATAGACCGACTGGGATTTCTGTTTTCTGAAAGGGGGATCCAGCAGATTATCCTAGTAGCTTTATTTTCTTGCTTTAGGACTGATATCAACAGAATTTATACCATATTTCATGAAAGAATAAAGGGTAAAACAGACATTGCTGTAAAAGGAGTTGGAGAAGAATCTCAGGTGTTGCTGTAAGTATAATTTTTCAAAGAAATCATTTGTTTAAAACCTTGTCTAGAGTGCTGGCATAACACGCAACAGTGTTTGCTTCATAGATGTTCATCTTTTACCCATTCCCCATTCCACTTCTATTCAAATTCCGTCTACCACCGTGGTTAGAAATCTCATACTATTTCTTAATTTTGCACTGCTACTGAGAATGGGTTCAACCAAATCCTT
This sequence comes from Lissotriton vulgaris, assembly GCF_964263255.1. Taxonomy (NCBI): domain Eukaryota; kingdom Metazoa; phylum Chordata; class Amphibia; order Caudata; family Salamandridae; genus Lissotriton; species Lissotriton vulgaris. The sequence goes on from NC_141687.1 coordinate 2,066,727,978, forward strand.
TCACTGATCATTTTACATAGTCACACACACTGTTTACTACCTTACAGATCGCATGTCACAGACAGGGCAGCAGTTCTCCAAATACTCCATTGGCCCTTTCAATGTACTTCTATTTACTCCCTTGAATAATGGTGTTGGTAAATATCTTTTGTAAAATAAATGACAAAATGGCATGGTATAAACCCTATATGCAGCGCACAGAGTATATTACAATATTTATTACCATTGTTGAGAGAGGGGACAGGCATAGTGGCCCCTCACCAAACTCAACTCTAATTTGTGAGTTTTTCACTATCAGGCCATGTAAAACATAAACATATGTGTCCAACTTTTTAATTAAAATGCACACTGCCCTGTGGGCTGTTAGGACTTACCTGAGGGATGACATATATGTATTAAAAAGGCGTTTTAGACTTGGTAAAGGGATTATTTTGCCTAGCCGATTTGGCAGTTCGAAACTGCTGGCAAGCTGCAGTGGCAGGCCTGAGACATGTTTTAAAGGTCTACTTAAGTTGGTGGCGCAATAAGTGCTGCAGGGGCACTAGTAGTTTTTAATTTACTGGCCCTGTTTGGTATACCAACTTTACTAGGGACTTACAGGTAAATTAAATATGAAAATCAGATGTTAGTTAATTTTACTATGTTTAGGTAATGAGCAAAAGCATGTTGGAACTGGTTATCAGTGGTAAAATACACCGAGTTCTAAGGTCAATATAACAAAGTCAGAAAAGTAGGAGGGGTGAAGGCAAAATGTTTAGGGGGAAGACCACCCTAAGACTCACATTCCTTATAATGTAATATTTGCTACACACTTTTGTTGTCCATGTCCTTGCACCAGGCATCTATCTGAACAAAATGACACTTTACATATGTTTCACTCTTGTGTATGTTCTGTATAGATTGTATATGTTCTATATGAATTAAATCATGCTTTAATTTTCATGATCTGCTTTTCATGAATTGATTTCTCAATACCACAATGTACTTTTATGGAATATTTTATTTGCACTATACTCTAAACAATTTATAGCCAATTCTAAATATTTTGAGGAATTTGTACAGAATATGTAGCAGATATATCACTCCCTCTTAGTGTAACTTTTTTTCAGAACTATTTCCTGAGACCCTTTGTTCTCTATGCAATGACTTGCCCCGGTTCTCCACTGGTGTACCCAGTCACCCAACTGTTCTATACATACAGGCCATTCTGTGAGTAGTCAACAAACTGGATGATGCTGAGGAGATAGATTTTGATAACAATTCAACACGGGTGGGTATTTTGAGTAAACATTAATTTGCCTTTTTGCTTGATGCTATATGAATTTCTAAAGCTTATTGGGTGTACTGCTTTTGATTACCCACCATCCATAGAATGGCTAAAGCAGCTCTGATGCGCAGCAGACACATACATCAGGTGTGCCACTAGTGTGGCAAAGGGGTGCCAAAGACAAACTATCTGCACCCATCAGACACTGTACATTGTCTGCCTCCCTCCACTCTGCCCCTTCCCCTTTAGGGTTTGCAGTTGAGAAAGCCAATAAGACAAACCAAATCTATTCATCCCAACAATTTCTGCTCTTACAAAAATACTTTTTGATTTAGACCTCAATTTAATAAAAAGACTGGGAGCTGAACAGCTATTAAGATAAATAACCATCTATTGTTGTGCCTCGAATATGACTACTCTTGATAGTGCCATGCTCTGTAATGTGTTATCTCTTACATTATCAGCCAGTTAGTTAGAACTCTGTGCTCTTCAGATGCACTGCTGGCGGTGATACCAAAACCGAAGAGGAGGAAATGGGAAGGTACCTTGTGGTATTGGTTCGTATAAGTCGTGTTGTGCGCGTGGATTGTCTCGTGGTATGAGAGTGTATGATAGCGCGTGTTGTGTGTGCACGTGTGTAGGATATGGAATGCATGGGATACTAGAAGGTTGATGTTGTAGGGAAGGCAGTTGCTGAAGGAGGAGGGTTGGAGGTGGAGGCGTGTTCGGTGCCGCTGTGCTTGTACTACTTTCTCGAAATAAAGGAATATGGAACTGGACCTGCCCACATCTTCTTTCTTACACATGGCGACGAGCGGGATTCAGCAGCGGCACTGAGCACATTGTTGTGAATTTTTTTTTTTTTCAAGGACTTTTCTGCCACATCGGATTTACTACTTTCTCCGGTTCTTACCGATCTTCAATCTTGTGGATTTTCTAAGGCGCTCTTCGAGTTTTGTATCGGCGGAAAATCCTGATTGGAACTTTTGCTTCTGTGGCGCTTGTTTGTTGCCGTTACACCTGGCGTCTTTCAAGTGGCTTGCGTGCGTGAGCAGATTGAGCATGTGCACTACGATCTACGTCGCTTAGCAACGAATGATGCAAAGGACACGCTTTCAAGCTTCCGTACTGTGTCATTAACGCTCTTGCATCACCACGCACTACCACGCTACCTGGCGGCCATCTTTAATTTTATTGAAGGTATCCTAGCAACAATTGCCGTGTACCGATCTACGAGTGCCGAGCGCCGAACATTTATTTATTCTTACACTATTTGCATGAAGGAGCTTTTATTGTCCAGCGCTTATCATATTAAGTAAGCGTTTATTTTTTTTATTTCATTTCTTCTTAATCTTCTGGATTATTTCGATTTACAAGCCTTTGGGAAGATTTCCAATAAAACTGTGGTGAACTTTTTGCCCAAATTTAAGTGCAACAAAAGATCTACTGGAACTTTGGTGAACTTTTTGAGCAAGAATTATATTTTCTAAAGGAATTTTATTTATTTATTTTTTCTTTTGCATTGTATTTCATTTTTCTATTTAAAATGTCTTCTATTCACCCACCGCCATTTTTTTTTGCAGAATCTGGTGAACCTCCTATTGCATGGGACTTATGGGTTGACATGTTTGAAGCTTATGTGGAGGTTTTAGATGAAGAAGAATGCTCACAGGAAAGGAAAGTGTCTTTACTTAAACACAGACTAGGTGCAGTAGGCTTAAGGGAATTTAAGAATTTACCAAAAATTGAGAATGCTGGCGATATGGGTGTTTATCAATGTGCTGACAAACAAATGCAAGAAAGATTTGGGAGGAAAATTAATGTTGTTATGGAAAGGTTTAAGTTTTATTCGAGGGCTCAAAAAGTGGATGAGTCTATTGATCAGTATGTTTCTGTTTTGAGAGGTTTGGCTGTTATGTGTGAGTTTGAAAATATTACATATGACCACGTTTTACGTGACCAAATTCTTATGAAAACTAAATCTAAACAAATTCAGGAAAAGTTATGGTCATCTGGTAGTACTTCATTGAAAAATGCCATTGAAGTATCTGGAGGTGTGGAAATTTCGGACCAATGTATTCGTGAGGTTAGAAATGAGAAAAGTGATTCTGAATCTAGCTCAGTTAATGTGATTAATAAGGATGACAAATCCAAGTTCAAGAATGATAATAAGTCGTTTAGTAATTATTCTAATAAGAAAAGTAATGAGAAAAGTTATGAGAAAAGTAATGAGCAAAAGAAATTTGCATGCTATAGATGCGGATCTAGCAACCATTTAGCAAATTATAAGTGGTGCCCTGCACTTGACAAAATATGCACTAATTGTAAAAAAAAGGGACATTTTACTAGAGTATGTCACAATTTTAAAGCTAAGGTCAATTGTGTCCAAGAAGATGATCAAGATGATATTTTTCACGTTGTAGGTGAAATTTGCAGTGTGCATGATGAGTCAATTAAGGGAACGAGTAAAGTTAAAAAGTTACCATCATGTATCATCAGCATTGATGGTCTAGAAGTTAAAGTAATGGTAGACTCTTGTGCATGGTATACCATTATGGGCATGGACTTATTTAAAACACTTTGGCCTAATAGACCATTATTGGAATCGGATGTCATCCTGGAAGTTATACTGGACATAAAATAGCTTTAGAAGGTTTAATTTTGGCTAAGATTAGTTTTGGACATCACTCATGTCAAGGTAAAATATATGTGGCCAACAAAGGTGCAACTATTTTAGGATGGCCACACATAACTGACTTGGGTATGAAAATTGATCCTAGTTTAGATTGTCCTGTTTATTCTATTCAGGATGATTGTCGTGAGATGAACAACTATTCATTCCTTAAGGAAAAATTTCCTGATGTTTTTTCAAATGGCATCGGCAAGATGACTGGATTTGAACATAGAATTATTCTAAGAGAAGGTGCGTGTCCCGTGAGACAAAAGCTTAGGAACGTACCTATTAGTTATAGAGAGAAATTGGGTGAAATACTTAAAAAATTGTGCAAGGATGAAATTATTGAACCAGTTGAGAGTTCAGACTGAGTTTCTCCAGTGGTGATTTCCCTTAAATCCAATGGAGATTTGCGCTTATGTGTCGATTTAAGATGTTTAAATGATGCCATTTGGGTCGATACATTTCCTCTTCCGAACTTACAAGAACTGACATCTTCTGTTGGTGGGTCCTCTTGGTTTTCCAAGATAGATTTGACAAGTGCGTATCACCAAATTGTTTTAGATGAAGATTCTAGGCATTGTACTGCTTTCATTACCACAGAGGGAATGTTTAGATATAAACGTATGCCGTTTGGCCTTGCAAGTGCGTCTGCAGTATTTCAAAGAGAGATGTGTAGAATTTTGCAAGGGATTGAAAATGCAAAGGTATTCCAGGATGACATTTTAATATATGGAAGAAATAAGGAATGTCATGATGAAAGTTTATATGCTGTCTTACAAGCATTGAGAAGTAGTGGATTAACTATCAAAAATGAAAAGTGTGTCTTTGGTAAACCTGAAGTGGAGTATTTGGGACATGTTATATCCAAGGATGGTATTCGACCAAAAATTGGTCATGTGGATGCAATTCTAGCTGTTCCTGAGCCTACAAATAAGGAACAATTAACGTCGTTCTTAGGGTTAACAGAGTTTTACTCACGTTTTATTGAAAATTATGCATCTAAAGTTGAACCATTAAGGTCATTGTTAAAAAGGAGTGTAGCATTTACATGGGGTGAGCAACAAAAAATATGTTTTGGAAGAGTGAAGGAAGAAATTCTCACAACACCGTGTTTGAAACCCTTTTTACCAACTGCTGAATGTGTATTGTCTGTGGATGCGTCTGGGTATGATATTGGTGCTGTGTTCTCTCAGCATATTAAATCAGAGAAGTGGGTAGTTGCGTATGCTTCACGCACATTGACAAAATCAGAACGCAATTATTCTATAATAGAGAAGGAATTGTTGGCTGCTTCATGGGCTGCTGAGAGATTTAGGATGTACGTGTGGGGGAGGAGGTTCAAAATTTGTACTGATCACAAACCCTTGGTAAATATTTTGAGACCTGAAGGTGGGAAGAATTTAACTCCTAGGTTAGCTCGCTTAGCTTCAAAGTTACAAATGTTCAGTTTTGACATAGAATATATTCCTGGTAAGGACAATGTGGTTTCAGATGGTCTTTCGAGATTACCAAATGTAGATTCGACAGGAACGGAAACCAACAGTGATTGTGAAATAGCCTTTACCATCAAAGATGTATTTTTGATTGATAGAAAGGATGTTAATGACATATTATCTGAAGCGTCATGGATGTGCGAGAAGGATAAGGATATTGTTTTGAAAGAGGTTAAACAAGTCATAATTAATGGTTGGCCAAGAGAGTCTAACTTTCGGGGTGAATGTGCTGCATTTTGGAAAGTCAAAGAGGAATTGTGTGTTGTTAATGACGTTGTTTTAAGAGGGGACAGAATTGTGCCTCCATTTAGTTTAAGAGAGAATATTGTTGAGAAGAGTCATGTGGGACACAGTGGTATGTCCAGTACAAAAAGGAGAATTAAAGAATGGTTTTGGTGGCCAGGAGTCGATTCTATGGTGGATCGTTTGGTGAGGAACTGTAAAGTTTGTTGTACCAGCGATAAGGTAGCAAAGCCGTTGAGTGTGCCTTTAACTATGGTGGAGTTACCTGAGTATCCGTGGCAAAAAGTTGCTATTGATTTTATGGGTCCATTCTCAGCTTTGTCAGTAAAGGATTGTTATGCCATTGTATTAGTCGATTATTATTCGAAATGGCCTGAGGTGAGAATGGTAAGTGGGATGACTACTGATGTGGTCATTGAGTTATTAGAAGATGTGTTTTCAAGGGAAGGAGTTTCGGAAGTGCTTGTTTCGGATAATGGGCCTCAGTTTGTGTCACAGAAAATGGAAGAATTCTTAATGGTGATGGGCATCAAGCACATTAAGTCGTCATTATATCATCCAGGAAGTAATGGTCAAGTTGAGCGCTTCAATAGGGTGGTCAAGGAAGTGATTGAATTAGCACTGAGTGCAGGTTTACCCTGGAGAAAAGCTCTACAAGAAAGGTTGACAGCATACCGTGTCACCCCGCATTCTGCTACAGGAAAAACCCCCTTTGAGGTTTTGAGAGGTAGGAAACCATTCACTGGATTGGTCCCATGGTGGTTGAGGAAAAGGAATGGTAAAGTGCAGTGCAATGACAACAAAATTGATAAAGAAATTAGTTCTAAGGTCAAGAAGTATCAGGATCGTAGCCAGCAGTATCGTGGAGGTAGATGTAGTTGGCCGTTGGTTAAGATAGGTCAAATGGTTCGGGTAAAGAATCCTTGAATGATGTTGAAGGGTGAAAGTGTGTGGTCTAAACCCCTGAGAGTAATGAAGGTTTTTGGCAGTGCAGTAGAGTTGGAGGACGGTAAGAGATGGAATTTTCGCCAATTGAGTCTTTGCAATGGGAAGGATGGCGGGGTAGGTTCACGGTCTGGTGATGATGAAGGGGTGTGTAGCGGTTATATGTTAGGTGATGACTTTGGACTAAAGACGGATGTGGTGTCAACTGGAAGTACGAGTGGTGGTAATGTCAGATGTGACACATCAGGTTGTGATGAAATCAGGTGTAGGAGTGGCGTTAGTGATGTTATTGAATCTTGTTCTATTCGTACCAATATGGGGGTTGAAGGTGAGGTTTTAAGCCGTGGTAATAGAACGAGGAAGTTGCCTGTCCGGTTTACTGATTTTAAGTTAGGTTAATTTTTGGTCTGTGTCATGTAAGTTGTTGAGGAGGAGGGTGTGTGGTATTGGTTTGTATGTGTCGTGTTGTGCGCGTGGATTGTCTCATGGTATGAGAGTGTATGATAGCGCGTGTTGTGTGTGCACATGTGTAGGATGTGGAATGCATGGGATACTAGAAGGTTGATGTTGTAGGGAAGGCAGTTGCTGAAGCAGGAGGGTTGGAGGTGGAGGCGTGTTCGGTGCCGCTGTGCTTGTACTACTTTCTCGAAATAAAGGAATATGGAACTGGACCTGCCTACATCTTCTTTCTTACATACCTCCTTCTCTGAGCTGGCCGCTTCTGGCTGGAATGCCCGTCCTCCGTATCTGTGTGCTACTAATGATGAAGGTTCATTTAGTAGAGCTTAAAAACCTGGCTGTTTAATTGTGCCTTTTAATCTGTCATTTATTTGTTGGAACAGTAGTCAACAAGCCTATAGCGCCGGGACACTCTATAGAGTATCTGTGCATTCTATACATACTATTTGATTAGATTTCTTTGATCTGATGTCACATCCACTGCTGAAATCTGCTTGATCCTCAAACAATTTAAGCTGCTTACTTTATTTTTAGAAGAAATCTGATCATCATATTGTTGGAAATGGCCATCTTTCTGCAAAGCCTCCCTAAATATTTATTGCCCGATCTATTATGCCGGGCCCATGGGAACATGAAGTAAAGTGTCTGCATTGCCCCTTTGAACACGGTTGAAATGGCTTATTCCTAATTGGCACATTTAACTTACCGATAAGTCCCTAATATATTGTGTAAAAAGTGCACCCATGTCCTGGAACGTAAATGCCTTTTGGACTTCAGCTCCTATTGTGCCTTCCGCTACAGTGGCAGGGCAAACCTGACATCAGTCTGGTTTGCCCTGCCACTGTAGTTAAAGATTGAAGACACAGTAAGGCTTCTTCAATTGCATATTTATTCCAAGAGTAAATCACTGCGAGCCACCGATAGGCACACTCGTCAGCAACAGTTACAACAGTCACCCCTGTATTCCCTAAAAGAACTTAGAACCACCAAGTGGCACCATTCCAATTCCTAACATTCTTACCTAAGCCCCTATATGTGTTCCCCCTTTTATAAATGAAACAAAGATATAATCTATAACAAAACAATAAATAACATAAATCCGGCTTAATTTGATGCACTATGCATTCATTCTGTAAGTACGTGGCTTCAGCCACAACCGACATCCCCTCACCCCCGCATAGAACCCCCTTCACAACCTGACCACGTCAGTCGGTTATGTCCTTCACCCAGTCCTATCCTTTACCCATTTGCTAATCACCAACACACCCACACTGTCGTAACCCCCAACACCACGGCTTTTTATAAATTACGAGCACGGGCACCTTGCACATTTTTCTAACCTCACCAACACACTTGTTCATGCTAGTCTGACTGCTTGTCATATCTTCTTCGTTTCAGAACTCCTTGATAAAGGGCTGGGTCAGCCCGAAATGCATTGGTGTCTTAATTGAATGGCATAATAGAAGTCAATATGCTATAAGCTTGTATTTACCTATATCCGATATGCTATAAATATCACAAACATAACTATATGATTAAAGCGGGAACCATCTTTGTCAGCTTTATAGCATTCTTGCTCCAAGAACGCACACATTTGTAATAAATCCACTGCTGCCACAGTACAATCCTCCTTATCTTCATCACCGATCCATCATTTCCTACTTCAACACACTCAAAGGAACGTGAAAAATAGTTGGCACAACCATTCTTACTACCAGGGATGTGTTCTGTAGCAAAGCCAAATTGCAAAAGTTTGAGGATAAACTAGCAATATGTGGCGTTAGGATGTCCAACAATATTTCCAAATAAAACAAAAATTCAATGCTTGTGGTCCATTTGGATTATGAATCCTCCTCTACACATAGTTTCTAAACTTCAAAACCACCCACCTATAGGCTTTTAGTTCCTGTTCGATAACATAGGTACATATGAAGTAAATCTGATGGTCCTAACATTTCCACCCTCTCCTTGACTGAGAACGTCTTCTAACCCCACATTGCTGGCATCAACAGTTAAAAGACTTGTGTTGTCAATCATTGCTTGCGATGCTGTAGCGCAAAGAATCAGGTTCACCCGAGCATTGTGCTAGTAGTCGTCGCGGGCGGCATAGAATTGGCGGAATGGCGTTTTGGCAGTCAAGAAGAACTGAAAACGTCAGGATTCAGGATTTCGTACTTCTTGACAGAAGAGTGCACTCTGATGGCAACCAAGGGCTCTGGACCCGTGGAAGCACCTTTCGGTGACCAGGGGCTCAATCTAGCCAAGACTAGCAGGGCTCGGGTAGATCCAGTTGCAGGTCCTGGTAGGTCCACTTGTAGCAGGCCACCTAGGTAGCTGCAGGGATGCTTCTGAAGCATGTTTCCCTGTAATTCACAACAGATGGCCATCCAGCTAGCCCTTGGAGTCTCTCTTGTGGTACTTGGTTCAAAGAGAAGCTCCAGGCTTCCTTCAACAGGCAGCAGAGCAGTCCTTCCAGCAGCAGTAGAGCAGCAGGACAGTCTTTCTTATGATTCTTCCACAGGTCCATAAGTGATCTGATCATTGCCTCACGAGGTCCAATATTTTCACCTGCTGCCAGCCTTTGAAGTGGGGAACTCTCTACATTATCCTCACATATGATTATGGAAAGTTCTTCCTTCCCTTGTTAGGGCTCTGAGTACTCTAGAGTGACAAATGGCTGGTGCCAAGTTCCTTTGTCCTAGAGGCAGTCTTTTAAAATGTAAGCAGGGTAGAGAAGAGCACCAAACCAACCATCCTGGCAGGATGGCCTATCCTGCTAACACTTCATCCCTCTTTGTCTCACTGTCTGGGAGGACTACACGAAGGTCAACTGCCAACTATTCTCAGTCATGTGATGCAGGAAACAGGCAGCAGGCACAACATGGTCAGGGCAAGAAAATGGCAGGTTTCTGAAGTTTCTTTTTCAGAACTTTGACTTAAAATCTACCTTTACAATTAACCCTTTCGCTGATAGTCCTTCCCCCCCCCCCCCACCTCCCAGTGCTAAGCCTTTTTTGGATATTTGGTGGCCTCCGTAGCCTTTTTCCCACATAAGCTATCCACGCCATATTTGGATCCTTTTTGTCCAATATCCAGAGGATTCTAAAGGTTTGTGGATACCACTGGAGGAGACTGAGCAAATAGACAAAATATAGTTACATTTTGAGTGTTTGGGGTAAAAGAGGAAAAAAGTGCTCTGCAAAAAAGTGTCTTTTTTTTTTACTAAAATGGCATCAACAATATGTTTGCAATGCTAAACTCACAATTTTTCTGACTTTCAGCAGGAACATGTAGAGCTGAATCAACAAAACTTTTTTTTACCACATTTTAGGCATTTTTTAAAGAGATAGCTAATTTTTCCTAATTTCTGTGCTTTCAACCTACAGCCAGGTTGTGGTTTAAACTGCTATATCACCCATGGCTGATCCTGGAAAACTATAGATTGTTGAAGAGTAGAAAAAAATCAGCAAGAGGTTATTTGTGTAGATTCTGCAAGATTTCCCCAAAGAAACTAACTGTTGAATTAAACAATATTGAAAATGAGTAGGAAAAAACGTGTATTTGTGACAACTTCTCATCGCAATGTCCGATTTACAAAAGAAATATAGCATTACATCTGCAAGACCCTTCTGGTTGGGGGGATATATATGGTTTGTGGGTTTTCTAAGAACACAGGGTGGCCATAGCCAATAAATGAGCTGCAACTTGCAATCCTTTTTCATTGTGTACCTGGTATAGAGCAATTCATATGGTAACATATAAAGAGTTAAAAATAGTTATCAAAGAAACCTATATATTTCCAAAATGGGCACAAGATATAGGGCCAGATGTAGGTAAATGTCATTTACTGATTCTAAAATACCGAATTTTACCGATTCGGTATTTTAGAATCGGTAACTGGTATGTAGCTAATGATTCGGTAAATTTTACAGAATCGGTAAAATTTGGTAAATACTGATTTGGTATTTACCGATTCGGTATTCCCTATTCATTCCTATGGACCTGGAGGCCCATAGAAATGAATGAGAATTACCGATTCAGTAAATACCGAATTGGTAATAGGGGGTAGACTTACAAGGGTGGCAGGGTGTCACATTGACACCCTGTTGCACCTCTGAACAGTACATGGGTGCACATGTGCCACATGGCACTGTTAAAAAAGCACAAAATTGCTTTTTTAATGGTTTTCGTTATTTACCACCAACTTGTAGTTGGTGGTAAATAACGAATCCTTAAATGTGAAAAGCACTCAATTGAGTGCTTCCTACATTAAGGATTCGGTAATTTACCAAATCGGTATTTTAAGAATTCAGTAATTTACAGATTCCTTAAGTTACCGATTCGGTAAAATACCCAATCCTACAATCATGCCACCTGCATTCCAAATGCCAAATACCAGTCGGTAACGGCTGAAATTCGGTAATTTCGGCTGCAACCACAATCCTAGTCATACTAAGACACAAACAAACCTTAAATTAGCATGGCTCAACCCCCTGGCAGCTTGGCACAGACCTTTCTGGCTTCACTAAGAGGCAAAGTGTAAAGTCTTTGTACAACACCTCAAACATTCATAAAGTGAAAAAACCACACAAAAAGGACTTCAGCCCAAGTTAGAACAACAGAACTGTTTGTAATAAATAAAACAAGACCAAAATAGCAAAAATCCAGTTAATAGAAACAGACATATTCAGTTTGAAAGATTTGGGTAAATATATCTACAAAAAGCATAAAGTGCCATCCGTGGATATCTGGTCATGCCAGACCGGGACAAAGGGTCAATTTCAGGTGAGCTGTGATGGAGCACAGGCCAGCTAGAGGGACTCAATTAGGACCATTGAACACAGTACCTTAAATCTAGGTTTGCGAAGCATTGCGTGGATCAACTGGGAAGATCCTTCGCGCAGCTGAAGCAATGCATGGATTCTGAGATGCGACGAGGCTGTGATGTGAGGATCTGCATTGTCATCGAGAAACCTGTCTCTGGGGCTCGTGGTGCGAAGACCAGTGCCGAGGATGCGACACGCAGTCAGGACGATGTGTAGGTTCTGAAGAGCTGCAAGGCTGTGATGGGGTACTCTGTAGTTGTCATCAACACTGCCGTTGATGAGTTATGCGAGGGCCTGCCCCAAGGATGCATCACTTAGTCAGGGCAATGCATCGGGTCTGAAGAGCTGCGATGCGATGCAGGTCTTTATTACAGTCCAATCCATGCAGCAGCGGTGATGAGTTGGTTCTACTTAAGTTGGTGCAGCGCAGCAGAGGAGGTGCATCGGTTCTGCTGAGTTCACAGAGGCTGGCAGAGTACCTTAATCCCACTTCCAGGGGTGTAGGCCAGTGGTGGCACAACGTGGCAGGGTAGACTCATGAAAAGCAGTGTCAAGGTGCAGATGCAAGGTTTTTGGAAGCCTGGGATATCTTGGAGGCTTCAGATCAGGAGGCCTGCCAACCAGCTCTTGAAATCACTCTGGGTTCAAGAATGTAGGTCTTGTGCTTCTCACCAAGGCAAAAGGTAGCAGGCAGCAGGTCAGCATAGCATGGCAGCAGTTACTTCAGAGCAGCAGTCTATCTGAGTTCAAGTCTTTGCGGCAGCACAGCAGTCCTTCTTCCTGGGAGAGTATCCAAAGTTCCAAAAGTGTACTGCAGTGGTGAGATATCAAGTCCCCTACTTATATACAGTAGTGCCTTTGAAGTGGGGAGAAGCCTCTTGAGGCATGCCTTTGAAGTGCCCACATGCTCTGCCTTCCTGGCCCTGGCCCTGGCTCCAGCTTAACTACAAGGGTGCATGCAGCCCTTTGTCTGGAAAAAGGACTCAGCCTATTCAAGTGTAAGTGGGGGCGGTGCCCAGTTCCTCTTACCCATCATGCCAGTGATGGCCCACCCAGTCTAACCATAGCTTCTCATTGTGTGTGTCTGTCTAGGAGAAATACACAAATCCCAACTGTAAACTACACCCAGTCATGCGACCCAGGCTGCAGGCCCAAATGGGCAAGGCAAGAAAATGCCAACTTTCTGGCAGTTCGGTCTGGATTGTTCCCATGGGGAACAGGGTCAATACTGATTTGCATATGGCTGGGTCCAAATTGGGGTGGCGTAGTGGGCAAAATACCGATGGATTGAACCCAGATCTTTTCACTGGGGTGAATGTTTGTATTGTCAGCATTCCATCCATCATTTGTTTGCTGTAACACTTTTCGCCCTAAGTGGAATGGGTATGCCCATACATAGGTCCCTTGCTCACTGTGCCACTGGATTCAAGCTAGCCTGGCTGAAGAAGGGTGACATATGCTGAAACTGGTCCCAGGATGCTTGTTTCCGGTCAAGGAAGGACCTGGCCTGGCAGTTCGTTCTGGGCTGTTCCCAAGGGGCACAGGGTCAAGACTGATTTGCATATGGCTGGGTCCAAACTGGGGTGGCATAGTGGGCAAAACAATGATGGATTTAACCCCGATCTTTTGACTGGGGGAGAATGTTTGCATTGACAGTATTCCGTCCATCATTTGTTTGCTGTAGCACTTTTCACCCTAAGTGGGATGGGTATACCCAGACGTGGGTCCCTTGCTCACTGTGCCACTGGATTCAGCTAGCCTGGTTGAAGAAGGGTGACATACCCTGAAACCGGTCCCAGGATGCTTATTTCCAGTCCAGGGAGGACCTGGCCTGGCAGTTCGGTCTGGACTGTTCCCCTGGGGCACAGGGTCATGACTGATTTTCATATGGCTGGGTTCAAACTGGGGTAGCGTAGTGGGCAAAAGAACGATGTATTTAACCCAGATCCTTTGACTTTGGTAGAATGTTTGCATTGTCAGCATTCGGTCCATCATTTGTTTGCTGTACCACTTTTCACCCTAAGTGGGATGGGTTTGCCCAGACATAGGTCCCTTGCTCACTGTGCAACTGGATTCAACCTAGCCTGGCTGAAGAAGGGTGACATACCCTGAAACCAGTCCCAGGATGCTTCATTGCGGTCCAGGGAGGACCTGGGCTGGCAGTTCGGTCTGGACTGTTACCATGGGGTGCAGGGTCAAGACTGTTTGCATATGTCTGGATCCAAACTGGAATGGCATGGTGAGCAAAAAAACAATGGATTTAGGCCCTGATCTCTGTACAGGGGTGAATGTATGACATTGCTCTGCATTCTGTCCGTCAATTGTCCTTTTTGCATTTGCTAATTTATCATCCCAAATAAGTATTATTTTCACTTTTTCTCACAAGGCCATGCCAGTTTAACACTCTTTTTTATTGGATCAGTTTTCAATAGTTTCCTGATAAATCCCAACACTAAGTTTCTGATTGTTCATCTGAGAAGTACAGCTCTGCTCCAAAATCCTTCCAATATCCGTGTTCAACTCAAAACCAGATATATAGAATTATGAGAAAAACTGCTTCTCGTTTCTCAAAACACATCCTTTAAAAAATATATATATATAGATTTGGAGCAGTAGATATCCAAATAGGGATCTTTTCATTCTCTTTCAATAGTACTGTTCATTTGCCACCTCTCATTATTTTGCAAGGTGCAATTTTGGAATGCATTTACCCTTTTATTTGCCAAAGGAAAGAACCTCTAACTGCAAAATAAAGAGACTTTGAAGTGTTAGTGAATATTACTTAAACACTGATTAGCCACTTACCAATGAAGATACCTGTCAAATGTGAGATTTAATTTACTTACGCCATGAAAGTTATTATACAACAATTGGCATAAGTTCAACACCATTTATGGATGACCCTTGAACAGTTTGCTCAGACATCGCAATGGGAAAGGACCAATTTACAAGAAGTCATGCAGAACCAAGATG